>NC_132872.1:33253505-33853505 GCF_048164855.1 Canis lupus baileyi | reverse complement strand
GCCCCAGGCCCAACACAAAGACTAATGGGATCTAGCCCTCATGGCCCTGGCCAGCCCTGGATTCTGGCCCTGGGCTGAGCGAGCCCTCTCACAGCTGAATGTTGACTCCTGGACCCTGGGGTATGATGGTGGGCCCCACCCACACCCACACCAGGAGGCAGACTCCTCTAGGTGCTGGGGCACCAGGGAGCCCGAGGCCGGGGTCCAGCTGCCCTGTTGGGACCCAGCGCAGAAGCCCATGAGCTGCAGGTCCATGTCAGATCTGCTGTCCTCAGAACCATCTCTCAGACTGAAACCTCAGGACACACGCCCCCACCCAGAGTCCACATATGCTCCCAGGTGGGGGACTCCAGCACCCGCCCCCCAACCCATGTCATTCTTGCCCTCCCCTAAAGGACAGAAAGGTCTCCCTCCCCAGGGGAAGGCGTGCACCCTCAGCTCTGAGCCCGTTTGCTGTAGAAAGTCAATAAAGTGTTGTGGTACGAAAATGCACAGCCAGCCCATTTCTGTGTCTCCCAGAACACTGTTCACGGGGCATGGAGAGAACCCCAGAGAGGAGGACGGGGTACCACCTAGGTCCTACCAGCCCCTGCAGGGGCACCGCCAGCAACACCCAGCTGACATCCCAACGTGCCTTCCACTGGACCAGATGCCGGGGTCAAGACGCAACAGACTTTACTGGGACTCAGGCTATGCCCCACGGGCCAGGAGGGCCTGGGACAGAGTGACAGTCAGGAAGCCTCAGGTCACCAGGGTCTGTGCAAAGCGACCCGGAGGTCTGTGCTCTCTCTGTCCAGGAGGCTGTGGCTGGCTGGGTGTGGGGCTCTTCCTCCCCTCACTGCATTCCCTTGACTGTGTGCCTGGGGCAGAGAGGGCCTGCAGGGCGGTCAGCATGGCCCTAGAAGGGATGTCAGGACAATAGGCCCTTGTGTTGTGCCCAACATTGTGAATCTGAGAAACCACTGAGGAGCCAACACCATTGCAAACTCCCAAGGATTTCTTTTATCTTTTAAATTTTTATTTATTTATGATAGTCACAGAGAGAGAGAGGCAGAGACACAGGCAGAGGGAGAAGCAGGCTCCACGCACCAGGAGCCCGACGTGGGATTCGATCCCGGGTCTCCAGGATCGCGCCCTGGGCCAAAGGCAGGCGTCAAACCGCTGCGCCACCCAGGGATCCCTCCCAAGGATTTCTTTACAAGCTGGAGCTTGTGTCCAGGTGCACCCGACACAGCAGAGCAGAGACTTGGACCCCGAGACTAAAAGGCGTAGCAGCTTTATGGGGGCCAGTGGCCCATGGGATACGCAGAAAGTTGCACTGTCATGTCAGTTCACACGCAGGTGGCCGATTGAATTACACCTTACCCTATAGTATCCAGTTGAGCTGGCCTATTACTTTGGTCGAATTGGCGCACAGATTTGGCGGGCACAAAGCGGGGTTACATTCTTATGAGCTGATTTCTGATTAGGGTGTGTTGAGCAGCCTGACTAGGGTGGGGCAGCGCCTTAAGCAACAATCAGGTCATGTCAGCGTCATAGGGGAAGTGGCGGGTGTAGCACAAAATGGAATCAGTCCTGCTCTGTGTGCTCAGGGGTAGGAAATTTTTGTTAAATTTCCTGGGTCCCACACTTGCAGCTCATGCACCTGGGCCACCCGCACCAGGTGGACTCAGCCTGCACACCTTGTGGTGCTGGATAACTCACACCAGCATATGGAGGACATCCTCCTCACCCTAGTGAGTAGGGGCTGGGTGAGCATGGGTCTCGGCCTGAAGCCAGGCAGCACAGCAGACTGAAGAACCCCAGCCCCATCCCCACCCCGACTCCCACACACAGGCAGCCCCAGGGCTCCCGCCATGGAAAACCAGCTCCTCAGGAGCTCCCCCCAGAGCGGCCCGAAGATCTGGATCCCTGCTGGCGAGGTATCGGGGAGAATAGAAGCACCCGGCGCCTGGCAGGACCCACTGCAGGTCATGAGAATGTGGTTGAGCAGGAATTTCCAGCTCAGCTGACCCTCCAGCTGAAAGTCATTGCACCAGCGAGCACAGCGTTGGCCAGGAGACCCCAGCTAGCTGACCAGATCCAGCACCAGAAATGATGTTGTGCCAACCATTTCGGCATTTGGGTGACCCAGCCAGAGGATCCGATAGCTGCCCATGATAGCTGCATGTGATAGACACACACACACCCCAAAACCAACAAAAGGCAGAATCCCCCCAATGTTGTCAAAAAGTAGCCGGATGATTCCATTCACGATGCTGTGGTCCCCAAAAGGATACATGGAAGATGGTATAAAGCACGACTGGAGAGGTGTCAGAGGTACGGAGATGTGCCTGGTGGGTTCCAACAAGAGGTGCAGAGGGGAAGGAAGCATCCTACAGAGGGGGGGGGGGCCTCATTGGAAAGGACACCAGGTCCCTGTGAAGGCTACGGAAGGTGAAATCTGTCCTCCTCCCTTTCAGCTTCTGCATTTCCTCCTAAATGTCATTTTCCTCAATGAAAATAGCAAAAATTTATTTTATGTTTTTAAATTTCTTTTTACAGGTGTCCAATTCATATGAATTCTTTCTTCAGCAAGGGTGTCATTCAGGAAAGAAGGAGAGATAAAGATTTCCCAGACAGACAAAGTATAAAGGAGTTCATGACCACTAAACCAGTCCAGTAAGGAATTTTAAGAGGGATTCTTCTAGTGGGGGAATAAAAGAGACCAAAAACAACAAAGACTAGAAAGGACCAGAGAACGTCACCAGAAACACCAACTCTACCGGTAACACAAAGGCAATAAGTTCATATTTTTCAGTAATCACTCTGAATGCTGATAGAAAAATTGCTCCAATCAAAAGATATAGGGTATCAGAGTAGCTTAAAAAACAGGATCCGGGATGCCTGGGTGGCTCAGGGTTTGAGCCTCTGCCTTGGACTCAGTCTGTGATCCTGGAGTCTGGGATCCAGTCCCATATTGGGCTCCTGGTGGGGAGCATGCTTTTCTCTCTGCCTAATTTTCTGCCTCTCTCTCTCTCTCACACCCTCATAAATAAAATCGTTATTAAAAAAACAAAATCCATCTGTATGCTGCCAACAAGATGCTCACGTTAGACCTATAGACACCGGGAGATTGAAAGTCATGGGATGGAAAACCATCTATCACGGTAATGGATACCATACGAAAGCTGGAGGACCCATACTTATATCAGACTAACTAGATTTGAAACCAAACCCTGGGGGACACCTGGTGGGTCAGTGGTTGAGCATGTGCCTTCGGCGCAGGGTGTGATCCTGGGATCCCAGGACCGAGTCCCACATCGGCCTCCCTGTGTGGAGCCTGCCTCTCCTTCTGCCTATGTTTCTGCCTCTGCTGCTCTCTGTGTCTCTCATGAATAAATAAATAAAATATTTACATTTCAAAAAAGAAAGAACAAATACTGTAAGAAGAGATGAAGAAGGGCATTATTTCATAATTAAAAAGACTATCAAGATGAAACAACTAAATATTTATGCTGCCAACATGGGGGTACCTAAATATAGAAACCAATTAACAACAAACTTACAGGAACTCACTGACAATAATACAATGACAGCGGATTTTCACACCCACTTATGGCAATGGACCGATCATCTATACAGAAAATCAACAAGGGAACAATAGCCTTGACACACTGGACCACAGGGACTCAACAGATATAGTCTGAACATTTCAACCTAAAGCAGAGTACACATTCCTTTCAAGTGCGCATGGGACATTCTTCAGAACAGATCATATCATGGGCCACAAATCAGCCCTAAACAGGTACAACAGGTACAAGAAGGTTGATATCACACCATGTACATTGTCGGACCACGACACTATGAAACTCGAAGTCGACAGTAAGAAAAAATTTGGACAGACCAAAAGTACGTTGAGTTTATGATCATCCTACTAGAGAATGGAGCAACCAGGAAATTAAAGAGGAAATTTAAAACAAACGAAAATGAAAATATGTTTCTCCAAGCTTCTTGGATGCAGCAAAGGCAGTCCTAAGAGGGAAGTACATATCAATACAGGCCTACCTCAAGAAAGAAGAAGTCTCCAATACACAGCCTAACCCTACACCTTAAGGACCTGGAAAAGGAATAGAAAACAAAGCCTAAAGCTTATAGAAGAGGGGAAAAATAGAGATGAGAGCAGAAATAAACAATACAGAATCAACGAAGCAGTAGAATGGAATAACGAAACAAAGAGATGGTTCTTCAAAATAATTAATAAATTGAATCAAGCCCTAGCCAGCCTTATCAACAAGAAAAAAGACCTAAATAAATAAAATCACAAATGAGAGAAGAGAGATCATAATCAACACCAGAAAAATAAGACAACTATAAGAGAACACCATGAAAGATTATACGCTAACAAACTGGGAGACCTGGAAGAAATGGACAAATCTCTAGAAATGTCACACGAGGAAACCTAAATAGGAGGAAATAGAAAATGTGAACAGATATATAAAAGCAAAGGAATTGAATCAGCAAGGCACCTGGGTGCCTCAGTGGTTGAGCATCTGCTTTGGCTCAGGTCATGATCTCAGGGTCCTGGGGGATCACGTCCCACATCAGGCTCCCTGCATGGAGCCTCATTTTCCCTCTGCCTATACCTCTGCCTCCCTGTGTCTCTCATGAACACATAGATAAAATCTTTAAAAAAGAACAAAGAAAAAAAAGAGAGTGGTCCCAAATAAAATCACAAAGGAAAAGAGAAATAACAACCAACACTAGAGAAATACAAATGATTATAAGAGAACATTATGAAAAATTATATGCCAGCAACCAAGAACCTGGAAGAAATAGATCAATTCCTGGAAATATATGACATAGCAAAAATGAAGAAGGAAGAAATAAGAAACTTGAACAGATAACCAGCAAAGAATTTGAATCAGCATTCAAGGATCTCCCGACCGTAGATGCTTAGATCAATAGAGCAGAATGGAAATCCGAAACAAGATACAAACCTGTAACTCTATGATCCATTAATTGACAACAAGGCTGGAAGGAATATCCAAAGGCACAAAGACAGTCTCTTCAACAAACCCTAACCCTGACTGCAGGATAAGAACAAATGGCGTTGGGAAAACCAGGCAGCCACATGCAGAAGAATGAAACTGGACCACTTTCTTATACGATATATATAAAAAATGAATTCAAAATGGATGAAAGACCTAAATGTGAGACCTGAAACCATACAAAGAAGAAAAGATAGGCAGCAACATCTATGACATTGGCCATGGATCCTCTTTCTAGATATGCATCTGAGGTGAGGGAAACAAAAGCAAAAATACTATTGGGACTTCATCAAATTGAAAAGCTTCTGCAAGGTGAAGGAAACAACCAAAGCTAAAAGACAACATACAGGAGGAGGGGCAAGATGGTGGAAGAGTAGGGTCCCCAAGTCACCTGTACCCACCAAATTACCTAAGTAACCTTCAAATCATCCTGAAAATCTACGAATTCAGCCTGAGATTTAAAAAGAGACCAGATCGAATGCTACAGTATGAAAAGTTTGCGCATCTATCAAGGTAGGAAGATGGGGGAAAAGAAATAAGAAACAAAGGGCATCCAAGGGGAGGGGTCCTGCAAAGAGCCAGGCTATGGCCACAGTGAGTGCCCCCCAGTCAGGAGAGCTCTGTCCCAGAGAAGCAGGAGCTGAACCAACCTTCCAGGGTGGAATTGGGCCCGCAGGGAGTCAGCACAGGACCTTGTTGGGCGGGGATGCCCTCGGGCTCCCTGGGACACTAACAGACACCTGCATTCCCAAGAGAGTCCACTGAGCTCACTAAGGGGTAAACGGCACATGCATTGACCCTGGAGCAGCTCCAAGGGGCTCGGGCGGTGGCTCTGTGCTGAAGGGGCTGCACGAACCTGGGAGGGGCTTGGCGGTGGCGCCTAGGGAAGAGGAAAAGGCTCCGGGCAGAGGGGGCGGTGAGGCTCCAGGAGCAGCTCAGTGGGGCTGGGGAGGCGGTTTGGTGGAGAGGTGGCTGCACAGCCGGGAGCTCGAATCCAACAGTGCAGGCCCGGGGGACAGGACTCCGGTGCACAGCCCAGGATCTGGCCTCGCCCGAGACAGGCAGAGGCCGGGGGGGCCCAAGACCACAAGGACCCTCCTGCCCAGAGCTGAGCAGATCAGAGGCCCTGCCCCGGAGCCTCCTGGACCATCAGACTGCTCCGGAGTAACAGGGGGGGCTGAATCCAGGCTTCCAGAGCTGGCCTCTGCCACTGGGATTGTTCCTCCTGGGGCCTCACGGGGTTAACAACCCCCACTGAGCCCTGCACCAGGCAGGGGGCAGAGCAGCTCCCCAAAGGGCTAACACCTGAAAATCAGCATAACAAGCCACTCCCCCAGAAGACCAGCTAGACGGACAAGTTCCAGGGGAAGTCAAGGGACTTAAAGTATACAGAATAAGAAGATACTCCCCCCTGTTTTTTTTTTTCATTTCTGATTGCTTCCCCCAACCTTTTCCCCCTTTCTTTCTCTTTCTCTTTTTATTCTCTTTTTTCCTTCTTTCTTCCTTTATTCTTTTTTCTCTTTCTCTTTCTCTTTTCTTTCCTTCTTTCTCTCCTCTATTTTTCTCCTTTTCCCAACACAACTTGTTTTTGGCCACTGTGCACTGAGCAAAATGACTAGAAGGAAAACCTCACCTCAAAAGAAAGAATCAGAAACAGTCCTCTCTCCCACAGAGTTACAAAATCTGGATTACAATTCAATGTCAGAAAGCCAATTCAGAAGCACTATTATACAGCTACTGGTGGCTCTAGAAAAAAGCATAAAGGACTCAATAGACTCATGACTACAGAATTTAGATCCAATCAGGCAGAAAGTAAAAATCAATTGAATGAGATGCAATCCAAACTAGAAGTCCTAACGACAAGGGTTAACGAGGTGGAAGAACAAGTGAGTGACATAGAAGACAAGTTGATGGCAAAGAGGGAAACTGAGGAAAAAGAGACAGACAATTAAAAGACCAGAAAGACAGATTAAGGGAAATAAACGACAGCCTGAGGAAGAAAACCCTACGTTTAATTGGGGTTCCCGAGGGCGTCGAAATGGACAGAGGTCCAGAATATGTATTTGAACAAATCCTACCTGAAAACTTTCCTAATCTGGGAAGGGAAACAGGCATTCAGATCCAGGAAATAGAGAGATCCCCCCCCTAAAATAAATAAAAACCGTCCAACACCTCCACATTTAATAGTGAAGTTTGCAAATTCCAAAGATAAAGAAAAGATCCTTAAAGCAGCAAGAGACAAGAAATCCCTGACCTTTATGGGGAGGAGCATTAGGGTCACAGAAGACCTCTCCACAGCGACCTGGCAGGCAAGAAAGGGCTGGCAGGATATATTCAGGATCCTAAATGAGAAGAACATGCAACCAAGAATACTTTATCCAACAAGGATCTCATTCAAAATGGAAGGAGAGATAAAGAGCTTCCAAGACAGGCAGGAACTGAAAGAATAAGTGACCTCCAAACGAGCTCTGCAAGAAATTTTAAGGGGGACTCTTAAAATTCCCCTTTAAGAAGAAGTTCAGTGGAACAATCCACAAAAACAAGGGCTGAATAGATATAATGATGACACTAAACTCATATCTGTTGATAGTAACTCTGAATGTGAACGGGCTTAATGACCCCATCAAAAGGCGCAGGGTTTCAGACTGGATAAAAAAGCAGGACCCATCAATTTGCTGTCTAAAAGAGACTCACTTTAGACAGAAGGACACCTACAGCCTGAAAATAAATGTTTGGAGAACCATTTACCATTCAAATGGTCCTCAAAAGAAAGCAGGGGTAGCCATCCTTATATCATATAAACTAAAATTTACCCCGAAGACTGTAGTGAGAGATGAAGAGGGACAGTAAATCATACTTAAAGGATCTATCCAACAAGAGGACTTAACAATCCTCAATATATTGCCCCATATGTGAGAGCTGCCAAATATTTAAAACAATTAATAACCAAAGTGAAGAAATACTTAGATAATAATACACTTACACTTGGTGACTTCTATCTAGTTCTTTCTACCCTCGATAGGTCTTCTAAGCACAACATCTCCAAAGAAACGAGAGCTTTAAATGATACACTGGACCAAATGGATTTCACAGAAATCTAAAACTTTACATCCAAACTCAACTGAATATACATTCTTCTCAAGTGCACATGGAACTTTCTCCAGAATCGACCACATACTGGGGCACAAATCGGGTCTGAACCGATACCAAAAGATTGGGATTGTCCCCTGCATATCCTCAGACCATAATGCCTTGAAAGTAGAACTAAGGTATCCCTGAGTGGCGCAGCAGTTTGGCGCCTGCCTTTGGCCCAGGGCGTGAATCTGGAGACGCGGGATTGAATCCCACGTCGGGCTTCCGGTGCTAGAAGCCTGCTTCTCCCTCTGCCCGTGTCTCTGCCTCTCTTTCTCTCTCACTGTGTGACTATCATAAATTAAAAAAAATAATAAAATAATGAAAAAACGAAATTAGAACTAAATCACAGCAAGAAGTTTAGAAGGAGCTCAAACACGTGGAGGTGAAGGATCATCCTGCTAAAAGACGAAAGGGTCAACCAGGAAATTAAGGAAGGATTAAAAAGATTCATGGAAACTAATGAGAATGAACATACAACCGTTCAAAATCTTTGGGATGCAGCAAAAGCAGTCCTAAGGGAGAAATACATCACAATACGAACAGGTGCAGCCAATGTGGAAAACATTGTGGAGGGTCCTCGAGAAGTTAAAAAAAGGGGATCCCTGGGTGGTGTAGTGGTTTGGCACCTGCCTTTGGCCCATGTCGCGATCCTGGAGACCCGGGATGGAATCCCATGTCGGACTCACAGTGCATGGAGCCTACTTCTACCTCTGCCTCTGTCTCTGCCTCTCTCTCTGTGACTATCAAAAAAAATTTATAAAAGATGTTAAAAATAGAGCTACCCTATGATTCCAAAATTGCAGAGCTAGGTATTTACCCCGAGGATACAAAAGTCGTTTAGTAGTTTCAAAGAGGGACACGCAGTCCAGTGTTTGTAGCAGCATTATCAACAAGAGCCAAACTGTGGATACAGCCCAGATGTCCATCGACTGATGAATGGGCAGAGACGATGTGGTAAATATACCGACTGCGACATCACAGGGTCATCAGAAGGGATGAAATGAAGCCATTTACAATGACGTAGGAGAAGTGGAAAGGACTTATGCTAAATGAACTCAGTCAGAGAAAGACAGATACCAAATACCATACAAATGCATTCACATGTGAATTTTAAGAAACCAAACAAACTGGCAAAGGGGCAGAGGGGGGGATGAGAGAAGCAAACAAAAAAAAACACACTCTTAACCACAGAGAATAAACTAATAAATACCAGAGATATGTGGGGGGGATGGGGAATCAGGGGATGGGGATAGTGGAGGACAGCTGTGACCAGTACCAGGCGTTCTATCCAAGGGTTGAATCACTATGTGGTAAACCTGAAACTATATCATACTGTGTTAGAAACAGTAATTCAAGTAAAACTTTAAAATAATAATTGGTAGTATTGATGAAATATGTGTGCACTAGAGATAAAATCAGAAAGGCAACTGAAAATCCAAATAGTCTTTAGAGCCTCAAATCCCCTCCTTAGCTCAGCTCGGCAGAATCCTGCCATGTATATTCTGACCCCAACGGAAGCCTGTATTTTGATTCTCTGGGGAAGCCACTGACTTGGTGGAGTCAGGCTATCTTTGAACCCAAAACCTAAATAGAGTGCATAAATCTAAACTGCACAAGATACTAGGAGTCCCCATGGAGGCACATGCCAAGACCCAAACTTAACCATACACAGACATAACCCTAACCCTACACTTAATCATAATGTTAACCTAACCCTTAAACAAGACCCATCACTAATCGAAAACCAAACACAAACCCCAAGACCAGAACACATTCACTGAACCTTCCTGCCAACCCTCACGCTAACTCTTACTCCTATTATGAACCCCTCACCCTGACCCCTAACTTAAATCTGACCCGAACACTAACCTCTAACCCTAACCTTAAAATAAGGTATTCAAATCCTATTCCTAACCTTAACCTGTACCCTAACCTTAACCCTCTAATACTAATCCTATCTCATACCCCAAACTGTACCCTAACCCGTACCCTAAAACCAACCCCTAACCCGCTCCCTAACCCTATATCTTACCCTTTTCCAAAACCGTACCCTGACCCTGACCTGACCCTAACCCTAACCCCTAACCAAACACTAACCCTAACCCTAGCCCTAACTGCTATCCTAATCCTAACCCTCGCCCTAACCCTAAACCTAGCACTAACTTTAACTCTAACTCTTAACTCTAACCCCTAACCCTAACTCACACCCTAACCCCTAACCCTAACTGCAAACCTAAGCCCAACACTAACTCTAACCATAACCCTAAACCCAACTCCAAAACTCGTGCCCTAATCCCTAAAGCCTAAACCCTAACCTAACTCTAAATCCTATCCCTACCCCTAACCCACATCCTAACTCCTAGCCACTGACCCTTACCCTTATCCTCACCCTAACCTCTAATCCATAACCATAAGCATAATCACTAATACCTAACATCTAACCTAAGGCTAACCACCAACTGCCTCCCCTCCCCTGACCCTACCATTCATTCTACCCATTCACTTACCCTGTGGTTCAGAGGAGTCCGTTCTGATATGGACGTGGCCCCCAACGGCGCATCCAGAGTCCTCCAGGGGGTCCTGAGGAAGCCAGGCTCCTGTGAGTGCGGACATGGCCCCACGTGTTCCTGTGTCATAGTCAGTGGGTCTAGAGGACGCCGTGTCTCCTGTCACTGTGGACTATGCCTCACATCCTCTGGAAGCCTCACAGCAAGTCCTCAGGAGGCCAGGGGCTCCTGTCAGCCTAGACATGGCCTCACATCCCCCAGAAAACTCACTGTGGGTCCTGATGAAGCTGTGGGATCCTGTCAGCATAGACCCAGCCCCATATTTCCCGAAGCCAAAGTGCAGGTCCTGAGGAGGACGGGGGTCCTGTCAGTGTTCACGAGGCCCCACATTTTCCTCAAGCCTCACCATAAGACCTGAGGAGGCTGGGGGCTCCTGTCAGCATTGACAGGGCTCCAAATCTTCCCAAAACTTCACAGTGTGTCCTGAGGAGGCCGGAGGTTCCTGTCAGTGTGCATGCGGCACCCACATCTTTCTGAAGCCTCACCAGAGGCCCTGACAAGGCTGGGGTCTTCTGTCCGCATGGACGCATACCCATATTTCCCAAAGACTAGACCAGGGGTCCTGAGGGAGTCAGCGTCCTTTTGTGTGGACATGACCACACGTACTACCAAAATGTCACTGAGGGCACTGAGGAGGCCGTGGCTCCTGTCACTCTGAATGCGGCTCCCAGCTTCCAGAAGGCTCAACTTATATCCTGAGGGGCCTGGGAGTTTCTGCCAGAGTGGACGCGGTGCCACATCTTCCTGAACCCTCCCCGCGGGTCCTGAGGTGGCCCAGGGGCTCCTGTCAGCGTGGATGCGGGCCCACAATATCCTGAAGCCTCCCCGCGGGTCCTGAGGTAGCTCAGGGTTTCCTATCAGGGTGTATGCGGGCCAACATCTTCCTGAAGCCTCACCGATGGTCCTGAGAGGACCGGTGCCCCTGTCAGCATGAACACGGCCCAATATCCCCCTTTAGACTCCCTGCACGTCCTGAGGAGGCTGTGGCTCATCAGGGTGGATGCGTCCCCATGTCTTCATCAGGCTTCCCCAGCACAGGCTGGCTCCTATTAGTGCAGGCAGATGAGGCCTACTGCACATGCATGCACCCTGGGTGAGGCCTGGGCTTGGGCACCCCCTTTGCGATGCTAGGCGCTGCAGGAGGCTGTGCAGGAGGCGGCTTGCTGGTGCAGGGGGCCGCACCTGCCTCCTTTCAGGCTCCAGCTGGGGCCTGTTAGCATTGGAAACGTCTCACTGAAAAGGAGCCCAACACCCGGCTTCCCCAGAAATACTTAAGGACAAGGAATTGGAGCCCACAGACTGCAAAATGAAATGTGGACCAGACTTTAGCAAGTCCTGCAAAATTCACTCAACTCCCTTCCACTGTGGGCGGGACTGCGGGCTGGTGCAGCCACCCTGGAAACAGTGTGGAGGCTCCTCAGGAAGTTACAAATACAGACGCCCTGCGACCAGCAGGTGCAGGGCCTGGAGCTGACTCCGAAGATACAGATACAATGAGACTCAGGGCACCTGCACACCAATGTCCACAACAGCCAGGTCCACAGTAGCCACACTGTGTGAGGTATTTCGGTTCCCTCAGGCAGATGATGAATAAAGAGGATGGGAGATAGATGATGGTCATAGAGAGAGGAATGGTGCTCAGGTACCAAAGAGAAGGAAATCTTGCCCTTTGCAATGACGCGGATAGAACTAGAGAAATCATGTTAAGTGAAATAAGTCAGTCGGGAAAGAGAATAACTGTGGGGTGTCATTCATAGGTGGAATTAAAGAAGCAAAGCAGATGAACATCTGTGAAGGGAAGGAAAAACAAATAAGATGAAAACAGATGCAGGAAATACAGACTCTTAATTATAGGAAACAAACTGAGGGTCGCTGGAGGGTAGGGGCCGGGTGAGGGGATCACAGGGGACCGGCATGAAGGAGGGCACGTGATGTCACATGCACTGCTGTTATCTCCAACTGGTGAATCCCTGAATTCTTCCTCTGAAAGTATAATACACTATCCGTTAATTAATTGGGTTGAAATTAAATTAAGTTAAAAAAATCAGCTGTATCAGAGCACAATTCCTTCTAGAATCTCTGTTCTGCTCCTTCAGCTTATGCCGGGACCACCCACCTTGAGTCTGGTTTGTTTAAGTAGGCTACACGCCTCATCCATGGCCCAGCCCACGGCTAGAACTCAGGACCCCGAGATCAGGACGGGAGGTGAGGTCAGGTGTCGAATGCTTAACTGACAGCCAGCCGGGGGCGCGAGAACAACACTGCTATATCCTGTGTCTCTGTGACATCGTTTGAAATAAGAAAGTGCCATGTCCCTCTCTGGCCTGCTCCTCCAATACTGATTTGTTGTCCGGGGTCATTTTGGGGGGCGGATGGATGTTATGGTTCTTTTTTTTCCTATTTCTAAGATCTGCGACCATGATTTTGATTGGAATGACATTGAAACTGAGGGTGGCTTCAGGAACTGCGGACATTTTCACAAGATGAGGCTCCCACCCCCGAGCCCAGGAAGGCCTCCCAGAGCCTGGTATGGCTCAGTGCACAAGTCTTGTGCTCCTTTGTTTCTGTCTCATTATTTATTCTCTGTAATGTTCCTGAGAAGGGAGTCACGTCCTTCATTTCCTTCCTGAGTGCTCATTGTCGGGATACAGCAAGGCTATTCTGCTCTGTAGGGTCAGTTTGTGTCCCCTGACTTTACTGAACTCACTCCTTAGTTCTAACAGGCTTGATGGAGGCTTTCGAATTTCCTGTTTCTAGTACCACGTCTTCAGCATACAGGGACAGTGTGAGTTCCCCTTCCAGTTTTGGAATCTGCTGTTTACAGCTTAATGTCCTAGAAAGCCTGACAATAGAATAAAAACTGAGTCCAGGCAAAGGGCAGGAAGCCCTATTAGAATGAGAACAGAGCTCAATGCCCTAGAAGGCCCCATATCAAAATGTAAAACCATCCAGGCCCCAAACAGCCCCTGCAGGGGCGCCGCCAGGTACACACAGCTGACGTCTCCACGTGCCTTCCAGGGGCGGCCAGATGCCAGGGTCAGGACCCACAGACTTTCCTGGGACTCAGGCTCTGCCCACTGGGCCAGGAGGGGCTGAGACAGAGTGACAGCCAGGGAGCTTCAGGTCACCAGGGTCTGTGCACAGCGACCTGGGATGTCTGTGCTCCCTCTGTCCTGATGAACGAGGATGGCCGAGTTCCGGGGCACTTATTCCCCTCCCCGCATCCCCGTGCCTGTGTGCCTGGGGCACAGAGGGCCTGTGGGGCGGTCAGCGTGGCCCTGGAAGGGATGCCAGGACACCAGGCCCTGGTGTTGTGCCCAAGATTGTAAATCAGGGGAACCACCAAGGAGCCCACATGGATGGAAACTCCCGAGGGTTTCTTTACAAGCTGGAGCTTGGGTCTAATTGCACCCAACACAGCGGAGCAGGGACGTGGATCCCGAGACTAAGAGGCATAGCAGCTTTATAGGGGCCAGTGGCACATGGGATTCGCAGAAAGTTGCACGATCATGCCGGTCCACAAGCTGGTGGCTGATTGAATTATACCTTACCCTATAGTATCCAATTGAGCTGGCCTATTACTTTGGTCAGAATCGTCCCACAGTTTTGGGGGACACAAAGCAGGGTTACATTATTATAAGCCAATTTCCGATTAGGGTGTGCCCAGCGGCCTGACTAGGGTGGGGCAGCACCTTAAGCAATAAGCAGGTCATGTGGGGGTCATAGGGGAGATGGCGGGTGTAGCACAAAATGGAATCAGTTCTGCCCTGCTTGTCCAGGAGTAGGGGATTTTTGTTAACTTTCCTGGGTACCACACTTGCAGCTCATGCACCTCGGCTACCCTGACCAGGTGGACTCATCCTGCACACCTTGTGGTGCTGGATCTCTCACACCAGCGTGTGGAGGGCACCCTCCTTGCCCTAGTGAGTAGGGGCTGGGTGAGCATGGAGCTCGCCACAAGGCCAGGCAGCACAGGGGACCGAGAACCCCAGCCCTCAACCCAAATCGACTCCCACACACAGGCAGCAACAGGGCTCTCCGCCATGGGCAGCTCCTCAGGATCTCCCCCAGGCAGCACTGAGGTCTGGCTCCCTGATGGAGAGGCATCTGGGAGAAGAGAAGCAGCCTGTGCTCAGCGGGACCCCCTGCTGGACATGTGAATTTGGCTGAGTCGGAACTTCAAGCTCAGCTGACCCTCCAGAGGAAAGTCACTGCAGGAGCGAGCCCCAAGTAAGCAAGGAGAACCCAGCTATCTGCCCAGCGCCAGCACCAGAAATGATGTTGTGCCAACCGTTTCGGCATTTGGGTGACCCAGCCAGAGGATCAGATACCTGCACGTGATATCTGCATGTGATAGACACACACACAACCCAAAATCAACAAAAGTCGGAATCCCCCAATGTTGTCAAACAGCAGTCGGATGGTTACATACAGGACGCTGTGGTTCCCAATAGGATACATGGAAGACGCTATAAACCATGACTGCAGAGGTACTGGAGGCAGGGAGATGTGCCTGCTGGGTTTCAAAAAGGAGCACAGAGAGGTTGGAAGCATCCTACGGACGGGGTGCCCCTCCTAAGAAAGTACACCAGGTCCCTGTGAAGGCTACAGATGGTGAAATCTGTCCTCCTCTCTTTCAGCTTCTGGTTTTCCTCCTCTTTTGTTCTTCCTAATTCTAGTTTAACCTCCACCCTGCATCCAAGACAATGACCAAAGAGGCTTCGTTATGACATCGCGTCCTAAAGGAGGCCGAGCTCTGGCTACCGGGTTCAGAAATGGTCATTGCCTAGGTGTATGCTGATCCCCCGAAGTCGTGGCTTCACGGCTCTTCTCTCCCTGCAGAACGAGGGGAACCACAGGTCTTACAATGAAAGACGCCCACTTACACTGAGGCAGGACTATCCCTTGTGGAGGACGTCATCTGGGCTAAGTAGTACAAGCGGGGCGATCAAGAATAGATCGCAGGTGAGACATAAGCAAACACTTACCTTTGATGTCATGCTTTATTTGTTCATCCATTTATTATTTTTTTTAAATTTTTTATTTATTTATGATAGTCACAGAGAGAGAGAGAGAGAGAGAGAGAGAGAGAGGCAGAGACACAGAGGGAGAAACAGGCTCCATGCAACGGGAGCTCGATGTGGGATTCGATCCCGGGTCTCCAGGATCGCGCCCTGGGCCAAAGGCAGGCGCTAAACTGCTGCGCCACCCAGGGATCCCCATTTATTATTTGTTAAATATTTTCATTTCATGTCCTCTCTATACCCAACATGGAGTTCAAACTCACAACCCTGAGATCAAGATCCCCCAACCAGGCCAGCCAGGTACCCCACTGCCATGTTTCATAACACTTTGCTTCCTTGCCTATCTCTGCATCGAACTGGATTAAGTCCTGGATGGGAAGCTTTAGTTACCTCCGAATCCTAGAACGTTCTCACTGTATCCCAATCCTAGATTTACATTTACCATTGAATAGCACTTTAAATAAATAGTAAAATAACTACTACAGTAAAGGAAATTATCAACTTTTCACGTGTGTGTGCCCTGCTCCCTGGGCTCCCAGGGAAGCTATGGTTTCTTTCACATTGATCAGGTCCAAATGACTCCACCACACCTCAAAGCGTGGGCTCAGTTTCATCCCTGACACATGCAAGACCCCTGCTTCAATTAACATGTATCAATCAATCAAAGAGAGCCTGACCGGCTCAGTGTGGTTCGTAAGAACATGGGACTCTTGTTCTTGGGGTAGCAAGTTCAAGACCCATGTTGGCTGTAGAGATTACAGAAAAATAAAATCTTAAAAAAATCAATCAGTTGATCTTGGAGAGACATAGCCCCGTATCCCATAAGGGTAGAGAGCCAACTGACGAATCTAGTCACAATATTATAAGCAGCAGTGCACAAAAATTGAACTTTCAGAAGTCTCCTAGAGTGGGGGACACACCAGCCTTAAGGTGTTCAGGTGGAGAAGTGGGGGGCAGTCCCTGGAGCAATAGGGTGGGCTCAGGATCCCAGGGGTCCCAAGGATGGTGGCGCCAACTGTTCCCAGGCACAGGAGCAGGAACCCGGCTGAGAGCAGTGGGGCTCGGGCCAGCTGTCTGCCCTGTGTGGCCATAAGCTGCAAACCCCTGTGCAGTCATGGGGCCCAGTTCCTGGGACAGACCAGCAAAGGCCAGGAGTGCGAGGACACCCTCCCAGGCAGGAAGAGAACAGGTCTCCACCAGGGCAGCCCGTAAAATTTGGAGTTTTAAACTTCAGTCACTTGTCTGTGGGGAGGCTGAGAAAATTGAGGCCGTTCCACTTTAAATTCACGGTTAGCACAAGTACTGCCATCCCAGGACCCTGTGTATAAGAGCTAAAATTTACATTACTTCAGTTACAGGAAAAAAAAGAAAAAAAATCTTACAGCTTAAGGTCCCAGAAAGCCCCATATTAGAATGAGAACAAAGCTCAATGCCCTTGAAGGCCTCATATCAAAATGTAAACAGAACTTGAGGAATTGCTCCAGCCCTTCTGGAGGACCCTGAGACCAGCCCTTAAAACTAAGCTAAAACCCACCTCGGGGTCCAAGTCCCTGCTCCGCTGTGTGGGCTATACTTGGACCCAAGCTCGAGTTTGTAAATCAACCCTCGTGTGTTTGCATCGGTGTCGGCCTGGACAATCTTGGGCACAACACCCCCAAGTTTTGGGCACTTGCAGTCTTGGGCAGAACACCCCCAAGTCCCCTCCCCACCTGGGCTGATACCCTGTCCCCTCCCACCCAGGCTGACCCTCAGGCACCTCCCGCCCACAGCGGCTCACAACAGCCCCTCACAGAGGTCCCACAGCCACGGTCGGCACTCTGGCCATCCCCGGCCTCCCAGGAGAAGAAAGGAGGTTTAAGCAGGACACACTCCTATGGTGGCCCCAGGGCTCCCTGCCCAGGATGGCAGCTGGTGACTGGCCGGTGTCTGTGTCCCTGACGCCGGCTCCTCCTCCCCGATTTTCCCGCAGGAAATGAAGGAGGAGGCCTCGTCTCCTCCAGGGACATCATGCAGATAGACATGGACATCAACAAGATGTTTGGCAGCCAAATCAAGTTTTGGGACTGCTAGAGGGTGGGGAGAGGCTGTTGAGTCAGGGGGCTTCTAGGTCCTGAGGGAGGTCGGGGCTTCTGGGTAGGAAACACGGGGCTTAAGAGGCCGGGGGAAGCAACAGCAGCCAGCAACACACCACTGTATGGTTGGGTGCAGAGGATGACACCCGAGCCCCAACCCCCGGGGTTTGGGGTTGAGGGGGTCACTAGTTCGGTGCCTCTAGGGGTTTCCATGGGAGCTGAACCACACAGGGGCGAGGGATGGCCCCTTGAGAAGCAGGGGGCTGCGGTGGGGCCCGTGGAGGGCAGTAACCGGACCTGCGGGACAGGCGGCATGACCGTGGCTGGAGCAGGACACACATCGTTCCCATGAGGGTCGGACGGGTCAGGGTGACACCCACACTTGGTGTTTTATATATATCTAAATTCTATGCATTTAATTTGAGACAATTTGCAATTTGTAAACATACATAGTATGATGACCCCCAGATAATGCCCCCGGTCCAGCCAGCACCTTGCACTGACCACACGGGGCACCAGGGGCAGGTGTCACAACAAACCCCAGACTGGGATCGCCTTTATCTGTAGACGTATCCATGTGCGTCTGAGAGAAAGTGGATGCCCTGTGTCGGCAGGCCCCCCATGTCATCCCCTCTTTCCCCACCCCCACACCATCCCCCTTCATCATCATTCCCAATAGCATCCCACCTATATCATCCCCCTCACAACGACACAGCCCCACACAATCCCCACCCACGATATTCCCCCCACCATCCCCCCTAAACCATCCCCCACACTCCACCACCATCATGCCCCTGCCCCCACAACATCCACCCCCACAGCATCTGTCCCCAGCAAGGACCCTGGGCAGCTGCCCCCTGTGGGACATACTCAGCCTCACCGGGGTTCTCTGGATACCCTGCTCCCATCAGAAGACCGGGTTTCCCATAGAGTACCCAGGGGTTGCAGGAAGGAGGGAAGGCAGGGAGCCCCAGACAGGGTGGGTGCAGGTGAGTGGTGCAGAGGACTCACTGTGCCCTGCCTCCACCCACTGTCCCTCCTGGAGAGCAGCACACCCTGCATAGGACACCAGCCCCTAACCCAGAGGGACATGGGCTGGCCTGGCCCCGGGCTCTGTGGGGTTGGGGTGATTTCAGCCCCCCCAGGCCCAACACAAAGACTAATGGGATCCAGCCCCCCATGGCCCTGGCCAGCCCTGGATTCTGGCCCCAGGCTGAGAGAGCCCTCCCACAGCTGGATGTGGCCTCTTGGACCCTGGTCGTGCCCCACAGATCCAGGTCGCTGACCTAGGGCAGCCCTAGGAATCCCGGGACACCCAATGTTGGGGAGAGAAGGGGTAGGCCGGTGGGCCCCACCCGCACCCACACTAGGAGACAGGCTCCACCAGGTTCTGGGGCCCCAGGGCCCCGAGATCGGGGCCCAGCTACACTGCGGGGAACAGTGCAGGAGCCCATGAACTCAGGTCCAGCTCAGCTCTGCTGCCCTCAGAACTGTCTCTCTTGCTGAAATCTCAGGACACGTCCCCACCCGGAGTCCAAACATGCTCCCAGGTGGGGGACTCCAGCACTCGTCCCCACCCCACATGTGATTCTTGCCCTCCCCTAAAGGACAGAAAGGTCTCCCTCCCCAGGGGAAAGCACGTGCCCTGGGCTCTGAGCCCCATTGCTGTAGATCGTCAATAAACTGTTGTGGTGCAAAAATGCACAGCCAGCTCATTTATGTGTATCCCAGAACTCTGAGCAGAGGGCGTGGAGAGACCCCGAGAGAGGAGGAGGGCTACATCCATGCCCCAAACAGCCCCTACAGTGGCGCTGCCAGTCACACTCAGCTGACATCCTCACATGCCTTCCAGGGGCTTCAGACGCCAGGGTCAGGCACCATAGACTTTACTGGGACTCAGCCTGTGCCCAGCAGGCCAGGAGGGGCTGGGACAGAGTGACAGCCAGGGAGCCTCAGGGCACCAGTGTCTGTGGAAGAGACCTGGGTGGTCTGTGCTCTCTCTGTCCAGGGGGCCAGGGCTGGCTGGGTTCCGGGGCACTTCCTCCCTTCCCCGTATCCCCGTGCCTGTGTGCCTGGGGCACAGAGGGACTGCAGGGTAGTAGCGTGGCCCTGGAAGGGATGTCAGGACAACAGGGCCTTGTGTTGTGCCCAAGATTGCTAATCCAAGAAACCACCAAGGAGCCCACACCGATGCAAACTCCCGAGGGTTTCTTTACAAGCTGGAGCTTGGGTCCAAGTGCACAAGACACAGAGGAGTAGGGATTTGGACCCCGAGACTAAGAGGTGTAGCAGCTTTATAGGAGCCAGTGGCACATGGGAATGCTGAAAGATGCGTAGTCATGTTTGTCCACACGCAGGCGGCTGATTGAATTACACTTTACCTTTTAGTATGGACTTGAACTGGCCTATTAGTTTGGTCAGAATTGGCGAGCAGCTTTGTGTGGCACAATGCAGGGTTACATTGTGATGACCCGATTTCAGATTAGGGTGTGCCCAGCGGCTTGAGTCGGGTGGGGCAGCGCCTTAGGCCATAAGCAGGTCACGTGGGGTCATAGGGGAGATGGCTGGTGGAGCACAAAATGGAATCAGTCCTGCTCTGCTTGTCCAGGGGTAAGGGATTTTGTTAAATTTACTGGGTCCCACACTGCAGCTCATGCATGTGGGCCACCCTCACAAGGTGTACTCGGCGTGCACACCTTGTGGTGCTAGATCTCTCACACTAGTATGTGGAGGGCACCCTCCTCGCCTTAGTGAATAGGGGCTGGGTGAGCATGGGGCTCAGCCTGAAGGCCAGGCAGCACAGGGGACCGAAGAACCCCATCCCCTTCCCCACCCAGACTCCCAAACACAGGCAGTCCCAGGGCTACCCCCATGGGCAGCTGGCTCCTCAGGAGCTCCTGCCAGGATGGCGCCGAGGTCTAGCTCCCTGCTGGAGAGGCATCAGGGAGAAGATAAGCAGCCAGCGCATGGCAGGACCCACTTCCGCACATGGGAATATGGCCAAACCGGACCTTCCAGCTCAGCTTACCCTCCAGCGGAAAATCACTGCACGCGCGAGCCGTTGGTCTGCCATGAGAGCCTAGCTAGCCGCCCAGCGCCAGCACCAGAAATGATGTTTTGCCAACCATTTCGGCATTTGGGTGACCCAGCCAGAGGATCCAATAGCTGCACGTGATAGCTACATGTGATAGACACACACACACCCCAAAACCAACAAAAGTTGGAATCCAC
This sequence comes from Canis lupus baileyi, assembly GCF_048164855.1. Classification (NCBI taxonomy): domain Eukaryota; kingdom Metazoa; phylum Chordata; class Mammalia; order Carnivora; family Canidae; genus Canis; species Canis lupus. Next base: position 33,832,446 of record NC_132872.1, on the reverse strand, counting down.
CCAATGTTGTCTAACAGCAGCCGGATGGTTACATACACGATGCTGTGGTCCCCAATAGGATACATGAAAGACGCAATAAACCATGACTGCAGAGGTGCTGGAGGCACAGAGATGTGCCTGCTGGGTTCCAACAAGGAGCACAGAGGGGCAGGAAGCATCCTACGGAGGTGAGACCCCCTCCTTGGAAAGACATCATGTCCCTGTGAAGGCTACGGACGGTGAAATCTGTCCTCCGCTCTTTCAGCTTCTGGTTTACCTCCTAGATGCCATTTTCCTCAATCATAAGACCAAAAATTTATTTTATGTTTTTAAATTTCTTTTATTGGAGTCCAATTTGTATGAATTCTTGCTTCAGCAAGGGTGTCATTCAGGAGGAGAGGAGAGATAATGATTTTCCCAGACAGGCAAAATATAAAGGAGTTCATGACCACTTAACCAGTCCAGTAAGGAATTTTAAGAGGGACTATTCTAGTGGGGGAAAAAAAGAGACCAAAAGCAACAACTCTAGAAAGGCCCAGAGTACGTCACCAGAAACACCAACTCTTAAGGTAACACAAAAGCACAAAGTTCATATCTTTGAATAATCACTCTGAATGCTGATAGACTAAATGCTCCAATCAAAAGATATAGGGTATCAGAGTGGCTTAAAACACAGGATCTGGGATGCCTGGGTGGCTCAAGGGGTTGAGCATCTGCCTTTGACTCAGGGTGTGATCCTGGAGTCTGGGATCGAGTCCCATATGAGGTTCCTGGTGGGGAGTCTGCTTCTCTCTCTCCCTAATTTTCGGCCTCTCTCTCTCTCTCTCATAAATAAAATCGTTATTAAAAAAACAAGATCCATCTGTATGCTGCCTACAAGATGCTCACCTTAGACCTATACACACCAGCAGATTGATAGTCAGGGGAGGGAAAATCATCTACCACGCTAATGGATATAAAACGAAAGCTGGAGGACCCATACTTATATCAGACAAACGAGATTTGAAACCAAACCCTGGGGGACATCTGGTGGCTCAGTGGTTGAGCATCTGCCTTCGGCTCAGGGTGTGATCCTGGGATCCCAGGATCGAGTCCCACATCAGACTCCCTTAGGGGAGCATGCCTCTCGCTATGCCTATGTTTCTGCCTCTGCTTCTCTGTGTATCTCTCATGAAAAAATAAATAAAATATTTAAATCTCAAAAAGGAAGAAAAACACTGTAAGAAGAGATGAAGAAGAACATTATTTCATAATTAAAAAGACACTCTATCAAGATCAAACAACTAAATATTTATGCTGCCAACATGGGAGTACATAAATATAGAAACCAATTAACAACAAACATACAGGAAATCACTGGTAATAATACACTGACAGGGGATTTCAACACCCACTTATGGCAATGGACCGATCGTCTAGCAGAATCAACAAGTGAACAATAGCCTTGACACACTGGACCACAGGAACTCAACAGATATAGTCAGAGTATTCGATCCGAAAGCAGAATACACATTCCTTTCAACTGCACATGGGACATTCTCCAGAACAGATAATATCAAGGCCAAGAAAACAGCTCTCAACAGGTACAACAGTTACAAGAAGGTTGATATCACACCCTGTACATTTTTGGACCTCAACGCTATGAAACTTGAAGTCGACAGTAAGAAAAAATTTGGACAGACCAAAAATATGTTGAGTTTATGATCATCCTACTAGAGAATGAATGGAGCAACCAGGAAATTAAAGAGGAAATATAAAACAAACGAAAATGAAACATGTTTCTACAAACCTCTGGGATGTACCAAAGGCAGTCCTAAGAGGGAAGTACGTAGCAATACAGGCCTACCTCAAGAAACAAGAAGTCTCCAACACACATCGTAACCCTACACCTGAAGGAGCTGAAAAAGAAATAGCAAACATACCCTAAAGCCTACAGAAGAAGGGAAAAAATAAAAATGAGAGCAGAAATAAACAATATAGGAACAACAAAACAGTAGAATGGAAAAACAAAACTGAGAGCTGGTTCTTTAAAATAATTAATAAAATGGATCAAGCCCTAGCCAGCCTTATCAACGAGAAAAGAGAAAAGACCTAAATAAATAAAATCACCAATGAGAGAAGAGAGATCAAATCAACACCAGAAAAATAAGACAATTATAAGGGGATACTATGAATGATTATACGGAAACAAACTGGGAGGCCTGAAAGAAATGGACAAATCCCTAGAAATGAGCAAATGAGCTGAACTGAAATAGGAAGAAATAGAAAGTGTGAACAGACCCCTAACTAGCAAAGGAATTGAATCAGCAAGGCACCTGGATGCCTCAGTGGTTGAGCATGTGCTTTGGCTCAGGTCATGATCCCTGGGTCCTGGGGGATCAAGTCCCACATCAGGCTCCCCGAATGGAGCCTCATTTTCCCTCTGCTTATACCGCTGCCTCTCTGTGTCTCTCATGAATACATAAATAAAATCTTTAAAAAAGAGAACAAATACAAAGATGTGAAAGGACCTAAATAAAATCACAAATGAGAAAAGAGAAATAACAACCAACACTAGAGAAATACAAACGATTATAAGAGAACATTATGAAAAATTATATGCCAGGATCCTAGAACCTGGAAGAAATAGATCAATTCCTGGAAATATATAACATAGCAAAAATGATAAAGGAAGAAATAAGAAACTTGAACAGACAGATAACCAGCAAAGAAATTGAATCTGCAATCAAGAATCTCCCAACAGGAGATGCTTAGATCAATAGAACAGAATGGAAAGCCGAAACAAGATACAAACCTGTAACTCTATGATCCATTAATGGACAACAAGGCAGGAAGGAATATCCAATGGCACAAAGACAGTCTCTTCAACAAACCCTAACCCTGACCCCAGGATAAGAACAAATGGTGTTGGGAAAACCAGGCAGCCACATGCAGAAGAATGAAACTGGACCACTTTCTTACACCATATATATAAAAAATAAATTCAAAACGGATGAAAGACCTAACTGTGAGACCTGAAACCATACAAAGAAGAAAAGATAGGCAGCAACGTCTTTGCCATTGGCCATTGGATGTTCTTTCTAGATATGCCTCTGAGGTGAGGGAAACAAAAGCAAAAATCCTATTGGGACTTTATCAAATTGAAAAGCTTCTGCAAAGTGAAGGAAACAACCAAAGCTAAAAGGCAACATACAAAATGAAAGGAGATATTGGTAAACAACACATCCACTAAAGAGTATGAAAAACACATAAAGCAAATATAAATCTCAAGATCCTAAAAACAAATTATGCAACTGGAGCTGGGCAGAAAAATGAATGGACTTTCTCTCTGAAAGACTGCCAGATGGCGACTAGACACAAGGAAAGACACTAAGCATCACCCATCATCAAGGAAATGCAAATCAAAACCACAATGATAGTTCACCTGACAGCCGTCATAATGGCTAATATTAACAACACAAGAAAAAACAGGTTTTAGTGAGGCTATGGAGAAGGGGTCGCTCCCTTACACTCCTGGTGGGCATGCGAACAGAAGTAGCCACTGTGGAAAACAGTGTGGAGGGTCCTTTAGTAGTTAAAAATAGGTGATCCCTGGGTGGTGCAGTGGTTTGGTGCCTGTCTTTGGCCCAGGACATGATCCTGGAGACCTGGGATCGAATCCCACATTGGGCTCCCGGTGCATGGAGCCTGCTTCTCCCTCTGCCTGTGTCTCTGCCTCTCTCTCTGTGACTATCATAAAAAAAAATTTTTTTAAAGTTAAAAATAGAGCTAACCTACGATTCCAAATTTGCAGAGCTAGGTATTTACCCTGAGGACACAAAAGTACTTTAGTAGATTCGAGGGGGACACGCAGCCCAGTGTTTCTAGCAGCGTTATCAACAACAGCCAAACTGTGGATACATCGGCAGATGAACGGGCAGAGACAATGTGGTAAATATACACACTGCGACATCACTCAGTCATCAGAAGGGATGAAATGAAGCCATTTACAATGATGTGGAAGGAGTGGAAAGATTCATGCTAAATGAACTCAGTCAGAGAAAGACAGATACCAAATACCATACAATTGCATTCACAGGTGAATTTTAAGAAACCAAACTGGCAAAAGGGCTCAGGGGGGATGAGAGAAGCAAGCCAAGATACCCACTCTTAACCACAGAGAATAAACTAATAAATACCAGAAGAAGGTGGGGGGATGGGGAATCAGGGGATGGGGACAGTGGAGGGCACCTGTGACCAGTACCAGGCGTTGTATCCAAGTGTTGAATCACTAAGTGGTAAACCTGAAACTATATCATACAGTGTTTACAAACAGGAATTCAAGTAAAACTTTAAAATAATAATTGGTAGTATTGATGAAACATGTGCACACTAGAGAAAAAATCAGAAAGGCAACTAAAAATCCAAATAAAGAGTATTTAGAGCCACAAATCCCCTCCTTAGCTCAGCTTGGAAGAAGCCTGTCATGTCTATTCTGACCCCATCAGAAGCCTGGATTTTGAGTCTCTGGGGAGGCCACTAATTTGGTGGAGTCAGGCTATCTTTGAACCAAAAACCTAAATAGAGTGCATAAAACTCAACGGCCCAAGATACTAGGAGTCCCAGTGCAGGCACATGCCAGGACCCAAACTCTAACTATACACAGACATAACCCTAACCCTACACTTAATCCTAATGTTAAACTAACCCTTATACAAGACCCATCACTAATCGACAACCAAACACAAGCCCCAAGACCAAAACACATTCACTGAACCTTCCTGCCAACCCTCACCCTAAATCCTAAACCTATTCGAAACCCTTAACCCTGACCCCTGTTTTAAATCTAACCCTAACCTCTAACCCTAATCTTAACTTAATTACTCAAATCCTATTCCTAACCTTAACCTGTACCCTAAACCTAACCCTCTAATACTAATCCTATCTCATACCCCAAATGGTACTCTAACTTGTACCCTAAAACTAACTCCTAAACCACTCCCTAAACCTATCTCTTACCCTTTTAAAAAACCATAACCTGACCCTGACCTGACCCTAATCCCTAACTAAACACTAACCCTAACCCTAGTCCTAACACCTATCCTAAACCTAATCCTCGCCCTAACCCTAAACCTAGCCCTAAATTTTACCCTAACCCCTAACACTTACCCCTATCCCTAACTCACACCCTAACCCCTAACCCTCAACGCAAACCTAAGCCCAACCCTAACTGTAACCATAACCCTAACCCCAACTCCAAACCTCCTGTCCTAATCCCTAAAGCCTAAACCCTAAACCTAACTCTAAATCCTGTCACTATCCCTAACCCCGTTCCCTAATCCCTAACCCCCATCCTAACTCCTAACCACTGACTCTTACCCTTATCCCTCACCCTAACCTGTATTCCGTAACAATAAGCTTAATCACAAACACCTAACATCTAACCTAAGCCTAACCACCAACTGCCTCCCCTCCCCTGACCCTACCATTCATTCTACCCATTCACTTACCCTGTGGTTCTGAGTAGTCCTTTCTGATGTGGACGTGACCCCAAACAACGCCTCCGGAGTCCTCCAGGGGGCCCTGAGGAAGCAGGGCTCCTGTGAGTGTGGACGTGGCCCCAATTGTTCCTGAGTCATAGTCAGAGGGTCCTGAGGACGGTGGGTCTCCTGTCACTGTGGACTATGCCTCACATTGTCTGGAAGCCTCTCAGCAGGTCCTCAGGTGGCCCGGGGCTCCTGTCAGCCTGGACATGGCCACACGTCCCCCAGAAAACTCACCACACGTCCTGAGGAGCTGTGGGCTCCTGTCAGCATAGACGCAGCCCCATATTTCCCGAAGCCAAAGTGCATGTCCTGAGGAGGACGGGGGTCCTGTCAGTGTTGAGGTGGCCTAACATTTTCCTCAAGCCTCACCATAAAACCTGAGGATGCTGGGGGCTCCTGTCAGCATAGATGTGGCCCCAAATCTTCTCAAACCTTCACAGTGGGTCCTGAGGAAGCTGGAGACTCCTGTCAGTGTGGATGCGGCACCCACATTTTTCTTAGGCCTCACCAGAGTCCCTGACAAGCCTGGGGTCTTCTGTCCACATGGACGCATCCCATATTTCCCCAAGTCAACACCAGGGGTCCTAAGGATTCAGCATCCTGTTGTGTCGATGTGACACAATGTCCTCCCGAAGCATCACCGAGGTTCTGAGGAGGCCGGGGCTCCTGCCACCATTAATGCGGCCCGCAGCTTCCAGAAGCCTCAACTTAAGTCCTGAGGTGGCCTAGGGGCTCCTGTCAGCGTGGATACAGGCCCACATCTTCCTGAAGCCGCCCCGTGGGTCCTGAGGAGGCCCAGGGTCTCCTTTCAGCATGGATGCGAGCCCACAATTTCCTGAAGCTGCAGCTCATCAGCGTGGACGTGTCCCCACGTCCTCCTCAGGCCTCCCCAGCACAGGCTGGCTCCTGTTAGTGTAAGCAGAGGAGGCCTACTGCACATTCATTCCCGCTGTGTGGGGCCTGGGCTCGGGTGCCCCCTGCAGGACGCTCAGGCACTGCAGGAGGCTGTGCAGAAGGCAGAGGCGCTCCAGGGGCCACACCTGCCTCCTTCCAGGCTCCTGCTGTGGCCTGTTAGCTTTGGAAACATCTCACTGAAATGGAGCCCAACACCTGGCTTCCCCAGAAATACTTAAGGACAAGAATTGGAGCCCACAGGACGCGAAATGAAATGTGGACCAGAGTTTTACCACGTCCCGCAAAACCCACTCAACCCTCTTCCACTGTGGGCGGGATTGTGGGCTGGTGCAGCCACCCTGGAAACAGTGTGGAGGCTCTGCAGGGCGACTCTATTTGTAACATCCTGAGAACAGCAGGTGAACGGCCTGATTTCACTCCAAAGATACAGATGCAGTGAGACTTGGGACACCTGCACCCCAATGTACACAGCAGCCGGGTCCACAGTAGCCACACTGTGGGAGGAGCCTCGGTGCCCTGTGGCAGATGATGGATAAAAAGGATGGGAGATAGATGATGGTCATAGAGAGAGGAATGGAACTCAGCTATCAAAGAGAAGGAAATATTGCCATTTTCAATGACGTGGATAGAACTAGAGGGATCATGTTAAATAAAATAAGTCAGTCAGGAAAGAGAATGACCGTGTGGTGTCATTCATAGGTGGAATTAAAAAGCAAAGCATATAACAACTGTGAAGGGAAGGAAAAACAAATAAGATGAAAACAGTTGCAAGAAATACAGATTCTTTTTTTTTAATTTTTATTTATTTATGATATTCACAGAGAGAGAAAGAGAGAGAGGCAGAACCTAGGCAGAGGGAGAAGCAGGCTCCATGCACCGGGAGCCCGATGTGGGATTCGATCCCAGGTCTCCAGGATCGCGCCCTGGGCCAAAGGCAGGCGCCAAACCGCTGCGCCACCCAGGGATCTCTGAAATACTGACTCTTAATGATAGGAAACAAACTGATGATCGTTGGAGGCGGGGAGGTTAACAGGGGACCTGCTTGAAGGAGGTCATGTGATGTCACGAGCACTGCTGTTATCTCCAGCTGGTGAATCCCTGATTCTTCCTCTGAAAGTATAATACACTATCCGTTAATTAATTGGGTTTAAATTAAATTAAGTTAAAAAAATCCGTTGTATCAGAGCACATTTCCTTCTGGACTCTCTGTTTTGCTCCTTCAGCTTATGCCGGAACCACCCCCAATGGGACTGGTTTGCCTAAGTAGACTCCACGCACCGTCAATGGCCCAGCCCAGGGCTAGAATGCACGACCCCTGAGATCAGTACCGGAGGTGAGGTCAGGAGTCAGATGCTTAACCAACGGAGCCAGCTGGGGGCCCGAGAACCACACTGCTTTATCCTTTGTGTCTGTGACATCGTTTGAAATAGGAAAGTGCTGCGTCCCACTCTCTCCTGCTCCTCCAGTACTGATTTGCTGTCCGGGGTCATTTGTGGGGGTAGATTGATGTTATGGTTTGTTTTTTTTTTTTTTTTGCTATTTCTAAGATATGCCACCATGATTTTTTTTTAAATCTTTTTTTTTAAATTTTTATTTATTTATGATAGTCACAGAGAGAGAAGGAGAGAGAGGCAGAGACAGGCAGAGGGAGAAGCAGGCTCCATGCACCGGGAGCCCGATGTGGGATTCGATCCCGGGTCTCCAGGATCACGCCCTGGGCCAAAGGCAGGCGCCAAACCGCTTCGCCACCCAGGGATCCCAACCACCATGATTTTGATAGGAATGACTTTGAAACTGAGGGTGGCTTCAGGAACTGTGGACATTTTCACAAGATGAGGCTCCCACCCCTCGAACCCAGGACGGCCTCCCAGAACAGAGCCTTGTATGGCTCAGTGAACAAGTCTTGTGCTCCTATGTTTCAGTCTCATTATTTATTCTCCTTGATGCTCCTGAGAAGGGAGTCACGTGCTTCCTTTCCTTCCTGAGTGCTCATTGTCGGGACAGAGCAAGGCTTCTCTGCTCTGTAGGGTCAGTTTGTGTCCCGTGACTTTACTGAACTCACTCCTTTTTTTAAAAAAAATTTTTTTTTATTATTTATTTATGATAGGCACACAGAGAGAGAGAGAGAGGCAGAGACACAGGCAGAGGGAGAAGCAGGCTCCATGCACCGGGAGCCCAACGTGGGATTCGATCCCGGGTCTCCAGGATCGCGCCCTGGGCCAAAGGCAGGCGCTAAACCGCTGCGCCACCCAGGGATCCCTGAACTCACTCCTTAGTTCTAACATGTTTTGGTGGAGGCTCCCGGGTTTCCTGTTTCCAGTACCGCGTCTTCAGCATATAGGGACAGTGTGACGTCCCACTTCCAGGTGTGGAACCTTTTCTGTTTACAGCTTAATGTCCTAGAAAGCCCCACAATAGAATCAAAACTGAGCCCAGGCCTAGGGCAGGAAGCCCCTATTAGAATGAGAACAGAGCTCAATGCCCTGGAAGGCCCAATATCAAAATGTACACAGAACTTGAGGAATTGCTCTAGCCCTTCTGGAGGTCCCCGAGACAAGCCCTTAAACCTACGCAAAAACTCACCTCGGGGTCAAAGTCCCTGCTCCGCACTGTCAGGTATACTTGGACACAAGCTCGAGCTTGTAAATAAACCCTCGTGTGTTTGCTTCGGTGTGGGCTTCTCCATGGTTTTTCGGATTCGCAATCTTGGGCACAACAGTCTGAGATAAAAAACCAAAACCAAAAGCATTTCGGACGCGGGCAAAGTGAAAGCAGGGTTCTGAGAGATGCGCTTGGGGGCTCTTCTGTGGAGGGCTTGCAGACTGGGGGGTGGGATGCTTAGCCCCAGAACCAGAGGACCCAGTGTCCCCTCCCAAATCACACCAAACAGCGCCAATCTCAGGGAGCACCACTGCGCCACCTGCTGGAGGCCAGAGGCGCTGAAGACCACCCCACCCCTGACCCCGCAAGTGCATCTCCCAGACAGATGTGCACCTGACAATCAGCACCATGGGCCATCCCCAGACCCCACACAGACCATTCGCTGCCACCAAGTTGTGAGACCCAAGAGGCTGCAGAGCTTCAGCGCTGCCTGGAAAGTAGGGTCTAGCTTCCTTTGTATTTTGTGCTTTATTTTCATTTATTTTCTTTGATTCTATTTTATTAATTGCCTTATTTTATTTTTTATGTATGTACCTTATATATTTCTTATTTTTACTTTCATGGAACATTAATTGTGTTTGTTATTTTGGGATTTAGAATCTTTTACAAGGAGGCCAAAATAATCTAGTGGTTTTTTGGGGGGAGGGCAGTTGTTATTGTTTTTCTTGGTTTTTCTTTTTCTTCCTACTTTCTTTTCTGGAAAATATAATGAGATCGAGAAATTCACCTCCATAAAATAACATGAGGTAGTATTCACAGCCAGGAAGTCCATCAAAACAAATATATGATGTCTAAATACAGTTTAAAACAATGATTATAAAGATAGCAGCTGGGCTGGAAAAAGAGCACAACAGAAAACTAAAGAATCCCTTACTGTAGAAATAAAAGAACTAAAATTTAGTCAGGCGAATGTTAAAAATGGTATAACTGAGATGCAGTCCCAAGTGGAAGCCTTAAAAACAAAGAAAGTTATGGACCACAGAGGCAGATTTAGGGAACTCAGCCACTTATTAAAACAATAACATTCATATCATAGGAGACTCAGAAGATGAAGGGAGAGAAAAGGTGGGCCTTACTCATCCAATAGAAACGACAAATACCCACCATTGCTTCAATGTGGATGTAACTGGAAGGTATTATGCTGAGTGAAGTAAGTCAATCAGAGAAGGACAAACATTGTATGTTCTCATTCACTTAGGGAATATAAATAATAGTGAAAGGGAATATAGGGGAAGGGAGAAGAAAAGTGTGGGAAATACCAGGAATGGAGACAGAACATAAAGACTCCTAACTCTAGGAAACTAACTAGGGGTGATGGAAGGGGAGGAGGTCAGGGATCTGTATGAATGGGTGACGGGCACTGCGGGGGGCACTTGACGGGATGAGCACTGAGTGTTATTCTGTATGTTGGCAAATTGAACACCAATAAAAAGTGAATATATTATTTAAAAAAAAAGAAAGAGGGAAAGAAAGAAATAGTGGCACCTTGGTGGCTCAGTCAGTTAAGCTTCTGCCTTAAGTCAGATCATGCTCCAGGTCCCAAGGAAGGCTCCCTGTTTAGCAGGGAACCTGCTTCTCCCTCTCCCTCTGCCCCTCTCACTCATGGTTTTTCTCTCCTCTCTCTCTGAAATAAATAAATAACATCTTTGAAAAAGAAACTAAAAAAAAAACAAAGCCACAAGAAGAGAAATCTCCCATGTAGAAGAATTTCAAACAATTTGTGCAGACATTCCACCCTCAAGTTGATGAGCATAGCTTCCCACTCTTACATGTGGAATACACATAGTAACTTCCTTCTACAAAATATATTATGAAAAACTTAAAATAATAATGATAATATAATAATAATAATAATAGTAAGAAGAAGAAGAAGAGGAAGAATCACTTAACTACGGAGAAAGATGACAAACACTACCTCAGCAAGATGATCAGATCGATACCAAGACTGATAAATCATGTTGATAGTATCTATCCTTTATATGATATAATGAAAATGGCAGTATATCTCTGTATATAATCCACAAAAACAGTTCAATCATGAGATAAACGACAGACATGTCTCAACTGAGGGAAATTTTCAAAATACTCTACTTCTCAAAGTATTCCAGTGCAACAACAAGGAAAGGCTGAAAGATTGTCACAATCCAGAGGAGCCTAAGAAAACAGGAGGACAAATGGAATGTGATATGAGGAATGGTAACTTAGCAAAAACTAAGGAAATCTGAATAAAGTATGGTCCTTGGTTAATGCGAATATTTTAATATTGATTCATTAGCTAATATTTGTACCATACTGATATAAGATATCAATAATTGGATAAATTGAGTGCAAGTGCATGCGAATGCTCTGTACTATCTTCTCAATTTCCCTATAAATCTTTCTTTTTTTTCCTAATAAATAAGATTTATTTTGAAAATTGACTTAAATGAATCAGGCTCCAAGTGTGAAGACATTTTAAGAATAGTTTAATTCACTGTTGCCTTATTCTTAAAGACTTCCTTCGATGGGAACAAAGTAAGAATTTTATATCAGAAGGAAAGAAAAACACTTATGAACACGTATAATGTCTCCTCAACCTGAAAAGCAGGATCAGATAATAAATAGCAAAAATCAGATAAAAAATACTTCTATTATAATAGACACCATATTGCAAGGGCATTTAAAATTAGCAATGCATAACATTTATTTCCTTGATATTTGTCTTCCAAAGAGTTCAAAGTGTTTCAGTGTCAGTTGAAACAGGGGAAGAATCTCAGGGAAGAATCCTTCACATCATAATAGGACCACTGGTAATAATATATCTCAGTTCTTTCAAATCCATAAAGATGCAATTCCTGAGGAGTGACTGAGCTGTGAAGAAAGAGATGAGAAACCCTCATCCCTCTGAATTACTTGTGTCAGAATATTTTAACCATAGTACTACGGATAGTAGTAAATTATCGTTATTAACAGAAAATACGTCTCAGATTGGAATCTGAGCAATCAGAAGGGCAGAGAAAAAACACTTTGAATCGCTCTTCATCTTATAAAGAGAAAGGACAGCTTTTTTATGTATGAAGTCAGTTGTCAAGATAGCCTTAGGGAATAAGAGTCTGCAGCATCGAATCCCGCTGCACAGCTGGGACGCCCGCGCCCCAGGTCTTCCTGATCCCAAATCCCTGGGCCTGTCCCCCACACACTCTGCCAGGCTGAGGTCATTAGCAATTGCTCTCTTAGGAGCTCCGGGGAAGGGGGAAGGAGCTAGATAGGATGGGAAGGGATGCAAGGAGGCCAAGAAAATGAAGGCCTTTCCACTTTAAGTTCAGCGTTCGAACCCGTCCAGCCATCCCAGGCCCCCATGAAGAAGAGATGAAATTTACATTACTTCAGTTACAGGAAAAAAACAAAAGTTTGCAGCTTAATGCCCTGGAAAGCCCCACAATAGAATAAGAACAGAGCTCACGCCAAGGGCTGGAAGCACCTATTAGAATGAGAACAGAGCTCAATGTCCTTGAAGGCCCCATATCAAAATGTAAACACAACTTGAGGAATTGCTCCAGCCCTTTTGGAGGTCCCCGAGACAATCCCTTAAAAGCAAAACAGCACCTTGGGGTCCAAGTCCCACAGCTCTGCTGTGTTGGTGTACTTGGACGCAAGCTCGAGTTTGGAAATCAACCCTTGTGTGTTTGCATTTGTGTCAGCTCCGAGGTGGTTTCTCGGATTCACAATCTTGGGCACAACACCCCCATGTCCCCTCCCACCTGGACTGAACCACTATCTCCTCCCATGCAGGCTGACACTCAGTCACCTCCCCGCCCACAACAGCTGGGCACAGGCCCTCACAGAGGTGTCACAGGCACGGTGGACACTTTCGCCATGCCTGGCCTCCCAGAGGAAGGAAAGAGGTTTCCGCAGGACACACTCCCATGGTGGCCCCAGGGCTCCCTGCCCAGCACAGCAGCTCGTGACAGGTTGGGGTCTGTGTCCCTGACGCCTGCTCCTCCTCCCCGGGTTTCCCACAGGAAATGAAGGAGGAGGCCCTGGTCTCCTCCAGGGACATCTTGGAGGTAGACTTGGACGTCAACAGGATGTTCGGCAGCCACACCATATTTTGGGATGGCTAGGGGGTCGGGTGAGGCTGCTGGGCCAGGGGGATTCGGGACACCAAGGGAGGCCCGGGGCCTTCTGGGTAGGGAAAACAGGGCTACTGAGGCCGGGGGAGCAATAGCAGCCAACAACACACTGCTCCATGGTAGTATGCTGGGGCTGACACCCGTGCCCACACTCCCAGTGCCTCGGGGATGAGGAGGCCACTAGGATGGAGCCTCCAGGGGTAGCCATGGGAATTGAAGACCAAAGAGGAGAGGGACGGCTCCCTGAGAAGCAGGGGATGGGGTGGGGGATGTGGGGGGCAGGAACCGGACCTGGGGACCAGGCTGCATAGCCGTGGCTGGAGCAGGACACACATCGATCCCATGAGGGTCGGACGGGTCAGAGTGACACCCACTCTCGGTGCTTTATATTATTCTAAATTTTATGCATTTAATTTGAGACAATTTGCAATTTGAAAGCATATATAGTAAAATTACCCCCAGATAATGCCCCCCGTCCAGCCAGGGCCCTGCACTGACCACACGGAGCCCCAGGGGCAGGTGTCACTGCAAACCCCAGACTAGTCGCCTTTAACTCTAGATGTCTCCTTAGCATCATAGAGGAAGGAGATTTCCTGTGTCCGCAGGCCCCCCACGACATCCCCCACATTCCCCACTCTCACACCATCCTCCTACATCATCATCCCCAATGGTATCCCACCTACACATCCCCCTCACACCCACACAGCCCCACACAATCCGCACTCACACTATACCCCAACACCATCACCCCTACACAATCCCCCACACTCCACCACCATCATACCCCTGCCCCCACACCATCCACCACCACACCATTGGCCCCCAGCAATGACCCAATGCAGGTGCTCCCTGTGGGACAAGCTCAGCCTCCCCGGGGTTCTCTGGATACCCTAATCCCATCAGAAGCCCGGGTGTCCCATAAAGTATTCAGGGGTTGCAGGGAGGAGGGAAGACAGGAAGCCCCCGACAGGGTGGGTGCAGTTGAGTGGTGCAGAGGACCCACTGTGCCCTGACTCCGCCCACTGTCCCTCATTTAGGGCGGCAAGCACTGCACAGGAAATCAGCCCCTAACCCATGGGGATCTGGGCTGGCCTGGTCCTGGGCTCTGTGAGGGCTGGGATGATTTGAGCCCCCACCACAGGCCCAACACAAAGACTAATGGGATCCAGCCCACACGGCCCTGGCTAGCCCTGGATTCTGGCCCCGGGCTGAGCCAGCCCTCTCACAGCTGGATGGTGGGCCCCACCCGCACCCACACCAGGAGGCTGGCTCCTACAGGTGCTGGGGCCCCAGGGAGCCTGAAGCTGGGGTCCAGCTGCCCTGTGGAGACCCAGTACAGAAGCCCATGAGCTGCAGGTCCAGGTCAGCTCTGCTGTCCTCAGAACCGTCTCTCAGACTGAAACCTCAGGACACACGACCCCAACCAGTGTCCACACATGCTTCCAGGTGGGGGACTCCGGCATCCGTCCCCAACCCATGTCATTCTTGCCCTCCCTAAAGGACAGAAAGGTCTCCATCCCCAGGGGAAGGCGTGCACCCTCGGCTCTGAGCCCGTTTACTGTAGAATGTCAATAAAGTCTTGTGGTGAGAAAATGCACAGCCAGCCCGCTTCTGTGTCTCCCAGAACACTGTTCACAGGGCATGGAGAGACCCCCAGAGAGGAGGAGGGGGTACCACCTAGGCCCCACCAGCCCCTGCAGGGGCGCCACCAGGAACACCCAGCTGACGTCCCCACGTGCCTTCCACGGGTGGCTAGATGCCGGGGTCAGGACCCAACAGACTTTACTGGGACTCAGGCTGTGCCCCACGGGCCAGGAGGGCCTGGGACAGAGTGACACCAGGAAGCCTCAGGTCACCAGGGTCTATGCAAAGCGACCCAGAGGTCTGTGCTCTCTCTTTCCAGGAGGCCGTGCCTGGCCGGTTACGGGGCACTTCCTCCCTTCCCCGCATCCCTGTGCTTGTGTGCCTGGGGCAGAGAGGGCTTGTGGGGCGGTCAGCATGGTCCTAGAAGGGATGTTAGGACAGTAGGTCTTTGAGTTGTGCCCAAGATTGTGAATCAGAGAAACCACTGAGGAGCCAACACCGATGCAAACTCCCAAGGGTTCCTTACAATCTGGAGCTTGTGTTCTAGTGCACCCGACAGAGCGGAGCAGGGATTTGGACCCTGAGACTAAGAGGTGTAGCAGCTTTATAGGGGCCATTGGCCCATGGGATACACAGAAAGTTGCACAGTCGTGTCGGTCCACATGCAGGTGGCCGATTGAATTACACCTTACCTATAGGATCCACTTGACCTGGCCTATTTCTTTGGTCAGAATTGGCGTGCAGTTTTGGTGGGCACAAAGCAGGGTTACATTGTTATGAGCCGATTTACAATTACGGTGTGCCCAGCGTCTTGACTGGGTTGGGGCAACGCCTTAAGACATAAGCAGGTCATGTGGGGGTCATAGGGGAGGTGGCGGTTGTAGCACAAAATTGAATCGGTCCTGCTCTGCTTGTCCAGGGGTAGGGGATTTTTGATAAATTTCCTGGGCTCCACACTTGAAGATCATGCACCTGGCCCACCCTCACCAGGTGGACTCACTGTGCACAACTTATGGTGCTGGATCTCTCACACCAGTGTGTAGAGGGCACCCTCCTCACCCTAGTGAGTAGGGGTTGGGTGAGCATGGGGCTTGTCCTGAAGGCCAGGCAGCACAGAGGACCGAGGAACACCAGCCCCATCACCACCCCAACTCCCACACACAGGCTGCCCCATGGCTCCCCGTAATGGGCACCCGGCACCTCTGGAGATCCCCCCAGGGTGGCCCCGAGGTCCGGCTCCCTGCTGGAGAGGCATCGGGGAGAAGAGAAGCAGGCGGCGCTCGGGGAGACCCACTGCCGGACATGGGATTGTGGCCGAGCCAGACCTTCCAACTCAGCTGACCCTCTGGCTGAAATTCACCTCAGGAGCGAGCCCTGGGTCAGCAAGGAGAGTCCAGCTAGCCACCCAGCATCAGCACCAGAAATGATGTTGTACCAACCATTTCGGCATTTGGGTGACCCAGCCGGAAGATCTGATAGCTGCATGTGATAGCTTCATGTGATAGACACACACACACCCCACAACCAACAAAAGTCAGAATCCCCCAATGTTGTCAAACAGCAGCTGGATGGTTACATAAACGACGCAGTGGTCCCCAATAGGATACCTGGAAGATGCTATAAACCATGACTGCAGAGGTGCTGGAGGCACGGAGATGCGTCTGCTGTGTTCCAAAAAGGAGCGCAGAGGGGCAGGAAGCATTCTACGGGAGGGGGGGCTCCTAGGAAAGGACACCAGGTTCCTGTGAAGGCCATGGATGGTGAAATCATTCCTCTTCTTTTTCAGCTTCTGCTTTTCCTACTAAATGCCATTTTCCACAATCATAATAGCAAAAATTTGTTTTATGTTTTTATATTTCTTTTTATTGGAGTCCAATTTGTATGAATTCTTGCTTCAGCAAGGGTGTCATTCAGGATAGAAAGAGAGAGAAAGATTTTCCCAGACAGGCAAAGTATAAAGGAGTTCATGACCACTAAATCAGTCCAGTAAGGAATTTTCAGAGGGACCATTCTAGTGGGGGAAAAAAGAGACCAAAAGCAACAAAGACTAGAAAGGACCAGAGAACGTCACCAGAAACACCAATTCTACGGGTAACACAAAGGCACAAAGTTCATATTTTGAATAAGCACTCTGAATGCTGATACTAAATGCTCCAATCAAAAGATATAGGGTATCAGAGTGCCTTAAAAAACAGGATCCGGGATGCCTGGGTGGCTCAGGGTTTGAGCCTCTGCCTTTGAATCAGGATGTGATCCTAGAGTCTGGGATCGAGTCCCATATTGGGCTCCTGGTGGGAAGCCTGCTTCTCTCTTGGCCTAATTTTCTGCCTCTCTCTCTCTCTCTCTCATGCTCTCAAAAATAAAATCGTTATTAAAAAAACAAGGTCCATCGGTATGCTGCCTAATAGATGCTCACCTTAGGACTATAGACACCAGCAGATTGAAAGTCAAGGGATAGAAAATCATCTATCATGCTAATGGTTATGAAAAGAAAGTTGGAGGACCAATGCTTATATTAGAAAAACTAGATTTGAAACCAACCCTGGGGGACACCTGGTGGCTCAGTGGTTGAGCATCTGCCTTCGGCTCAGGGTGTGTTCCTGGGATCCCAGGATCGAGTCCAACATCGGCATCCCTTTGGGGAGCCTTTCTCTCCCTCTGCCTATGTTCCTGCCTCTGTTTCTCTGTGCATCTCTCATGAATAAATAAATTAAATATTCAATCTCAAAAAAGAAAGAACAAATACTGTAAGAAGTGATGAAGAAGGGCATTATTTCATAGTTAAAAAGACTCTCTATCAGGATCAAACAACTAAATATTTATGCTGCCAACATGGGAGTACCTAAATATGGAAAACAATTACAAACAAACGTACAGGAACACACTGATAATAATACAATTACAGGGGATTTTAACACCTACCCACTTATGGCAATGGACCGATTGTCTATGCAGGAAATCAACAGGGGAACAATAGCATTGACACACTGGACCACAGGGACCCAACAGATACAGTCTGAACATTTCTTCCTAAAGCAGAATACACATTCCTTTCAAGTGCACATGGGACATTCTCCAGAACAGATCATATCATAGGCCACAAATCAGCCCTCAACAGGTACAACAGGTTCAAGAAGGTTGATATCCCACCCTGTGTATTTGTGACCACGATGCTATGAAACTCGAAGTCGACAGGAAGAAAAAATTTGGACAGACCAAAAATACGTGGAGATTATGAACATCCTACTAGAGAATGAATGGAGCAACCAGGAAATTAAAGGGGAAATTTAAAACAAATGAAAATGAAAACATGTTTCTCCAAACCTCTGGGATGTAGCAAAGGCAGCCCAAAGAGGGAAGTACATAGCAATACAGGCTTACCTCAGGAAACAAGAAGTCTGGGATCCCTGGATGGTGCAGTGATTTGGCGCCTGCCTTTGGCCCAGGGCGTGATCCTGGAGACCCGGGAACGAATCCCACATCGGGCTCTTGGTGCATGTAGCCTCCTTCTCCCTCTGCCTATGTCTCTGCCTCTCTCTCTCTCTGTGACTATCATAAATAAATAAAAATTAAATAAATTTTTTTTTAAAAAAAGGAAACAAGAAGTCTCTAATACACAACCTAACCCTACACCTAAATGAGCTGGAAAAGGCATAGCAAACAAAGCCTAAAGCCTACAGAAGAAGGGAAAAAATTAAGATGAGAGCAGAAATAAACAATATAGAAATAAAAAAAACAGTAGAATGGAATAATGAAACTAAGAACCGGTTCTTCAAAATAATTAATAAAATGGATCAAGCCCTAGCCAGCCTTATGAATGAGAAAAGAGAAAAGACCTAAATAAATAAAATCACAAATGAGAGAAGAGTGATCACAATCACACCAGAAAAATAAGACAATTATAAGGGAATACTATGAAAGAATATACGTTAACAAACTGGGAGACCTGGAAGAAATGGACAAATCCCTAGAAATGTGCAAATGAGCAAAACTGAAATAGGAAGAAATAGAAAATGTGAACATACCCATAACTAGCCAAGGAATTGAATCAGCAAGGTACCTGGGTGCCTCAGTGGTTGAGCATGTGCTTTGGCTCAGGTCATGATCCCGGGGTCCTGGGGAATCAAGTCCCACATCAGGCTCCCCGCATGGAGCCTCATGTTCCCTGTGCCTATACCTCTGCATCTCTGTGTCTCGCATGAATAGATAAATAAAATCTTTAAAAAAGAAAAAAGATAAAAAGATGAGAAAGGACCCAAATAAAATCAGAAATGAGAAAAGAGAAATAAAAACCAACACTAGAGAAATACAAAAGATTATAAGAGAATATGATGAAAAAGTATATGCCAGCAACCTAGAACCTGGAAGAAATAGATCAATTCCCTGAAATATATAACATAGCAAAAATTAAAAATGAAGAAATAAGAAATTTGAACAGACAGTTAACCAGCAAAGAAATTGAATCAGGAATCAAGAATCTCCCAACAGGAGATGCTTAGATCAATAGAACATAATGGAAAGCCAAAACAAGATACAAACATGTATCTATGACCCATAACGGACAACAAGGCAGGAAGGAATATTCAATTGCAGAAAGACAGTCTCTTCAACAAACCCTAACCCTGACTGCAGGATAAGAACAAATGGTGTTCGGAAAACCAGGCAGCCACATGCAGAAGAATGAAACTGGACCACTTTCTTACACCATATATATAAAAAATAAATTCAAAATGGATGAAAGACCTAAATGTGAGACCAAAAATCATATAAAGAAGAAAAGATAGGCAGCAATGACTCTGACATTGGCTATTGGATCTTCTTTCTAGATATGCCTCTGAGGTGAGGGAAACAAAAGCAAAAATCCTATTGGGACTTCATCAAATTGAAAAGCTTCTACAAAGTGAAGGAAACAACCAAAGCTAAAAGGCAACATACAGGAGGAGGAGCAAGATGGCGGAAGAGTAGGGTCCCCAAGTCACCTGTCCCCTCCAAATTATCTAGATAACCTTCAAATCATCCTGAAAATCTTCGAATTCTGCCTGAGATTTAAAGACAGACCAGCTGGAATGCTACAGTGAGAAAAGTTCGCGCTTCTATCAAAGTAGGATGACGGGGGAAAAAGAAATAAAGAAACAAAAGGCATCCAAGGGGAGGGGCCCCAAGAGGAGCCGGGCTAAGGGCAGGCGGTGTGCCCCCTGGTCAGGAGAGCTTTGTTCCAGAGAAGCAGGATCTGCACCAATCTTCCTGGGCAGAATGGCGCCCACAGGGATTCAGAGCAGGACCCCAGGAGGGCGGGGATACCCACGGGCTCCCTGGGACACTAAGAGACACCTGCACTCCCAGGAGAATGCACCAAGCTCCCTAAGTGCTGCAGGACACGTGCACTGTCTTGGGAGCAGCTCAGAGGGGTTCGGGCAGGGCTCTGCATGGAGCAGGTTGCATGCCCCGGGAGCAGCTTGGTGGCAGTGCCTCAAGCAGAGGAAGTGGCTCCGTGCAGAGGGGGCTGTGCGGCTCCAGAAGCAACTCGGAGGTGCTCAGGTGGCGGCTCCCTGAGGGGGCTGCCCAACCAGGAGCAGCTCAGAGGGGCTGGGCGGCAGCTCCGGGGAGAGGTGGCTGCACAGACAGGAGCGTGAATCCAACAGCACAGGCCCCAGAGCACAGGGCGCCAGGACACAGCCCAGGATTAGGCCTCCCCGGGGACAGGCAGAGGCCCGGATGGCCCAGGACAGCAAGGATGCTCCTGCCCAGAGCTGAGCAGATCAGCGGTCCCGCCCCAGAGCCTCCAGGCCCTGCAGATGGACTGCTCTGGAGTTACTGTGGGTGCTGAATACAGGTATCCAGAGCTGGCCGCTGCCACTGGCGTTGTTCCTCCAGAGGCCTCACGGGGTAAACTACGCCCACTGAGCCCTGCACCAGGCAGTGGACAGAGCAGCTCCCCCAAGTGCTAACATCTGAAAATTAGCACAACAGACCCCGCCCCGGAAGTCCAGCTAGACGGACAAGTTCCAGGGGAAGTCAAGGGACTTAAAGTATACAGAATCAGAAGATACTCCCCCATGTTTTATTTTTTTATTTCTGATTGCTTCGCCCTCCCTTTTTCCCCCTTCTTTCTTTTTCTTTCTATTTTTTCCTTCTATCCTCCTTTATTCTTTTTTCTTTTTCTCTTTTCTTTCCTTCTTTCTCTCCTCCCCTTTTCTCCTTTTCCCAATACAATTTGTTTTTGGCCACTGCACTGAGCAAAATGACTAGAAGGAGAAGCTCACCTCAAAAGAAAGAATCAGAAACAGTCCTCTCTCACACAGAGTTACAAAATCTGGATTACAATTCAATCCAATCATGAAATGGGCAAAAGACATGAACAGAAATCTCACAGAGGAAGACATAGACATGGCCAACATGCACATGAGAAAATGCTCTGCATCACTGGCCATCAGGGAAATACAAATCAAAACCACGATGAGATACCACCTCACACCAGTGAGAATGGGGAAAATTAACAAGGCAGGAAACAACAAATGTTGGAGAGGATGTGGAGAAAAGGGAACCCTCATACACTGTTGGTGGGAATGTGAACTGGTGCAGCCACTCTGGAAAACTGTGTGGAGGTTCCTCAAACAGTTAAAAATAGACCTGCCCTACGACCCAGCAATTGCACTGCTGGGGATTTACCCCAAAGATACAGATGCAATGAAACGCCGGGACACCTGCACCCCGATGTTTATAGCAGCAATGGCCACGATAGCCAAACTGTGGAAGGAGCCTCGGTGTCCAACGAAAGATGAATGGATAAAGAAGATGTGGTTTATGTATACAATGGAATATTACTCAGCTATTAGAAATGACAAATACCCACCATTTGCTTCAACGTGGATGGAACTGGAGGGTATTATGCTGAGTGAAGTAAGTCAGTAGGAGAAGGACAAACATTATATGTTCTCATTCATTTGGGGAATATAAATAATAGTGAAAGGGAATATAAGGGAAGGGGGAAGAAATGTGTGGGAAATATCAGAAAGGGAGACAGAACGTAAAGACTGCTAACTCTGGGAAACGAACTAGGGGTGGTGGAAGGGGAGGAGGGCGGGGGGTGGGAGTGAATGGGTGACGGGCACTGGGTGTTATTCTGTATGTTAGTAAATTGAACACCAATTAAAAAAAAAATTAAAAAAAAAAAAAAACAATTCAATGTCAGAAAGCCAATTCAGAAGCACTATTATACAGCTACTGGTGGCTCTAGAATAAAGCATAAAGGACTCAAGAGACTTCATGACTGCAGAATTTAAATCCAATCAGGCAGAAAGTAAAAATCAATGGAATGAGATGCAATCCAAACTAGAAGTCCTAACGACGAGGGTTAACAAGGTAGAAGAACGAGGGAGTGACATAGAAGACAAGTTGATGGCAAAGAGGGAAACTGAGGAAAAAAGAGACAGACAATTAAAAGACCAGGAAGACAGATTAAGGGAAATAAACGACAGCCTGAGGAAGAAAACCTACGTGTAATTGGGGTTCCCGAGGGCGCCAAAATGGACAGAGGGCCAGAATAAGTATTTGAACAAAACCTAGCTGAAAACTTTCCTAATCTGGGAAGGGAAACAGGCATTCAGATCCAGGAAATAGAGAGATTCCCCCCTAAAATCAATAAAAACCATCCAACACCTCGACATTTAATAGTGAAGCTTGCAAATTCCAAAGATAAAGAAAAGATCCTTAAAGCAGCAAGAGACAAGAAATCCCTGACCTTTATGGGGAGGAGCATTAGGGTAACAGCAGACGTCTCCACAGCGACCTGGCAGGCCAGAAAGGGCTGGCAGGATATATTCAGGGTCCTCAATGAGAAGAACATGTAACCAAGAATACTTTATCCAGCAAGGCTCTCATTCAAAATGGAAGGAGAGATAAAGAGCTTCCAAGACAGGCAGGAACTGAAAGAATAAGTGACCTCCAAAGCAGCTCTGCAAGAAATTTTAAGGGGGACTCTTAAAATTCCCCTTTAAGAAGAAGTTCAGTGTAACAATCCACAAAAACAAGAACTGAATAGATATCATGATGACACTAAACTCATATCTATCGATAGTAACTCTGAACATGAACGGGCTTAATGACCGCATCAAAAGGCCCAGGGTTTCAGACTGGATAAAAAAGCAGGACCCATCTATTTGCTGCCTACGAGAGACTCATTTTAGACAGAAGGACACCTACAATCTGAAAATTAAATGTTGGAGAACCATTTACCATTCAAATGTTCCTCAAAAGAAAGCAGGGGTAGCCATCCTTATATCAGATAAACTAAAATTTACCCCGAAGACTGTAGTGAGAGATGAAGAGGAACACTAAATCATACTTAAGGGATCTATCCAACAAGAGGACTTAACAATCCTCAATATATGCCCCGAATATGGGAGCTGCCAAATACTTAAACCAATTAATAACAAAGTAAAGAAATACTTAGATAATAATTATCTTATACTTGGTGACTTCAATCTAGCTCTTTCTACCCTCGATAGGTCTTCTAAGCACAACATCTCCAAAGAAACAAGAGCTTTAAATGATACACTGCACCAGATGGATTTCACAGAAATCTACAGAACTTTACATCCAAACTCAACTGAATTCACATTCTTCTCAAGTGCATATGGAGCTTTCTCCAGAATAGACCACATACTGGGTCACAAATACGGTCTGAACCGATACCAAACGATTGGGATCGTCCCCTGCATATTCTCAGACCATAATGCCTTGGAATTAGAACTAAATCATAACAAGATGTTTGGAAGGAGCTCAAACACGTGGAGGTGAAGGATCATCCTGCTAAAAGATGAAAGGGTCAACCAGGAAATTAAGGAAGTATTAAAAAGATTCATGGAAACTAATGAGAATGAACATACAACCATTAAAATCTTTGGCATGCAGCCAAAGCAGTCCTTAGGGGGAAATACATCACAATATAAACATCTATTCCAAAACGGGAAACTACTCAAATACAAAAGCTAACCTTACACATAAAGAGGCTAGAGCAAAAAAAAAGCAGATAGATCCTACACCCAACAGAAGAATAGAGTTAATTAACATTCGAGCAGAACTCAAGGAAATTGAGACCAGAAGAACTGTGGAACAGATCAACGGAAGGAGGAGTTGGTTCGTTGAACGAATTAATAAGATAGATAAACCATTAGCCAACCTTATTAAAAAGAAGAGAGAGAATATTCAAATTAATAAAATCATGAATGAGAAAGGAGAGGTCACTACCAACACCAAGGAAATACAATGGATTTTAAAAACATATTATGAACAGCCATACACCAATAAATTAGGCAATCTAGAAGAAATGGACGCATTCCTGGAAAGCCAGAAACTGCCAGAACTGGAACAGGAAGAAATAGAAAACCTAAACAGGCCAAAAACCAGGGAGGAAATTGAAGCAGTCATCCAAAACCTCCCAGGACACAAACGTCCAGGGCCAGATGGCTTCCCAGGGGAATTCTATCAAACGTTTAAAGAAGAAACCATACCTATCCTACTAAAGATGTTTGGAAAGTTAGAAAGAGATGGAGTACTTCCAAATTCGTTCCATGAGGCCAGCATCACCTTAACTCCAAAACCAGACAAAGACCCCACCAAAAAGGAGAATTACAGACCAATAGCCATGATGAACATGGATGCAAAAATTCTCAACAAGATACTAGCCAATAGGATC
Source organism: Canis lupus baileyi (assembly GCF_048164855.1). NCBI lineage: Eukaryota > Metazoa > Chordata > Mammalia > Carnivora > Canidae > Canis > Canis lupus. The sequence continues at coordinate 33,807,973 of NC_132872.1, read as the reverse complement.
CAAAAGTACATTAAGAAAATTATTCACCATGACCAAGTAGGATTTATCCTCGGAACACAGGCTGGTTCAACAGTCGTCAAACAATCAATGTGATTCATCATATCAGCAAGAGACAAACCAAGAACCATATGATCCTCTCATTAGATGCAGAGAAAGCATTTGACAAAATAGAGCATCCATTCCTGATCAAAACACTTCAGAGCATAGGGAGAGAAGGAACATTTCTCATCATCTTAAAAGCAATCTAGGAAAAGCCCACAGCAAATATCATTCTCAGTGGGGCCGCACTGGAGGCCTTTCCCCAAAGATCAGGAACAAGACAGGGATGTCCACTCTCCCACTGCATTCAACATAGTACTGGAAGTCCCAGCCTCAGCAGACAGCAAAAAGACATCAAAGGCATTCAAATTGGCAAAGAAGTAGTCAAGCACTCCCTCTTCTCAGATGACATAATACTCTACCTAGAAAACCCAAAAGCCCCCACCCCAAGATTGCTAGAACACATTCAGCAATTTGGTAGCATTGCAAGATAGAAAATCAATGCCCAGAAATCAATGGCATTTCTATACACTGACAATGAGACTGAAGAAAGAGAAATTAAGGAGTCAATTTCATTTACAATTGCACCAAAAAGCTTAAGATACCTAGGAATAAACCTAACCAAGGAGGTAAAGGATATACCCTAAAAACAATAGAACACTTCTGAAAGAAATTGAGGAAGACACAAAGAGATGGAAAAATATTCCATGCTCATGGATTGGCAGAATTATCATTGTGAAAATGTCAATGGTACCCAGGCAATGAACACGTTTAATGCAAACCCTATCAAAATACCGTGGACTTTCTTCAGAGAGTTAGAACAAATTATTTAAGATTTGTGTGGAATCAGAAAAGACCCCGAATAGCCAGGGGAATTTAAAAAAGACAACCTTATATGGGGGCATCACAATGCCAGATTTCAGGGTGTACTACAAAGCTGCGGTTATCAAGACAGTGTGGTACTGGCACAAAAACAGACAAATAGATCAATGGAACAGAATAGAGAACCCAGAAGTGGACCTTGAACTCTATGGTCAACTAATATTCGATAAAGGAGGAAAGACTATCCATTGGAAGAAAGACAGTCTCTTCAATAAATGGGGCTGGGAAAATGGACATCCACATGCAGAAGAATGAAATGAGACCACTCTCTTTCACCATACACAAAGATAATCTGAAAATGGATGAAAGATCTAAATGTGAGACAAGACTCCATCAAAATCCTAGAGGAGAACACAGGCAACACCCTTTTTGAACTTGGCCACAGTAACTTCTTGCAAGATACATCCACGAAGGCAAAAGAAACAAAAGCAAAAATGAACTGTTATGATTTCATCAAGATAAGAAGCTTTTGCACAGCAAAGGATACAGTCAACAAAACTAAAAGACAACCTACAGAATGGGAGAAGATATTTGCAAATGATATATCAGATAAAGGGCTAGTTTCAAAGACCTAAAGAACTTCTTAAAATCAACACTAAAGAGACAAAGAATCCAATCATGAAATGGGCAAAAGACATGAACAGAAATCTCACAGAGGGAGACACTGACATGGCCAACATGCACATGAGAAAATGCTCTGCATCACTTGCCTCAGGGAAATAGAAATCAAAACTACAATGAGATACCACCTCACACCAGTGAGAATGGGGAAAGTTAACAAGGCCGGAAACCACAAATGTTGGAGAGGATGCGGAGAAAAGGGAACCCTCTTACACTGTTGGTGGGAATGTGAACTGGTGCAGCCACTCCGGAAAACTGTGTGGAGGTTCCTCAAAGTGTTAAAAATAGACCTGTCCTATGACCCAGAAATTGCACTCTTCCCTATTTACCCAAAATATTCAGATGCAATGAAATGCCGGGACACCTGCACCCCGATGTTTTTACCCGAATGTCCACAATAGCGACACTGTGGACGGAGCCATGGTGTCCATTGAAAGATGAATGAATAAAGAAGATGTGGTTTATGTATACAATGGAATATTCCTCATCCATTAGAAACGACAAACACCCACCATTTGCTTCAACGTGGATGGAACTGGAGGGTATTATGCTGAGTGAAGTAAGTCAATCGGAGAAGGACAAATGTATGTTGTCATTCAATGCGTTAATATAAATAATAGTGAAAAGGAATATAAGGGAATGGAGAAGAAATGTGTGGGAAATATCAGAAATGGAGACAGAACATAAAGACTCCTAACTCTGAGAAAGTAACTAGGGATGCTGGGAGGGGAGGAGGGCAGGGGGTGCGGGTGAATGGGTGACGGGCACTGAGGGGGGCACTTGCCGGGATGAGCATGGGTGTTATTCTGTTTGTTGGTAAATTGAACACCAATAAAAAATAAATTTACAAAAAAAAAAAGTTCAAACAACTAAACATTTATGCTGCCAACATAGGAGTACCTAAATATAGAAACCAATTAACAACAAACATACAGGAAATCACTGATAATAATACAATGACATTGGATTTTAACACCCACTTATGGCAATGGACTGATCGTCTATGCAGAAAATCAACAGGGGAACAATAGCCTTGACACACTGGACCACAGGGACTCAACAGGTATAGTCTGAACATTTCTTCCTAAAGCAGAATACACATTCCTTTCAAGTTCACATGGGACATTGTCCAGAAAAGATCATATCATGGGCCACAAATCAGCCCTCAACAGGTACAACAGGTACAAGAAGGTTGATATCACCCCTTGTACATTTTCGGACCACGACGCTATGAAACTCGAAGTCGACAGTAAGAAAAAAATTTGGACAGACCAAAAATACGTGGAGATTATGAACATCCTACTAGAGAATGAATGGAGCAACCAGGAAATTAAAGAGGAAATTTAAAACAAATGAAAATGAAAACGTTTCTCCAAACCTCTGGGATGTAGCAAAGGCAGTCCTAAGAGGGAGTATATATATATATATATCCGTGTGCATCTGAGAGAATGTGGATGCCCTGTGTCAGCAGACCCCCCACGCCATCCCCCCTCATTCCCCACCCCCACACCATCCCCCTTCATCAGCATCCCCAATGGCATCCCACCTATACCATCCCCCTCACACCCACACAGCCCCACACAATCCCCACCCACACCACACCCCCACCATCCCCCCTACACCATACCCCACACGCCACCACCATCATGCCCCTGCCCCCACAACATCCACCCCCACACCATCTGCCCCCAGCAAGGACCCAGTGCAGCTGCCCCCTGTGGGACATACTCAGCCTCACCAGGGATCTCTGGACACCCTGCTCCCATCAGAAGACCGGGTTTCCCATAGAGTACCCAGGGGTGGCATGAAGGAGGGAAGACAGGGAGCCCCTGACAGGGTGGGTGCAGGTGAGTGGGGCAGAGGACCCACTGTGCCCTGCCTCCACCCACTGTCCCTCCTGGAGGGCGGCACACCCTGCATCAGACACCAGCCCCTAACCCAGAGGGACATGGGCTGGCCTGGCCCCGGACTCTGTGGGGGCTGCGGGGATTTGAGCCCCCCCAGGCCCAACACAAAGACTTACGGAATACAGCCCCCCAATGGCCCTGGCCAGCCCTGGATTCTGGACCCAGGCTGAGAGAGTCCTCCCACAGCTGGATGTGGCCTATTGGGCCCTGGGCGTGCCCAACACGTGCCTAGGTCGCTGAACTAGGGCAGGCCTGGGGATTCCGGGACACCCCACGTTGGGGAGAGGAGGGGTAGGCGGTGGCCCCACCCACACCAACACCAGGAGACAGGCTCCACCAGGTTCTGGGGCCCCAGGGGGCCCAAGTCCGGGGTCGAGCTGCCCTGCGGGGACCCAGCGCAGGAGCCCATGACCTGCAAGTCCAGGTCAGCTCTGCTGTCCTAAGAACCGTCTCTCAGGCTGAATCCTCAGGACACATCCCCACCCGGAGTCGAAACCTGTTCCGAGGTGGGGGACTCCAGCACCAGACCCCACCCCACATGTGATTCTTGCCCTCCACTAAAGGACAGAATGGTCTCCCTCCCCAGGGGAAGGCACGCACCCTCAGCTCTGAGCCCATTTGGTGTAGAAAGTCAACAGAGTGTTGTGGTGTGAAAATGCACAGCCAGCCCCTTTCTGTGTCTCCCAGAACTCTGTGCAGAGGGTGAGCAGAGACCCCGAGAGAGGAGGAGGGGGTACATCCACGCCCCAAACAGCCCCTGCAGTGGCGCTGCCAGGCACACCCAGCTGACATCCCCACGTGCATTCCAGGGGCGGCCTGACGCCAGAGTCAGTCCCCACAGACTTTACTGGGACTCAGCCTGTGCCCCATAGGCCAGGAGGGGCTGGGACAGAGTGACAGCCAGGGAGCCTCAGGTCACCAGGGTCTGTGGAAAGTGACCTGGGAGGTCTGTGCTCCCTCTGTCCAGTGGGCCGGGGCTGGCTGGGTTCCGGGGCACTTCCTCCCCTCCCCGAACCCCTGTGCCTGTGTGCCTGGGGCACAGAGGAACTGCGGGGCGGTAGCGTGGCCCTGGAAGGGATGTCAGGACAACAGGGCCTTGTGTTGTGCCCAAGATGGTGAATCCGAGAAACCACCAAGGAGCCCACACCGATGCAAACTCCCGAGGGTTTCTTTACAAGCTGGAGCTTGGGTCCAAGTGCACTGGACACAGAGGAGTAGGGACTTGGACACCGAGACTAAGAGGCGTAGCAGCTTTATAGGAGCCAGTGGCCCATGGGAATGCTGAAAGATGCGTAGTCATGTGGGTCCACACGCAGGTGGCCGATTGAATTACACTTTACCCTATATTATCGATTTGAACTGGCCTATTACTTTAGTCAGAATTGGCACGCAGTTTTATGGGGCACAAACCAGGGTTACATTGTTATGAGCCATTTTCAAATTAGGGTGTGCCCAGCGGCTTGAGTCAGGTGGGGCAGCACCTTAAGCTATAAGCAAGTCATGTGGGGTCATAAGGGAGATGACAGGTGGAGCACAAAATGGAATCAGTCCTGCTCTGCTTGTACAGGGGTAAGGGATTTTTGTTAAATATCCTGGGTCCCACATTGCAACTCACGCACGTGGGCCACCCTCACAAGGTGTACTCGGCGTGCACAACATGTGGTGCTAGATCTCTCACACCAGGGTGTGGAGGGAACCTCCTCGCCCTAGTGAGTAGGGGCTGGGTGAGTATGGGGCTCATCCTGAAGGCCAAGCAGCACAGGGGACCGAGGAACACCAGCCCAGTCCCCACCCAGACTCCCAAACACAGGCAGTCCCAGGGCTCCCCCCCATGGGCAGGGCGGCCCCAAGGTCTGTCTCCCTGATGGAGAGGCATCAGGGAGAAAATAAGCAGCCAGCGCATGGGAACACCCACTGCCGCACATGGGAATATGGCCAAGCCAGACCTTCCAACTCAGCTGACCCTCCAGCGAAAAGTCACTGCACGAGGGAGCCCTGGGTCTGCCAGGAGAGCCTAGCTACCCGCCTAGCACCAGCACCAGAAATGATGTTGTGCCAACCATTTCAGCATTTGGGTGACCCACCCAGAGGATCAGATAGCTGCACGTGATAGCTACATGTGATAGACACACACACACACCAAAACCAACAGAAGTCGGAATCCCCCCCAATGTTGTCTAACAGGAGCCAGATGTTTACATACACGACGCTGTTGTCCCCAGTAGGATACATGGAAGATGCAATAAACCATGACTGCAGAGGTGCTAGAGATACAGAGATGTGCTTGCTGGTTTCCAACAAGGAGCACAGAGGTGCAGGAAGAATCCTACGGAAGGGAGGCCCCTTCATGGAAAGGACACCATGTCCCTGTGATGGCTACGGATGGTGAAATCTGTCCTCCTCTCTCTTAGCTTCTGGTTTTCCTCTTAAATGCCATTTTCCTCAATCATAAGACCAAAAATTTATTTTATGTTTTTAAATTCCTTTTTATTGGAGTCCAATTTGTATGAATTCTTGCTTCAGCAAGGGTGTCATTCAGGAGAGAAGGAGAGAGAATGATTTTCTGGACAGTCAACATATCAAGGATTTCATGACCACTTAACCAGTCCAGTAAGGGATTAAGAGGGACTCTTCTAGTAGGGGACAAAAAGAGACCAAAAGCAATAAAGACTAGAAAGGACCAGAGAACGTCACCAGAAACACCAACTCTTCTGGTAACACAAAGGAACAAAGTTCATATCTGTGAATAATCACTCTGAATGCTGATAGACTAAATGTTCCAATCAAAAGATATAGGGTATCAGAGTGGCTTAAAATACAGGATCCGGGATACCTGGGTGGTTCAGGGGGTTGAGCATCTGCCTTTGACTCAGGCTGTGATCCTGGAGTCTGGGATCGTGTCCCATATTGGGCTCCTGGTGGGGAGTGTGCTTCTCTCTCTCCCTAATTTTCGGCCTCTCTCTCTCTCTCTCTCTCTGATAAATAAAATCGTTATTAAAAAACCAAGATCCATCTGTATGCTGCCTACAAGATGCTCACCTTAGACCTATAGACACCAGCAGATTGATAGGGGAGGGAAAATCATCTACCACGCTAATAGATATCAAAAGAAAGCTGGAGGACCCATACTTATATCAGACAAACGAGATTTGAAACGAAACCCTGGGGGACACCTGGTGTCTCAGTGGTTGAGCATCTGCCGTCGGCTCAGGGTGTGATCCTGGGATCCCAGGATCAAGTCCCACATCACCCTCCCTTTGGGGAGCCTGCCTCTCCCTCTGCCTATGTTTCTGCCTCTGCTTCTCTGTGTATCTCTCAAAAATAAATAAATAATATATTTAAATCTCAAAAAGAAACAACAAATATTGTAAGAAGAGATGAAGAAGAACATTATTTCATAATTAAAAAGACTATCAAGATCAAACAACTATTTGTGCTGCCAACATGAGTACCTAAATATAGTAACCGATTAACAACAAACGTATAGGAAATCACTGATAATAATACACTGACAGAGGATTCCAACACCCACTTATGGCAACGGACCGATCGTCTATGCAGAAAATCAACAAGGGAACAATAGCCTTGACACACTGGACCACAGGGACTCAACAGATATAGTTAGAATATTAGATCCAAAAGGAGAAAAAACATTCTGTTCAATTGCATATGGGACATTCTCCAGAACAGATCATATCAGGGCCCACAAATCAGCCCTCAACAGGTACAACAGGTACAAGAAGGTTGATTTCACACCCTGTACATTTTCAGACCAAGGCGCTATGAAACTCGAAGTCGACAGTAAGAAAAAAATTGGACAGACGAAAAATACGTGGAGTTTATGATCATCCTACTAGAGCATGAATGGAGCAACCAGAAAATTAAAGAGGTAATTTAAAACAAATGAAAATGAAAACATGTTTCTCCAAATCTCTGGGATGTACCAAAGGCAGTCCTAAGAGGGAAGTACATAGCAATACAGGTCTACCTCAAGAAACAAGAAGTCTCCAATACACATCGTAACCCTACACCTGAAGGAGCTGAAAAAGGAATAGCAAACAAAGACTAAAGCCTACAAAGGAAGGGAAAAAATTAAGATCAGAGCAGAAATAAACAATACAGAAACAACAAAACAGTAGAATGGAATAACAGAACTAAGAGCTGTTTCTTTAAAATAAGTAATAAAATGGATCAAGCCCTAGCCAGCCTTATCAACGAGAAAAGAGAAAAGACCTAAATAAATAAAATCACAAATGAGAGAAGAGAGATCACAATCAACACCAGAAAAATAAGACAATTATAAGGGGATACTATGAAAGATTATACGCTAACAAACTGGGAGACCTGCAAGAAATGAACAAATCCCTAGAAATGTGCAAATGAGCAAAACTGAAATAGGAAGAAATAGAAAATGTGAACAGACCCATTACTAGCAAAGGAATTGAATCAGCAAGGCACCTGGGTGCCTCAGTGGTTGAGCATGTGTTTGGCTCAGGTCATGATCCCGGGGTCCTAGGGGTTCAAGTCCCACATCAGGCTCCCCGCATGGAGCCTCATTTTCCCTCTGCCTATACCTCTGCATCTTTGTGTCTCTCATGAATACATAAATAAAATATTTAAAAAAGAAAAAAGATAAAAAGTTGAGAAAGGACCCAAATAAAATCAGATGAGAAAAGAGAAATAAAAACCATCACTAGAGAAATACAAACGATTATAAGAGAATATGATGAAAAATTATATGTCAGTAACCTAGAACCTGGAAGAAATAGATCAATTCCTAGAAATATATAACATACCAAAAATTAAAAATGAAGAAGTAAGAAATTTGAACAGAGAGATAACCAGCAAAGAAATTGGATCAGCAATCAGGGTTCTCCCAACAGGAGACGCTTAGATCAATAGAACAGAATGGAAAGCCAAAACAAGATACAAACCTGTATCTATGACCCATAAAGGATAACAAGGCAGGAAGGAATATCCAATGGCAGAAAGACAGTCTCTTCAATAAATCCTAACTCTGACCCCAGGATAAGAATAAATGGTGTTGGGAAAACCAGGCAGCCACATGCAGAAGAATGAAACTGGACCACATTCTTACACCATATATATAAAAAATAAATTCAAAATGGATGAAAGACCTAAATGTGAGACCTGAAACCAATCAAAGAAGAAAAGATAGGCAGCAATGTCTTTGACATTGGCCACTGATTTTTCTTTCTAGATATGCCACTGAGGTGAGGGAACAAAAGCAAAAATGCTATTGGGACTTCATCAAAATGAAAAGCTTCTGCAAAGTGAAGGAAACAACCAAAGCTAAAAGGCAACATACAAAATGAAAGGAGATATTGGTAAACAATACATCCAATAAAGAGTTAGTATGCAAAACACATAAAGGAAATATAAATCTCAAGATCCTAAAAACAAATTATGCAACTAGAGATGGGCAGAAAAATGAATGGACTTTGTCTCTGACAAGACAGCCAGATGGCCACCAGACTCACGGAAAGACACAAAGCGTCACTCATCATCAGGGAAATGCAAACCAAAACCACAATGATATGTCACCTGAGAGCGGTCATAATGGCTAAAATTAACAACACAAGAAACAACAGGTGTTGGTGAGGCTTTGGAGAAAATGTAGCCTCCTTAAATTCCTGGTGGGCATGAGAACAGATTTAGCCACTGTGGAAAACAGTGTGGAGGGTCCTTGAGAAGTTAAAAAAAATGGAACCCTGGGTGGTGCAGTGGTTTGGTACCTGTATTTGGCCCAGGGTGTGATCCTGGAGACCCGAGATCGAATCCCACTTTGGGCTCCAGGGCATGGAGCCTGCTTCTCCCTCTGCCTGTGTCTCTGCCTCTCTCTCTGTGACTATCATAAAAAAAAATTAAAAAAAAAGAAGTTAAAAATAGAGCTACCCTACGATTCCAAAATTTCACAGCTAGGTATTTACCCCGAGGATAGAGAAGTACTTTAGTAGATTCAAGGAAGGACACGCAGCCCAATGTTTGTAGCAGCATTATCAACAACAGCCAGACTGTGGATACAGCCCAGATGTCCATCGACTGATGAATGGGCAGAAAGATGTGGTAAATATACACACTGTGACATCACTCGGTCATCAGAAGGGACGAAATGACTCCATTTACGGTGACGTAGAAGGAGTGGAAAGGATTTATGCTAAATGAACTCAGTCAGAGAAAGACAGATACGAAATACCATACAATTGCATTCACATGTGAATTTTGAGAAACCAAACAAACTGGTAAAGGGGCGGAGGAGGCATGAGAGAAGCAAACCAAGATACACACTCTTAACCACAGAGAATAAACTAATAAATACCAGGGGAAGGTGGGGAGGATGGTGAATCAGGGGATGGGGATAGTGGAGGGTACCTGTGACCAGTACCAGGCGTTGTATCCAAGGGTCTAACCACTATGTGGTAAACCTGAAACTATATCATACTGTGTTTACAAACGGGAATTCAAGTAAAACTTTAAAATAATAATTGGTAGTATAGAGAAAACATGTGCACACAAGAGATAAAATCAGAAAGGCAACTGAAAATCCAAATAAAGAGTCTTTAGAGCCACAAATCCCCTCCTTAGCTCAGCTCGGGAGAAACCTGCCATGTCTATTCTCACCCCAGCAGAAGCCAGGATTTTGATTCTCTGGGGAGGCCACTGACTTGGTGGAGTCAGGCTATCTTTGAACCCAAAACCTAAATAGAGTGCAGAAAACTAAACTGCCCAAGATGTTAGGAGTCCCAGTGCAGGCACATGCCAAGACCCAAACTCTAACCATACACAGACATAAGCCTAACCCTACACTTAATCTTAATGTTAACCTAACCCTTAAACAAGACCCATCACTAATCGAAAACCAAACACAAACCCCAAGACCAAAACACATTCACGGAACCTTCATGCCAACCCTCACCCTATATCCTAAACCTATTCTAAACCCTTAACCCTGACCCCTACCTTAAATCTAACCCTAACCTCTAACCCTAACCTTAACTTAATGTACTCAAATCGTATTCCTAACCTTAACCTGTACCCTAACCCTAACCCTCTAATACTAATCCTATCTCATACCCCTAACTGTACTCTAACCTGTACCCTAAAACTAACTCCTAAACCACTCCCTACACCTATCTATTACCCTTTTCCAAAACCGTACCCTGACCCTGACCTGACCCTAAACCCTAACTAAATACTAATCCTATCCCTAGCCGTAACCCCTATCCTAAACCTAACCCTCGCCCTAACCCTAAACCTAGCCCTAAATTTTACCCTAACCCCTAACCCTTACCCCTAATGCTAACTCACACCCTAACACCTCACCCTAACTGCAAACCTAAGCCCAACCCTAAGTGTAACCATAACCCTAACCCCACCTCCAAACCTCCTGCCCTAAACCCTAAAGCATAACCCTAACCCTAACTCTAAATACTGTCACTAACCCTAACCGCATTCCCTAATCCCTAACCCCCATCCTAACTCCTAACCACTGACCCTTACCCTTATCCCTCACACTAACCTCTAATCCGTAACCATAAGGTTAATCACAAACACCTAACATCTAACCTAAGCCAAACCACCAACTGCCTCACCTCCCCTGACCCTACCATTCATTCTACCCATTCACTTACCCTGTGGTTCTGAGGAGTCCCTTCTGATATGGACGAAGCCCCCAATGTCTTGTGCTCTTTTTGTTCAGTCTCCTTATTTATTCTCTGTGATGCTCCTGAGAAGGGAGTCACATCCATCATTTTCTTCCTGAATGCTCACTGTCAGGACACAGCAAGCCCCACAATAGAATAAAAACTGAGCCCAGTCCAAGGGCAGGAAGCCCCTATTAGAACAGATCTCAATGCCCTTGAAGGCCCCATATCAAAATGTAAAGAGAACTTGAGGAATTACTCCAGCCCTTCGGGAGTTCCCCGAGACCAACTCTTAAAAATAAGCTAAAACCCACCTCGGGGTCCAAGTCCCCGCTCCACTGTGTTGGGTATACTTGGACACAAGCTCGAGCTTGTAAATAAACCCTCATGTGTTTGCATTGGTGTTGGCTTCTTGGTGATTTCTCAGATTCACAATCTTGGGCACAACAGTCTGAGATAAAAAAAGAAAACCAAACGAAGCTCGGACGCAGGTAGAGTGAACGCAGGGTTCTGAGCGAAGCCGCGGAGACCCGGGGGCTTCGGGGTTCTACTGTGGAGGCCCCAGCAGACTGGGGGGCGGGATGCTCAGCCCCAGAGCCAGAGGACCCAGCGTCCCCACCGTCATACCGCCCATCAGGGCCAGGAATCAGGGAGCAGCACAGTGCCGCCCGTTGGAGTCCAGAGGCGCTGATGCCCACCCCGACTCTGACCCCCACAAGTGCAACTCTCAGGCAGATGTGCACCTGACAATCAGCACCAACGCCCATCCCCAGACCCCACACAGACCATTCGCTGCCCCCAAGTTGCCAGACCCCAGAGGCTGCAAAGCTTCAGCTCTGCCTGGAAAGTAGGTCTAGATTCCTTTGTACTTTATGCTTTATTTTTAATTATTTTCTTTGATTCTTTTCTATTAATTGCCTTATTTTAATTTTATGTATGTACCTTATATATTTCTTATTTTTACTGTTATGGAAGTGTAATTGTGTTTCATATTTTGGGATTTAGAATCTTTTAACAATCAGCCAAAATAATCTGGTGGTTTTTTTTGGAGGGCAGTTGTTATTGTTTTTCTTGGTTTTTCTTTTTCTTCCTTCTTTCTTTTCTGGAAAAAATAATGAGATGGAGAAATTCTCCTCCATAAAATAACATGAGGTAGTACTCACAGCCAGGAAGTTCATCAATAAACATATATGGTATCTAACTACAGTTTAAAACAATGATTATAAAGATAGCAGGTGGGCTGGAAAAAGAGCACAGAAGCAAACTAGAGAATCCCTTACTGTAGAAATAAAAGAGCTAAAATCAAGTCAGTCCAACGTTAAAAATGCTATAACTGAGATGCAGTCCCAAGTGGAAGCCTTAAAAACAAGAAAGGTTATGGACGACAGAGGCAGATGTAGGGAAGTCAGCCACTTATTAAAACAATAACATTCATATCATAGGAGACTCAGAAGATGAAGAGAGAGAAAAGGTGGGCCTTACTCAGCCATTAGAAACAACAAATACCCACCATTTGCTTCAAGGTGGATGGAACTGGAAGGTATTATGCTGAGTGAAGTAGGACAATCGGAGAAGGACAAACATTGTATGTTCTCATTCATTTGGGGAATAGAATATTACCTAATAGGTAATACGTAAAGGGAATATAAGGGAAGGGAGTAGAAATGTGTGGGAAATATCAGAAAGGGAGGCAGAACATAAAGACTCCTAACTCTTGGAAATGAACTCTTGGTGACTGAGGGGAGGGGGGCAGGGTTTAGGGTGAATGGGTGACGGGCACTGAGGGGTCACTAGACGGGATGAGCACTGGGTGTTATTCTGATTTGGCAAACTGAACACCAATAAAAAATAAATTTATTATTTAAAAAAAAAAAGAAAGAAAGAAAGAGTGGCCCCAGGGTGGCTCAGTCAGTTAAGCTTCTACCTTAAGTCCGATCATGATCCAGGTCCCAAGGAAGGCTCCATTTTCAGCAGGGAACCTCCTTATCCCTCTCCCTCTGCTTCTCTCACTCATGCTTTTTCTCTCTTCTCTCTCTCAAATAAATAAATAACATATTTGAAAAAGAAACAAAAAAACAAAAAGAAACCCACAAGGAAGAGAATTCTCCCTTGTAGAAGAATTTCAAACAATTTGTGCAGACATTCCACTCTCATGTTGATGAGCATAGCTTCCCACTCTTACGTGTGGAATACACATAGTAACTTCCTTCTACAAAATATATTATGAAAAACAAAATAATAATATGATGATAATAACAATAATTAATAATAATAAAAAGAATCACTTAACTATGGAGAAAGATGACAAACACTACCTCAGCAAGATGATCAGATCGATACCAAGACTGATAAATCGTGTTGATAGTATCTATCCTTTATATGATATAATAAAAATGGCAGTATATCTCTGTATAAAATCCACAAAAAGAATTCAATCATGAGATAAACAACAGACATGTCCCAACTGAGGGAAATTTTACAAAATACTCTACTTCTCAAAGTGTTCCAGTGCAACAACAACAAGGAAAGGCTGAAAGACTGTCACAATCCAGAGGAGCCTAAGAAAACAGGAGGACAAATGGAATGTGATATGAGGGATGGTAACTTAGCAAAAACTAAGGAAATCTGAATAAAGTATGGTCTTTGGTTAATGCGACTATTTTAATATTGATTCATTAGCTAACATTTGTACCGTACTAATATAAGATATCAATAATTGGAGAAATTGAGTGCAAGTGCATGCGAATGCTCTGTACTATCTTCTCAATTTCCCTATAAATCTTTGTTTTTTTCCTAATAAATAAGATTTATTTTGAAAATTGACTTAAATGAATCAGGCTCCAAGTGTGAAGACATTTTAAGAATAGTTTAATTAACTTTTGCCTTATTCTTAAAGAGTTCCTTCGATGGAAACAGAGTAAGAATTTTACATCAGAAGGAAAGAAAAACACGTATAAAAACGTATAATGCCTCCTCAACCTGAAAAGCAAGAACAATTAATAAATAGCAAAAATCAGATAAAAATACTTCTATTATAATAGACACCATATTGCAAGTGCAATTAAAATTAGCAATGCATAACATTTATTTCCTTGACATTTGTCTTCCAAAGAGTTCAAAGTGTTTCAGTGTCAGTTGAAACAGGGGAAGATTCTCAGGGAAGAATCCTTCACATAATAATAGGACCATTGGTAATAATGTCTCTCAGTTCTTTCCAAATCCATAAAGATGCATTTCCTGAAGAGTGACTTAGCTGTGAAGAAAGAGATGAGAAACCCTCATCCCTCTGAATTACTTGTGTCAGAATATTTTAACCATAGTACTATGGATAGTAAATTATCCTTATTAACAGGAAATACATCTCAGATTGGAATCTGAGCAATCAGATGGTCAGAGAAAAAAGGCTTTGACTCACTCCTCATCTTTTAAACATAAAGGACAGCTTTTCTATGTGAAAGTTAGTTTTCAAGATAGCCTTAGGGAATAAGAGTCTCCAGCATCAAATCCCGCTGCACAGCCGGGGTGCACGCAACCCAGGTCTTCCTGATCCCAAATCCTTGGTCCTGTCCAACACACGCTGCCACGCTGAGGTCATTTGCAATTGCTCTCTCAGGAGGTCCGGGGAAGGGGAAAGGAGCTAGATAGGATGGGATGGGACGCAAGGAGGCTGAGAAAATGAAGGCCTTTCCACTTTAAGTTCAGCGTTCGAACACGTCCAGCCATCCCAGGCCCCTGTGAAGAAGAGATGAAATTTACATTACTTCAGTTACAGGAAAAAAACAAAAGTTTACAGCTTCATGTCCTAGAAACTCTCACAATAGAATAAGAACTGAGCCCACGCCAAGGGATGGAGGCGCCTATTAGAATGGGAACAGAGTTCAATGCCCTTGAAGGCCCCATATCAAAATGTAAACAGAACTTGAGGAATTACTCCAGCCCTTCTGGAGGTCCCCGATACAAGCCCTTAAAACTAAGCAAAAACCCACCTCGTGGTCCAAGTCCCTGCTCCGCTGTGTCTGGTGTACTTGGACGCAGGCTCGAGTTTGGAAATCAACCCTTGTGGGTTTGCATCAGTGTCAGCTCCATAGTGGTTTCTTGGATTCGCAATCTTGGGCACAACATCCCCATGTCCCCTCCCACCTGGGCTGAACCCTTATCCCCTCCCACCCAGGCTGACCCTCAGTCACCTCCTCGCCCACAACAGCTGGGCACAGGCCCTCACACAGGTCCCACGGGCACGGTGGGCACTCCCACCATGCCCGGCCTCCCAGGGGAAGGAAGGGGGTTTTGGCAGGACACACTCCCATGGTGGCTCCAGGGCTCCCTGGCCAGCATGGCAGCTCGTGACAGGTGGGGGTCTGTGTCCCTGACACCTGCTCCTCCTCCCCGGTTTTCCCACAGGAAATGAAGGAGGAGGTCCTGGTCTCCTGCAGGGGCATCACGCAGGTAGACTTGGACGTCAACAGGACATTCGGCAGCCACACCGTATTTTGGGATGGCTAGGGGGTCGGGTGAGGCTGCTGGGCCAGGGGGCTTCGGGGCCCCGTGGGAGGCCCGGGGCCTTCTGGGTAGGGAAAACGGATTTCTGAGGCCGGGGGGAGCAATAGCAGCCAACAAAACACTGCTCCATGGTAGGATGCTGGGGATGACCCCATGCCCACACTCCCGGTGCCTCGGGGATGAGGAGGCCAGTAGGATGGGGCCTCCAGGGGCTGCCATGGGAGCTGAACGCCAAAGGGGAGAGGGATGGCCCCCTGAGAAGCAGGGGATGGGGTGGGGGACGTGGGGGGCAGGAACCGGACCTGGGGGCCAGGCGGCCTGGCCGCGGCTGGAGCAGGACACACATCGATCCCATGAGGGTCGGACGGGTCAGAGTGAGACCCACTCTCGTAGCTTTATATATTTCTAAATTCTATGCATTTCATTTGAGACAATTTGCAATTTGAAAACATACATAGTATAATGACCCCCAGATAATGCCCCCAGTCCAGCCAGGGCCCTGCACTGACCACACGGAGCCCCAGGGGCAGGTGTCACAGCAAACTCCAGACTGGAGTCTCCTTTAAGTGTAGACGTCTCCTTGTGCATCTTAGAGGAAGGAGATGTCCTTTTTCCACAGCCCTCCCACGACATACCCATCATCACCACTCCCACACCATCCCCCTACATCATCATCCCCAATGGCATCCCACAGACTCCATCCCTGTCAAAACCACGCAGCCCCACACAAATCCCACTCACACCATACCCCAACACCATCACCCCTACACCTTTCCCCACTCTCCACCACCACCATACCCCTGCCCCCACACCATCTACCACCACACCATTGACCCCCAGCACAGACCCAGTGCAGGTGCCCCCTGTGGGACATGCTCAGCCTCCCTGGGGTTCTCTGGATACCCTGATCCCATTAAAAGCCTGGGTGTCCCATAGAGTACCCATGGGTTGCAGGGAGGGGGGAAGACAGGGAGCCCCCAAGAGGGTGGGTGCTGGTGAGTGGTGCAGAGGACCCACTGTGCCCTGCCTCCGCCCACTGTCCCTCATTTAGGGCGGCACACCCTGCACAGGACACCAGCTCTTAACCCATGGGGATCTGGGCTGGCCTGGTCCTGGGCTCTGTGAGGGCTGGGGTGATTTGAGCCCTCACCCCAGGCCCAACACAAAGACTAATGGGATCCAGCCCACATGGCCCTGGCCAGGCCTGGATTCTGGCCCCGGACTGAAGGAGCCCTCTCACAGCTGGATGTTGACTCCTGGGCCCTGGGGCAGGATGGTGGGCCCCACCTGCACCCACACCAGGAGGCAGGCTCCTCCTGGTGCTGGGGCCCCAGGGATCCCGAGGCCGGGGTCTAGCTGCCCTGCGGGGCCCAGCACAGAAGCCCATGAGGTGCAGGTCTAGGTCAGCTCTGCTGTTCTCTGAACTGTCTCTCAGACTGAAATCTCAGGACACACGCCCCCACCCAGAGTCCACACCTGCTACCAGGTGGGGGACTCCAGCACCCACCCCCCAACCCATGTCATTCTTGCCCTCCCTTAAAGGACAGTAAGGTCTCCCTCCCCAGGGGAAGTTGTGCACCCTCGACTCTGAGCCCGTTTACTGTAGAAAGTCAATAAAGTGTTGTGGTGAGAAAATGCACAGCCAGCCCGTTTCTGTGTCTCCCAGAACACTGTTCACGGGGCATGGAAAGACACCAAGAGAGGAGGAGGGGGTACCACCTTGGCCCCACCAGCCCCTGCAGGGGCGCCACTAGGAACACCCAGCTGACGTCCCCACGTGCCTTCCACAGGTGGCCAGATGCCGGGTTGAGGACCTGACAGACTTTACTGGGACTCAGGCTGTGTCCCACGGGCCAGGAGGACCTGGGACAGAGTGACAGCCAAGAAGCCTCAGGTCACCAGGGTTTGTGCAAAGCGACCCGGATGTCTGTGCTCCCTCTGTCCAGGAGGTCGTAGCTGGCCAGGTATGGGGCACTTCCTCCCCTCCCCACATCCCCTTACCTATGAGCCTGGGGCAGAGAGGGCCTGCAGAGCAGTCAGCATGGCCCTAGAAGGGATGTCAGGACAGTAGTCCCTTGTGTTGTGCCCAAGATTGTGAAACCGAGAAACCACTGAAGAGCCAACACCGATGCAAACTCCCAAGGCTTTCTTTACAACCTGGAGCTTGTGTCCAAGTACACCCGAAACAGCGGAGCAGGGACTTAGACCCTGAGACTAAGAGGCATAGCAGCTTTATAGGGACCAGTGGACCATGGGATATGCAGACATTTGCACAGTCATGTCAGTTCACACGCAGGTGGCCAATTGAATTGCACCTTACCCTATAGTATCCACTTGAGCTGGTCTATTACTTTGGTCAGAATCGGCGCACAGATTTGGTGGGCACAAAGCGGGGTTCACTGTTATGAGCTGATTTCTGATTAGGGTGTGCCCAGCAATCTGACTACGGTGGGGCAGCGCCTTAAGCCATAATCAGGTGATGAGGGGGTCATAGGGGAGGTGGCGGGTGTAGTGCAAAATGGAATCAGTCCTGCTCTGCTTGCTCAGGGGGAGGAGATTTTTGTTAAATTTCCTGGGTCCCACACTTGCAGCTCATGCACCTGGGCCACCCGCACCAGGTGGACTCAGCGTGCACACCTTGTGGTGCTGGATCTCTCACACTACCGTGTGGAGGGCACCCTCCTTGCCCGAGTGAATAGGAGCTTGGTGAGCATGGGACTCGACCTGAAGGCCAGGCAGCACAGGAGACTGTCCCCACCCCGTCCCCACCCCGATTCCCACACACAGGCAGCCCCAGGGCTCCCTTCCATGTGCACCCACCTCCTCAGGAGCACCCCCCAGAGCGGCCCTGAGGTCTGGCTCCCTGCTGGAGAGGCATCAGGGAGAAGAGAAGCACATGGTGCTTGGGAGGACCCACTGCAGGACCTAGGAATGTGGTCAAGCTGGAACTTCCATCTCAGCAGACACTCCAGCGGAAAGTCATTGCATGAGCCAGCACACAGGGTCGGCCAGGAGACCCCAGTAGCCGCCCAGCTCCAGCACCAGAAATGATGCTGTGCCCACCATTTTGGCGTTTGGGTGACCCAGCCAGAGGATCCGATAGCTGCATGTGATAGCTGCATGTGTTAGACACACACACATCCCAAAACCAACAAAAATCAGAATCCCCCCAATGTTGTCAAACAGCAGCCGATGATTCCATACACGACGCTGTGATCCCTAAAAGGATACATGGAAGATGTTATAAACCACGACTACAGAAGTGTCAGAGGTACGGAGATGTGCCTGCTGGGTTCCAACAAGGAGCGCAGAGGGGCAGGAAGCATCCTATGGAGGGGGGCCCTCCTAGGAAAGGACACCAGGTCCCTGTGAAGGCTACAGAGGGTGAAATCTGTCCTCCTCCCTTTCAGCTTCTGGTTTTCCTCCTAAATGCCATTTTCTTCAATCATAACACCAAAAATTTATTTTATGTTTTTAAATTTCTTTTTATAAGAGTCTAATTTTTATAAATTCTTTCTTCAGCAAGGGTGTCATTCAGGATAGAAGGAGATATAAAGATTTCCCAGACAGGAAAATATAAAGGAGTTCATGACCACTTAACCAATCCAGTAAGGGATTTTAAGAGGGACTCTTCTAGTGGGGGGAAAAAAAGAGACCAAAAGCAACAAAGACTAGAAAGGACCAGAGAAAGTCACTGGAAACACCAACTCTATGGGTAACACAAAAGCAGTAAGTTCATATCTTTCAATAATCACTCTGAATGCTGATAGACTAAATGCTCCAATCAAAAGATAGAGGGTATCAGAGTGGCTTAAAAAACAGGATCCGGGATGCCTGGGTGGCTCAGGTGTTGAGCCTCTGCCTTTGACTCCGGGTGTGATCCTGGAGTCTGGGATTGAGTCCCATAGTGTGCTAGTAGTGGGGAGCATGCTTCTCTCTCTGCCTAATTTTCTGCCTCTCTCTCTCTCTCTCTCTCTCTCTCTCTCATGCTCTCAAATATAAAATCGTTATTAAAACAAGATCCATCAGTATGCTGCCTACTAGATGCTCACGTTAGACCTATAGAAACCGGGAGATTGAAAGTCAGGGGATGGAAAATCATCTATCACGCTAATGGTTATGAAAAGAAAGCTGGAGAACCCATACTTATATCAGACTAACTAGATTTGAAACCAAACCCTGGGGGACACCTTGTGGCTCAGTGGTTGAGCATCTGCCTTCAGCTCAGGGTGTGATCCTGGGATCCCAGGATCGAGTCCCATATCGGCATCCCTTTGGGGAGCCTGTCTCTCCCTCTGCCTATGTTTCTGCCTCTGCTTCTCTTTGTATCTCTCAAAAATAAATAAATAAAATAAATCTCAAAAAAGAAAGAACAAATACTGTAAGAAGAGATGAAGAAGGACATTATTTCATAATTAAAAAGACTCTCTATCAGGATCAAACAACTAAATATTTATGCTGCCAACATGGCAGTACCTAAATATGGAAACCAATTAACAACAAACATACAGGAACACACTGATAATAATACACTGACAGGGGATTTCAACACCCACTTATGGAAATGGACTGATTGTCTATGCAGAAAATCAACAGGGGAACAATAACCTTGACACACTGGACCACAGGGACTCAACAGATATAGTCTGAACATTTGTTCCTAAAGCAGAATACACATTCCTTTCAAGTGAACATGGGACATTCTCCAGAAAAGATCATATCATGGGCCACAAATGAGCCCTCAACAGGTACAACCGGCAAGAGAAAAAACAATAACCATATGATCCTCTCATTAGATGCAGAGAAAGCATTTGACAAAATAGAGCATCCATTCCTGATCAAAACACTTCAGAGGGTAGGGATAGAGGGAACAATCCTGGACATCTTAAAAGCCATCTAGGAAAAGCCCACAGCAAATATCATTCTCAATGGGGCAGCACTGGGAGCCTTTCCCCTAAGATCAGGAACAAGACAGGGATGTCCACTCTCACCACTGCTATTCAATGTAGTATTGGAAGTCCTAGCCTCAGCAATCAGACAACAAAAAGACATTAAACGCATTCAAATTGGCAAAGAAGAAGTCAAACTCTCCCTCTTCGCCAATGACATGATACTCTACCTAGAAAACCCAAAACCCTCCCCGTGAAAATTGCTAGAACTCATACAGCAATTTGGTAGCGTGGCAGGATACAAATCAATGCCCAGAAATCAATGGCATTTCTATACACTAACAATGAGACTGAAGAAAGAGAAATTAAGGAGTCAATTTCATTTACAATTGCACCCAAAAGCATAAGATACCTAGGAATAAACCTAACCAAGGAGATAAATGTTCTATACCTAAAAACTATAGAAAACTTCTGAAAGAAATTGAGGAAGACACAAAGAGATGGAAAAATATTCCATGCTCATGGATTAGCAGAATTAATATTGTGAAAATGTCAATGTTACCAGGCAATGTACACGTTTAATGCAATCCCTATCAAAGTACCATGGACTTTCTTCAGAGAGTTAGAACAAATTATTTTAAGATTTGTGTGGAATCAGAAAAGACCCCGAAAAGCCAGGGGAAGTTTATTTTATTTTATTTTTAATTTTTATTTATTTATGATAGTCACACAGAGAGAGAGAGAGAGGCAAAGACACAGGCAGAGAGAGAAGCAGGCTCCATGCACAGGGAGCCCTATGTGAGACTTGAACCCGGGTCTCCAGGATGGCACCCTGGGCCAACGGCAGGCAGCAAACCGCTGCGCCACCCAGGGATCCCAAGCCAGGGGAATTTTAAAAAAAAAAACCATATCTGGGGGCATCACAATGCCAGATTTCAGGTTGTACTACAAAGCTGTGGTCATCAAGACAGTGTGGTACTGGCACAAAAACACACATAGATCAATGGAACAGAATAGAGATCCCAGAAGTGGACCTTGAACTTTATGGTCAAGAAATATTCAATAAAGGAGGAAAGACTATCCATTGGAAGAAAGACAGTCTCTTCAATAGATGGTGCTGGGAAAATTGGTCATCCACCTTCAGAAGAATGACACTAGACCACTCTCTTTCACCATAAACAAAGATAAACTCAAAATGGATGAAAGATCTAAATGTGAGACAAGAGTCCATCAAAATCATAGAGGAGAACACAGGCAACACCCGTTTTAAACTTGGCCACAGCAACTTCTTGCAAGGTACATCCATGAAGGCAAAAGAAACAAAAGCAAAAGTGAACTATTGTGAATACATCAAGATAAGAATATTTTGCACAGCAAAGGATACAGTCAACAAAACTAAAAGACAACCTACAGCATGGGAGAAGATATATGCAAAAGACGTTTCAGATAAAGGGTTAGTTTCCAAGATCTATAAAGAACTTCTTAAAATCAACACCAAAGAGACAAACAATCCAATCATGAAATGGGCAAAAGACATGAAGAAAAATCTCACAGAGGAGGACATTGACATGGCCAACATGCACATGAAAACATGGTCTGCATCACTTGCCCTTAGGGATATACAAATCAAAACCACAATGAGATACCACCTCACACCAGTGAGAATGGGGAAAATTAACAAGGCAGGAAACCACAAATGTTGGAGAGGATGCGGAAAAAAGGGAAGACTCTTACACTGCTGGTGGGAATGTGAACTGGTGCAGTCACTCTGGAAAACTGTGTGGAGGTTCCTCAAAGAGTTTAAAATAGACCTGCCTGACGACTCAGCAATTGCACTGTTAGGGATTCACCCCAAAGATTCAGATGCAATGAAATGCTGGGACACCTGCACGCCGATGTTTATAGCAGAATGTCCACAATAGCCAACTGTGGCAGGAGCCTCGGTGTCCATCATAAAATGAATGGATAAAGAAGATGTGACTTATATATACAATGGAATATTACTGAGACATTAGAAACGACAAATACACAACATTTGCTTCAACGTGAATGGAACTGGAGGGTATTATGCTGAGTGAAGCAAGTCAATCAGAGAAGGACAAACAGTGTGTATGTTCTCATTCCTTTGGAGAATATAAATAATACTGAAAGGGAACATAAGGGAATGGAGAAGAAACGTTTGGGAAATATCAGAAAAGGAGAGAGATCATAAAGACTCCTAACTCTGGGAAAAGAACTAGGGTTGCTGGAAGGGGAGGAGGGAGGGGGGTGGGGGTGAATGGGTGATGGGCAGTGAGGGGGACACTTGACAGGATGAGCACTGCGTGTTATTCTGTATGTTGGTCAACTGAACACAAATAAAAAATAAATTTATTTTTTAAAAAAGATCAAACAACTACATATTTATGCTGCCAACATGGGAGTACAGAAATATAGAAACTAATTAACAACAAACGTACAGGAACACACTGATAATAATACAATGACTGGGCATTTTAACACCCACTTATGGCAATGGACCGATCGTCTATGCAGATAATCAACAGGGGAACAATAGCCTTGACACACTGGACCACAGGGACTCAACAGATATAGTCTGAACATTTCTCCCGAAAGCAGAATACACATTCCTTTCAAGTGCATATGGGAAACTCTCCAGAATAGATTATATCATGGACCACAAATCAGCCCTCAACAGGTACAACAGGTACAAGAAGGATGGTATCACACCAGTACATTTTCGGACCATGAGGCTATGAAACTCGAAGTCGACAGTAAGAAAAAATTTGGAGAGACCAAAAATATGTTGAGTTTATGATCATCCTACTAGAGAATGAATGGAGCAACCAGGAAATTAAAGAGGAAATTTAAAACAAATGAAAATGAAAACATGTTTCTTCAAACCTCTAGGATGTAGCAAAGACAGTCCTCGGAGGGAAGTAGATAGCAATACAGGCCTACCTCAAGAAACAAGAAGACTCCAATACACAACCCAACACTACACCTAAAGGAGCTGGAAAAGGAATAGGAAACAAAGCTTAAAGCCTACAGAAGAAGGGAAAAATAAAGATGAGAGCAGAAATAAACAATACAGAAACAACAAAACAGTAGAATGGAATAATGAAACTAAGAAATGGTTCTTCAAAATAACTAAGAAAGTGGATCAAGCCCTAGCCAGCTTTATCAACAAGAAAACAGAAAAGAACTAAATAAATAAAATCACAAAAGAGAGAAGAGTGATCACAATCAACACCAGAAAATAAGACAATTATAAGGGAATACTATGAAAGATTATACGCAAACAAACTGGGAGACCAGGAAGAATTGGAGAGATCCCTAGAAATGTGCAAACGAGCAAAACTGAAACAGGAAGAAATAGAAAATGTGAGTAGACCCATTACAAGCAAAGGAATTCAATCAGAAAGGCACCTGGGTGCCTCAGTGGTTGAGCATCTGCTTTGGCTCACGTCATGATCCCGGGGTCCTGGGGAATCATGTCCCATATCAGGCTCCCTGCATAGAGTCTCATTTTCCCCCTGCCTATACCCCTGCCTCTCTGTGTCTCACATGAATACATAAATAAAATCTTTGAAAAAGAAAAAAGATAAAAAGATGAGAAAGGATCCAAATAAAATCACAAATGAGATAAGAGAAATAACAACAAACACTAGAGAAATACAAATGTTTATAAGAGAACATTATGAAATATTATATGCCAGCAACCTAGAACCTGGAAGAAATAGATCAATTCCTGGAAATATATAACATAGCAAAAATGAAAAAGGAAGAAATAAGAAACTTGAACAGACAGATAACCAGCAACGAAATTGAATCAGGAATCAAGAATCTCCCAACAGGAGATGCTTAGATCAATAGAATAGAATGGAATGCCAAAACAAGATACAAACCTGTAACTCTATGATCCATTAATCGACAACAAGGCAGCAAGGAACATCCAATGGCACAAAGACAGTCTCTTCAACAAACTCTAACCCTGACCCCAGGATAAGAACAAATGGTGTTGGGAAATTCAGGCAGCCACATGCATAAGAATGAAACTGGACCACTTTCTTACACAATATATATATAAAATAAATTCAAAATGCATGAAAGACCTAAATGTGAGGCCTGAAACCATACAAAGAAGAAAAGATAGGCAACAACGTCTTTGACATTGGCCATTGGATCTTCTTTCTAGATATGCCTCTGAGTTGAGGGAAACAAAAGCAAAAATACTATTGGGACTTCGTCAAATTCAAAAGCTTCTGCAAAGTGAAAGAAACAACCAACGCTAAAACGCAACATACAAAATGAAAGGAGTTATTTGTAAACAACACATCCAATAAACAGTTAGTATGCAAAATACGTAAAGCAAATATATATCTCAGCATCCTAAACACAAATTATCCAACTGCAGATGGGCAGAAGAAATGGACTTTGTCTCTGACAATACAACCAGATGGCCACCAGATATCGAAAGACACTCAGCGTCACCCATCATCAGGGAAATGGAAATGAAAACCACAATAAGATGTCACCTGACAGCCATCAGAATGGCTACAATTAATAACAGAAGAAACAACAGGTGTTGTTGAAGCTATAGAGTAGAGGAAGCCCCCTTACACTCCTGGTGGGCATGCGAACAGGTGCAGCCACTGTGGAAAACACTGTGGGAGGTCCTCGAGAAGTTAAAAATAGGGGATCCCTGGGTGGTACAGGGGTTTGGCACCTGCCTTTGGCCCATGTCGCGATCCTGGAGACCCAGGATCGAATCCCATGTCGGACTCACAGTGCACGGAGCCTGCTTCTCCCTCTGCCTGTGTCTCTGCCTCTCTCTCTGTGACTATCATAAAAAAATTTTTAAAAAGAAGTTAAAAATAGAGCTACCCTACGATTCCAAAATTGCAGAGCTACGTATTTACCCCGAGGATACAAAAGTCGTTTAGTAGATTCCAAGTGGGACACGCAGACCAGTGTTTGTAGCAGCGTTATCAACAAAAGCCAAACTGTGGATACAGCCCAGATGTCCATCGACTGATGAATGGGCACAGACGATGTGGTAAATATACCCACTGCGACATCACTGGGTCATCAGAAGGGATGAAATGAAGCCATTTACAATGACGTGGGAGAAGTGGAAAGGACTTATGCTTAATGAACTCAGTCAGTCAGAGAAAGATACCAAATGCCATACAATTGCATTTACATGTAAATTTTAAGAAACCAGACAAACTGGCAAAGGGGCAAAGGGGGGATGAGAGAAGCAAACAAAAAAACACACTCTTAACCACAGAGAATCAACTAATAAATACCAGAGGAAGGTGAGGGAGATGGGGAATCAGGGGATGGGGATAGTGGAGGGCACCTGTGGCCAGTACCAGGCGTTGTATCCAAGGGTTGAATCACTATGTGGTAAACGTGAAACTATATCATTCTGTGTATACAAACAGGAATTCAAGTAAAACTAAAATAATAATAGGTAGTATTGATGAAACATGTATGCACTAGAGATAAAATCAGAAAGGCAACTGAAAAATCCAAATAAAGTCTTTAGAGCCACAAATCCCCTCCTTAGCTCAGCTCGGGAGAAGCATGCCATGTCTATTCTCACCCCAGCATATTCTCAGACCATAATGCCTTGAAATTAGAACTAAATCAGAACAAAAAGTTTGGAAGGACATCAAACACGTGGAGGTTAAGGACCATCCTGCTAAAAGATGAAAGGGTCAATCAGGAAATTAAGAAAGAATTAAAAAGATTCATGGAAATTAATGAGAATGAAGATACAACCGTTCAAAATGTTTGGGATGCAGCCAAAGCAGTCCTAAGGGGGAAATACATCGCAATACAACCATCCATTCAAAAACTGGAAAGAACTCAAATACAAAAGCTAACCTTACACATAAAGGAGCTAGAGAAAAACCAGCAAATAGATCCTACACCGAGGAGAAGAAGGGAGTTAATAAAGATTCGAGCAGAACTCAACGAAATCGAGACCAGAAGAACTGTGGAACAGATCAACAGAACCAGGAGTTGGTTCTTTGAAAGAATTAATAAGATAGATAAACCATTAGCCAGCCTTATTAAAAAGAAGAGAGAGAAGACTCAAATTAATAAAATCATGAATGAGAAAGGAGAGATCACTACCAACACCAAGGAAATACAAACGATTTTAAAAACATATTATGAACAGCTATATGCCAATAAATTAGGCAATCTAGAAGAAATGGACGCATTCCTGGAAAGCCACAAACTACCAAAACTGGAACAGGAAGAAATAGAAAACCTTAACAGACCAATAACAAGGGAGGAAATTGAAGCAGTCATCAAAAACCTCCCAAGACACAAAAGTCCAGGGCCAGATGGCTTCCCAGGGGAATTCTATCAAACATTTAAAGAAGAAACCATACTTATTCTCCTCAAGCTGTTTGGAAAGATAGAAAGAGATGAAGTACTTCCAAATTCGTTCTATGAGGCCAGCATCACCTTAATTCCAAAACCAGACAAAGACCCCACCAAAAAGGAGAATTACAGATTCTCTGGGGAGGCCAGTGACTTGGTGGAGTCAGGCTATCTTTGAACCCAAAACCTAAATAGAGTGCATAAAACTAAACGGCCCAAGATGCTAGGAGTCCCAGTGCAGGCACATGCCAAGACCCAAACTCTAACCATTCACAGACATAACACTAACCCTACATTTAATCCTAATGTTAACCTAACCCTTAAATAAGACCCATCACTAATCGAAAACCAAACACAAACCCCAAGACCAAAACACATTCACTGAACCTTCCTGCCAAACCTCAACCTAACTCCTAAACCTATTCTAAACCCTTAACCCTGACCCCTACCTTAAATCTAACCCTAACCCTAACCTCTAAACTTAACTTAATGTACTCAAATCCTTTTCCTGACCTTAACCTGTACCCTAACCCTAACCCTCTAATACTAATCCTATCTCATACCCCAAACTTTACCCTAACCCGTACCCTAAAACTAACCCTTAGCCCACTCCCAAAACGTATCTCTTACCCTGTTCCAAAACCATACCCTGACCCTGACCCAGACCTGTCCCTAACCCTAAGCAAGCAATAACCCTAACCCTAGTCCTAACCCCTATCCCAACCCTAACCCTCGCCCTCATTCTAAACCTAGCCCTAACTATAACCCTAACCCCTCACCCTAACCCCTAACCCTAACTCACACCCTAACACCTAACCCTAACTGCAAACCTAAGCCCAACCCTAACTCTAACCATCACCCTAACCCCAACTCCTAACCTCCTGCCTTAAACCCTGGAGCCTAAACCCTAACCCTAACAGTAAATCCTGTCCCTTACCCTAACCTCCATCCTAACTGTTAACTACTGACCATTACCCTTATGCCTCACCTAACTTCTAATCTGTAACCATAAGCATAATCACTAACACCTAACATATAACCTAAGGCTAACCACCAACTGCCTCCCCTCCCCTAACCCTACCATTCATTCTATCCTTTCACTTACCCTGTGGTTCTGAGGAGTCCCTTCTGATGTAGACGTGGCCCCCAATGGCTCCTCCAGAGTCCTACAGGGGGTCCAAGCGAGCCGGACTCCTGTGAGTGTGGACATGGCCCAACGTGTTCCTGAGTCATAGTCAGCAGGTCCTGAGGACGCCGGGTCTCCTGTCATTGTGGACTATGTCTCACATCCTCTGGAAGCCTCACAGCAGGTCCTCAGGAAGCCGGGGGCTCCTGTCAGTCTGGACATGGCCCCACGTCCCCTAGAAAACTCACCGCAGGTCCTGAGGGGGCTGTGGGCTCCTGTCAGCATAGACGCAGCCCCATATGTCCTGAAGCCAAAGTGCTGGTCCTGAGGAGGACGGGGTTCCTGTCAGGGTTGACGTGTCCCCACATTTTCCTCAAGCCTCACCATAAGACCTGAGGAGGCTCGGGGCTCCTGTCAGCATGGATGTGGCACATAATCTTCCCAAACCTTCACAGTGGGTTCTGAGAAGCCTGGAGAATCCTGTCAGTGTGGATGCGGCACCCACATTTTTCTTAGGCCTCACCACAGGCCCTGACAAGGCTGGGGTCTTCTGTCCCCATGGACGCATCCCCATATTTCCCCAAGTCTACAACGGGGGTCCTGAGGAAGTCACCGTCCTGTTGTGTCCATGTGGCCCCAAGTCCTCCTGAAGTGTCACCAAGGGTTCTGAGGAGGCCGGGGCTCCTGTAACCATGAATGCAGCCCCCAGATTCCGGAAGCCTCAACTTATGTCCTGAGGGGCCTGGGAGCTCCTGCCAGAGTGGATGTCGCACCATATCTTCCTGAAGCCTCCCCGCAGGTCCTGAGGTGGCTCAGGGGCTCCTGTCAGTGTAGATGCGGGCCCATATCTTCCTGAAACCTCCCCGTGGGTCTTGAGGCTGCTGAGGGGCTCCTGTCAGTGTGGATGCGGGCCCACAATTTTCTGAAACCTCCCTGCGGGTCCTGAGGTGGCTCAGGGCTCCTGTCAGTGTGGATGTGGGCCTACATCTTCTTGAAGACTCCCCGCTGGTCCTGAGGCAGCCCAGGGGCTCCTGTCAGGGTGGATGCGGGCCCACATCTTCCTAAAGCCTCACCGCGGGTCCTGAGGAGACTGGGGCTCCTGTCAGCATGAACGCGACCCAATTTCCCCCTGGAGACTTCCTGCGGGTCCTGTGGAGGCTGCAGCTCATCAGCGTAGATGCGTCCCCACGTCCCCCTCAGGCCTCCCCAGCACAGTCTGGCTCCTGTTAGTGCAGGCAGAGGAGGCCTACTGCACATGCCTGCCCCATGGGAGGGGCCTGGCTTGGGCCCACCCTGTGGGACACTCAGGCGCTGCAGGAGGCTGTGCAGGAAGCTGTGCAGGAGGCACCGGGTGCTCCATGTGCCCCACCTGCCTCCTTTCAGGGTCCAGCTGGGGCCTGTTAGTTTCGGAAACATCTCACTGCAAAGGAGCCCAACACCCGGCTTCCCCAGAAATACTTAAGGACAAGGAATTGGAGCCCACAGGTTGTGAAATGAAATGTGGACCAGACTTTTACCACGTCCTGCAAAACTCACTCAACCCTCTTTCACTGTGGGCGGGACCGTGGGTTCATGCAGCCGCCCTGGAAACAGTGTGGAGGCCCCTCAGGAAGTTACAAATAGAGCCGCCCTGTGACGAGCAGGTGAACTGCCTGGAGCTCACTCCGAAGATACAGATGCAGTGAGACTTGGGACACCTGCACCCCAATGTCCACTGCAGCTGGTCCACAGTAGCCACACTGTGGGAGGAGACTCGGTGCCCTCTGCCAGATGATGGATAAAGAGGATGGGAGATAGATGATGGTCATAGAGAGAGGAATGGTACTCAGCTATCAAAGAGAAGGAAATCTTGTCATTTGCAATGATGTGGATAGAACTAAAGGGAAAATGTTAAGTGAAGTAAGTCACTCGGGAAAGAGAATGACCGTGTGGTGTCATTCATAGGTAGAATTAAAGAAGCAAAGCAGATGAACATCAGTGAAGGGAAGGAGAAACAAATAAGATCAAACAGATGCAGGAAATACAGACTGTTAATGATAGGAAATGAACTGAGGGTCGCTGGAGGGGTGGGGGCATAACAGGGGAAATAGGAAAGTGCTGCGTCTCACTCTGTTCTGCTTCTCCAATACTGGTTTGCTGTCAGGGGTTATTTGTTGAGGAGGATGGATGTTATGGGTTTTTTTTTTCCTATTTCTAGGGTCTGCCACCATGATTTTGATAGGAATGACATTGAAACTGAGGGTGGCTTCAGGAACTGCGGACATTTTCACAAGATGAGGCTCCCACCCCACGAGCCCAGAACAGCCTCCCAGAGCCTGGTATGGCTCAGTGCACAAGTCTTGTGCTCCTTTGGTTCAGTCTCATTATTTATTCTCCTTGATGCTCCTGAGAAGGCCTTCACATCCTTCCTTTCCTTCCTGAGTGCTCATTGTCAGGACACAGCAAGGCTACTCTGCTCTGTAGGGTCAGTTTGTGTCCGCGACTTTACTGAACTCACTACTTAGTTCTAACAGGTTTTGGTGGAGGCTCTTGGGTTGCCTGTTTCTAGTTCTGCATCTTCAGCATATAGGGACAGTGTGACGTCCCCCTTCCAGGTGTGGAACCTTTGCTGTTTACAGCTTAATGTTAGAAAGCCCCACAATTGAATCAAAACTGAGCCCAGGCCAAGGGCAGGAAGCCCCTATTAGAATGAGAACAGAGCTCAATGTCCTTGAAGGCCCCATATCAAAATGTAAACAGAACTTGAGGAATTGCTCCAGCCCTTCTGGAGGTCCCCGAGACCAGCCCTTAAAACTAAGCTAAAACCCACCTCAGGGTCCAAGTCCATGCTCCACTTGTTGGGTACACTTGGACACAAGCTCGAGGTGGTAAATAAACCCTCGTGTGTTTGCATCACTGTTGGCTTCTCGGAGGTTTCTCGGATTTGCAATCTTGGGCACAACAATCTGAGATAAAAAAAGAAAACCAAAAGAAGCTCGGACGCCTGTCGAGTGAACGCAGGATTCTGAGAGAAGCGGCAGAGACCCGGGGACTTGAGGGATCTACTGTGGAGGCCCCTGCAAACTGGGGGGCAGTATGTTCAGTCCCAGAGCCAGAGGACCAAGAGACCCCACCCACATCCCGCCCATCTGGGCCTGGTCTGAGGGAGCAGCACAGCGCCGCCCACTGGAGGCCAGAGGCGCTGAGGCCCACCCCGCCTCTGACCCCACTGATGCCTCTCCCAGGCAGATGTGCACCTGACAATCAGCGCCACGGCCAATCCCCAGACCCTGCACAGACCACTCGCTGCCACCAAGGTGTCAGACCACAGAGGTTGCAGAGCTTCAGCTCTGCTTGGAAAGTAGGGTCTAGCTTCCTTTGTACTTTGTGCTTTATTTTCATTTATTTTCTTTGATTCTATTTTATAAATTGCCTTATCTTAATTTTTATGTATGTACCTTATATATTTCTCATTTTTAGTTTCATGGTACTTTAATTGTGTTTCTTATTTTGGGATTTAGAATCTTTTAACAACCAGGCAAAAATAATCTGGTAGTTTTTTTGGGGAGGTCACTTGTTATTGTTTTTCTTGGTTTTTCTTTTTCTTCCGTCTTTCTTTTCTGGAAAAAATAATGAGATGGAGAAATTCACCTCCATAAAATAATATGAGGTAATACTCACAACCAGGAAGTCCATCAATACAAATATATGATGCCTAACTTCGGTTTAAAACAATGATTATAAAGATAGCATCTGGGCTGGAAAAAGAGCACAGAAGAAAACTAGAGAATCCCTTACTGTAGAAATGAAAGACCTAAAATCTAGTCAGGCCAACGTTCAAAATGCTATAACTGAGATGCAGTCCCAAGTGGAAGCCTTAAAAACAAGGAAGGTTATGGACCACAAAGGCAGACTTCGGAACTCAGCCACTTATTAAAACAATAACATTCATATCATGGGAGACTCCCAAGATGAAGACAGAGGAAAGATGGGCTTGCTCAGCCATTACAAACGACAAATAACCACCTTTTCCTTCAACATGGATGGAACTGGAAGGTATTATGCTGAGTGAAGTAAGTGAATCAGAGAAAGACAAATATTGTATGTTCTCATTCACTTGGGGAATATAGATAATAGTGAAAGGGAATATAGGGGAAGGGAGAAGAAATGTGTGAGAAATATCAGAAAGGGAGACAGAATATAAAGACTCCTAACTCTGGGAAACGAACTAAGGGTGATGTAAGGGGAGGAGGGCGGGGGTGGGGGTGAATGTCTGACGGGCACTGAGGGGGGCACTTGACACGATGAGCACTACTGGGTGTTATTCTGTATGTTGGCAAATTGAAAACCAATAAAAAGTAAATTTATTTTTAAAGAAAGAAGAAAGAAAGAAAGAAGAAGAAAGAAGGAAGGAAGGAAGGAAGGAAGGAAGGAAGAAGAAAGAAAGAAAGAAAGAAAGAAAGAAAGAAAGAAAGAAAGAAAGAAAGAAAGAAGAAAGAAAGAGTGGCACCTGTGTGGCTCAGTTAGTTAAGCTTCTGCCTTAGGGTCAGATCATGATCCAGGTCCCAAGGAAGGCTCCCTCTTCAGCAGGGAACCTGCTTCTCCCTTGCCCTCTGCCCCTCTAGCACATGTTTTTCACTCCTCTCTCTCTGAAATAAATAAAAAGTATCTTTGAAAAAGAAACAAACAAACCCAGAGGGAAAAGAAATCTCCCATGGAGAAGATTTTCAAACAATTTGTGCAGACATTCCACCCTCAAGTTCCTGAGCATACCTTCCCACTCTTAGGTGTGCAATACACATAGTAACTTCTTCTACAAAATATATTATGAAAAACTTAAAATAATAATAATAATAATAATAATAATAATAATAATAATATAAAAGAATCACTTTACTATGGAGAAACCTGACAAACACTACCTCAGCAAGATGATCAGATCAATACCAGGACTGATAAATCATGTTGATAGTATTTATCCTTTATATGATATAATAAAAATGGCATTATATCTCTGTATATAATCCACAAAAACAGTTCAATCATGAGATAAACAACAGATATGTCCCAACTGAGGGAAATTTTACAAAATACTCTAGTTCTCAACGTGTTCCAGTTCAACAAAAACAAGGAAAGGCTGAGAACTGTCACAATCCAGAGGAGCCTAAGAAAACATGAGGACAAATGGAGTGTGGTATGAGGGATGGTGATTTAGCAAAAACTAAGGAAATCTGAATAAAGTATGGTCTCTGGTTATTGCGAAAATTTTAATATTGATTCATTAGCTAATATTTGTATCGTACTGATATAAGATATCGATTATTGGGGAAATTGAGTGCAAGTGCATGAGAATTCTCTGTACTATCTTCTCAATTTCCCTATAAATATTTGTTTTCTTTCTAAAAAATAAGATTTAATTTGAAAATTGAACACATATAATGCCTCCTCAACCTGAAAAGCAGTAAAGGATAATAAATAGCAAAAATCAGGGATCCCTGGGTGGCGCAGCGGTTTAGCGCCTGCCTTTGGCCCAGGGCGCGATCCTGGAGACCCGGGATCGAATCCCACATCGGGCTCCCGGTGCATGGAGCCTGCTTCTCCCTCTGCCTGTGTCTCTGCCTCTCTCTCTCTCTCTCTGTGTGTGACTATCATAAATAAATAAAAATTAAAAAAAAAAAAAAAAAAAAAAATAAATAAATAAATAGCAAAAATCAGATAAAAATACTTCTAGTATAATAGACACCATATTGCAACTGCATTTAAAATTAGCAATGCATAACATTTATTTCCTTGACATTTGTCTTCCAAAGAGTTCACAGTGTTTCAGTGTCAGTTGAAACAGGGGAAAAATCTCAGGGAAGAATCTTTCACATAATAATAGGAACATTGGTACTAATGTCTCTCAATTATTTTCAAATCCATAAAGATGCATTTCCTGATGAGTGACTGAGCTGTGAAGAAAAAGATGAGAAACCCTCATCCTTTGAATTACTTGTGTCAGAATATTTTAACCATAGTATTATGGATAGTAAATTATCCTTATTAACAGGAAATATGTCTCAGAGTGGAATCTGAGCAATCAGATGGGCAGAGAAAAAATGCTTTATCTCACTCCTGCACTTTTAAAGACAAAGGAGAACTTTTCTATGTACAAAGTCAGTTGTCAAGATAGCCTTAGGGAATAAGAGTCTGCAGCATGGAATCCTGCTGCACTGCCAGGACACCTGTGCCCCAGGTCTTCCTGATCTCAAATCTCTGGGCCTATCCCACAAAACAGGTTGCCATGCTGAGGTCATTTGCAATTTCTCTCTTAGGAGCTCCAGGGAGGGGGGCATGAGCTAGATAGGACCTGGGTGCCAGGCGGAATGGCCGCAGCAGGAGCAGGACACACTTC
The DNA here is from genome assembly GCF_048164855.1 of Canis lupus baileyi. Taxonomy (NCBI): domain Eukaryota; kingdom Metazoa; phylum Chordata; class Mammalia; order Carnivora; family Canidae; genus Canis; species Canis lupus. The sequence continues at coordinate 33,773,570 of NC_132872.1, read as the reverse complement.
GTTCCCATGAGGGTCAGACGGGTCAGAGTAACACCCACTCTCGGTGCTTTACATGTTTCTAAATTCTATGCATTTAACTTGAGACAATTTTCAATTTGAAAACACATAGTATGATGAACCCCAGATAATGCCCCCGGTCCAGCCAGGGTCCTGCACTGACCACACCACGCCCCAGGGGCAGGTGTCACAGCAAACCCCAGACTGGAGTCTCCTTTAAGTGTAGATGTCTCCTTGTGCATCTTAGAGGAAAGGGATGCCCTCTGTCCGCAGGCCCCCCACGACATCCCCCTGATTCCCCACTCCCACTCCATCTGCCTACATCATCATTCCCCATGGCATCCCACCTACACCATCCCCCTCAAACCCACACAGCCCCACACAATCCCCACCCTCACTATACCCCAACACCATCCCCCCTACACCATCCCCCATAATCCACCACCATCATACCCCTGCCCCCACACCATCCACCCCCACACCAACGGCTCCCAGCAAGGACGCGGTGCAGGTGCCCCCTGTGGGACATACTCAGCCTCCCCGGGGTTCTCTGGATACCCTGCTCCCATCAGAAGCCCGGGTGTCCCATAGAGTACCCAGGGGTTGCAGGGAGGAGGGAAGACAGGGAGCCCCTGAAAGGGTGTGTGCAGGTGAGTGGTGCAGAGTATGCACTGTGCCCTGCCTCTGCCCACTGGCCGTCCTGGAGGGCGGCACACCCTGCACAGGACACTAGCCCTTAACCCAGGGGGATCAGGACTGGCCTGGCCCCGGGCTCTGTGAGGGTGGGTGTGATTTGAGCCCCCGCCCCAGTCCCAACAAAAAGACTAATGGGATCCAGCCCCCCATTGCCCTGTCCAGCGCTGGATTCTGGCCCCACGCTGAGCGAGCCCTCTCACAGCTGGATGTGGCCTCCTGGGCCCTGGGGGTGCCCCACAGATCAAGGTCGCTGACCTAGGGCAGCCCTGGGGATCCCGGGACACCCAAGGTTGGAGAGAGCAGAGGTGGGCCGGTGGGCCCCACCCAAACCCACACCAGGAGGCAGGCTCCTCCAGGTGCTGGGGCCCCAGGGGCCAAGTGGCTGGGGTCCAGCTGCCCTGCGGGGACCCAGCTAGGAGCCCATGAGCTGCAGGTCAAGGTCAGCTCTGCTGTCCTCAGAACCGTCTCTCAGGCTGAAACCTCAGGACACATGCCCCCACCCGAGGTCCACACGTGCTCCCAGTTGGGGGACTCCAGCACTCACACCCCACCCATGTGATTCTTGCCCTCCCCTAAAGGACAGACATTCCCTCCACAGGGGAAGGCGCACACCCTGCACTCTAAGCCCTTTTGCTGTAGAATGTCAATAAAGTGTTGTGGTGTGAAAATGCACAGCCAGCCCATTTCTGTGTCTCCCAGAACTCTGTGCATGGGGCGTGGACCCACAGAGAGGAGGAGGGGGCACCACCCAGTCCCCAAACAGCCCCTGCACAGGCACTGCAAGGCACACAAGCTGACGTCCCCACGTGCCTTCCAGGGGCGGCCAGATGACAGGGTCAGGACCCCACAAACTTTACTGTGACTCAGCCTGTGCCCCCGGGCCAGGAGGGCCTGGGACAGAGTGATGGCCAGGGAGCATCAGGTCACCAGGGTCTCTGTAAAGGGACCTGGGATGTCTGTGCTCCCTCTGTCAAGGGGGCAGGGGCTGGCTGGTTTCTGGGGTACTTCCTCCTCTCCCCGCATCTCTGTGCCTGTGTGCCTAGGGAACAGAGGGCCTGTGGGGCCATCAGCGTGACCCTGGAAGGGATGTCAGGACAGTAGGCCCTTGTGTTGTGCCCAGGATTGCAAATCCAAGAAACCACCGATGAGCCGACATCGATGCAAACTTCCGAGGATTTCTTTACAAGCTGGAGCTTGAGTCCAAGTGCACACGACACAGCGGAGCAGGGATTTGGACCCTGAGACTAAGAGGCATAGCAGCTTTATATGGGCCAGTGGCCCATGGGATACACAGAAAGTTGCACAGTCGTGTCGGTCCACGTGCAGGTGGCCAATTGAATTACACCTTACCCTATAGGACCCACTTTACCTGGCCTATTACTTTGGTGAGAATCGGCGTGCAGTTTTGGCGGGCACAAAGCAGAGTTACTTTGTTATGAGCCTATTTCTGATTAGGGTGTGCCCAGCGGCTTGACTGGGTTGGGGAAGCGCCATAAGACATAAGCAGGTCATGTGGGGGTCATAGGGGAGGTGGCAGGTGTAGCACAAAATGGAATCAGTCCTGCTCTGCTTGTCCAGGTGTAGGGGATTTTTGTTATATTTCCTGGGTCCCACACTTGCAGATCGTGCACCTGGGCCACCCTCACCAGGTGGACTCACTGTGCACACCTTGTGGTGCTGGATATCTCACAGCAGTGTGTAGAGGGCACCCTCCTCACCCTAGTGAGTAGGGACTGGGTGAACATGGTGCTCGGTCTGAAGGCCAGGCAGCACAGGGCACTGAGGAACCCCAGCCCCATCACCACCCCTACTCCCACACACAGGCTGCCCCAAGGCTCCCCGTAATGGTCACCCGGCGCCTCTGGAGATCCCCCCAGGGCAGCCCCGAGGTCCGGCTCCCTGCTGGAGAGGCATCGGGGAGAAGAGAAGCAGGCGGCGCTTGGGGAGACCCACTGCCGGACATGGGAATGTGGCCGAGCCAGACCTTCCACCTCAGCTGACCCTCCAGCTGAAATTCATGACAGGAGCGAGCCCCGGGTCGGCCAGGAGAGCCCAGCTAGCCACCCAGCATCAGCACCAGAAATGATGTTGTACCAACCATTTCGGCGTTTGGGTGACCCAGCCAGAGGATCCGATAACTGCACGTGATAGCTTCATGTGATAGACACACAAACACCCCAAAACCAACAAAAGTCAGAATCCCCCCAATGTTGTCAAACAGCAGCTGGATGGTTACATACACAACGCTGTGGTCCCCTATAGGATACCTGGAAGACGCTATAAACCATGACTGCAGAGGTGCTGGAGGCACGGAGATGTGCCTCTTGTGTTCCAAAAAGGAGCGCAGAGGGGCAGGAAGCATCCTCCGGAGTGGGGGGCCCTCCTAGGAAAGGACACCAGGTCCCTGTGAAGGCCACAGATGGTGAAATTTTCCTCCTCTCTTTCAGCTTCTGCTTTTCCCCTAAATGCCATTTTCCTAAATCATAATAGCAAAAATTTATTTTAAGTTTTTAAATTTCTTTTTATTGGAGTCCAATTTGTATGAATTCTTTCTTCAACAAGGGTGTCATTCAGGATAGAGAGAAAGATTTTCCCAGACAGGCAAAGGATAAAGGAGTTCATGACCACTAAACCAGTCCAGTAAGGAATTTTCAGAGGAACTATTCTAGTGGGGGGAAAAAAGAGACCAAAAGCAACAAAGACTAGAAAGGACCAGAGTATGTCACCAGAAACACCAACTCTACCGGTAACACAAAGGCACAAAGTTCATATCTTTGAATAAGCACTCTGAATGCTGATGCTAAATGCTCCAATCAAAAGATATAGGGTATCAGAATGCCTTAAAAAACAGGATCCAGGATGCCTGGGTGGCTCTGGGTTTGAGCCTCTGCCTTTGACTCAGGGTGTGATCCTAGAGTCTGGGATCGAGTCCCATATTGGGCTCCTGGTGGGGAGCCTGCTTCACTCTTGGCCTAATTTTCTGCCTCTCTGTCTCTCTCTCATGCTCTCAAAAATAAAATCGTTATTAAAAAAACAAGATCCATCTGTATGCTGCCTACAAGATGCTCACCTTAGACCTATAGACACCAGCAGATTGAAAGTCAGGGGATGGAAAATCATCTATCACGCTAATGGTTATGAAAAGAAAGCTGGAGGACCAATACTTATATTAGAAAAACTAGATTTGAAACCAAACCCTGGAGGACACCTGGTGGCTCAGTGTTTGAGCATGTGCCTTCGGTTCAGGGTGTGTTCCTGGGATCTCAGGATCGAGTCCCACATCAGCATTCCTTTGGAGAGCCTGTCTCTCCATCTGTCTATGTTTCTGCCTCTGCTTCTCTGTGTATCTCTCATGAATAAATAAATAAAATATTTAATCTCAAAAAAGAAAGAACAAATAATGTAAGAAGTGATGAAGAAGGGCATTATTTCATAGTTAAAAAGACTCTCTATATCGATCAAAGAACTAAATACTTATGCTGCCAACATGGGAGTACCTAAATATGGAAACCAAATACCAACAAATGTACAGGAACTGACTGTATTGAAAATAATACAATGACAGGGGATTTTAAAACCCACCCACTTATGGCAATGGACCAATCGTCTATGCAGAAAATCAACAGGGGACACACTGGACCACAGGGACTCAACAGATATAGTCTGAACATTTCTTCCTAAAGCAGAATACACATTCCTTTCAAGTGCACATGGGACATTCTCCAGAACAGATCATATCATGGGCCACAAATCAGCACTCAACAGGTACAACAGGCACAAGAAGTTGATATCACACCCTGTATATTTTTGACCACGATGCTATGAAACTCGAAGTTGACAGTAAGAAAAAATTTGGACAGACCAAAAATACGTGGAGATTATGAACATCCTACTAGAGAATGAATAGAGCAACCAGGAAATTAAAGAGGAAATTTAAAACAAATGAAAATGAAAACATGTTTCTCCAAACCTCTGGGATGTAGCAAAGACAGTCCAAAGGGGGAAATACATAGCAATACAGGCTTACCTCAGGAAACAAGAAGTCTGGGATCCCTGGGTGATACAGCAGTTTAGCGCCTGCCTTTGGCTCAGGGCGCGATCCTGGATACCTGGGATTGAATCCCACATCGGGCTCTCGGTGCATGGAGCCTGCTTCTCCCTCTGCCTATGTCTCTGCCTCTCTCTGTGTGTGACTATCATAAATAAATAAAAAGTAAATAAAATGTTTTTTTTTAAAAAGGAAACAAGAATTCTCTAATAGACAATCTAAACCTACAGCTAAAGGAGATGGAAAAGGCATAGCAAACAAAGCCTAAAGCCTACAGAAGATGGGAAAAAATAAAGATGAGAGCAGAAATAAACAATACAGAAATAAAAAAAAAACAGTAGAATGGAATAACAAAACTAAGAGCTGGTTCTTCAGAATAATTAATAAAATGGATCAAGCCCTAGCCAGCCTTATCAATGAGAAAAGAGAAAAGGCCTAAATAAATAAAATCACAAATGAGAGAATAGAGATCACAAACAACACCAGAAAAATAAGTCAGTTATAAGGGAAAACTATGAAAGCTTATACACTAACATACTGGAAGAAATGGAGGAAATGGACAAATCCCTTGAAATGTGCAAATGAGCAAAACTGGAATAGGAAGAAATAGAAAATGTGAACAGACCCATAAATAGCAAAGGAATTGAATCATCACAGCACCTGGGTGCCTCAGTGGTTGAGCATCTGCTTTGGCTCAGGTCATGATCCCGGGGGCCTGGGGGATCACGTCCCACATCAGGCTCCCCACATAGAGCCTCATTTTCCCTCTGCCTCTCTATGTCTCTCATGAATACTTAAGTAAAGGTGCAGCCACTGTGGAAAACAGTCTGGAGGGTCCTTGAAGAGTTAAAAATAAGGGATCCCTGGGTGGCGCAGAGGTTTGGTGCCTGCCTTTGTCCCAGGGCGTGATCCTGGAGACCCAGGATCGAATCCCACATCGGGCTCCCGGTCCATGTAGCCTGCTTCTCCCTCTGCCTGTGTCTCTGCCCCTCTCTCTGTGACTATCATAAAAAAATTTTTGAAAAAAGAAGTTAAAAATAGAGTTACCCTCTGATTCCAAAATTAAACAGCTAGGTATTTACCCTTAGGATACAAAAGTAGTTTATTAGATTCAAAGAGGGACATGCAGACTGGTATTGGTAGCAGCGTTATCAACAACAGCCAATCTGTGGATACAGCCCAAATGTCCATCGACAGATGAATGGGCAGAGACAATGTGGCAAATATACACACTGCGACATCACTGGGTCATCAGAATGGATGAAATGAAGCCATTTCCAATGATGTGGGAGAATTGGAAAGACTTATGCTAAATGAACTCAGTCAGTCAGAGAAAGACAGATACCACATACCATACAATTGCATTAACATGTGAATTTTAGGAAACCAAACAAACTGGCAAAGGGGCAGAGGGGAGGCATGAGAGAAGCAAACCAAGATACACACTCTTAACCATAGAGAATAAACTAATCAATACGAGAGGAAGGTGGGGGGGGGAATCAGGGGATGGGGATTGTGGAAGTCACCTCTGACCAGTACCAGGCGTTGTATCCAAGGGTTGAATCACTATGTGGTAAACCTGAAACTACATCATACTGTGTTTACAAACAGGATTTCAAGTAAAACTTTAAAATAATAATTGGTAGTATTGATGAAAAATGTGCGCACTAGAGATAAAATCAGAAAGTCAACTGAAAATCCAAATAAAGAGTATTTAGAGCCACAAAACCCCTCCTTACTTCAGCTCAGGAGAAGACTGCCATGTCTATTCTCACCCAAGTAAAAGCCTGGATTTTGATTCTCTGGGGAGGCCACTGACTTGATGGAGTCAGGCTATCTTTGAACCCAAAACCTAAATAGAGTGCATAAAATTAAACTGCCCTAGATATTAGGAGTCCCAGTGCAGGCACATGCCAAGACCCAAACTCTAACCATACACAGACATAACCCTTACCCTACACTTAAGCCTAATGTTAACCTAAACCTTAAACAAGACCTATCACTAATCAAAAACCAAACACAAACCCCAAGACCGAAATGTGGACCAGACTTTTACCAAGTCCCGCAAAACTCACTCAACCCTCTTCCACTGTGGGCGGCACCGTGGGCTGGTGCAGCCGCCCTGGAAACAGTATGGAGGCTCCTCAGGATGTTACAAATAGAGCTGTAGGGTCAGTTTGTGTCCCCTGACTTGGCTGAACTCACTCCTTAGTTCTAACAGGTTTTGGTGTAGGCTCTCAGGTTTCCTGTTCCTAGTACCACGTCTTCAGCATATAGGGACAGTATGAGTTCCCCTTCCAGTTGTGAAACCTTTACTGTTCACATCTTAATGTCCTAGAAAGCCCCACAATAGAATAAAAACTGAGTCCAGGTCAAGGGCAGGAAGCCCCTATTAGAATGAGAACAGAGCTCAATGCCCTAGAAGGCCCCATATCAAAATGTAAACAGAACTTGAGGAATTGCTCCAGCCCTCCTGGAGGTCCTAAGACCAGCCCTTAAAACTAAGCTAAAACCCACTTCAGGGTCCAAGTCCCTGCTCCGCTCCATCGGGTATACTTGGACACAAGCTCGAGCTTGTAAATAAACCCTCATGTGTTTGCATTGGAGTCGACATCTCGGTGGTTTCTCGGATTCGCAATCTTGGGCACAAAAGTCTGAGACAAAAAAACAAAACCAAAAGAAGCTCGGACGCAGGCAGAGTAAAAGCAGGGTTCTGAGAGAAGTAGCGGAGACCCGTGGGCCTAGCGGTTCTTCTGTCGAGGCCCCTGCAGACAGGTGGGGGGGCGGAAAACTCAGCCCCAGAGCCAGAGGACCCAGCGTCCCCACCCGCATCCCGCCCATCAGCACGGAGACTCAGGGAGCAGCACAGTGCTGCCCACTGGAGGCCAGAGGCTCTGACGCCCACCCCGCCTCTGACCCTACAGGTGCATCTCCCAGGCAGATGTGCACCTGAGAATCAGTGCCAAGACCCATTCCGAGACCCTGCACAGACCATTCGCTGCCACCAAGTTGTCGGACCACAGAGGCTGCAGAGCTTCAGCTCTGCCTGGAAAGTACGGACTAGATTCCTTTGTACTTTGTGCTTTCATTTATTTTCTTTGATTCTTTTTTATTAATTGCCTTATTTTAATTTTTCTGTATGTACCGTATATATTTCTTATTTTTACTTTCATGGTACTTTAATTGTTTTTCTTTCTTTGGGATTTAGCATCTTTAACAAGCAGGCAAAAATAATCTGGTGGGTTTTTATTGGGGGGGAGGGCAGTTGTTATTGTTTTTCTTGTTTTTTTCTTTTTCTTCCTTCTTTCTTTTCTGGAAAAAATAATGAGATGGAGAAATTCACCTCCATAAAATAACATGAGGTTCTAATCACAGACAGGAAGTTCATCAATACACATATATGATGTCTAACTACAGTTTAAAACAATGATTATAAAGACAGCAGCTGGGCTAGAAAAAGAGCACAGAAGACAACTAGAGAAACCTTTACTGTAGAAATAAAAGAACTAAAATCTAGTCAGGCCATCGTTAAAATTGCTATAACTGAGATGCAGTGCCAAGTTGAAGCCTTCAAAACAAGAAAGGTTATGGACCACAAGACAGACGTAGGGAAGTCAGCCACTTATTAAAACAATAATATTCATATCATGGGAGACTCAGAAGATGAAGAGATAGAAAAGGTGGGACTTGCTCAGACATTAGAAATGACAAATACCCACCATGTGCTTCAAAGTGGATGGAACTGGAAGTTATTATGCTGAGTGAAGTAAGTCAATCGGAGAAGGACAAACATTCCATGTTCTCATTCACTTGGGGAATATAAATAAGAGTGAAAGGGAATATAAGGGAATGTAGAAGAAATGTGTGGGAAATATCAGAAAGGGAGACAGAACATAAAGACTCCTAACTCTGGGAAATTAACTAAGGGTGATGGAAGGGGAGGAGGGCGGGGTTGGGTGTGAATGGATGACGGGTACTGACAGGCTGAGCACTGTGTGTTGTTCTGTATGTGGGCAAATTGAACACCAATAAAAATAAATTTATTATTAAAAAAAAAGAAAAAGAAAGAAAAAAAGTGGCATCTGGGTGGCTCAGTCACTTAAGCTTCTGCCTTAGGCTCAGATCACGATCCAGGTCCCAAGGCAGGCTCCCTGTTCAGCAGGAAACCTGCTTCTCCCTCTCCATCTGCCCCTCTCGTTCTTGGTTTTTCTCTCCTCTCTCTTTCAAATAAATTAATGACACCTTTAAAAAGAAACAAACAAACAAACCCAGAAGGACAAAAATCTCCCATGTAGAAGAATTTCAAAGAAGTTGTGCAGACATTCCTCAAGTTGATTAGCATAGCTTCCTACTCTTATTTCCGAAATACACATAGTAACTTCCTTCTACAAAACATAATATGAAAATCAGTATATAAAATTGATATAATAATAATAATAATAATAAGAAGAAGAAGAAGAAGAAGAAGAAGAAGAAGAATCACTTTACTATGGAGAAAGCAGACACACAACCTCAGCAAGATGATCAGATCGATACGAGGACTGATAAATCATGTTGATAATATCTATCCTTTATATGATATAATGAAAATGGCAGTATATCTCTTTATATAATCCATAAAAAGAGTTTAATCATGAGATAAACAACAGACATTTCCCAACTGAGGTAAATTTTACAAAATACTCTACTTCTCAAAGTGTTCCAGTTCAATGATAACAAGGAAAGGCTGAAAGACTGTCACAAACCAGAGGAGCCTAAGAAAACATGAGTACAAATGGAATGTGATATGAGGGATGGTAATTTAGCAAAAACTAAGGAAATCGGAATAAAGTATGGTCTTTGGTTAATGAGAATATTTTAATATTGATTCAAGGCTAATATTTGTACCTTCCTAATATACCACCACCATCATATCCCTACCCCACACCATCCACCCCCACACCATCGGCCCCCAGCAAGGACCCAGTGCAGCTGCCCCCTGTGGGACATGCTCAGCCTCCCTGGGGTTCTCTGGATACCCTGCTCCCATCAGAAGCCCAATTCTCCCATGGAGAACCCAGAGGTTGCAGGGAGGAAGGAAGGCAGCGATCCCCGAAAGGCTGGGGGTAGGTGAGTGGTGCAGAGGACACATTGGGCTCTGCCCTCGCCCACTGTCCATCCTGGAGGACGGCACACCCTGCACAGGACACCAGCCCCTAACCCAGAGGGACCTGGGCTGACCTGGCTCTGCGCTCTGTGGGAGCTAGGTTGATTTGAGCCCCTCCCAGGCCCAACACAAAGACTAATGGGATCCAGGTCCCCATGGTCCTGGCCAGCCCTGGATTCTGGCCCCAGGCTGAGCGAGCCCTCTCACAGGTGGATGTGGCCTCCTGGGCCCTGGGCATGCCCCACAGATCCAGGTCACTAACCTAGGGCAAGCCGGGGGATCCCAGGACACCCCAGGGTGGGGAGTGGATGGATAGGCTGGTTGGCCCCACCCGACCCCACACCAGGAGGCAGGCTCTTCCAGGTATTGGGGTCCCAGAGGGCCCAAGGCAGGTGTCCAGCTGCCCTGCGGGTCCCAGTACAGGAGCCCATGAGCTGCAGGTCCAGGTCATCTCTGCTGTCTTCAGAACAGTCACTCAGGCTGAAATCTCAGGACACACGCCCTCACCCGGAGTCCACACATGTTCCCACAATTGGACTCTAGCACCCGCCCCTCCACACCGTTTGATTCTTTCCCTCCCCTAAAGGACAGAAAGGTCTCCCTCCCCAGGGGAAGGTGCGCATTAGGCTCTGAGACCCTTTGCTGTAAAAAGTCAATAAAGTGTTGTGCGAAAATGCACAGCCAGCCCGTTTCTGTGTCTCCCAGAACTCTGTGCATGGGGCATGGAGAGACACCCAGAGAGGAGGAAGGGGCACCATCCAGGCCCCAAACAGCCCCTGCAGGGGCGCCGCCAGGTACACAGAGCTAACGTCCCCACGTGCCTTCCAGGGGCAGCCAGACGCCAGGGTCAGGACCCCACAGACTTTGCTTGGACTCAGGCTGTGTCCCCCGGGCCAGGGGGGGCTGGGACAGAGTGACAGCCAGGGAGATTCAGGTCACCAGGGTCTGTGCACCCTCTGTCCTTATGAACGAGGATGGCCGAGTTCCGGGGCACTTATTCCCCTCCCCGCATCCCCGTGCCTGTGTGCCTGGGGCACAGAGGGCCTGTGGGGCGGTCAGCGTGGCCCTGGAAGGGATGTCAGGACACCAGGCCCTGGTGTTTTGACCAAGATTGTAAATCATGGAAACCACCAAGGAGCCCACAATGATGGAAACTCCCAAGGGTTTCTTTACAAGCTGGAGCTTGGGTGAAATTGCACCCAACACAGCGCAGGAGGGACGTGGATCCCGAGAATAAGAGGCATAGCAGCTTTATAGGGGTCAGTGGCCCATGGGATACGCAGAAAGTTGCACAGTCATGATGGTCCACACGCAGGTGGCCAATTGAATTACACCTTACCAAACAGTATCCACTTGAGCTGGCCTATTACTTTGGTCAGAATCGTCGCACAGTTTTGGGGGGCACAAAGCAGGGTTACATTGTTATGAGCTCATTCCCGAATAGGGTGTGCCCAGCGGCCTGACTAGGATGGGGCAGCGCCTTAAGCAAAAAGAAGCTCATGTGAGAGTCATAGGGGAGGAGGTGGATGTAGCACAAAATGGAATCAGTCCTGCTCTGCTCGTCCATGGGTAGGGGATTTTTGTTAACTTTCCTGGGTCCCACACTTGCAGCTCACGTACCTGGGCCACCCTCACCAGGTGGACTCAGCCTGCACAACTTGTGGTGCTGGATCTCTCATACCAGCGTGTGGAGGGCACCCTCCTCGCCCTAGTGAGTAGGGGCGGGTGAGCATGGGGCTCGCCAGAAGGCCAGGCAGCACAGGGGACCAAGAACCCCAGCCAAGACCCCAACTCAACTCCCACACACAGGCAGCAACAGGGCTCCCCGCCATGGGCAGCTACCTCGTCAGGATCTCCCCCCAGGGCAGCGCTGAAGTCTGGCTCCCTGCAGGAAAGGCATCGGGGAGAAGAGAAACAGCAGGCGCTCAGTGGGACCCCCTGCCGGACATGGGAATTTGGCCAAGTCGGACCTTCCAGCTCAGCTGACTCTCCAGCAGAAAGTCACTGCAGGAGCGAGCCCCCAGTCGGCAAGGAGAGCCCAGCTATCTGCCCAGCGCCAGCACCAGAAATGATGTTGTGCCAACCATTTCGGCATTTGGGTGACCCAGCCAGAGGATCAGATAGCTGCACGTGATATCTGCATGTGATAGTCACACACACAAGCAAAAACCAACAAAAGTCGGAATTCCCCCTATGTTGTCAAACAGCAGCCGGATGGTTACATATACGACGCTGTGGTCCCCAATAGGATACATGGTAGACACTATAAACCATGACTACAGAGGTACTGGAGGCACGGATATGTGCCTGCTAGGTTTCAAAAAAGAGCACAGAGAGGCAGGAAGCATCCTTCGGAGGGGGTGTCCCTCCTAGGAATGGACACCAGGTCCCTGTGTAGGCTACAGATGGTGAAATCTGTCCTCCTCTCTTTCAGCTTCTGGTTTTCCTCCTCTTTTGTTCTTCCTAATTCTAGTTTAGCCTCCACCCTGCATCCAAGACAATGACCAAAGAGGCTTCGTTATGACACCGCGTTCTAAAAGGAGGCCGAGCTCTGGCTACCGGGTTCAGAAATGGTCATTGCCTAGGTGTATGCTGATCCCCCGAACTTGTGGCTTCACAGCTTTTCTCTCCCTGCAGAACGAGGGGAACCACAGGTCTTACAATGAAAGACGCCCACTTCCCATCGAGCGGGACTATCCCTTGTGGAGGACCTCATCTGGGCCAAGTAGTACAAGCGGGGCGATCAAGAATAGTTTGCAGGTGAGACATAAGCGAACACTTACCTTTGATGTCATGCTTTATTTGTTCATCCATTTATTATTTGTTAAATATTTTCGTTTCATGTCCTCTCTATACCCAACATGGAGTTCAAACTCACAACCTTGAGATCAAGATCCCCCAACCAGGCCAGCCAGGCACCCCAGTGCCATGTTTCATAACTCTTTGCTTCCTTGTCTATCTCTGCATCCAACTGGAACATTGAGTCCTGGACGGGAAGCTTTAGTTACCTCCGAATCCTAGAACGTTCTCACTGTATCCCATTCCTAGATTGACATTTACCATTGAATAGCACTTTAAATAAATAGTCAGTAAAATAACTACTACAGTAAAGGAAATTATCAACTTTTCATGTGTGTGGGCCCTGCTCCCTGGGCTCCCAGGGAAGCTATGGTTTCTTTCACATTGATCAGGTCCAAATGACTCCACCACACCTCAAAGCGTGGGCTCAGTTTCTGCCCTGACACATGCAAGAACCCTGCTTCAATTAACATGTATCAATCAATCAAAGAAAGCCTGACTGGCTTGGTGTTGTTCGTAAGAACATGGGACTCTTGTTCTTGGGGTAGGAAGTTCTATCCCCATGTTGGCTGTAGAGATTACAGAAAAATAAAATCTTAAAAACAATCAATCAGTTGATCTTGGGGAGACACAGCCCTGGATCCCACAAGGGCAGAGAGCCAACTGACAGTTCTACGCACAATATTATAAGCAGCAGTGCACAAAATCTGAACTTTCAGAAGTCTCCTAGAGTCGGGGACACACCAGCCTTAAGGTGTTCAGGTGGAGAAGTAGGGGGCAGTCCCTGGAGCGACACGGTGGGCTCAGGATCCCAGGGGTCCCAAGGACAGTGACGCCAACTGTTCCCAGGCATAGGAGCAGGAACCCCGCTGAGAGCAGCGGGACTCGGGCCAACTCTCTGCCCTGTGTGGCCATAAGCTGCAAACCCTGTGCAGTCACGGGGCCCAGTTCCTGGGACCGGCCAGCAAAGGCAAGGAGTGCGAGGACACCCTCCCTGGCAGGAATAGCACAGGTCTCCATCAGGGCAGCCCCTAAAATTTGAAGTTTTAAAATTCAGTCACTTGTCTGTGTGGAGGCTGAGAAAATTGAGGCTGTTCCAATTTAAGTTCACGGTTAGCACAAGGACTGCCGTCCCAGGACCCTATGAGTAAGAGCTAAAATTTACATTAATTCAGTTACAGGAAAAAAAGAAAAAAACAGCTTACAGCTTAAGGTCCCAGAAAGCCCCATATTAGAATGAGAACAGAGCTCAATGCCCTTGAAGGCCTCATGTCAAAATGTAAACAGAACTTGAGGAATTCCGCCAGCCCTTCTGGAGGTCCCTGAGACCAGCCCTTAAAACTAAGCTAAAACCCACCTTGGGGTCCAAGTCCCTGCTCCACTGTGTGGGGTATACTTGGACCCAAGCTCGAGTTTGTAAATCAACCCTCCTGTGTTTGCATCGGTCTCGGCTCCTTAGTTGTTTCTCCAATTCAGAATCTTGGGCACAACACCCGCAAGTCCCCTCCCCACCTGGGCTGATCCCCTGTCCCCTCGAACCCAGGCTGACCCTCAGTCACCTCCCTCCCACAGCAGCTCGGCACAGTCCCTCACAGAGGTCTCACGGCCACGGTGGGCACTCTGGCCATCCCTGGCCTCCCAGGATAAGAATGGAGGTTTCGGTAGGACACACTACCATGGTGGCCCCAGGGCTCCCTGCCCAGGATGGCAGCTGGTGACAGGCCGTGGTCTGTGTCCCTGATGCCAGCTCCTCCTCCCCGGTTTTCCCACAGGAAATGAAGGAGGATCCCTCGTCTCCTCCAGGGACATCACGCAGATAGACCTGGACATCAACAGGACGTTCGGCAGCCAAATCATGTTTTGGGACTGTTAGGGGCTGGGGTGAAGCTGCTGAGTCAGGGCGCTTCAGGGCCCCGGGGGAGTCCCAGAGGCTTCTGGGTAGGGAACACAGGGCTTAAGAGGCCGGGGGAAGCAACAGCAGCCAGCAACACACCACTGTATTGTAGGGTGCCGGGGATGACCACCGTGCCCCAAAACCCGGGGCTTCGGGGATGAGGAGGTCACTACGTTGGCGCCTCTAGGGGTTTCCATGGGAGCTGAACCCCAAAGGGGTGAGGGACAGCCCCTTGAAAAGCAGGGGGCTGCGGTGGGGCCCGTGGAGAGCAGTAACCGGACCTGGGGGTCAGGCGGCATGGCAGTGGCTGGAGCAGGAAACTCATCCATCCGATGAGGGTCGGACGGGTCAGGGAGACACCCACACTTGGTGTTTTATATATATCTAAATTCTATGCATTTAATTTGAGACAATTTGCAATTTGTAAACATACATAGTATGATGATCCCCAGATAATGCCCCCGGACCAGCCAGCGCCCTGCACTGACCACACGGGACCCCAGGGGCAGGTGTCACAGCAAACCCCAGACTGAGGTCGCCTTTATCTGTAGACATATCCGTGTGCATCTGAGAGAATGTGGATGCCCTGTGTCAGCAGACCCCCCACGCCATCCCCCCTCATTCCCCACCCCCACACCATCCCCCTTCATCAGCATCCCCAATGGCATCCCACCTATACCATCCCCCTCACACCCACACAGCCCCACACAATCCCCACCCACACCACACCCCCACCATCCCCCCTACACCATACCCCACACGCCACCACCATCATGCCCCTGCCCCCACAACATCCACCCCCACACCATCTGCCCCCAGCAAGGACCCCGTGCAGCTGCCCCCTGTGGGACATACTCAGCCTCACCAGGGATCTCTGGACACCCTGCTCCCATCAGAAGACCGGGTTTCCCATAGAGTACCCAGGGGTAGCATGAAGGAGGGAAGACAGGGAGCCCCTGACAGGGTGGGTGCAGGTGAGTGGTGCAGAGGACCCACTGTGCCCTGCCTCCACCCACTGTCCCTCCTGGAGGGCGGCACACCCTGCATCGGACACCAGCCCCTAACCCAGAGGGACATGGGCTGGCCTGGCCCCGGACTCTGTGGTGGCTGCGGGGATTTGAGCCCCCCAAGGCCCAACACAAAGTCTAACGGGATCCAGCCCCCCAATGGCCCTGGCCAGCCCTGGATTCTGGCCCCAAGCTGAGAGAGTCCTCCCACAGCTGGATGTGGCCTATTGGGCCCTGGGCGTGCCCAACACGTGCCTAGGTTGCTGAACTAGGGCAGGCCTGGGGATTCCGGGACACAGCAGGTTGGGAAGAGGAGGGGTAGGCGGTGGCCCCACCCACACCAACACCAGGGGACAGGCTCCACCAGGTTCTGGGGCCCCAGGGAACCCAAGTCCGGGGTCCAGCTGCCCTGCGGGGACCCAGCGCAGGAGCCCATGACCTGCAAGTACAGGTCAGCTCTGCTGTCCTAAGAACCGTCTCTCAGGCTGAAACCTCAGGACACGTCCCCACCCGCAGTTGAAACCTGTTCCGAGGTGGGGGACTCCAGCACCAGACCCCACCCCACATGTGATTCTTGCCCTCCACTAAAGGACAGAATGGTCTCCCTCCCCAGGGGAAGGCGCGCACCCTCAGCTCTGAGCCCATTTGGTGTAGAAAGTCAACAGAGTGTTGTGGTGTGAAAATGCACAGCCAGCCCCTTTCTGTGTCTCCCAGAACTCTGTGCAGAGGGTGAGCAGAGACCCCGAGAGAGGAGGAGGGGGTACATCCACGCCCCAAACAGTCCCTGCAGTGGCGCTGCCAGGCACACACAGCTGACATCCCCACGTGCATTCCAGGGGCGGCCTGACGCCAGAGTCAGTCCCCACAGACTTTACTGGGACTCAGCCTGTGCCCCGCAGGCCAGGAGGGGCTGGGACAGAGTGACAGCCAGGGAGCCTTAGGTCACCAGGGTCTGTGGAAAGTGACCTGGGAGGTCTGTGCTCCCTCTGTCCAGGGGGCCGGAGCTGGCTGGGTTCCGGGGCACTTCCTCCCCTCCCCGAACCCCTGTGCCTGTGTGCCTGGGGCACAGAGGGCCTGCGGGGCGGTAGCGTGGCCCTGGAAGGGATGTCAGGACAACAGGGCCTTGTGTTGTGCCCAAGATGGCGAATTCGAGAAACCACCAAGGAGCCCACACTGATGCAAACTCCCGAGGGTTTCTTTACAAGCTGGAGCTTGGGTCCAAGTGCACCCAACACAGAGGAGTGGGACTTGGACCCTGAGACTAAGAGGCGTAGCAGATTTATAGGAGTCAGTGGCCCATGAGAATGCTGAAAGATGCGTAATCATGTCGGTCCACACGCAGGTGGCCGATTGAATTACACTTTACCCGATAGTATCGACTTGAACTGGCCTATTACTTTGGTCAGAATTGGCGCACAGCTTTGTGGGGCACAAAGCAGGGTTACATTGTTATGTGCCGATTTCGGATTAGGGTGTGCCCAGCGGCTTGAGTCGGGTGGGGCAATGCCTTACACCTCAGCAACCCATGTGGGTCATAGGGGAGATGGCAGGTGGAGCACAAAATGGAATCAGTCCTGCTCTGCTTGTCCAGGGGTAATGGATTTTTGTTAAATTTCCTGAGTCCCACACTGCAGCTCAAACGTGGGCCACCCTCACATGGTGTACTCAGCGTGCACACCACGTGGTGCTAGATCTCTCACACCACGGTGTGGAGGGTACCCTCCTCGCCCTAGTGAGTAGGGGCTGGGTAAGCATGGGGCTCTGCCTGAAGGCCAGGCAGCACAGGGGACCAAGGAAACCCATCCCCATCCCCACCCAGACTCCCAAGACAGGCAGCCCCAGGACTCCCCGCCATGGGCAGCTGAATCATCAGGAGCTCCCGCCAGGGCGGCCCCAAGGTCTGGCTCCCAGCTGGAGAGACATCAGGGAAGAGATAAGCAGCCAGCGCATGGCAGGACCCACTGCAGCACATGGGAATATGGCCAAGCCGGACCTTCCAGCTCAGCTGACTCTCCATTTGAAAGTCACTGCACGAGCGAGCCCTGGGGCTGCTAGGAGAGCCTAGATACCCGCCCAACGCCAGGACCAGAAATGATGTTGTGCCAACCATTTCGTCATTTGGGTGACCCAGCCAGAGGATCAGATAGCTGCACGTGATAGCGACATGTGATAGACACACACACACCCCAAAACCAATTCCAAAGTCGGAAACCCCCCCAATGTTGTCTAACAGCAGCCAGATGGTTAGATACACGACGCTGTTGCCCCCAGTAGGAAACATGAAGACACCAAAAACCATGACTGCAGAGGTGCTAGAGGCACAGAGATGTGCCTGCTGGTTTCCAACAAGGAGCACAGAGGGGCAGGAAGCATCCTACGGAGGGAGGCCCCTCCTTGGAAAGGACATCATGTCCCTGTGAAGGCTACAGAGGGTGAAATCTGTCCTCCTATCTCTTAGCTTCTGGTTTTCCTCCTAAATGCCATTTTCCTCCATCATAAGACCAAAAATTTATTTTATGTTTTTAAATTTCTTTTTATTGGAGTCCAATTTGTATGAATTCTTCCTTCAGCAAGGGTGTCATTAGGAGAGAAGGAGAGATCATGAATTCCCAGACAGGCAAAATATAAAGGGGTTCACTTAACCAGTGACCACTTAACCAGTCCAGTAAGGAATTTTAAGAGGGACTCTTCTAGTGGGGGAAAAAAAGAGACCAAAAGCAACAAAGACTAGAAAGGACCAGAGAACGTCACCAGAAACACCAACTCCTCCTGTAACACAAAGGCACAAGTTCATATCTTTGAATAATCACTCTGAATGCCGATAGACTAAATGTTCCAATCAAAAGATATAGCGTATCAGGGATCCCTGGATTGCGCAGCGGTTTGGCGCCTGCCTTTGGCCCGGGGCGTGATCCTGGAGACCCGGGATCAAATCCCACGTCGGGCTCCCGGTGCATGGAGTCTGCTTCTCCCTCTGCCTGTGTCTCTGCCTCTCTCTCTCTCTCTGTGTGACTATCATAAAAAAAAAGATATAGCGTATCAGAGTGGCTTAAACACAGGATCCGGGATGCCTGGGTGGCTCAGGGGTTGAGTATCTGCCTTTGACCCAGGCTGTGATCCTGTAGTCTGGGATTGAGTCCCATATTGGGCTCCTGGTGGGGAGTCTGCTTCTCTCTCTGCCTAATTTTCTGCCTCTCTCTCTGTCTCTCTCTCTCTCATAAATAAAATTGTTATTAAAAAAACAAGATCCATCTGTATGCTGCCTACAATATGCTCACCTTAGACATATAGACACCAGCAGATTGATAGTCAGGAGAGGGAAAATCATCTACCACGCTAATGGATATCAAAAGAAAGCTGGAGGACCCATACTTATATCAGACAAACGAGATTTGAAACCAAACCCTGGGGGACACATGCTCAGTGGTTGAGCATCTGCCTTTGACTCTGGGTGTGATCCTGGGATCCCAGGATCGAGTCCCACATCGGCCTCCCTTAGGGGAGCCTGCCCCTCCCTCTGCCTATGTTTCTGGTTTGCTTCTCTGTGTATCTCTCATGAATAAATAAATAAAATATTTAAATCTCAAAAAGAAAGAACAAATACTGTAAGAAGAGATGAAGAAGAACATTATTTCATAATTAAAAAGACTATCAAGATCAAACAACTAAATATTTATGCTGCCAACATGGGAGTACCTAAATATAGAAACCAATTAGCAACAAACGTACAGGAACTCACAGAGGATTTCAACACTCACTTATGGCAAAGGACCGATCGTCTATGCAGAAAATCAAGAAGGGAACAATAGCCTTGACACACTGGACCACAGGGACTCAACAGATATAGTTAGAATATTAGATCGGAAAGCAGAATACACATTCCGTTCAATTGTATATGGGACATTCTCCAGAACAGATCATATCAGGGCCCACAAATTAGCCCTCAACAGGTACAACTGGTACAAGAAGGTTGATATCACACCATGTACATTTTCGGACCAAGGCGCTATGAAACTGGAAGTCGACAGTAAGAAAAAAATTGGACAGACCAAAAGAACTTGGAGTTTATGATCATCCTACTAGAGAATGAATGGAGCAACCAGAAAATTAATGAGGAAATTTAAAACAAATGAAAATGAAAACATGTTTTTCCAAATCTCTGGGATGTACCAAAGGCAGTCCTAAGAGGGAAGTACATAGCAATACAGGCCTACCTCAAGAAACAAGAAGTCTCCAATACAAAACCTAACCCTACACCTGAAGGAGCTGAAAAAGGAATAGCAAACAAAGCCTAAAGGCTACAGAATAAGGGAAAAATTTAAGATGACAGCAGAAATAAACAATACAGAAACAACAAAACAGTAGAATGGAATAACAGAACTAAGAGCTGGTTCTTCAAAATAAATAATAAAATGGATCAAGCCCTAGCCAGCCTTATCAACGAGAAAAGAGAAAAGTCCTAAATAAATAAAATCACAAATGAGAGAAGAGAGATCAAATCAACATCAGAAAAATAAGACAATTATAAGGGAATACTATGAAAGATTATACGCTAACAAACTGTAAGACCTGGAAGAAATGGACAAATCCCTAGATATGTGCAAATGAGCAAAACTGAAATAGGAAGGAAATAGAAAATATAAACAGACCCATAACTAGCAAAGGAATTGAATCAGCAAGGCACCTGGGTGCCTCAGTGGTTGAGCATCTGATTTGGCTCAGGTCATGATCCCGGGGTCCTGAGGGATAAAGTCCCACATCAGGCTCCCCGTATGGAGCCTCATTTCCCTCTGCCTATACCTCTGCCTCTCTGTGTCTTGCATGAATACATAAATAAAATCTTTAAAAAAGAGAACAGATACAAAGATGTGAAAGGACCCAAGTAAAATCACAAATGAGAAATAACAACCAACACTAGAGAAATACAAAAGAATATAAGAGAACAATATGAAAAATTATATGCCAGCAACCAAGAACCTGGAAGAAATAGATCAATTCCTGGAAATATATAACATAGCAAAAATGATAACGGAAGAAATAAGAAACTTGAACAGACAGATAACCAGCAACGAAATGAATCAGCAATGAAGAATCTCCCAACAGGAGACGCTTAGACCAAAAGAATTGAATGGAAAGCTGAAACAAGATACAAACCTGTAAGTCTATGATCCATTAATCGACAACAAGGCAGGAAGAAATATCCAATGGCACAAAGACAAGTTTCTTCAACAAACCCTAACCCTGACCCCAGGATAAGAACAAATGGTGTTGGGAAAACCAGGCAGCCACATGCAGAAGAATCAAACTGAACCACTTCCTTACACCATATATATAAAAAATAAATTCAAAATGGATGAAAGACCTAAATGTGAGACCTGAAACCAATCAAAGAAGAAAAGATAGCAGCAAAGTCTTTGACATTGGACAATGAATTTTCTTTCTAGATATGCCACTGAGGTGAGGGAACAAATGCAAAAATGCTATTGGGACTTCATCAAAATGAAAAGCTTCCGCAAAGTGAAGGAAACAACCAAAGCTAAAAGGCAACATACAAAATGAAAGGAGATATTGGTAAACAACACATCCAATAAAGAGTTAGTATGCAAAACACATAAAGGAAATATATCTCAAGATCCTAAAAACAAATTATGCAACTGGAGATGGGCAGAAAAATGAATGGACTTTGTCTCTGACAAGACAGCCAGATGGCACCAGACACATGGAAAGACACAAAGCGTCACCCATCATCAGGGAAATGCAAACCAAAACCACAATGATATGTCACCTGAGAGCCGTCATAATGGTTAAAATTAACAACACAAGAAACAACAGGTGTTGTTGAGGCTGTAGAGAAAGGGTAGCCCCCTTACACTCCTGGTGGGCATGCGAACAGATGTAGTCACTGTGGAAAACAGTGTGGAGGGTCCTCGAGAAGTTAAAAAAAAGGGGATCCCTGGGTGGTGCAGTGGTTTGGTGCCTGTCTTTGGCCCAGGGCGCGATCCTGGAGACCTGGGATCGAATCCCAGTTTGGGCTCCCGATGCATGGAGCCTGCTTCTCCCTCTGCCTGTGTCTCTGCCTCTCTCTCTGTGACTATCATTAAAAAAATTAAAAAAAAAAGGAGTTAAAAATAGAGCTACCCTATGATTCCAAAATTGCAGAGCTAGATATTTACCCTGAGGATACAGAAGTACTTTAGTAGATTCGAGGAGGGACACGCAGCCCAGTGTTTGTAGCAGCATTATCAACAACAGCCAAACTGTGGATACAGCCCAGATGTCCATCGGCAGATGAATGGGCAGAAAGATGTGGTAAATATACACACTGCGACATCACTGGGTCATCAGAAGGGATGAAATGAAGCCGTTTACAATGACGTGGAAGGAGTGGAAAGGATTTATGCTAAATGAACTCAGTCAGAGAAAGACAGATACCAAATACCATACAGTTGCATTCATATGTGAATTTTTTGAGAGTAGCAAACCAAGATACACACTCTTAACCACAGAGAATAAACTAATAAATACCAGGGGAAGGTGGGGGGGATGGTGAGTCAGGAGATAGGGACAGTGGAGGGCACCTGTGACAAGTACCAGATGTTGTATCCAAGGGTCTAACCACTATGTGGTAAAACTGAAACTATATCATACTGTGTTCACAAAGAGGAATTCAATAAAAATTTAAAATAACAATTGGTAATATAGAGGAAACATGTGCACACAAGAGATAAAATCAGAGGGGCAATTGTGAATCCAAATAAAGAGTCTTTAGAGCCACAAATGCCCTCCTTACCTCAGCTCGGGAGAAGCCTGACATGTCTATTCTGACCCCAGCAGAAGCCTGGATTTTGATTCTCTGGGGAGGCCACTGACTTGGTGGAGTCAGGCTATCTTTGAACCCAAAACCTAAATAGAGTGCATAAAACTAAACTGCCCAGGATATTAGGAGTCCCAGTGCAGGCACATGCCAAGACAGAAACTCTAACCATATACAGACATAACCGTAACCCTACACTTAAGCCTAATGTTAACCTAACACTTAAACAAGACCCATCACTAATCGAAAACCAAACACAAACCCCAAGACCAAAACACATTCACTGAACCTTCCTGCCAACCCTCACCCTAAATCCTAAACCTATTCGAAACCCTTAACCCTGACCCCTACCTTAAATCTGACCCTAACCTCTAACCCTAACCTTAACTTAATGTACTCAAATCCTATTCCTAACCTTAACCTGTACCCTAACCCTAACCCTCTAATACTAATCCTATCCCATACCCCAAACTGTACTCTAACCTGTACCCTAAAACTAACTCCTAAACCACTCCCTATACCTATCTCTTCCCATTTCCAAAACCATACCCTGACCCTGACCCTGACCTGACCCTAAACGCTAACTAAACACTAATCATAACCCTAGCCCTAACGCCTATCCTAAACCTAACCCTCGCCCTAACCCTAAACCTAGCCCTAAATTTTACCCTAACCCCTAACCCTTACCCCTAACCCTAACTCACACCCTAACATCTCACCCTAACTGCAAACCTAAGCCCAACCCTAACTGCAACCATAACCCTAACCCCACCTCCAAACCTCCTGCCATATCCCTAAAGCCTAAACCCTAACCCTAACTCTAAATACTGTCACTAACCTTAACCTCGTTCCCTAATCCCTAACCCCCATCCTAACTCCTAACCACTGACAATTACCCTTATCCCTCACCCTAACCTCTAATCCATAACCATAAGCTTAATCACAAATACCTAACATCTAACCTAAGCCTAACCACCAACTGCCTCCCCTCCCCTGATCCTATCATTCATTCTACCCATTCACATACCCTGTGGTTCTGAGTATTCCCTTCTGATGTGGACGAGGCCCCCAACAGCACCTCCAAAGTCCTCCAGGGGGTCCTGAGGAAGCAGGGCTCCTGTGAGTGTGGACATGGCCCCACGTGTTCCTGAGTGATAGTCAGCGGGTCCTGAGGACGGCGGGTCTCCTGTTACTGTGCACTATGCCTCACATCCTCTGGAAGACTCACAGAAGGTCCTCAGGTTGCCGGGGGCTCCTGTCAGCCTGGACATGGCCCCACGTCCCCTGAAAACTCACCGCGGATCCCGAGGAGGCTATGGGCTCCTGTCAGCATAGACGCAGCCCCATATATCCTGAAGCTTTAGTGCAGGTCCTGAGGAGGACGGGGGTCCTGTCAGTGTTGAGGTGACCCACATTTTCCTCAAGCCTCACCATAAGACCTGAGGAGGCTGGGGCTCCTGTCAGCATACATGTGGCCCCAAATCTTCCCAAACCTTCACAGTGGGTCCTGAGGAGGCTGGAGAATCCTGTCAGTGTGGATGAGGCACCCACATTTTTCTTGGGCCTCACCAAAGGCCCTGACAAGGCGGGGGTCTTCTGTCTGCATGGACGCATCCCATATTTCCGTAAGTCAACACCGGGGGTCCTAAGGAAATCAGCATCCTGTTGTGTCGATGTCACCCAACGTCCTCCCAAAGCGTCACCGAGGGTTCTGAGGAGGCAGGGGCTCCTGTCACCGTGAATGCGGCCCCCAGCTTCCAGAAGCCTCAACTTATGTCCTGAGGTGGCCCAGGTGCTCCTGTCAGTGTGGATGCGGGCCCACATCTTCCTGAAGACAACCCCTGGGTCCTGAGGCGGCCCAGGGGCTCCTTTCAGTGTGGATGTGAGCCCACAATTTCCTGAAGCTGCCGCTCATCAGCATGGACGTGTCCCCACGTCCTCCTCAGGCCTCCCCAGCACAGGCTGGCTCCTATCAGTGCAGGCAGAGGAGGCATACTGCACATTCATGCCCCCTGGGTGGGGCCTGGGCTCCGGCGCCCCCTGTGGGATGCTCAGGCGCTGCAGGAGGCAGCGGGCACTCCAGGGGCCACACCTGCCTCCTTCCAGGCTCCATCTGTGGCCTTTTAGTTTCAGAGATGTCTCACTTAAATAGAGCCCAACTCCCGGCTTCCCCAGAAATACTTAAGGACACGGAATTGGAGCCCACAGAATGCGAAATGAAATGTGGACCAGACTTTTACCACGTCCCGCAAAACTCACTCAACCCTCTTCCACTGTCGGCGGGACTGCGGGCTGGTTGGTGCAGCCGCCCTGGAAACAGTGTGGAGGCTCCTCAGGAGTTACAAATAGAGCCTCCCTGGAACCAGCAGGTGAATGGCCTCAGCTCACTCCGAAGATACAGATGCAGTGAGAATCAGGACACCTGCATGTCCCGATTCCACAGCATCCAGGTCCATAGTAGCCATACTGTGGGAGGAGCCTCGGTGCCCTCTGGCAGATGATGGATAAAAAGGATGGGAGATAGATGATGGTCATAGAGAGAGGAATGGTACTCAACTATCAAAGAGAAGGAAATCTTGCCATTTGCAATGATGTGGATAGAACTATAGGGATCAGGTTAAGTGAAATAAGTCAGACGGGAAAGAGAATGACCGTGTGGTGTCACTCATAAGTGGAATTAAAGAACCAAAGCAGATAACAACTGTGAAGGGAAGGAAAAACAAATAAGATGAAAACAGATGCAGGAAATATAGACTCTTAATGATAGGAAACAAACTGATGGTCATTGGAAGCAGGGTGGGGGGGTTAACAGGGGACCGGCATGAAGGAGGGCATGTGATGTCACGAGCACTGTGGTTATCTCCAACTGGTGAATCCCTGAATTCTTCCTCTGAAAGTATAATACTCTATACGTTAATTAATTGGGTTTAAATTAAATTAAGTTAAAAAATCAGTTGTATCAGAGCATGTTTCCTTCTGGACTCTCTGTTCTTCTCCTCCAGCTTATGCTGGGACCAACCCTTGTGGGTCTGGTTTGTTTAAGTAGGCGTCAGGCCTCGTCCATGGACCAGCCCAGGGCTACAACTCACAACCTGGAGATCAGGAGCGGAGGTGACGTCAGGAGTCCAATGCTTAACCGACAGAGCCAGGCGTGGTCCCGAGGACAACACTGCTTTATCCTGTGTCTCTGTGACATCGTTTGAAATAGGAAACTGCTGCATCCAGATCTGTACTGCTTATCCAATACTGATTTGCTGTCCGGTGTCATATTTCGGGGCAGATGGATATTATGGGTATTTTTCCCTATTTATAGGATCTGCCACCATGATTTGACAGGAATAACATTGTAATTGAGGGTGCTTCAGGAACTGCGGACATTTTTACAAGATGAGGGTTCCAACCCACAAGCCCAGGACGGCCTCCCAGAGCCTGGTATGGCTCAGTGCACAAGTCTTGTGCTCTTTTGGTTCAGTATAATTATTTATTCTCTGTGATGCTCCTGAGAAGGGAGTCACATCCATCATTTCCTTCCTGAATGCTCATTGTCAGGACACAACAAGCCCCACAATACAATAAAAACTGAGCCCAGGCCAAGGGCAGGAAGGCCCTCTTAGAACAGATCTCAATGCCCTTGATGGCCCCATTTCAAAATGTAAACAGAACTTGAGGAATTACTCCAGCCCTTTGGGAATTCCCCGAGACCAGCCCTTAAAAATAAGCTAATACCTACCTCGGGGTCCAAGTCCCTGCTCTGCTCTATCGGGTATACTTGGACACAAGTTCGAGC
Organism: Canis lupus baileyi; assembly: GCF_048164855.1. Taxonomy (NCBI): domain Eukaryota; kingdom Metazoa; phylum Chordata; class Mammalia; order Carnivora; family Canidae; genus Canis; species Canis lupus. The sequence continues at coordinate 33,747,382 of NC_132872.1, read as the reverse complement.
TTGTAAATAAACCCTCGTGTGTTTGCATTGGTGTTGGCTTCTCGGTGATTTCTTAGATTCGCAATCTTGGGCACAACAGTCTGAGATAAAAAAAAACAAACAAAAGAAGCTCGGACGCAGGTAGAGTGAACACAGGGTTCTGAGAGAAGCGGCGGAGACCCGGGGGCTTTGGGGCTCTTCTGTGGAGGCCCCAGCAGACTGGGGGGCGGGATGCTCAGCCCCAGAGCCAGAGGACCCAGCTGCCCCACCGGCATCCCGCCCATCAGAGCCAGGACTCAGGGAGCAGCACAGTGTCGCCGGCTGGAGCCAAGAGGCACTGACGCCCACCCCGCCTCTGACCCCTGCAGATGCAACTCTCAGGCAGATGTGCACCTGACAATCAGCGCCAAGGCCCATCCCCAGACCCTACACAGACCATTAGGTGCCACCAAGTTGGTAGACCACAGAGGCTTCAGAGCTTCAGCTCTCCCTGGAAAGTAGGGTCTATTCCTTTGTAGTTTCTGCTCTAATTTCAATTATTTTCTTTGATTCTTTTTTATTAATTGCCTTCTTTTAATTTTATGTATGTACCTTATATATTTCTTATTTTTACTTTTATGGTAGTTTAATTATGTTTCATATTTTGGGATTTAGAATCTTTTAACAAGCAAGCCAAAATAAATTGGTGTTGTTTTTCTGGAGGGCAGTTGTTATTGTTTTTCTTGGTTTTTCTTTTTCTTCCTTCTTTCTTTTCTGGAAAAAATAATGAGATGGAGAAATTCTCCATCATAAAATAACATGAGGTAGTACTCACAGCCAGGAAGTTCATCAATAAACATATATGGTATCTAACTACAGTTTGAAACAGTGATTATATAGTTAGCAGCTGGGCTGGAAAAAGAGCACAGAAGAAAACTAGAGAATCCCTTACTGTAGAAATAAAAGAACTAAAATCAAGTCAGTCCAACGTTAAAAATTCTATAACTGAGATGCAGTCCCAGCTGGAAGCCTTAAAAACAAGAAAGGTTATGGAAGACAGAGGCAGACGTAGGGAAGTTAGCCACTTATTAAAACAATAACATTCATATCATAGGAGACTCAGAAGATGAAGAGAGAGAAACGGTGGGCCTTACTCAGCCATCAGAAATGACAAATACCCACCATTTGCTTCAAGGTGGATGGAACTGGAAGTTATTATGCTGAGTGAAGTAGGACAATCGGAGAAGGACAAACATTGTATGTTCTCATTCATTTGGGGAATATAGGTAATAGTGAAAGGGAATATAAGAGAAGGGAGTAGAAATATGTTGGAAATATCAGAAAGGGAGGCAGAACATAAAGACTCCTAACTTGGAATTGAAATAGGGGTGACTGAAGGGGAGGAGGGCAGGGTTGAGGGTAAACGGGTGATGGGAACAGAGGAGGGCATTAAATGGGATGAGCACTGGGTGTTATTCTGAGTTGGCAAACTGAACACCAATAAAAAATAAATTTATTATTTAAAAAAAAGAAAGAAAGAAAGATTGGTATCTGGGTGGCTCAGTTATGCTTCTGACTTAGGCACAAATCATGATCCAGGTCCCAAGGCAGGCTCCCTGTTCAGCAGGGAACCTGCTTCTCCCTCTCCCTCTGCCCCTATCGCTCATGTTTTTCTCCTCTCTCTCTCCTATAAATAAATAACATCTTTGAAAAGAAACAAGCAAACCCAGAAGGAAGAGAAATCTCCCATGTAGAAGAATTTCAAACAATTTGTGCAGACATTCCACCCACAAGTTCATGAGCATAGCTTCCCACTCTTAACTGTGCAATACACAAAGTAACTTTCCTCTACAAAATATATTTAGAAAAACCTAAAATAATAATGATAATATAATAATAATAATAAAATAACAATAATGAATCAGTTTACTACGGAGAAAGCTGACAAACATTACCTCAGCAAGATGATCAGATCGATACCAAGACTGATAAATCATGTTGATAGTATCTATCCTTTATATGATATAATGAAAATGGCAGTATATCTCTGTATATAATCCACAAAAACAGTTCAGTCATGAGATAAACAACAGACATATCCCAACTGAAGGAAATTTTTCAAAATACTCTACTTCTCAAAGTGTTCCAGTTCAACAACAACAAGGAAAGGCTGAAAGACTGTCACAATCCAGAGGAGCCTAAGAAAACAGGAGGACAAATGGAATGTGATATGAGGGTTGGTAACTTAGCAAAAACTAAGGAAATCTGAACATAATATGATCTTTGGTTAATGCGACTATTTTAATATTGATTCATTAGCTAATCTTTGTACCGTACTAATATAACATATCAATAATTGGAGAAATTGAGTGCAAGTGCATGTGAATGCACTGTACTATCTTCTCAATTTCCCTAAAAATCTTTGTTTTTTTCCTAATAAATAAGATTTATTTTGAAAATTAACTTGAATCAGGCTCCAAGTGTGAAGACATTTTAAGAATAGTTGAATTAACTTTTGCCTTATTCTTAAAGAGTTCCTTTGATGGAAACAAAGTAAGAATTTTAGATCAGAAGGAAATAAAAACACTTATGAACACGTATAATGCCTCCTCAACCTGAAAAGCAGGAACGGATAATAAATAACAAAAATCAGATAAAAATAATTCTAGTATAATAGACACCATATTGCAAGGGCATTTAAATTTAGCAATGCATAACATTTATTTCCTTGACATTTGTTTTCCAAAGAATTCACAGTGTTTCAGTGTCAGTTGAAACAGGGGAAGAATCTCAGGGAAGAATCCTTCACATAATAATAGGACCATTGGCAATAATGTCTCTCAGTTCGTTCCAAATCCATAAAGATGCATTTCCTGATGAGTGACTGAACTGTGAAGAAAGAGATGAGAAACCCTCATCCCTCTGAATTACTTGTGTCAGAATATTTTAACCATAGTACTATGGATAGTAGTAAATTATCCTTATTAACAGGAAATACGTCTCAGGTTGGAATCTCAGCAATGAGATGCGCTGAGAAAAAATGCTTTAACTCGCTCCTCATCTTTTAAAGACAAAGGAGAGGTTTTCTATGTAGAAAGACAGTTGTCAAGATAGCCTTAGGGAATAAGAGTCTGCAGCATCAAACCCCGCTGTACAGCTAGGACGCTCGTGCTCCAGGTCTTCCTGATCCCAAATCCCTGGGCCTGTCCCCCAACACAGGATGCCATGCTGAGGTCATTTGCAATGGCTCTCTTAGGAGCTCTGGGGAAGGGGGAAGGAGCTAGATAGGATGGGACAGGACACATGGAGGCCTAGAAAATTAAGGCCATTCCGATTTAAATTCAGTGTTAGCACATGCCCAGCCATCCCAGGCTCCTGTGAAGAAGAGCTGAATTTTACATTACTTCAGTTACAGGAAAAAAACAAAAGTTTACAGCTTAATGACCTAGAAAGCCCCACAATAGAATCAAAACTGAGCCCAGGCCAAGGGCAGGAAGTCCCTATTAGAATGGGAAGAGAGCTCAATCCCTGAAGGCCCCATATGAAAATGTAAACAGAAATTGAGGAATTGCTCCAGCCCCTCTGGAGGTCCCAGAGACAAGCCCTTAAAACTAAGCTAAAACCTACCTCGGGTTCCAACTCCCTGCTCCGCTCTGTCGGGTATAATTGAACACAAGCTCGAGCTTGTAAGTAAACCCTCATGTGTTTTCATCAGTGTCGGCTTCTCGGTGGTTTCTCGGATTCGCAATCTTGGGCACAACAGTCTGAGATAAAAAAACAAAAACAAAAGATGCTCGGACGCAGGTAGAGTGAACACAGGGTTCTGAGAGAAGCAACGGAGACCCGGGGACTTGGGGGCTCTTCTGTGGAGGCCCCTGCAGACTGCGGGGCAGTATGCTCAGCCCCAGAGCCAGAGGACCCAGAGACCCCTCCCGCATCCCGCCCATCAGGGTCAGGTCTCAGGGAGCAGCAGAGCACCTCCTGCTAGACTCCAGAGGCGCTGAGGCCCAACCCGTCTCTCACCCCTCAGTTCCATCTACCAGGCAGATGTGCACCTGATAATCAGCGCCACAGCCCATCTCCAGTCCCAGCACAGACCACTCACTGCCACCAAGCTGTTGGACCACTGATGCTGCAGAGCTTCAGCTCTGCCTGGAAAGTAGGGTCTAGCTTCCTTTGTACTTTGTGCTTTATTTTCATTTATTTTCTTTGATTCTTTTTTTTAATTGCCTTATTTAATTTTTATGGATGTAACTTATATATTTCTTATTTTTACTTTCATGTTACTTTAATTGTGTTTCATATTTTGGGATTTAGAATCTTTTAACAAGCAGGCCAAAATAATTTGTTTTTTTTTTTTAGAGGGCAGTTGTTATTGTTTTTCTTGGTTTTCTTTTTCTTCCCATTTTCTTTTCTGGAAAAAGTAATGAGATGGAGAAATTCACCTCCATAAAATAACATGAGGTAGTACTCACAGCCAGGAAGTCCATCAATACACATATATGATGTCTAACTACAGTTTAAAACAATGATTATAAAGTACCAGCTGGACTGGAAAAAGAGCACAGAAGAAAACTAGAGAATCCCTTACTGTAGAAATAAAAGAACTAAAATCTAGTCTGGCCAATGTTAAAAATGCTATAACTGAGATGCTGTCCCAAGTGGAAGCCTTAAAAACAAGAAAGGGTGATCCCTGGGTGGCGCAGCGGTTTGGTGCCTGCCTTTGGCCCAGGGCGCGATCCTGGAGTCCCGGGATCGAGTCCCACGTCGGGCTCCCGGTGCATGGGGCCTGCTTCTCCCTCTGCTTGTGTCTCTGACTCTCTCTCTCTCTGTGACTATCATAAATAAATAAAAAAAAATTTTTTTTTAAAAAAGAAAGGTTATGGACCACAGAGGCAGACGTAGGGAAGTCAGCCACTTATTAAAACAATAACATTCATATCATAGGAGACTCAGAAGATGAAGAGAGAGAAAAGGTGGGCCTTGCTCAGCCATCAGAAATGTCAAATACCCACCATTTGCTTCAACGTGGATGGAACTGGAAGGTATTATGCTAAGTGAAGGAAGTCAATCGGAGAAGGACAAATATTGTATATTCTCATTCGTTTGGGGAATATAGGTAATAGTGAAAGGAATATAAGGGAAGGGAGTAGAAATGTGTGAGAAATATCAGAAAGGGAGACAGAACATAGACTCCTAACTCAGGGAAATGAACTAGGGGTAATGGATGGGGAGGAGGGCAGGCGGTGGGGGTGAATGGGTGATCAGCACTTGGTGTTCTTCTGTATGATGGCAAACTGAACACCAATAAAAAAATAAATTTATTATTAAAAAAGAAAGAGTGGCACCTGGGTGGCTCAGTCAGTTAAGCTTCTGCCTTAGGCTCAGATCATGATCCAGGTCCCAAGGCAGGCTCCCTGTTTAGCAGGGAACCTGCTTCTCCCTCTCCCTCTGCCCCTTTCGCTCATGCTTTTTCTCTCCTCTCTCTCTCAAATAAATAGAAAACATCTTTGTTTTTTTTTTGTTTGTTTTTTTTTTTTAGAAAACATCTTTGAAAAAGAAACAAACAAAAAACTCAGAAGGAAGAAAAATCTCCCATGTAGAAGAATTTCAAACAAAAAAAAAAAAAAGAATTTCAAACAATTTGTGCATACATTTCACCGTCAATTTCATGAGCATAGCTTCCCACTCTTATTTCCGGAATACACATAGTAACTTCCTCCCAGAAATATAATATGAAAAACTTAAAATAATATTGATAATATAATAATAATAATTAATAACAATAATAATAAGGAATCAGTTTACTAAGGAGAAAGCTGAGAAACACTACCTCAGCAAGATGATCAGATCGATACTAAGACTGATAAATCATGTTGATAGTATCTATCCTTTATATGATATAATGAAAATGGCAGTATATCTCTGTATATAATCCACAAAAACAGTTCAGTCATGAGATAAACAACAGACATATCCCAAATGAGGGAAATTTAACAAAATACTCTACTTCTCAAAGTGTTCCAGTTCAAGAACAACAAGGAAAGCCTGAAAGACTGTCACAACCCAGAGAAGCCTAAGAAAACAGGAGGACAAATGGAATGTGATATGAGGGATGGTAACTTAGCAAAAACTAAGGAAATCTGAATAAAGTATGGTCTTTGGTTAATGCGAATTTTTTACTCTTGATTCATTAGCTAATATTTGTACCGTACTAATATAAGATATCAATAATTGGAGACACTGAGTGCAAGTGCATGCGAATACTCTGTACTATCTTCTCAATTTCACTATAAATCTTTGTTTTTTTCCTAATAAATAAGATTTATTTTGAAAATTGACTTAAATGAATCAGGCTCCAAGTGTGAAGACATTTTAAGAATTGTTGAATTATCTTTTGCCTTATTCTTATAGAGTTCCTTCAGTGGGAACAAAGTAATAATTTTATATCAGAAGGAAATAACAACACTTATGAAGACGTATAATGCCTCCTCAACCTGAAAAGAAAGGATAATAAATGCAAAAATCAGATAAAATACTTCTAATATAATAGGCACCATATTGCAACTGCTTTTATTTATTTTTTTTTAATTTTTTTTAATTTTTTATTTTATTTTATGATAGGCACACAGTGAGAGAGAGAGAGAGGCAGAGACATAGGCAGAGGGAGAAGCAGGCTCCATGCACCGGAAGCCCGACGTGGGATTCGATCCCGGGTCTCCAGTATCGCGCCCTGGGCCAAAGGCAGGCGCCAAACCGCTGCGCCACCCAGGGATCCCTTGCAACTGCATTTAAAATTAATAATGCATAACATTTATTTCCTTGACATTTGTCTTCCAAAGAGTTCACAGTATTTCATTGTCAGTTGAAACAGGGGAAGAATCTCAGGGAAGAATCCTTCACATAATAATAGGACCATTGGTACTAATGTCTCTCAATTATTTCCAAATCCATACAGATGCATTTCCTGATGAGTGACTGAGCTGTGAAGAAAGAGATGAGAAACCCTCATCCCTCTGAATTACTTGTGTCAGAATATTTTAACCATTGTACTACGGATAGTAAATTATCCTTATTAACAGGAAATACGTCTCACATTGGAATCTGAGCAAACAATGGGCAGAGTAAAAACCCTTTGACTCGCTCCTCATCTTTTAAAGATAAAGGAGAGCGTTTCTATGTACAAAGTTAGTTGTCAAGATAGCCTTAGGGAATAAGAGTCTGCAGCATAGAATCCCGGTGCACAGCTGGAACGACCACGAGCCAGTTCTTCCTGATCCCAAATCCCTGGTCCTGTCCCCCAACACACGCTGCCAAGCTGAGGTCATTTGCAATTGCTCTCTTAGGAGCTCCGGGGAAGGGGGAAAGAGCTAGATAGGATGGGACAAAATGCATAGAGGCCGTTGAAATGAAGGCCTTTCTACTTTAAGTTCAGTGTTCGAACAAGTCCAGCCATCCCAGGCCCCTGTGAAGAAGAGCTGAATTTTACATTACTTCAGTTACAGGAAAAAAACAAAAGTTTACAGCTTAATGACCTAGAAAGCGCCACAATAGAATCAAACTGAGCCCATGCCATGGGCTGGAAGCACCTATTAGAATGAGAGCAGAGCTCAATACCCTTGAAGGCCCCAAATCAAAATGTAAAGAGAAATTGAGGAATTGAGAAAGCCCTTCTGGAGGACTCCGGGACAAGCCCTTAAAACTAAGCTAAACCACACCTCGGGGTCCAAGTCCCTGCTCCGCTGTGTTGGGTATACTTGGACACAAGCTCGAGTTTGGAAATCAACCCTTGTGTGTTTGCATTGGTGTCAGTTCCTTAGTGGTTTCTCGGATTCACAATCTTGGGCACAATACCGCCATGTCCTCTCCCACCTTGGCTGAACCCCTATCCCCTCTCACCCAGGGTGACACTCAGTCACCTCCCCGCCTACAACAGCTGGTCACAGGCCGTCACACAGGTCCCATGGGCATGGTGGGCACTCCCGCCTTCCCTGCCCTCCCAGAGTAAGGAAGGAGGTTTCGGCAGGACACACTCCCATGGTGGCCCCAGGGCTCCCTGCCCAGCACCTCACCTCGTGACAGGTCAGGTCTGTGTCCCTCACGCCTGCTTCTCCTCCCCGGTTTTCCCACAGGAAATGAAGGAGGACGCCCTGGTCTCCTCCAAAGACATCACGCAGATAGACCTGGACATCATCAAGAGGTTCAGCAGCCACATCATGTTTTAGGACTGCTAGGAGGTCGGATGAGGCTGCTGGGCCAGGGGGCTTTGGGGCCCTGGAGGCTTCTGGGTAAGGAAAACAGGGCCTCTGACGCCAGGGAGAGCAATAGCAACCAACAACACACCGCTCCATGGTAGGGTGATGGGGATGACCACACCCCCGGGGCCTCAGGGATGACGAGGCCACAAGGATGGGGCCTCCAGATGTTGCCATGGGACCTGAACACCAAAGGGGAGAGGGACGGCCCCCTGAGAAGCAGGCGATGGGGTGGGGGACGTGAGGGGCATGAACCGGACCTGGGGGCCAGGCGGCATGTCCGCGGCTGGAGCAAGACACACATCGATCCCAAGAGGGTCAGACGGTTCAGAGTGACACCCACTCTCGGTGCTTTATATATTTCTAAATTCTGTGCATTTAATTTGAGACAATTTGCTATTTTAACCTTACATATTATGATGACCCCCAGATAATGCCCCCGGTCCAGCCAGGGCCCTGCACTTACCACATGGGGCCCCAGGGGCAGGTGTCACAACAAACACCAGAATGGGGTCGCCTTTATCTGTAGATGTCTCTGTGTGCATCTTAGAGAATGGGGATGCCCTGTGTCCGCCAGCCCCCACGCCATCCCCCCATTCCCCAGACCTTCACCATCCCCCTACATCATCATCCGCCATGGCATCGCCACTACCCCATCCCCCTCACACACACACAGCCTCACATAATCCCCCCACAGTATACCCCAACACCATCCCCCCTATACCATCCCCCACATTCCACCACCATAATACCCATGCCCCCACATCATCGACCCCGAGCAAGGACCCGGTGCAGCTGCCCCCTGTGGGACAATATCAGCCTCCCCGGGGTTCTCTGGATACCCTGCTCCCATCAGAAGCCCGGGTATCCCATAGAGTACCCAGGGGTTGCAGGGAGGATGGACGGCAGGGAGCCCCCAACAGTGTGAGCAGGTGAGTGAATCAGAGGACCCACTGTGCCCTGCCTCCACTCCTGGAGGGTGGGACACCCTGCACAGGACACCAGGTCCTAACCCAGAGGTACCTGGGCTGACTGGGCCCAGGCTCTGTGGAGGCTGGTTGATTTGAGACCCCACCAGTCCCAACACAAAGACTAATGGAATCAGGCCCCCATGGCCCTGGCCAACCCTGGATTCTGGTCCCAGGCTGAGCAAGCCCTCTCACTGCTGGATGTGGCCTGCTGGCCCTGCTCATGCCCTACAGATCCAGGTCGCTGATCTAGGGCAGCCCTGGGGATCCTGGGACACCCCAGTGTGGGGAGAGGAGGGGCAAGCTGGTGGGCCCCACCCGCACCCACACCAGGAGACAGGCTCTTCCAGGTGCTGGGGCTCCCAGAGGGCACAAGGCCAGGGTCCAGCTGCCCTGCGGGAACCCAGTGCAGGAGCCCATGAGCTGCAGGTCCAGTTCAGCTTTGCTGTCCTCAGAACCGTCTTTCAGGCTGAAACCTCAGGACACACGCCCCCACCCGGAGTCCACACATGCTCCCCAGGGGGGACTCCAGCACTCGACCCCCAACCCATGTGATTCTTGTCCTCTCGTAAAGGACGGAAAGGTCTCCTTCCCCAGGTGAAGGCACGCACCCACAGCACTGAGCCCGTTTGCTGTAGAAAGTCAATAAAATGTGGTGCGAAAATGCACAGCCAGCCCGTTTCTGTGTCTCCCAGAACTCTGTGCACAGGGCGTGTAGAGACCCCCAGAGAGGAGGAGGGGGCACCACCTAGGCCCCAACTAGCCTGTGCAGGGGCGCCACCAGGCACACACAGCTGACGTCCCCACGTGCCTTCCAGGAGCGGCCAGACCCACTGCTGGACATGGGAATGTGGCCGAGCCAGAACTTCAAGCTCAGCTGACCCTCCAGCTGAAAGTCACTGCATGAGCGAGCCCCAGCCCTGCCAGGAGAGCCCAGCTAACTGCCCAGGGCCAGCACCAGAAATGATGTTGTGCCAACCATTTCGGGGTTTTTTGGTGACCCAGCCAGAGGATCTGATTGCTGCACTTGATAGCTGCATGGGATAGACACACACACACCTCAAAAGCAACAACAACAACAAAAAAGCAACAAAAGACGGAATCCCCCCAATACTGTCAAACAGCAGCCAGATGGTTACTTACACAATGCTGTGGTCCCCAATAGAATACAGGGAAAACGCTATAAGCCATGACTGCAGAGGTGCTAGAGATGTGCCTGCTGTGTTCCAACAAGGAGGCAGAGGGGCAGGAAGCATCCTCCGGAGGGGGGGGCCCTCCTAGGAAAGGACACCAGGTCCCTGTAAAGGCTACGGAGGGTGAAATATGTCCTCCTCTCTTTCAGCTTCTGGTTTTCCTCCTAAATGCCATTTTCCTCAATCATATTAGCAAGAATTTATTTTATGTTTTTAAATTTCCTTTTATTGCAGTCCAATTTGTATGAATTCTTTCTTCAGCAAGGGTGTCATTCAGGAGAGATAAAGATTTTCCCAGACAGGCAACATATAAAGGAGTTCAGGACCACTTCACCATTCCAGTAAGGAAATTTAAGAGGGACTCTTCTAGTGGGGGGAAAAAAAGAGACCAAATGCAACAAAGACTAGAAAGGACAAGAGAACGTCACCAGAAACACCAACTCTTCCGGTAACACAGAGGCACAAAGTTCATATTGATAAATAGTCACTCTGAATGATGATAGACTAAATGCTCCAATCAAAAGATATAGGGTAACAGAGTAGCTAAAAATCAGGATCCGGGATGCCTGGGTGGCTCAGGGGTTGAGCCTCTGCCTTTAACTCAGGGTGTGATCCTGGAGTCTGGGATCGAGTCCCATACTGGGCTCCTGGTGGGGAGACTGCTGCTCTCTGCATAATTTCCTGCCTCTCTCTCTCTCTGTCACTCTGATAAATAAAATTATTATTAAAAAAACAACATCCATCTGTACGCTGCCAACAAGATGCTCACCTTAGACCTATAGACACCAACAGATTGAAAGTCAGGGGATGGAAAATCATCTATCAGGCTAATGGATATCAAAAGAAAGCTGGAGGACACATACTTATATCAGACAAATGAGATTTGAGACCAAACCCAGGGGGACACCTGGTGGCTCAGTGTTTAAGCATCTGCCTTCAGATCACGGGGTGATCTTGGGATCCCAGGATCGAGTCCCACATCTGCCTCCCCTTAGGGAGCCTGCCTCTCACTCTGCTATGTTTCTTCCTCTGCTCCTCTGTGTCTCTCTCATGAATAAATAAGTAAAATATTTAAATTTCAAACAAGAAAGAACAAATACTGTAAGAAGAGATGAAGAAGGGCATTATTTCTTAATTAAAAAGACTCTCTTTCAAGATCAAACAACTAAATATTTATGCTGCCTACATGGCAATACCTAAATATAGAAACCAATTAACAACAAACGTACAGGAACTCACTGATAATAATACAATGACAGGGGATTTTAACACCCACTTATGGCAATGGACTGATCATCTATGCAGAAAATCAACCGGGGAACAATAGCCTTGACACACTGGACCACAGGGACTCAACAGATATAGTATGAACATTTCATCCTAAAGCAGAATACACACTCCTTTCAAGTGCACAGGGGACATTCTCCAGATCAGATCATATCATGGCCCACAAATCAGCCCTCAACAGGTGCAACAGGTACAAGAAGGTTGATATCACACCCTGTACATTTTTGGAACACGAAGCTATGAAACTTGAAGTTGACAGTAAGAAAAAAAATTGGACAGACCAAAAATACGTGGAGATTATGAACATCCTACTAGAGAATGAATGGAGCAACCAGGAAATTAACGAGGAAATTTAAAACAAATGAAAATGAAAACATGTTCCTCCAAACCTCTGGGATGTAGCAAAGGCAGTCCTAAGAGGGAAATACATAGCAATACAGGCATAGCTCAAGAAACAGGACGTCTCCAATACACAACCTAACCCTACACATAAAGGAGCTGGAAAGGAATAGTAAACAAATCCTAAAGCCTACAGAAAGGAAAAAATAAAGATGAGAGCAAAAATAAACAATGCAGAAACAACAAAACAGTAGAATGGAATAACGAAACTAAGAGCTGGTTATTCAAAATAAATAATAAAATGGATCAAGCCCTAGCCAGCCTTATCAGTGAGAAAAGAGAAATGACCTAAATAAATAAAATCACAAATGAGAGAAGAGAAATCAAATAAACACCATAAAAATTAGTCAATTATAAGGGAATACTAAGAAATTATACGCTAACAAACTGGGAGACCTGGAAGAAATGGACAAATCTCCAGAAATGTGCAAACGAGCAAAAATGAAATAGGAAGAAATAGAAAATGTGAACAGACCCATAACTAGCAAAGGAATTGAATCAGCAAGGCACCTGGGTGCCTCAGTGGTTGAGCATCTGCTTTGGCTCAGTTCATGAGCCCGCAGACCTGGGGCATCAAGTCCCACATCAGGCTCCCCGAATGGAGCCTCATTTTCCCTCTGCCTATACCTCTGCCTCTCTGTGTCTCTCATGAATACATAAATAAAATCTTTAAAAAAGAAAAAAGATAAGAAGATGAGAAAGGACCCAAATAAAATCACAAATGAGAAAAGAGAAATAACAACCAATACTAGAGAAATATAAACAATTATAAGAGAACATTATGGAAAATTATATGCCAGCAACCAAGAACCTGGAAGAAATAGATAAATTCCTGGAAATATATAACATTGCAAAAATGAAAAAGGAAGAAATAAGAAACTAGAACACACAGATAACCAGCACAGAAACTGAATCAGCAATCAAGAATCTCCCAACAAAAGACGCTTAGATCAATAGAACAGAATGGAAATCTGAAACAAGATACAAACCTGTAACTCTATGATCCATTAATCGACAACAAGGCAGGAAGGAATATCTAATGGCACAAAGACAGTCTCTTCAACAAACCCTAACCCTGACCCCAGGATAAGAACAAATGGTGTTGGGAAAACCAGGCAGTCACATGCAGAAGAATGAAACTGGACCACTTTCTTACACCATATATATAAAAAATAAATTCAAAATGGATGAAAGACCTAAATGTGAGACCTGAAACCATACAAAGAAGAAAAGATAGGCAGCAATGACTTTGACATTGACCATTGGATGTTCTTTCAGATATGCCTCTGAGGTGAGGGAAACAAAAGCAAAAATACTATTGGGGCTTCATCAAATTGAAAAGCTTCCACAAAGTGAAGGAAACAACCAAAGGTAAATGGCAACATACAGGAGGAGGGTAAAGATGGCAGAAGTGTAGTGTCCCCAAATCACCTGTCCCCACGAAATTACCTAGATAACCTTCAAATCATCCAGAAAATCTACGAATTTGGCCTGAGATTTAAACAGAGACCAGATTGAATGCTACAGTGAGAAAAGTTCCTGATTCTATCAAGGTAGGAAGACGGGAAAAAGAAATAAAGAAACAAAAGGCATCCAAGTGTGAGGGGCCCTGCGAGGAGCCTGGCTAAGGCTGGGGCGAGTTCCCCCAGGACAGAAGAGCTCTGTGCTGAGAGAAGGAGGAGCTGCACTAATCTTCCAGGGCGGAATGGCGCCTTCAAGGAGTCAGAGCAGGACCCCAGGAGGGCGGGGATGCCCTAGGGCTCCCTGGGACTCTAACAGACACGTGCACTCCCAGGAGAGTGCACCAATCTCCCTGAGGGCTGCAGGGCACATGCATTGACCCGGGAGCAGCTCTGTGGGCCTCGGGTGGCGGCTCTGTGAAGAGGGTTTTCATGGCCCCAGGAGCAGCTTGGCAGCGGCTCCTCCTGTAGATGAAGAGGCTCCATGCGGAGGGTGCTGTGGGGCTTGGGGAGCAACTCGGAGGGGCTTGGGTGGTGGCTCTGCAGTGAGGCGGCTTTGCGGCCGGGAGCGAGAATCCAACAGCACAGGCCCCGGAGTACAGGGCTTCGGGATACAGCCCAGGATTCGGCCTCCCCCAGGACAGGCAGAGGCCCAGAGGGCCCAGGACAGCATGGACGCTCCTGCCCAGAGCTGAGCAGATCAGCAGCCCCGCCCCAGAGTCTCCAGGCCCTTCAGATGGACTACTCCTGAGTTACTGCGGGGGCTGAATACAGGTTTCCAGAGCTGGCCGCTGACACGGGGGTTTTCCTCCTGGGGCCTCACGGGGTAAACTACCCCCACTGAGCCCTGCACCAGGCAGGGGACAGAACAGCTCCCCCAAGGGCTATCACCTGACAATCAGCACAACAGGCCCCTCCCCCAGAAGACCAGCTAGACGGACAAGTTCCAGGGGAAGTCAAGGGACTAAAGTATACAGAATCAGAAGATACTCCCCCATATTTTTTTTTCATTTCTGATTGCTTCCCCCAACCTTTTCCCCCTTTCTTTCTTTTTCTTTCTCTTTTATTCTCTTTTTTCCTTCTTTCTTCCTTTATTCTTTTTTCTTTTTCTCTTTTCTTTCCTTCTTTCTCTCCTCTATTTTTCTCCTTTTCCGAATACAATTTGTTTTTGGCCACACTGCACTCAGCAAAAGGACTAGATGGAAAAGCTCTCCTCAAAAGAAAGAATCAGAAAGAGTCCTCTCTCACACAGAGTTACAAAATGTGGATTACAATTCAATGTCAGAAAGCCAATTCAGAAGCACTATTATACAGCTACTGGTGGCTCTAGAAAAAAGCATAAAGACTCAAGAGACTTCATGACTGCAGAATTTAGATCCAATCAGGCAGAAAGTAAAAATCAATTGAATGAGATGCAATCCAAACTAGAAGTCCTAACGATGAGGGTTAACGAGGTGGAAGAACGAGTGAGTGACATAGAAGAAAAGTTGATGGCAACGAGGGAAACTGAGGAATAAAGAGAAAGACAATTAAAAGACCAGGAAGACAGATTAAGGGAAATAAACGACAGCTTGAGGAAGAAAAACCTATGTGTAATTGGGGTTTCCGAGGGTGCCAAAATGGACAGAGGGCCAGAGTAGTTATTTGAACAAATCATAGCTGAAAACTTTCCTTATCTGGGAAGGGAAACAGGCATTCAGATCCAGGAAATAGAGAGATCCCCCCTAAAATCAATAAAAACCGTCCAACACCTTGACATTTAATAGTGAAGCTTGCAAATTCCAAGGATAAAGAGAAGATCCTTAAAGCAGCAAGAGACAAGAAATCCCTGACCTTTATGGGGAGGAGCATTACGGTAACAGCAGATGTCTCCACAGTGACCTGGCAGCCCAGAAAGGGCTGGCAGGATATATTCAGGGTCCTCAATGAGAAGAACATGCAACCAAAAATACTTTATCCAACAAGGATCTCATTCCAAATGGAAGGAGAGATAAAGAGCTTCCAAGACAGGAAGGAAATGAAAGAATATGTGATCTCCAAACCAGGTCTGCAAGAAATCTTAAGGGGGACTCTTAAAATTCCCCTTTAAAAAGAAGTTCAGTGGAACAATCGACAAAAACAAGGACTGAATAAATATCATGATGACACTAAACTCATATCTGTCAATGGTAACTCTGAACATGAACAGGTTTAATGACCCCATCAAAAGGCGCAGGGTTTCAGACTGGATAAAAAAGCAGGACCCATCTATTTGCTGTCTACAAGAGACTCATTTTAGACAGAAGGACACCTACCATCTGAAAATAAAATATTGGAGACCCATTTACCATTCAAATGGTCCTCAAAAGAAAGCAGGGGTAGCCATCCTTATATCAGATAAACTAAAATTTACCCCGAAGACTGTAGTGAGAGATGAAGAGGGACACTAAATTACACTTAAGGGATCTATCCAACAAGAGGACTTAACAATCCTCAATATATGCCCCAAATGTAGGAGCTGCCAAATATTTAAACCAATTAATAACCTAAGTGAAGAAAATTTAGATAATAATACACTTACACTTGGTGAAATCAATCCAGCTCTTTCTACCCTCTATAGGTCTTCTAAGCACAACATCTGCAAAGAAACGAGAGCTTTAAATGATACACTGGACCAGTTGGATTTCACAGATATCTACAGAACTTTATTTATTTTTTTTTATTTATAATAAGCACTGAGTGAGAGAGAGAGAGAGAGAGAGAGAGGCAGAGACATAGGCAGAGGGAGAAACAGGCTCCATGCACTGGGAGCCTGATGTGGGATTCGATCCCGGGTCTCCAGGATCGCGCCCTGGGCCAAAGGCAGGCGCCAAACCGCTGCGCCACCCAGGGATCCCCTCTACAGAACTTTACATCCAAACTCAACTGAATACACATTCTTCTCAAGTGCACATGGAACTTTCTCCAGAATAGACCACATACTGGGTCACAAATAGGGTCTGAACTGATATCAAAGGATTGGGATAACCCCATGCATATACTGAGACCATAATGCCTTGAAATTAGAACTAAATAACAACAAGAAGTTTGGAAGGACCTCAAACATGTGGAGGTGAAGGATCATCCTGCTACAAGACGAAAGGGTCAACCAGGAAATTAAGGAAGAATTAAAAATATTCATGGAAACTACTGAGAATAAACATACAACCGTTCAAAATCCTTGAGATGCAGCAAAAGCAGTCCTATGGGGGAAATACATCACAATACAAACATCCATTCAAAAACCGGAAACTACTCAAATACAAAAGCTAAACTTACACATAAAGAGGCTAGAGAAAAAACAGCAGATAGATCCTACACCCAACAGAAGAATAGAGTTAATTAAAATTCGAGCAGAATTCAAGGAAATCGAGACCAGAAGAATGGTGGAACAGATCAATGGAACGAGGAGTTGGTTCTTTGAACGAATTAATAAGATAGATAAACCATTAGCCAAACTTATTAAAAAGAAGAGAGAATATTTAAATTAATAAAATCATGAATGAGAAAGGAGAGATCACTACCAATACCAAGGAAATACAAAGAATTATAAAAACATATTATGAAAAGACATACACCAATAAATTAGGAAATCTAGAAGAAATGGACGCATTCCTGGAAAGCCAAAAAGTACCAAAACTGGAACAGGAAGAAATAGAAAACCTGAACAGGCCAATAACCAGGGAGGATATTGAAGCAGTCATCCAAAATCTCCCCAGACACAAAACTCCAGGGTCTGATTGCTTCCCAGGGGAATTCTATCAAACGTTTAATGAAGAAACCATACCTATCTTACTAAACCTGTTTGGAAAGATAGAAAGAGATGGAGTATTTCCAAATTAGCTCTATGAAGCCAGCATCACCTTAATTCCAAAACCAGACAATGACCCCACTAAAAAGGAAAATGATAGACCAATATCCCTGATGAACATGGATGCAAAAATTCTCAACAAGATACTAGCCAATAGGATCCAACAGTACACTAAGAAAATTATTCACCATGAACAAGTAGGACTTATCCCAGGGACACAAGGCTGGTTCAACACTCGTTCAAACAAACAATGTGATTCATCATATCAGCAAGAGAAAAACCAAGAAACATATGATCCTCTCATTAGATGCAGAGAAAGCATTTGACAAAATAGAGCATCCATTCCTGATCAAAACACTTCAGAGCGTAGGGATAGAGGGAACATGCCTCGACATCTTAAAAGCCATCTACAAAAGCCAACAGCAAATATCATTCTCAATGGGGAAGCACTAGGAGCCTTTCCCCTAAGATCAGAAACAAGACAGGGATATCCACTCTCACCACTGCTATTCAACATAGTACTGGAAATCCGAGCCTCAGCAATCAGACAACAAAAAGACATTAAAGGCATTCAAATTGGCAAAGAAGAAGTGAAACTCTCCCTCTTTGCCAATGACATGATACTCTACCTAGAAAAACAAAAGCCTCCACCCCACGATTGCTAGAACTCATACAGCAAATGGTAGCGTTGCCAGATACAAAATCAATGCCCAGAAATCAATGGCATTTCTATACACTAACAATGAGACTGAAGAAAGAGAAATTAACGGGATCCCTGGGTGGTGCAGCGGTTTGGCGCCTGCCTTTGGCCCAGGGCGCGATCCTGGAGATCCGGGATCGAATCCCACATCAGGCTCCCGGTGCATGGAGCCTGCTTCTCTCTCTGCCTCTCTCTCTCGCTCTCTCTCTGTGACTATCATAAATGAATAAAAAATTTAAAAAAAAGACCAAATCCTTCCAATTAAAAAAAATTGGCAAAGAAAAAGTCAAACCCTCCCTCTTCACCGATGACATGATACTCTACCTAGAAAAACCAAAAGCCTTCACCCCACGATTGCTAGAACTCATACAGCAAATGGTAGCGTTGCCAGATACAAATCAATGCCCAGAAATCAATGGCATTTCTATACACTAACAATGAGACTGAAGAAAGAGAAATTAAGGAGTCAATCTCATTTACAATTGCACCCAAAAGCATAAGATACCTAGGAATAAACCTAACCACGGAGATAAATGATCTATACCTAAAAACTATAGAAAACTTCTGAAAGAAATTGAGGAAGACACAAAGAGATGGAAAAATATTACATGCTCATGGATTGGCAGAATTAACATTGTGAAAATGTCAATGTTACCAAGGCAATGTACAGGTTTAATGCAAACCCTATCAAAATATCATGGACTTTCTTCAGAGAGTTAGAACAAATTATTTTAAAATTTACATGGAATCGGGATCCCTGGGTGGTACAGCAGTTTGGTGCCTGCCTTTGGCCGAGGGCATGATCCTGGAGACCCGGAATCGAACCCATTTCAGGACCCCAGTTCATGAAGCCTGCTTCTCCGTCTGCCTGTGTCTCTGCCTCTCTCTCTCTCTCTCTCTCTCTGTGTGTGTGACTATCATAAAAAATAGACTTTTGTGGAATCAGAAAAGACCCTGAATAGCCAGGGGAATTTCAAAAACAACAACGATATCTGAGAGCAGCACAATGCCAGATTTCAGGTTGTACTACAAAGCTGTGGTTCAATACAGTGTGGTACTGGCACAAAAACAGACACATAGATCAATGGAACAGAATAGAGAACCCAGAAGTGGACCCTGAACTTCATGGTCAACAAATCTTCAATAAAGGTGGAAAGACTATCCATTGGAAGAAAGACAGTCTCTTCAATAAATGGTGCTGGCATAATGGACATCAACATGCAGAAGAATGAAACTAGACCACTCTCTTTCATGATACACAAAGATAAACTCAAAATGGATGGAAGATCTAAATGTGAGACAAGAGTCCATCAAAATCGTAGAGGAGAACACAGGCAACGTACTTTTTGAACTTGGCCACAGTAACTACTTGCAAGATACATCCACGAAGGCAAAAGACACAAAAGCAAAAATGAACTGTTGTGATTTCATCAAGATAAGAAGCTTTTGCACAGCAAAGGATACAGTCAACCAAACTAAAAGACAACCTACAGAATGGGAGAAGATATTTGCAAATGACGTATCAGATAAAGGGCCAGTTTCAAAGATCTATACAGAACTTCTTAATATCAACACCAAAGAGACAAAGAATCCAATCATGAAATGGGCAAAAGACATGAAGAGAAATCTCACAGAGGAAGACATTGACATGGCCAACATCCACATGAAAAAACATTCTGCATCACTGCCATCAGGGAAATACAACTCAAAACCACAATGAGATACCACCTCACACCACTGAATGGGGATAATTAACAAGCAAGAAAGAACAAATGTTGGAGAGGATGCGGAGAAAAGGGAAGACTTACACGGTGGGAGTGTGAACTGGTGCAGCCACTCTGGAAAACTGTGTGGAGGTTCCTCAAAGAGTTAAAAATAGACCTGCCCTATGACCCAGCAATTTCACTGTTGGGGATTTACCTCAAAGATTCAGAAGCAATGAAACGCTGGGACACCTGCACCCCGCTGTTTATAGCACCAATGTCCACAATAGCCAAAATGTGGAAGGAGGCTTGGAGTCCATTGAAAAATGGATGGATAAGGAATATGTGGTTTAGGTATACAATGGAATATTACTCAGCCATTAGAAACGACAAATACCCACCATTTGCTTCAACAGGGTTGGAACTGGAGGGTATTATGCTGAGTAAAGTATGTCAATCGGAGAAGGAGAAACAGTGTATGTTCTCATTCATTTGGGGAATATAAATAATAGTGAAAGGGAATATAACGGAATGGAGAAGAATTGTGTGGGAAATATCAGAAATGGAGACAGAATATAAAGACTCCTAAATCTGGGAAACGAACTAGGGGTGGTAGAAGGGCAGGAGGGAGGGGGATGGGGGTGAATGGGTGATGGGCACTGAGGGGGACACTGGACGGGATGAGCACTGGGTGTTATTATGTATGTTGGTAAATTGAACACAAGTAAAAAATTAATTTATTAAAAAGAAGATTCATAGAAACTAATACGAATGAAGATATTACCATACAAAATCCTTGGAATGCAGCCAAAGCATTCTAAGGGGGAAATACATCACAGTACAAGCATCCATTCAAAAACTGGAATGAACTCAAATACAAAAGCTAACCTTACTCATAAAGGAGCTAGAGAAAAAGCAGCAGATAGATCCCACACCCAACAGAAGAGAATTAATTAAAATTTGAGCAGAACTCAAGGAAACCAATACCAGAAGAAATGTGGAACAGATAAACAAAACCAGGAGTTTGTTCTTTGAAAGAATTAATAAGATACAGAAACCATTAGCCAGCCTTATTAAGAAGAAGAGAGAGAAGACTCAAATTAATAAAATCATGAATGAGAAAGGAGAGATCACTACCAACACCAAGGAAATACAAACGATTTTAAAAACATATTATGAACAGCCATACACCAATAAATTAGGCAATCTAGAAGAAATGGACGCATTCCTGGAAAGCCAGAAACTACCAAAACTGGAACAGGAAGAAATAGAAAACCTGAACAGGCCAAAAACCGGGGAGGATATTGAAGCAGTCATCCAAAACATCCCAAGAAACAAAAGTCCAAAGCCAGATGTCTTCCCAGGGGAACTCTATCAAATGTTTAAAGAAGAAACCATACCTATCCTACTAAAGCTGTTTGGAAAGATAGTAAGAGATGGAGTACTTCCAAATTTGTTCTATGAGGCCTGCATCACCTTAATTCCAAAACCAGACAAAGACCCCACCAAAAAGGAGAATTATAGACCAATATCCCTGATGAACATGGATGCAAAAATTCTCAACAAGATACTAGCCAATAGGATCCAACAGTACATTAAGAAAATTATTCACCATGAACAAGTAGGATTTATCCTCGGGACACAAGGCTGGTTCAACACTCGTCAACAATCAATGTGATTCATCATATCAGCAAGAGAAAAACCAAGAAACATATGATCCTTCTTATTAGATGCAGAGAAAGCATTTGACATAATAAAGCATCCATTCCTGATCAAAACACTTCAGAGCGTAGGGATAGAGGGAATATTCCTCGTCATCTTAAAAGCCATCACTGAAAAGCCCACAGCAAATATCATTCTAATGGGGAAGCACTGAGAGCCTTTCCCTAAGATCAGGAACAAGACAGGGATGCCACTCTCACCACAGCTATTCAACATAGTACTGGAAGTCCTAGCCTCAGCAATCACACAACAAAAAGACATTAAAGGCATTCAAATTGGCAAAGAAGAAGTCAAACTCTCCCTCTTCGCCGATGACATGATACTCTACCTAGAAAAACCAAAAGCCTCCCCCCCACGATTGCTAGAACTCATACAGCAATTTGGTAGCGTTGCAGGATATAAAATCAATGCCCAGAAATCAATGGCATTTCTATACACTAACAATGAGACTGAAGAAAGAGAAATTAAGGAGTCAATCCCATTTACAGTTGCACCCAAAAGCATAAGATACCTAGGAATAAACCTAACCAAAGTGGTGAAGCATCTATACCCTAAACATTATAGAACACTTCTGAAAGATATTGAGGAAGACAAAAAGAGATGGAAAAATATTCCATGCTCATGGATTGGCAGAATTAATATTATGAAAATGTCAATGTTACCAAGGACAATGTACATGTTTAATGTAATCCCTATAAAAATACCATGGACTTTGGGATCCCTGGGTGGCGCAGCGGTTTGACGCCTGCCTTTGGCCCAGGGCACAATCCTGCAGACCCGGGATTGAATCCCACATCGGGCTCCCGGTGCATGGAGCCTGCTTCTCCCTCTGCCTGTGTCTCTGCCTCATTCTCTCTCTCTGTGACTATCACAAATAAATAAAAAATTAAAAAAAATTTATAAAAAAAAATACCATGGACTTTCCTTAGAGAGTTAGAAAAACTTATTTTTTAAGATTTGTGTGGAATCAGGAAAGATCCCGAATAGCCGGGGGAATTTTAAAAAAGACAACCATATCTAGAGGCATCACAATGCCAGATTTCAGGTTGTACTACAAAGCTGTGGTCATCAAGATAGTGTGGAACTGGCACAAAAACACACACATAGATCAAGGGAACAGAAGAGAGACCCTAAACTTTATGGTCAACTAATATTCGATAAAGGGGGAAAGACTATCCATTGGAAGAAAGACAGTCCCTTCAATAGATGGTGGTGGGAAAATTGGACAACCAAATGCAGAAGAATGAAACTAGAACACTCTCTTTCACCATACACAAAGATAAACTCAAAATGGATGAAAGATCTCAATGTGAGACAGGAGTCCATCAAAATCCTAGAGGAGAACACAGGCAACACCCTTTCTGAACTCAGCCACAGTAAATTCTTGCAAGATTCATCCACGAAGGCAAAAGAAACAAAAGCAAAAATGAACTATTATGACTTCATCAAGATAAGAAGCTTTTGCACAGCAAAGAATACAGTCAACAAAACTAAAAGTCAAACTACAGAATGGGAGAAGATATTTGCAAAGACGTATCAGATAAAGGGCTAGTTTCCAAGATCTATAAAGAACTTCTTAAACTCAACAGCAAAGAAACAAACAATCCAATCATGAAATAGGCAAAAGACATGAACAGAAATCTCACAGACAAAGACATAGACATGGCCAACATGCACATGAGAAAATGCTCAGCATCACTTGCCTCTGGGAAATACAAATCAAAACCACAATGAGATACCACCTCACACCGGTGAGCATGGGGAAAATTACCAAGGCAGGAAACAACAAATTTTGGAGAGGATGCGGAGAAAAGGGAAGACTCTTACACTCTTGGTGGGAATGTGAACTGGTGCAGCCACTCTGGAAAACTGTGTGGAGGTTCCTCAAAGAGTTAAAAATAGACCTGCCCGACGACCCAGCAATTGCACTCTTGGGGATTTACCCCAAATATTCAGATGCACTGAAACGCCGGGACACCTGCACCCTGATGCTTTTAGCAGGAATGTCCACAAAGGCGAAACTGTGGATGGAGCCATGCTGTCCACTGAAAGATGGATGGATAAAGAAGATGTGGTTTATGTATACAATGGAATATTACTCAGCCATTAGAAACGACAAATACCCACCATTTGCTTCCACGTGGATGGAACTGGAGGGTATTATGCTGAGTGAAGTAAGGCAATTGGAAAAGGACAAATGTATGTTTTCATTCAATTGGTTAATATAAATAATAGTGACAGGGAATATAAGGGAATGGAGAAAAAATGTGTGGGAAATATCAGAAAGGGTGAGAGAACATAAAGACTCCTAACTCTGAGAAAGGAACTAGGGAGCTGGAAGAGGAGGAGGGCAGGGGTACGGGTGAATGGGTGACGGGCATTGAGGGGGGCACTTGCCAGGATGAGCACTGGGTGTTATTCTGTATGTATGTTATTCTGTTTGTTGGTAAATTGAACACCAATAAAAAATAAATTTATTTAAAAAAAAGGTCAAACAACTAAATATTTATGCTGCCAACATGGCAGTACCTAAATATAGAAACCAATTAGCAACAAACGTACAGGAACTCACTGATAATAATACAATTACAGGGGATTTTACACCCACTTATGGCAATGGGCCGATCGTCTATGCAGAAAATCAACCGGGGAACAATAGCCTTGACACAATGGACCACAGGGACTCAACAGATAATGTCTGAACATTTCAACCTAAAGCAGAATACACATTCCTTCCAAGTGCACATGGGACATTCTCCAGAACAGATCATATCATGGCCACAAATCAGCCCTCAACAGGTACAACAGGTACATGGTTGATATCAACAAGGTTGATATCACACCCTGTATATTTTCGGACCATGACGCTATGAAACTCGAAGTCGAAAGTAACAAAAAATATTGGACATACCAAAAATACGTGACTATGAACATCCAAATAGAGAATGA
Source organism: Canis lupus baileyi (assembly GCF_048164855.1). Taxonomy (NCBI): domain Eukaryota; kingdom Metazoa; phylum Chordata; class Mammalia; order Carnivora; family Canidae; genus Canis; species Canis lupus. Next base: position 33,722,959 of record NC_132872.1, on the reverse strand, counting down.
ATGGAGCAACCAGGAAATTAAAGAGGAAATTTGAAACAAATGAAAATGAAAACATGTTTCTCCAAACCTCTGGGTTGTAGCAAAGGCAGTCCTAAAGGGAAGTACATAGCAATACAGGCCTACCTCAAGAAACAAGAAGTCTCCAATACACAACCTAACCATACACCTAAAGGAGCTGGAAAAGGAATAGCAAACAAAGCCTAAAGCCAACAGAAAAAGAGAAAAAACAAAGATGAGAGCAGATAATTCTGGGAAACGAACTAGGGGTGGTGGAAGGGGAGAAGGGCGGGGGGTGGGAGTGAATGGGTGACGGGCACTGGGGGTTATTCTGTATGTTAGTAAATTGAACACCAATAAAAAATAAATTAAAAAAAAGATGAGAGCAGAAATAAACAATGCAGAATAAACAAAACAGTAGAATGGAATAACGAAAATAAGAGCTGGTTCTTCAAAATAATTAATAAAATGGATCAAGCCCTAGCCAGCCTTATCAACAAGAAAAGAGAAAACTTAAATGAATAAAATCACAAATGAGATAAGAGAGATCAAATCAACACCAGAAAAATAAGACAATTATAAGGGAATACTATGCAAGATTATACGCTAACAAACTGGGAGACCTGGAAGAAATGGACAAATCCCTAGAAATGTGCAAATGAGCAAAACTGAAAGAGGAAGAAATAGAAAATATGAAGAGACCCATAACTAGCAAGGAAATTGAATCAGGAAGGCACCTGGGTGCCTCAGTGGTTGAGCATCTGCTTTGGCTCAGGTCATGATCCCGGGGTCTGGGGGATCACGTCCCACATCTGGCTCCCCGCATAGAGCCTCATTTTCCCTCTGCCTATAACTCTGCCTCTCTGTGTCTCGCATGAATACATAAATAAAGGTGCCGCCACTGTGGAAAACAGTCTGGAGGGTCCTCGAGAAGTTAAAAATGGGGGATCCCTGGGTGGCACAGCAGTTTGGCGCCTGCCTTTGGCCCAGGGCGTGATCCTGGAGACCCGGGATCGAATCCCACATCGGGATCCCGGCATGGAGCCTGCTTCTCCCTCTGCCTGTGTCTCTGCCTCTCTCTCTGTGACTATCATAAAAAAAAATTAAAAAAAGAAGTTTAAAATAGAGCTACCCTACGATTCCAAAATTGCACAGAGGATACATAGAGGACACAAAAGTAGTTTAGTAGATTCGAAGAGGAGCACGCAGCTCAGTGTTGGTCGCAGTGTTATCAACAACAGCGAAAGTGTGTATACAGCCTAGATGTCCATCGACAGATGAATGGTCAGAGACGATATGGTAAATATACACCCTGCGACATCACTCGTTCATCAGAAGGGATGAAATGAAGCCATTTTCAATGACATGGGAGAAGTGGAACGACTTACGCACAATGAACTCAGTCTGAGAAAGACAGATACCAAATACCATACAATTAGATTCACATGTGAATTTTAAGAAACCAAACTGGCAAGGGGCGAAGGATGGATGAGAGATGCAAACCAAGAAACACACTCTTAACCACAGAGAATAAACTAATAAATACCAGAGGAAAGTGGGGGGGGATGGGGAATCAGGGGATGGCGATAGCGATCATCCCAATCCTTCACAGTGCATCCTGAGGAGGCCGGAGAAACCTGTCAGTGTGGATTCGGCATCCACATCTTTCTTAGGCCTCACCACAGGCTCTGACAAGGCTGGGGTCTTCTGTCCGCATGGACACATCCCCATATTTCCCAAAGTCTACACCGGGCGTCCTGAGGAAGTCAGCGTCCTGTTGTGTCCATGTGGTCCCAAGTCCTTCCGAAGCGTCACCGAGGGTTCTGAGGAGGCCGGGGCTCCTGTAACCATGAATGCGGCCCCCAGCTTCCAGATGTCTCAACTTATGTCCTGAGGGGCCCAGGAGCTCCTGCCAGAGTGGACGCGGTGCCACATTTTCCTGAAGCCTCCCCGCAAGTCCTGAGGTTGCTCAAGGGCTCCTGTCCGCGTGATGCGGGCCCATATCTTCCTGAACCCTCCCCGCGTGTCCTGAGGCTGCTCAGGGGCTCCTGTCAGCATGGATGTGGTCCCACAATTCCTGAAGCCTCCCGGCGGTCCTGAGGAGGCTCAGGGTTCCTGTCAGTGAGGATGTCAGCCCACATCTTCCTGAAGTTCCCCCCGGGTCCTGAGGCGCCCAGGGGCTCCTGACAGGGTGGATGCGGGCCGACATTTTCCTAAAGCCTCACCTTGGGTCCCGAGGAGACCGGGGTTCCTGACAGCGTGAACACAGCCCAATTTCCCCCTGAAGACTCCCTGCGGGTCCTGAGGAGGCTGCAGCTCATCAGCATAGATGCGTCCCCATGTCTTCTGCAGGCCTCCCCAGCACAGGCTGGCTCCTGTTAGTGCAGGCAGAGGAGGCCTACTGCACATGCGCGCCCCATGGGAGGGTTCTGGTCTCGGGCGCCCCGTGCGGGATGCTCAGGTGCTGCAGGAGGCTGTGTAGGAGGCAGCGGGTGCTTCATGGGCCGCACCTGCCTCTTTCAGGCTCCAGCTGGGGCCTGTTAGCTTCGGAAACATCTCACTGAAAAGGAGCCCAACACCCGGCTTCCCCAGTAATACTTAAGGACAAGGAATTTGAGCCCACAGCACGCGAATAAAATGTGGAACAGACTTTTACCACGTCCTGCAAAACTCCTTAATCCTCTTCCACTGTTGGCGGGACAGCGGGTTGGTGCAGCCGCAATGGAAACAGTGTGGAGGCCCCTCAGGAAGTTACAAATAGAGCCGCCCTGCGACCAGCAGGTGAACGGCCTGGAGCTCACTCCGAAGATACAGATGCAGTGAGACTCGGGACACCTGCACCCCAATGTCCACAGCAGCCGGGTCCACAGTAGCCACACTGTGGGAGGAGACTCGGTGCCCTGTGACAGATGATGGATAAAGAGGATGGGAGATAGATGATGGTCATAGAGAGAAGAATGGTACTCAGCTATCAAAGAGAAGGAAATCTTGCCATTTGCATGATGTGGATAGAACTAAAGGGATCATGTTAAGTGAAGTAAGTCAGTCGGAAAGAGAATGACCGTGTGGTGTCACTCATAGATGGAATTATAGAAGCAAAGCAGATGAACTACTGTGAAAGAAAGGAAAAACAAATAAGATGAAAACAGATGCAGGAAATACAGAATCTTAATGATAAGGAATGAACTGAGGGTCTCTGGAGGGGGGAGGATAACAGGGGACCGGCATGAAGAAGGGCACGTGATGTCACGGACACTGCTGTTATCTCTAACTGGTGAATCCCTGAATTCTTCCTCTGAAAGTATAATACACTATACATTAATTAATTGGGTTTAAATTAAATTAAAAAAATCAGTTGTATCAGAGCACATTTCCTTCTGGACTCTCTGTTTTGCTCATTCAGCTTATGCGGGGACCACGGCACGTGGGTCTGGTTTGTCTTAGTAGGCTCCACACCTCGTCCATGGCCCAGCCCAGGGCTAGAACTCAAGACCCCTGAGATCAGGACGAGAGGTGAGGTCAGGAGTCGGATGCTTAACCGATGGAGCCAGCCAGGGGCCTGGAACCACACTGCTTTATCCTGTGTCTCTGTGATATCATTTGAAAAAAGAAAGTGCTGCATCCCACTCTGTCATGCTTATCCAGTACTGATTCGCTGTTCGGGGTCATTTGTTGGGGGGGATGGATGTTATAGTTTTTTTTTTCTATTTCTAAGATCTGCCACCATGATTTTGATAGGAATGACATTGAAACTGAGGGTAGCTTCAGGAACTGCGGACATTTTCACAAGATGAGGCTCCCACCCCACAAGCCCAGGATGGCCTCCCAGAGCCTGGTTTGGCTCAGAGCACAAGTCTTGTGCTCCTTTGGTTCAGTCTCATTATTTCTTCTCCTTGATGCTCCTGAGAATGCCTTCACGTCCTTCCTTTCCTTCCTGAGTGCTCATTGTCAGGACACAGCAAGGCTACTCTGCTTTGTAGGGTCAGTTTGTGTCCCGTGACTTTACTGAACTCACTCCTAAGTTCTAACAAGTTTTGGTGCAGGCTCTCGGGTTTCCTGTTTCAAGTACCGCATCTTCAGCATATAGGGACAGTTTGACGTCCCCCTTCCGGGTGTGGAACCTTTGCTGTTTACAGCTTAATGTCCTAGAAAGCCCCACAATAGAATCAAAACTGAGCCCAGGCCAAGGGCAGGAAGCCCCTATTAGAATGAGAACAGGGCTCAATGCCCTTGAAGGCCCCATATCAAAATGTAAACAGAACTTGAGGAATTGTTCCAGCCCTTCTGGAGGTCCCCGAGACCAGCCCTTAAAACTAAGCTAAAACCCTCCTCGGGGTCCAAGTCCTTGCTCCGCTGTGTCGGGTATACTTGGACACAAGATCGAGCATGTAAATAATCCCTCATGTGTTTGTATCGGAATCGGCTTCTCGGTGGTTTCTCAGATTCACAATCTTGGGCCCACAGTCTGAGATAAAAAAACAAAACCAAAAGGAGCTCGGACGCGCGCAGAGTGAAAGCAGGGTTCTGAGATAATCAGCAGAGACTCGGGGGCTTGTGTGATCTTCTGTGGAGGGCCTGCAGACTGGAGGACGGAAAGCTCAGCCCCAGAGCCAGAGGACCCAGTGTCCCCACCCGCATCCCGCCCATCAACACGGAGTCTCAGGGAGCAGCACAGCACTGCCCACTGGAGGCCAGAAGTGCTGACGCCCACCACACCTCTGACCCCACATGTCCATCCCCCAGGAATATGTGCACCTGACAATCAGAGCCATGGCAAATCCCCAGACCCCACACAGACCACTCACTGCCACCATTGTGTCAGACCACAGAGGTGCAGTGATTCAGCTCTGCCTGGAAAGTAGGGTCTAGATTCCTTTGTACTTTGTGCTTTATTTTCATTTATTTTCTTTGATTCTTTTATATTAATTGCCTTATTTTAATTTTTATGTATGTACCTTATATATTTCTTTTTTTTAGTTTCATGGTATTTTAATTGTGTTTCTTATTTTGGAATTTATAATCTTTTAACAACCAGGCCAAAATAATCTGGTGGGTTTTTTTTGGGAGGGCAGTTGTTTTTGTTTTTCTTGGTTTTTCTTTTTCTTCATGAGGTACTACTCACAGCCAGGAAGTCCATCAATACAAATAAATGATGTCTAACTACAGTTTAAAACAATGATTATAAAGATAGCAGCTGGGCTGGAAAAAGAGCACAACAGAAAAGTAGAGAATCTCTTACTGTAGAAATAAAAGAAGTAAAATCTAGTCAGGCCATCGTTAAAAATGCTATAACTGAGATGCAGTCCCAAGTGGAAGCCTTAAAACAAGGAAGGTTATGGACCACAAAGGAAGAGTTCGGAACTCAGCCACTTATTAAAACAATAACATTCATATCATGGGAGACTCAGAAGATGAAGAGAGAGAAAAGGTGGGCCTTGCTCAGCCATTAGAAACGACAAATACCCACCATTTGCTTCAATGTGGATGGAACTGGAGGGTATTATCCTGAGTGAAGTAAGTCAATCAGAGAACAACAAATATTGTATGTTCTCATTCACTTGGGGAATATAGATAATAGTGAAAGGGAATATTAGGGAAGGGAGAAGAAATGTGTGGGAAATATCAGAAAGGGAGACAGAACATAAAGACTCCTAACTCTGGGAAACGAACTAGGGGTGATGTAAGGTGAGGAGGGCGGGGTTGGGGGTGAATGTGTGACGGGCACTGAGGGGGGCACTTGACGCGATGAGCACTGGGTGTTATTCTGTATGTTGGCAAATTGAACACCAATAAAAAGTAAATTTATTATTAAGAATAGAAAGGAAAGAAAGAAAGAAAGAAAGAAAGAAAGAAAGAAAGAAAGAAAGAAAGAAAGAAGAAAGAAAGAAAGAAAGAAAGAAAGAAAGAAAGAAAGAAAGAAAGGGTGGCACCTGGGTGTCCTAGTCTGTAAAGCTTCTGCCTTAGGGTCAGATCATGATCCAGGTCCCAAGGAAGGCTCCCTGTTCAGCAGGGATCCTGCTTCTCCCTCTCCCTCTGCCCCTCTAGCACATGTTTTTCACTCCTCTCTCTCTCAAATAAATAAATAGCATCTTTGATAAAGAAACAAACAAACAAACCCAGAGGGATGAGAAATCTCCCATGTAGAAGATTTTCAAAGAATTTGTGCAGACATTCCACACTCAAGTTCATGAGCATAGCTTCCCACTCTTATGTGTGGAATACACATAGTAACTTCCTTCTACAAAATATATTATGAAAAACTTAATAATGATAATATAATAATAATAATAATATTAATAACAATAAATAATCACTTTACTACGGAGAAACCTGACACTACCTCAGCAAGATGATCAGATCAATACCAAGACTGATAAATCGTGTTGATAGTATCTATCCTTTACATGATATAATAAAAATGACAGTATATCTCTGTATATAATCCACCAAAACAGTTCAATCATGAGATAAACAACAGACATGTCCCAACTGAGGGAAATTTTACAAACTAATCTACTTCTCAAAGTTTTCCAGTTCACCAAAAGCAAGGAAAGGCTGAAAGACTCTCACAATCCAGAGGAGCCTAAGAAAACATGAGAACAAATGGAGTGTGATATAAGGGATGGTGACTTAGCAAAAAACAAGGAAATCTGAATAAAGTATGGTCTTTGGTTATTGCAAATATTTTAATATTGATTCATTAGCTAATATTTGTACCGTACTGATATAAGATATCAATAATTGGAGAAATTGAGTGCAAGTGCATGAGAATTCTCTGTACTATCTTCTCAATTTCCCTATGAAGCTTTGTTTTCTTTCTAAGAAATAAGATTTAATTTGAAAATTGACTTAAATGAATCAGGCTCCAGTGTGAAGACATTTTACGAATCGTTGAATTAACTTTTGCCTTATTCTTAAAGAGTTCCTTCGATGGGAACATAGTAAGAATTTTATATCAGAAGGAAAGAAAAACACTTATGAACACGTATAATGCCTCTTCAACCTGAAAAGCAGGAAAGGATAATAAAGAGCAAAAATCAGATAAAAATACTTCTAGTATAATAGACACCATAGGGATCCCTGGGTGGCACAGTGGTTTGGCACCTGCCTTTGGCCCAGGGCGCGATCCTGGAGACCCAGGATCGAATCCCACGTCAGGCTCCCCGTGCATGGAGCCTGCTTCTCCCTCTGCCTGTGTCTCTGCCTCATTCTCTCTCTCTCTCTGTGACTATCACAAAAAAATAAATATTAAAAAAAATAGACACCATATTTCAAGTGCATTTAAAAAAAGCAATGTATAACATTTATTTCCTTGACACTTGACTTCCAAAGAGTTCATAGTGTTTCAGTGTCAGTTGAAACAGGGGAAGAATCTCAGGGAAGAATCCGTCACTTAATAATAGGACCATTGGTACTAATGTCTCTCAATTATTTCCAAATCCATAAAGATTCATTTCCTGATGAATGACTGAGCTGTGAAGAAATAGATGAGAAAGCCTCATCCCTCTGAATTAGTTGTGTCAGAATATTTTAAACATAGTACTATGGATAGTAAATTATCCTTATTAACAGGAAATACATCTCAGATTAAAATCTCAGAAATCAGATGGGCAGAGAAAAAATGCTTTAAATCGCTCCTCAAGTTTTATTTTGTTAATTTTTTAATTTATTTATGATAGTCACAGAGAGAGAGAGAGAGAGAGAGAGAGAGAGAGAGAGAGAAAGAGGCAGAGACACAGGCAGAGGGAGAAGCAGGCTCCATGCAACGGGAGCCTGATGTGGGATATGATCCCGGGTCTCCAGGATTGCGCCCTGGGCCAAATGCAGGCGCCAAACCGCTGCGCCACCCAGGGATCCCGCTCCTCAAGTTTTAAAGACAAAGGAGAACTTTTCTATGTACAAAGTCAGGTGTCAAGATAGCCTTAGGGAATAAGATTCTGCAGCATCGAATCCTGCTGCACTGCCGGGACGCCCGTGCCCCAGGTCTTCCTGATCCCAAATCCCTGGGCCTGTCCCACAACACAGGTTGCCAGGCTGAGGTCATTTGCAATTTCTCTCTTAGGAGCTCCAGGGAGGGGGGCATGAGCTAGATAGGACAGGACGGGATGCGTGTAGGCCGAGAACATTACGGCCATTCTACTTTAAGTTCTGTATTAGCACATGTCCAGCCATCCCAGGCCCCTGTGAAGAAGAGCTGAAATTTGCATTACTTCAGTTACTGGAATAAAACAAAAGTTGACAGCTTAATGTCATAGAAAGCCCCACAATAGAATAAAAACTGAGCCTAAGCCAAGGGCTGGAAGCCCCAATTAGAATGAGAAGAGAGCTCAATGACCTTGAAGGCCCAATAACAAAATGTAAACAGAACTTGAGGAATTGCTCCAGCCCTTCTGGAGGTCCCCGAGACCAGTCCTTAAAACTAAGCTAAAACCCTCCTCAGGGTCCAAGTTCCTGCTCCACTGTGAGGGGTATACCTGACCCTTGCTTGAGTTTGTAAAACAACCCACGTGTGTTTGCATAAGTGTCGGCTCCTTAGTAGTTTCTCGGATTCGCAATCTTGGACACAACACCCGCATGACCCCTCCCCACCTTGACTGACCTCCTGTCCCCTCCCACCCAGGCTGACCCTCAGTCACCTCCCACCCACCATAGCTGGGCACAGGCCCTCACACAGTTCCACGGGCACGGTGGGCACTCCCGCCATCCCTGGACTCCCAGGGAATGGAAGGAGGTTTCGGCATTACACACTCCCACGGTGGCCCCAGGGCTCCCTGCCCAGGAGAGCACCTGGTGACAGGTCGGGGTCTGTATCCCTGATGCCAGTTCCTCCTCCCAGGTTTTCCCACAGGAAATGAAAGAGGAGGACCTGGTCTCCTCCAGGGACATCACGCAGGTGGACCTGGACGTCAACAGGACGTTCAGCAGTCACATCATATTTTGGGACTACTATGGGGTAGGGTGAGGTTGAGGGGCCAGGGGGGATCAGGACCCAGTGGAGGACCGGGGGATTCTGGGTAGGGAAAATGGGGCTTCTGAGTCGGGGGGCAGAACAGAAGCCAACAACACAACACTCCATGGTAGGGTGTTGGGGATGACCTTTGTGCCCCCACCCCCGGGGCCTCGGACATGGGAGCTTGCCATGGGAGCTGAACCCCAAAGGGGAGAGGGACTGTCCTCTGAGTAGCAGGGGATGGGGTGGGGGACGTGGGGGGTAGGAAATGGACCTGGGAGCCAGGCGGCATGGCCACGGCTGGAGCAGGATACACATCGATCCCATGAGGATCAGACAGGTCAGAGTGACACCCACTCTCGGTGATTTATATATTTCTAAGTTCTATGCATTTAATTTGAGACATTTTGCAATTTGAAAACACACATAATATGATGAACCCCAGATAATGCCCCCGGTCCAGCTAGGGTCCTGCAATGACCACACCCCGACCCAGGGGCAGGTGTCACAGCAAACCCCAGACTGGAGTTGCCTTTAAGTGTAGACATCTCCTTGTGCATCTTAGAGGAAGGGGATGCCCTGTGTCCGCAGACCCCCGTGACATCCCCCTCATTCCCCACTCCCACTCCATCCCCCTACATCATCATTCCCCATGGCATCCCACCTACACCATCCCCCTCAAACCCACAGAGCCCCACACAATACCCACCCACACTATACCCCAACACCATGTCCCCACACCATCCATCCCCACACCATCAGCCCCCATCAAGGACCGGGTGCAGGTGCCCCCTGTGGGACATGCTCAGCCTCTCCAGGGATCTCTCGATACCCTGCTCCCATCAGAAGCCCAGGGATCCCATAGAGGACCCAGGGGTTGCAGGAAGGAACGAAGACAAGGGGCCCCCGACAGGGTGTGTGCAGGTGAGTGGTGCAGAGGTTGCACTGTCCCTCCTGGTGGGCGGCACACTCCTCACAGGACACCAGCCCATAACCCAGGGGGATCTGGGCTGGCCTGACCCCAGGCTCTGTGAAGGTGGGGGTGATTTCAGACCCCGCCCCAGGCCCAACAAAAAGACTAATGGGATCCAGCCCCCCATGGCCCTCTCTAGCCCTGGATTCTGACCCTACACTGAGCGAGCCTTCTCACAGCTGGATGTGGCCTCCTGGGCCCTGGGGGTGCCACGCAGATCCAGGTCGCTGACCTAGGGCAGCCCTGGGGATCCTGGGACCCCCAAGGTTGCGGAGAGCAGAGGTAGGCCGGTGGACCCTACCCACACCCACACCAGGAGGCAGGCTCCTCCAGGTGCCTGCTGGGTTCCAAAATGGAGCGCAGAGGGGCAGGAAGCATCCTACAGAGGGGGGGCCCCTTAGGAAAGGACACCAGGTACCAGTGAAGGCTAAAAATGGTGAAATCTGTCCTCCTCCCTTTCAGCTTCTGGTTTTCCTCCTAAATGCCATTTTCCTCAGTCATACGAGCAAAAATTTATTTTATGTTTTTAACTTTCTTTTTATTGGATCCAATTTGTATGAATTATTTCTTCAGGAAGTGTGTCATTCAGGAGAGAAGTAGAGAGAAAGATTTTCCCTGACAGGCAAAGTATAAAGGAGTTCATGACCGCTAAACCAGTCCAGTAAGCAATTTTAAGAGGGACTCTTCTAGTGGGGGAAAAAAAGATACCAAAAGCAACAAAGACTAGAAAGGACCAGAGAACGTCACCAGAAACACCAACTCTACCACTAACAACAAAGCACAAGTTCATATCTTTGAATAAGCACTCTGAATGCTGATACTAAATGCTCCAATCAAAAGATATAGGGTGTCAGAGTGGCTTAAAAAACAGGATCCGGGATGCCTGGGTGGCTCAGGGGTTGAGCCTCTGCCTTTGACTCAGGGTGTGATCCTGGAGTCTGGGATCGAGTCCCATATTGTGCTCCTGGTGGGGAGCATGCTTCTCTCTCTGCCTAATTTTCTGCCTCTCTCTCTCTCTCTCCTCTCTCTCTCTCATGCTCTCAAAAATAAAATTGTTATTAAAAAATCAAGATCCATCAGTATGCTGCCTACTAGAGGCTCACCTAAGACCTATAGACACCAGCAGTTTGAAAGTCAGGGGATGGAAAATCATCTATCACGCTAATGGTTATGAAAAGAAAGCTGGAGGACCAATACTTATATTAGACAAACTGGATTTGAAACCAAACCCTGGGGGACACATGGTGGCTCAGTGGTTGAGCATCTGCCTTCGGCTCAGGGTGTGTTCCTGGGATCCAAGGATCGAGTCCCACATTGGCATCCCTTTGGGGAGCCTGTCTCTCCCTCTGCTATGTTTCTGCCTCTGCTCCTCTGTGTATCTCTCATGAATAAATAAATAAAATATTTAAACCTCAAAAAGAAAGAACAAATACTGTAAGAAGAGATGAAGGAGGGCATTATTTCATAATTAAAAAGACTCTCTATCAGGATCAAACTAAATATTTATGCTGCCAACATGGCAGTACCTAAATATGGAACCCAATTACCAATAAACGTACAGAAACTCACTGATAATGATACAATGACAGGGGATTTTAAAACCTACTCAGTAATGGCAATGGACTGATCGTCTATGCAGAAAATCAACAGGGGAACAATAGCCTAGACACACTGGACCACAGGGACTCAACAGATATAGTCTGAATATTTCTTCCTAAAGCAGAATTCACATTCCTTTCAAGTGCACATGGGACATTCTCCAGAACAGATCATATCATGGGCCACAAATCATCCCTCAACAGGTACAAGAATGTTGATATCACACCCTGTACCTTTTCGGAGCATGATGCTATGAAACTAGAAGTCAACAGTAAGAAAAAATTTGGACAGACCAAAAATACGTGGAGATTATGAACATCCTACTAGAGAATGAATGGAGCAACCAGGAAATTAAAGAGGAAATTTAAAACAAATGAAAATGAAAACATGTTTCTCCAAACCTCTGGGATGTATAAAAGGCAGTCCAAAGAGAAAAGTACATAGTAATATAGGCCTACCTCAAAACAAGAAGTTTCCAATAAACAGCCTATCCCTATACCTTAAGGAGCTGGAAAAGAAATAGCAAACAAAGCCTATGGCCTACAGAAGAAGGGAAAAAAAATAAAGATGAGAGCAGAAATAAACAATACAAAAATAAAAAAAACATTAGAATGGAATAATGAAACTAAGAGCTATTTCTTCAAAATAATTTTAAAAAGGATCAAACCCTATCCAGCCTTAGGAACGAGAAAAGAGAAAAGACCTAAATAAACAAAATCACAAAAGAGAGAAGAGAGATCACAATCAACACCAGAAAAATTAGACAATTATAAGGGAATACTATGAAAGATTATATGCTAACAAACTGGGAGACCTGGAAGAAATGGACAAATCCCTAGAAATGTGCAAACGAGCAAAACTGAAATAGGAAGAAATAGAAAATGTGAACAGACCCATAACTACCAACGGAATTGAGTCAGCAAGGCAACTGTGTGCCTCACTGGTTGAGCATGTGCTTTGGCTCAGGTCAGGATCCCAGGATCCTGGTGGATCAAGTCCCACATCAGGCTCCCCGCATGGAGCCTCACTTTCCCTCTGCCTATATCGCTGCCTCTCTGTGTCTCTCATGAATACATAAATAAAATCTTTAAAAAACGAAAAAGATAAAAAGATGAGAAGACCCAAATAAAATCACGAATGAGAAAAGAGAAATAACAACCAACACTACAGAAATACAAACAATAATAAGAGAATATGATTAAAAAGTATATGCTAGCAACCTAGAACCTGGAAGAAATAGATCAATTCCTAGAAATATATAACATATCAAAAATGAAAAATGAAGAAATAAGAAACTTGAACAGACCGTTAACCAGCAGAGAAATTGAATCAGCAATCAGGGATCTCCCAACAGGAGATGCTTAGATCAATAGAACAGAATGGAAAGCCAAAACAAGATACAAACCTGTAACTCTATGATCCATTAATGGACAAGAAGGCAGGAAGGAATATCCAATGGCACAAGGACAGTCTCTTCAAGAAACCCTAAACCTGACCCCAGGATAAGAACAAATGGTGTTGGGAAAACCAGGCAGCCACATGCAGAAGAATGAAACTGGACCACTTTCTTACACCATATATATAAAAAATAAATTCAAAATGGATGAAAGACCTAAATGTGAGACCTGAAACCATACAAAGAAGAAAAGATAGGCAGCAAAGTCTTTGACATTGGCCATTGGATCTTCTTTCAGGATATGCCTCTGAGGTGAGGGAAACAGAAGCAAAAATACTATTGGGATTTCATCAAATTGAAAAGCTTCTGCAAAGTGAAGGAAACAACTAAAGCTAAAAAGCAACATACAGGTGGAGAGGCAAGATGGCGGAAGAGAAGGGTCCCCAAGTCACCTGTCTTGACCAAATTACCTAGATAAACTTCAAATCATCCTGAAAATCTAGCAATTCAGACTGAGACTTAAACAGAGACTAGATAGAATGCTACAGTGAGAAAAGTTCACACTTCTATCAAGGTAGGAAGATGGGGAAAAAGAAATAAAGATACAAACGGCATCCAAGAGGGACGGGCCCCACAGAGCTAGGCTAAGGCCAGGGCGAGTGTCCCCCGGGCAGGAGAGCTCTGTCCCAGAGAAGCAGGAGCTGCACCATTCTTCCTGGGGGAAATGACGCCCGCAGGGATTCAGAGCAAGACCCCAGGAGGGCGGGGATACCCTCGGGCTCCATAGGACACAAACATACACCTGCACTCCCAGGAGATTGCACCAAGCTCCCTAAGGGCTGTAGGGCACATGCATTGACCCAGGAGCAGCTCTGAGGGGATCCGGCAGCGGCTCTGTGCGGAGGGGGCAGCGGGTCCCTGGGAACAGCTAGGTGGCGACACCTAGGGCAGAGGAAGTGGCTTCGTGTGGAGGGGGCTTCGGGGCTCCAGGAGCAGCTCAGAGGGGCTATGGCGGCTCCGTGGAGAGGTGTCTACCCGGCCGGGAGCGAGAATCCAACAGCGCAGGTCGGGGAGCACAGGGCCGGGACACAGCCCAGGATTCGGCCTCCCCCGGGACAGGCAGAGGCCTGGAGGGCCCAGGACAGCAAGGACGCTCCTGCTCAGAGCTGAGAAGATCAGCAGCCCTGCCCCAGAGCCTCCAGGCCCTGCAGACGGACTGCTCCAGAGTTACTGGGGAGGCTGAATACAGGTGTTCCGACCTGGCTGCTGCCACTGGGGTTGTTCCTCCTTGGGCGTCACAGGGTATACAACCCCCACTGAGCGCTTCACCAGGAAGGGGGAGAGGAGCTCCCCCAAGGGCTAGCACCTGAAAATCAGCACAACAGGCCCCTCCCCCAGAAGACCAGCTAGACGGACAAGTTCCAGGGGAAGTCAAGGGACTTAAAGTAGACAGAATCAGAAGATACTCCCCCATGTTTTTATTTAATTTCTGATTGCTTCCCCCATCCTTTCCCCCCCTTTCTTTCTTTTTCTTTCTCCTTTTATTCTCTTTTTTGCTTTTTTCTTCCTTTTTGCTTTTTTCTTTTTCTCTTCTCTTTTTTTCTTTCTCTCTTCTTTTTCTCCTTTTCCCAATACAACTTGTTTTTGGCCACTCTGCACTGAGCAAAATGACTAGAAGGAAAACCTCACGTCAAAAGAAAAAAAGTCCACTCTCCCACAGAGTTACAAATCTGGATTACAACTCAATGTCAGAAAACCAATTCAGAAGCACTATTATACAGCTACTGGTGGCTCTAGAAAAAATCATAAAGGGCTCAAGAGACTTCATGACTGCAGAATTTAGATACAATCAGGCAGAAAGTAAAAAACAATTGAATGAGATGCAATCCAAACTAGAATTCCTAATGACGAGGGTTAATGAGGTGGAAGAACGAGTGAGTGACATAGAAGACAAGTTGGTGGCAACGAGGAAAACTGAGGAAAAAAGAGACAATTAAGAGACCAGGAAGACAGATTAAGGGAAATAAATGACAGCTTGAGGAAGAAAAACCTATGTGTAATTGGGGATACTGAGGGCACCGAAAGGGACAGAGGGCCAGAATATGTATTTGAACAAATCCTAGCTGAAAACTTTCCTAATCTGGGAAGGGAAACAGGCATTCAGATCCAGGAAATAGAGAGATCCCCCCCCCTCTAAAATCAATAAAAACCGTCCAACACCTCGATTTAATAGTGAAGCTTGCAAATTCCAAAGATAAAGAGAAGATCCTTAAAGCAGCAAGAGACAAGAAATCCCTGACCTTTATGGGGAGGAGCAGACCTCTCCACGCGACCTGGCAGCCCAGAAAGTGCTGGCTGGATATATTCAGGGTCCTCCATGAGAATAACATGCAACCAAGAATACTTTATCCAGCCAGGCTCTCATTCAAAATGGAAGGACAGATAAAGAGCTTTCAAGACAGGCAGGAACTGAAAGAATATGTGACCTCCAAACCACCTCTGCAAGAAATTTTAAGGGGGACTCTTAAAATTCCCCTTTAAGAAGAAGTTCAGTGGAACAATCCACAAAAACAAGGACTGAATAGATGTCATGATGACACTAAACTCATATCTTTTGATAGTAACTCTGAACGTGAATGGGCTTAATGACCCCTTCAAAGGCGCAGGGTTTCAGACTGGATAAAAAATCAGGACCCAACTATTTGCTTTCTACAAGAGACTCATATTAGACAGAAGGACACCTACCATCTGAAAATAATGGGTTGGAGAACCATTTACCATTCAAATGGTCCTCAAAAGAAAGCAGTGAAAAAAAAAAAGAAAGAAAGCAGTGGTAGCCATCCATATATCAGATAAACTAAAATTTACCCCGAAGATTATAGTGAGAGATGAAGACGGACACTAAATCATACTTAAAGGATCTATCCAACAAGAGGGCTTAACAATCAATATATATTCCTGGAATATCGGAGCTGCCAACTATTTAAACCAATTAATAACGAAAGTGAAGAAATACTTAGATAATAATTATCTTATACTTGGTGACTTCAATCTAGGTCTTTCTACCCTCGATAGGTCTTCTAAGCACAACATCTCCAAAGAAACGAGAGCTTTAAATGATACACTGGAGCAGATAGATTTCACAGATATCTACAGAACTTTACATCCAAACTGAACTGAATAAACATTCTTCTCAAGTGCACATGGAACGTTCTCCAGAATAGACCACATACTGGGTCAAAAATCACGTCTGAACCGATACCAAATTTTAGTATATGTGCTGCCGAAGCGAACACTGAACCGATACCAAAAGATTCAGATCATCCCCTGCATATTCTCAGACCATAATGCCTTAAAATTAGAACTAAATCACAACAAGAAGTTTGGAAGGACCTCAAACACGTGGAGGTTAAGGACCATCCTGCTAAAAGATGGAAGGTTCAACCAGGAAATTGAGGAAGAATTAAAAGGATTCATGGAAACTAATTGGAATGAAGATACAAATGTTCAAAATCTTTGGCATGCAGCAAAAGCAGTCCTAAGGGGGAAATACATCACAATAGAAGCATCCATTCAAAAACTGGAAAGATCTCAAATACAAAAGCTAACCTTACTCATAAAGGAGCTATAGAAAAAAACAGCACCTAGATCCTACACCCAACAGAATAAGAGATTTAATTAAAATTAGAGCAGACCTCAAGGAAACTGAGACCATAAGAAATGTGGAACAGATCAATAAAACCAGGAGCTGGTTCTTTGAAAGAATCAATACCATACATAAACCATTAGCCAGTCTTATTAAGAAGAGAGACAAGACTCAAATTAATAAAATCATGAATGAGAAAGGAGAGATCACTACCAACACCAAGGAAATACAAAAGATTTTAAAAACATTATGAACAGCTATACGGAAATAAATTAGGCAATCTAGAAGAAATGGACGCTTTCCTGGAAAGCCACAAACTACCAAAACAGGAACAGGAAGACATAGAAAACCTAAACAGGCCAATAACCAGGGAGGAAATTGAAGCAGTCATCAAAAACCTCCCAAGTCACAAAAGTCCAGGGCCAGATGGCTTCCCAGGGGAAATCTATCAAACGTTTAAAGAAGAAACCATACCTTTCCTACTAAAGCTGTTTGGAAAGATAGAAAGAGATGGAGTACTTCCAAATTCATTCTATGAAGCCAGCATCACCTTAATTCCAAAACCAAAGACCCCACCAAAAAGGAGAATACAGACCAATATCCCTGATGAACATGGATGCAAAAATACTCAACAAGATACTAGCCAATAGGATCCAACAATACATTAAGAATATTATTCACCATGACCAAGTAGGATTTATCCCCGGGACACAAGGCTGGTTCAACACGTGTAAAAAAAACAATGTCAATCATCCTATCAGCAAGAGAAAAACCAAGAACCATATGATCCTCTCATTAGATGCAGAGAAAGCATTTGACCAAATAGAGCATCCATTCCTGATCAAGACTCTTCAGAGCGTAGGGATAGAGGGAACATTCCTCGACATCTTAAAAACCATCTACGAAAAGCCCACAGCAAATATCATTCTCAGTGGGGCAGCACTGGGAGCCTTTCCCCTAAAATCAGGAACAAGACAGGGATGTCCACTCTCACCATTGCTATTCAACATAGTCTGGAAGTCCTAGCCTTAGCAGTCAGACAGCAAAAAGACATTAAAGGCATTCAAATTGGCAAAGAAGAAGTCAAAATCTCCCTCTTCTCAGATGACATGATACTCTACCTAGAACACCCAAAAGCCTCCACCCCAAGATTGCTAGAACTCATACAGCAATTTGGTAGCATTGCAATATAAAAACTCAATATCCAGAAATCAATGGCATTTCTATACACTGACAATGAGACTGAGGAAAGAGAAATTAAGGAGTCAATTTCATTTACCGTTGCACCCAAATCAAAAGACACCTAGGAATAAACCTAACCAAGGAGGTAAATGATCTATACCCTAAAAACAATAGAACACTTCTGAAAGAAATTGAGGAAGACACAAAGAGATGGAAAAATATTCCATGCTCATGGATTGGCAGAATTAATATTGTGAAAATGTCAATGTTACCCAGGCAATGTACACGTTTAATGCAATTCCTATCAAAGTACCATGGAGTTTCTTCAGAGAGTTAGAACAAATTATTTTAAGATTTGTGTGGAATCAGAAAAGACCCCGAAAGCCAGGGGAATTTTAAAAAAGAAAACCATATCTGGGGGCATCACAATGCCAGATTTCAGGTTGTACTACAAAGCTGTGGTCATCAAGACCTGGCAGAAAAACAGACACATAGATCAATGGAACAGAATAGAGAACCCAGAAGTGGACTTTGAACTTTATGGTCAACTAATATTCGATAAAGGAGGAAAGACTATCCATTGGAAGAAAGACAGTCTCTTCAATAGATGGTGCTGGGATAATTGGACATCCACCTTCAGAAGAATGAAACTAGACCACTCTCTTTCACCATAAACAAAGATAAACTCAAAATGGATGAAAGATCTAAATGTGAGACAAGAATCTATCAAAATCCTAGAGGAGAACACAAGCAACACCCGTTTTAAACATGGACACAGCGACTTCTTGAAATGTACATCCATGAAGGCAAAAGAAACAAAAGCAAAAATGAACTATTGTGACTTCATCAAGATAAGAAGCTTTTCCACAGCAAAGGATACAGTCAACAAAACTAAAAGACAACCTACAGCATGGGAGAAGATATATGCAAAAGTCGTTTCAGATAAAGGGTTAGTTTCCAAAATCTATAAAGAACTCTTAAAATCAACACCAAAGAGACAAACAATCCAATCATGAAATGGGCAAAAGACATGAAGAGAAATCTCACAGAGGAAGACACTGACATGGCAACATGCACATGAAAACATGCTCTGCATCACTTGCCCTTAGGGATATACAAATCAAAACCACAATGAGATACCACCTCACACCAGTGAGAATGGGGAAAATTAAAAAGGCAGGAAACCACAAATGTTGGAGAGGATGCGGAGAAAAGGGAACCCTCTTACACTGCTGTTGGGAATGTGAACTGGTGCAGTCACTCTGGAAAACTGTGTGGAGGTTCCATAAAGTGTTAAAAATAGACCTGCCCGATGACTCAGCAATTGCACTATTGGGGATTTACCCCAAAGATTCAGATGCAATGAAACGCCGGGACACCTGCACCCCGGTGTTTATAGCAGAATGTCCACAATAGCCAAACAGTGTCAGGAGCCTTGGTGTCCATCGAAAGATGAATGGATAAAGAAGATGTGGTTTATGTATACAATGGAATAATATTCAACCATTAGAAACGACAAATACCCAACATTTGTTTCAACGTGGATGGAACTGGAGGCTATTATGCTGAGTGAAGTAAGTCAATCGGAGAAGGACAAGCAGTGTATGTTCTCATTCCTTTGGGGAATATAAATAATAGTGAAAGGGAATATAAGGGAATGGAGAAGAAACGTTTGGGAAATATCAGAAAGGGAGAGAGATCATAAAGACTCCTAACTCTGGGAAAATAACTAGCAGTGCTGGAAGGGGAGGAGGGCGGGGGGTGGGGGTGTATGGGTGACGGGCACTGAGGGGGACACTTGACGGGATGAGCACTGCGTGTTATTCTGTATGTTGGTCAATTGAACACCAATAAAAAATAAATTTATTTTAAAAAAAAGATCAAACAACTGCATATTTATGCTGCCAACATGGGAGTACCGAAATATAGAAACCAATTAACAACAAACGTACAGGAACACACTGATAATAATACAATGACTGGGGATTTTAACACCCACTTATGGCAATGGACGGATCGTCTATGCAGAAAATCAACAGGGGAAAAATAGGCTTGACACACTGGATCAAAGTGACTCAACAGATATAGTCTGAACATTTCTTCCTAAAGCAGAATACACATTTCCTTTCAAGTGCACATGGGACATTCTCCAGAATACATTATATCATGGACCACAAATCAGCCCTCAACAGGTACAACAGGTACAAGAAGGATGGTATCACACCATGTATATTTTCGGACGACGACACTATGAAACTTGAAGTCGACAGTAAGAAAAAATTTGGACAGACCAAATATTTGTGGAGATTATGATCATCCTACCAGAGAAGGAATGGAGTAACCAGGAAATTAAAGAGGAAATTTAGAACAAATGAAAATGAAAACATGTTTCTTCAAACCTCTAGGATGTAGCAAAGACAGTCCTTAGAGGGAAGTAGATAGCAATACAGGCCTACCTCAAGAAACAAGAAGTCTCCAATACACAACCCAACACTACACCTAAAGGAGCTGGAAAAGGAATAGGGAACAAATCCTAAAGCCTCCTTAACAAGGAAAAAATAAAGATGAGAGCAGAAATAATCAATACAGAAACAACAAAACAGTAGAATGGAATAATGAAACTAAGAAATGGTTCTTCAATAACTAAGAAAATGGATCAAGCCCTAGCCAGCCTTATCAACAAGAAAACAGAAAAGAACTAAATAAATAAAATCACAAAAGAGAGAAGAGAGATCACAATCAACACCAGAAAATAAGACAATTATAAGGGAATACTATAAAAGATTATATGCTAACAACCTGGGAGACCAGGAAGAATTGGAGAGATCCCTAGAAATGTGCAAATGAACAAAACTGAAAGAGGAAGAAATAGAAAATGTGACTAGACCCATAACTAGCAAAGGAATTTAATCAGCAAGGCACCTGGGTGCCTCAGTGGTTGAGCATCTGCTTTGGCTCAGGTCATGATCCCGGGGTCCTGGGGAATCATGTCCCACATCAGGCTCCCTGCGTGGAGCCTCATTTTCCCCCTTCCTATACCCCTGCCTCTCTGTGTCTTGCATGAATACATAAATAAAATATTTAAAAAAGAAAAAAGATAAAAAGATGAGAAAGGACCCAAATAAAATCACAAATGAGATAAGAGAAATAACAACCAAAACTAGAGAAATAAAAACGTTTATAAGAGAACATTATAAAAAATTATATGCCAGCAACCTAGAACCTGGAAGAAATAGATCAATTCCTGGAAATATATAACACAGCAAAAATGAAAAAGGAAGAAATAAGAAACTAGAACACACAGATAACCAGCAACGGAATTAAATCAGCAATCAGGAATCTCCCAACAGGAGATGCTTAGATCAATAGAATAGAATGGAATGCCGAAACAAGATACAAACCTGTAACTCTATGATCCACTAATCGACAACAAGGCAGCAGGGAATATCCAATGGCACAAAGACAGTCTCTTCAACAAACCCTAACCCTGACCCCAGGATAAGAACAAATGGTGTTGGGAAAACCAGGCAGCCACATGCAGAAGAATGAAACTGGACCACTTTCTTACACAATATATATAAAAAATAAATTCAAAATGGATGAAAGACCTAAATGTGAGACCTGAAACCATAAAAAGAAGAAAAGATAGGCAACAACGTCTTTGATGTTGGCCATTGGATCTTCTTTCTAGATGTGCCTCTGAGTTGAGGGAAACAAAAGCAAAAATACTCTTGGGACTTTGTCAATCAAAAGCTTCTGCAAAATGAAAGAAACAACCAACGCTAAAAGGCAACATACAAAATGAAAGGAGATATTTGTAAATAACACATCCAATAAACAGTTAGTATGCAAAATACGCAAAGAAAATATAAATCTCAACCTCCTAAACACAAATTATCCAACTGCAGATGGGTAGAAGACATGAATGGACTTTGTCTCTGACAAGACATCCAGATGGCCACCAGACACCGAAAGACACTCCGCGTAACCCATCATCAGGGAAATTCAAATGAAAACCATAAGATGTCACCTTACAGCTGACAGAATGGCTAAAATTAACAACAGAAGAAACAACAGGTGTGGTTGAGGCTATAGAGAAGAGGGAGCCCCCTTACACTCCTGGTGGGCATGCGAACAGTTGCAGCCACTGTGAAAAACACAGTGGAGGGTCCTCGAGATGTTAAAAATAGGGGATCCCTGGGGCCTGTTAGCTTCGGAAACATCTCACTGAAAAGGAGCCCAACACCCGGCTTCCCAGAAATACTTAAGGACAAGGAATTGGAGCCCACAGGACGTGAAATGAAATGTGGACCAGACTTTTACCACGTCCTGCAAAACTCACTCAACCCTCTTCCACTGTGGGCGGGACCGCGGGTTGGTGCAGCCACCCTGGAAACAGTGTGGAGGCCCCTCAGGAAGTTACAAATAGAGCCGCCCTGCGACCAGCAGGTGAACGGCCTGGAGCTCACTCTGAAGATACAGATGCAGTGAGACTTGGGACACCTGCACCCCAATGTCCACAGCAGCTGGGTCCACAGTAGCCACACTGTGGGAGGAGCCTCGGTACCCTCTGCCAGATGATGGATAAAGAGGATGGGAGATAGATGATGGTCATAGAGAGAGGAATGGTACTCAGCTATCAAAGAGAAGGAAATCTTTCCATTTGCAATAATGTGGATAGAACTAAAGGGATCATGTTAAGTGAAGTAAGTCACTCGGGAAAGAGAATGACCGTGTGGTTTCATTCATAGGTGGAATTAAAGAAGCAAAGCAGATGAACAACTGTGAAGGGAAGGAAAAACAAATAAGATGAAAACAGATGCAGGAAACACAGACCCTTAATGATAGGAAACAAACTGAGTGTAGCTGGAGGGGGCAGATAACAGGGGACAGTCATGAAGGAGGGCACGTGATGTCTCGAGCACTGCTGTTATCTCCAACTGATGAATCCCTGAATTCTTCCTCTGAAAGTATAATACACTATACATTAATTATTTGGGTTTAAATTAAGTTAAAAAATCCGTTCTTTCAGAGTACATTTCCTTCTGGACTCTCTATTTTGCTCATTCAGCTTATGCCAGGACCACCCCCCGTGGGTCTGGTTTGTCTACGTAGGCTCCACGCCTCATCCTTGGCCCAGCATAGGGCTAGAACTCACAACCCCTGAGATCAGGACCGGAGGTGAGGTCAGGAGTCGGATGCTTAACCGACGGAGCCAGCCAGGAGCCTGAGAACCACACTGCTTTATCTCTGTGACATCTTTTGAAATAGGAAAGTGCTGCGTCCCACTCTGTCATGCTTCTCCAATACTGATTTGCTGTCCGGGGTCATTTGTTGTGGGGGTTGGATGTTATGGGTTTTTTTTTTTTTCCGATTTCTAACATCTGCCACCATGATTTTGATAGGAATGACATTGAAACTGAGGGTGGCTTCAGGAACTGTGGACATTTTCACAAGATGAGGCTCCCACCTCACAAGCCCAGAACGGCCTCCCAGAGCCTGGTTTGGCTCAGTGTACAAGTCTTGTGCTCCGTTGGTTTAGTCTCATAATTTATTTTCCTTGATGCTCCTGAGAAGGGCGTCACATCCTTCATTTCCTTCCTGAGTGCTCATTGTCAGGACACAGCAAGGCTACTCTGCTCTGTAGGGTCAGTTTGTGTCCCATGACTTTTGAACTCACTCCTTAATTCTAACAGGATTTGGTGGAGGCTCTCGGGTTTCTCGTTTCTAGTACCTCTTCTTCAGCATATAGGGACAGTGTGACGTCCCCCTTCCAGCTGTGGAACCTTTGTTGTTTACAGCTTAATGTCCTAGAAAGCCCCACAATTGAATCAAAACTGAGCCCAGGCCAAGGGCAGGAAGCCCATATTAGAATGAGAACAGGGCTCAATTCCCTTGAAGGCCCCATATCAAAATGTAAGCAGAACTTGAGGAATTGCTTCAGCCCTTCTGGAGCTCCCCGAGTCCAGCCCTTAAAACTAAGCTAAAACCCACCTCAGGGTCCAAGTCCCTGCTCTGCTGTGTCGGGTATACTTGGATACAAGATCGAGCTTGTAAATAATCCCTGGTGTGTTTGCATTGGAATCGGCTTCTTGTTGTTTTCTCTTATTCGCAATCTTGGGCACAACAGTCTGAGGTAAAAAACAAAACCAAAGAAATTCGGACGCAGGCAGAGTGAAAGCAGGGTTCTGAGAGAAGCAGCAGAGACCCGGGGGCTTGGCGGCTCCTTTGGTTCCTGCAGCCTGCAGACTGGGGGGCGGAATCCTCAGCCCGAGTGCCAGAGGACCCAGTGTCCCCACCTGCACCCCCCAATCAGCGCCGAGTCTCAGGGAGCAGCACAGCGCCGCCCGCTGGAGCCCAGAGATGCTGACGCCCACCCCGTCTCTGATCCCTGCAGGTGCATATCCCAGGCTGATGTGCACCTGACAATCTGCACTACATCCCATCCCCAGACCCCACACAGACCACTCGCTTCCACCAAGTTGTCAGACCACAGAGGCTGCAGGGCTTCAGCTCTGCTTTGAAAGTATGGTCTAGCTTCCTTTGTACTTTGTGCTTTATTTTCATTTATTTTCTTTGATTCTTTTATATTAATTGCCTTACTTTAATTTTTATGTATGTACCTTATAAATTTCTTATTTTTACTTTCATAGTATTTTAATTGTGTTTCTTTTTTTAATTTTTTCAATTTATTTATGATAATCACAAACAGAGAGAAAGAGAGAGAGAGAGAGAGAGAGAGAGAGGTAGAGACAGAGGCAGAGGGAGAAGCAGGCTCCAGGCACTGGGAGCCCGATGTGGGATTTGATCCAGAGTCTACAGGATCGTGCCCTGGGCCAAAAACAGGCACTAAACCGCGGCGCCACCAGGGATCACTTTAATTGTTTCTATTTTGGGAGTTAGAATCTTTTAACAAGCTGTTGGTTTTTTTTTTTTTGGGTGGGGAGCGCAGTTGTTATTGTTTTTCTTGAATTTCTTTTTCTTCCTTCTTTCTTTTCTGGAAAAAATAATGAGATGGAGAAATTCACCTCCATAAAATAACACGAGGTTCTAATCACAGACAGGAAGATCAGCAATACACATATATGATGTCTAACTACAGTTTAAAACAATGATTATAAAGATAGCAGCTGGGCTGGATAAAGAGCACAGAAGAAAACTAGAGAAACGTTTACTGTAGAAATAAAAGAATGAAAATCTAGTCAGGCCAATGTTAAAAAAGCTATAACTGAGATGCAGTCCCAAGTGGAAACCTTAAAAACAAGAAAGGTTATGGACCACAGAGACAGACGTAGGGAAGTCAGCCACTTATTAAAACAATAACATTCATACCATAGGAGACTCAGAAGATGAAGAGAGAGAAAAGGTGGGACTTGCTTAGACATTAGAAACGACAAATTCCCACCATGTACTTCAAGGTGGATGGAACTGGAAGGTATTATGCTGAGTGAAGTAAGTCAATCGGAGGACAAACATCGTATGTTCTCATTCATTTGGGGAATATAGATAATAGTGAAAGGGAATATAAGGGAATGGAGAAGAAATGAGTGGGAAATATCAGAAAGGGAGACAGAACATAAAGACTCCTAACTCAGTGAAATGAACTAGGGGTGATGGAAGGGGAGGATGGCGGGCGGTGGGGGTGAATGGGTTATGGGCACTGAGGGGGGCACTTGACAGGATGAGCAGTGGGTGTTATTCTGTATGTTGGCAAATTGACACCAATAAAATATAAAATTATTATTAAAAATAAAGGCATAAAGAAAGAAAGAAGGAAAGAAAGAAAGAAAGAAAGAAAGAAAGAAAGAAAGAAAGAAAGAATGAGTGGCACCTGTGTGGCTCTGTCAGTTAAGCTTTTCCCTTAGGCTCATATCATGATCCAGGTCCCAAGGAAGGCTCCCTGTTCAGCAGGGAACCTGCTTCTCCCTCTCCCTCTGCCCCTCTCGTTCATGCTTTATCTCTCCTCTCTCTCTCAAATAAATAGAAAACATCTTTGAAAAAGAAACAAACAAACAAACCCACAAGGAAGAGAAATCGCCCATTTAGAAGAATTTCAAACAATTTGTGAAGACATTCCAGCCTCAAGTTCATGAGCATAGCTTCCCACTCTTAAGTGTGGAATACACATAGTAACTTCCTACTACAAAATATAATATGAAAAACTTAAAATATTGATAATATAATAATAATAATTAATAATAATAATAATAATCAGTTTACTATGGAGAAAGCTGACAAACACTACCTCAGCAAGATGATCAGATTGATACCAAGACTGATAAATCATGTTGATAGTATTTATCCTTTATATGATATAATGAAAGTGGCAGTATTTCTCTGTATATAATCCACAACAACAGTTCAGTCATGAGATCAACAACAGACATGTCCCAGCTGAGGGAAATTTTACAAAATACTCTACTTCTCAAAGTGTTCCAGTTCAACAACAAAAAGGAAAGGCTGAAAGACTGTCACAATCCAGAGGAGCCTAAGGAAACATGAGGACAAATGGAATGTGATATGAGGGATGGAAACTTAGCAAAAACTAAGGAAATCTGTATAAAGTATGGTCTTTGTTTTTGTTTTTGTTTTTGTTTTTTGTTTTTGGTCTTTGTTTAAAGCGAATTTTTTAATATTGATTCATTAGCTAATATTTGTACCATACTAATATAAGATATCAATAATTGGAGAAATTGAGTGCAAGTGCATGCGAATGCTCTGTACTATCTTCTCAATTTCCCTATAAATCTTTGTTTTTTCCTAATAAATAAGATTTATTTTGAAAATTGACTTAAATGAATGAGGCTCCAAATGTGAAGACATTTTTAGAATAGTTGAATTAACTTTTGCCTTATTCTTAAAGAGTTCCTTTGATGGAAACAAAGTAAGAATTTTAGATCAGAAGGAAAAAAAAACACTTATGAACACGTACAATGCCTCCTCAACCTGAAAAGCAAGAACGGATAATAGCAAAAATCAGATAAAAATACTTCTATTTTAATAGACACCATATTGCAAGGGCATTTAAAATTAGCAGCGCATAACATTTATTTCCTTTACAGTTGTCTTCCAAAGAGTTCACAGTGTTTCAGTGTCAGTTGAAACAGGGGAAGAATCTCAGGGAAGAATCCTTCACATAATAATAGGACCATTGGTAATACTGTCTCTCAGTTCATTCCAAATCCATAAAGATGCATTTCCTGATGAGTAACTGAGCTGTGAAGAAAGAGATGAGAAACCCTCATCCCTCTGAATTACTTGTGTCAGAATATTTTCACCATAGTACCACGGACAGTAAATTATCCTTATTAACAAGAAATATGTCTCAGATTGGAATGTGAGCAATCAGATGGGCAGAGAAAAATTGCTTTGACTGGCTCTTCATCTTTTAAAGACAAAGGAGAGCTTCTCTATGTACAAAGTCAGTTGTCAAGATAGCCTTAGGGAATAAGAGTCTGCAGCATGGAATCAGGCTGCACAGTTGGGAAGCCCCTGCCCCAGGTCTTCCTGATCCCAAATCCCTGGGCCTGTCCCCCAACAGACGCTGCCATGCTGAGGTCATTTGCAATTGCTCTCTTAGGAGCTCTGGGGAAGAGGGAAGGAGATAGTTAGGATGGAACGGGAAGCATGGAGGCCAAGAAAATTAAGGCCATTCCAATTTAAATTCAGTGTTAGCCCAAGTCCATCCATCCCAGGTCCCTGTGAAGAAGAGCTGAAATTTACATTACTTCAGTTACAGGAAAAAAAACAAAAGTTTACAGCTTAATGACCTAGAAAGCCCCACAATAGAATCAAAACTGAGCCCAGGCCAAGGACAGGAAGCCTCTATTAGAATGAGAACAGAGGTCAATGCCCTTGAATGTCCCATATCAAAATGTAAACATAACTTGAGGAATTGCTCCAGCCCTTCTGGAGGACCCCGAGACAAGCCCTTAAAACTAAGCTAAAACCCACCTCGGGGTCCACGTCCCTGCTCCGCTGTGTTGGTTGAACTTGGACGCAAGCTGGAGTTTGAAAATCAACCCTTGTGTGTTTGCATTGGTGTCAGCCCCTTAGTGGTTTCTCAGATTCGCAAACTTGGGCACAACACCCCCATGTCCCCTCCTACCTTGGCTGAACCCCTATCCCCTCCCACCCAGGATAACACTCAGTCTCCTCCCTGCCTACAACAGCTGGGCACAGGCCGTCACACAGGTCCCATGAGCACGGTGGGGACTCCCGCCGTTCCTGGCCTCCCAGAGGAAGGAAGGAGGTTTTGGCAGTAGACACTCCCATGGTGGCCCCAGGGATCCCTGCCCAGGACAGACAGGTTGGGGTCTGTGTCCCTGATGCCAGCTCCTCCTCCCCGGTTTTCCCACAGGAAATGAAGGAGTAGGCACTGGTCTCCTCCAGGGACATCACGCAGGTTGACCTGGATGTCAACAGGAAGTTCAGCAGTCACATCATATTTTTGGACTACTACGGCATAGGGTGAGGTTGAGGGGCCAGGGGGGATCAAGACCCAGGAGAGGACCGGGGGATTCTGGGAGGGAAAACGGGGCTTCCGAGTCGGGGGGCAGAACAGCAGCCAACAACACACCGCTCCATGGTAGGGTGTTGGGTATTACCTCTGTGCCCCGACCCCCGGGGCCTCAGGGATGAGGAGGCCACTAGGATGGGGTCTCCAGGGCTTGCCATGGGAGCTGAACCCCAAAGGGGAGAGGGACGACCCCCTGAGAAGCAGGGGATGGGTTGATGGCGTGGGGGACAGGAACCGGACCTGGGTGCCAGGCAGAATGGCCGCAGCAGGAGCAGGACACACTTTGATCCCATGAGGGTCAGACGGGTCAGAGTAACACCCACTCTCGGTGCTTTACATGTTTCTAAATTCTATGCATTTAATTTGAGACAATTTGCAATTTGAAAACACACATAGTATGATGAACTCCAGATAATGCCCCCGGTCCAGCCAGGGTCCTGCACTGACCACACCACGCCCCAGGGGCAGGTGTCACAGCAAACTCCAGACTGGAGTCTCCTTTAAGTGTAGACGTCTCCTTGTGCATCTTAGAGGAAAGGGATGCCCTCTGTCCACAGGCCCACCACGACATCCCCCTCATTCCCCACTCCCACTCCAGCTGCCTACATCATCATTCCCCATGGAATCCCACCTACACCATCCCCGTCAAACCCATACAGCCCCACACAATCCCCACCCACACTATACCCCAACACCATCCCCCCTACACCATCCCCCATAATCCACCACCATCATACCCCGGCCCCCACACCATCCACCCCCACACCAAAAGCTCCCAGCAAGGACGCGGTGCAGGTGCCCCCTGTGGGACATACTCAGCCTCCCCGGGGTTCTCTGGATACCCTGCTCCCATCAGAAGCCCGGGTGTCCCATAGAGTACCCAGGGGTTGCAGGGAGGAGGGAAGACAGGGAGCCCCTGAAAGGGTGTGTGCAGGTGAGTGGTGCAGAGTATGCACTGTGCCCTGTCTCCACTCACTGTCCCTCCCGGAGGGCGGCTTACACTGCACAGAACACCAGCCCCTAACCAGGGGGATCTCGACTGGCCTGGCCCCGGGCTCTGTGAGGGTGGGTGTGATTTGAGCCCCCCCAGGCCCAACAAAAAGACTAATGGGATCCAGCCCCCCATTGCCTTGTCCAGCGCTGGATTCTGGCCCCACGCTGAGCGAGCCCTCTCACAGCTGGATGTGGCCTCCTGGGCCCTGGGGGTGCCCCACAGAACCAGGCCGCTGACCTAGGGCAGCCCTGGGGATCCCGGGACACCCAAGGTTGGAGAGAGCAGAGGTGGGCCGCTGGACCCCACCCGAACCCACACCAGGAGGCAGGCTCCTCCAGGTGCTGGGGCCCCAGGGGCCAAGTGGCTGGGGTCCAGCTGCCCTGCGGGGACCCAGCTAGGAACCCATGAGCTGCAGGTCAAGGTCAGCTCTGCTGTCCTCAGAACCGTCTCTCAGGCTGAAACCTCAGGACACATGCCCCCACTCGAGGTCCACACGTGCTCCCAGTTGGGGGACTCCAGCACTCGCACCCCACCCATGTGATTCTTGCCCTCCCCTAAAGGACAGACATTCCCTCCACAGGGGAAGGCGCACACCCTCCACTCTAAGCCCGTTTGCTGTAGAATGTCAATAAAGTGTTGTGGTGCGAAAATGCACAGCCAGCCCGTTTCTGTGTCTCCCAGAACTCTGTGCACGGGGCGTGGACAGACCCACAGAGAGGAGGAGGGGGCACCACCCAGTCCCCAAACAGCCCCTGCACGGGCACTGCAAGGCACACAAGCTGACGTCCCCACGTGCCTTCCAGGGGTGGCCAGATGACAGGGTCAGGACCCAACAAACTATACTGGGACTCATTCTGTGCCCCCGGGCCAGGAGGGCCTGGGACAGAGTGATGGCCAGGGAGCATCAAGTCACCAGGGTCTCTGTAAAGGGACCTGGGAGGTCTCTGCTCCCTCTGTCAAGGGGGCAGGGGCTGGCTGGTTTCTGGGGTACTTCCTCCTCTCCCCGCATCTCTGTGCCTGTGTGCCTGGGGAACAGAGGGCCTGTGGGGCCATCAGCGTGACCCTGGAAGGGATGTCAGGACAGTAGGCCCTTGTGTTGTGCCCAGGATTGCAAATCCAAGAAACCACCGATGAGCCGACATCGATGCAAACTTCCGAGGATTTCTTTACAAGCTGGAGCTTGAGTCCAAGTGCACCCGACACAGCGGAGCAGGGATTTGGACCCTGAGACTAAGAGGCGTAGCAGCTTTATACGGGCCAGTGGCCCATGGGATACACAGAAAGTTGCACAGTCGTGTCAGTCCACACGCAAGTGGCCGATTGAATGACACCTTACCCTATAGGATCCACTTTACCTGGCCTATTACTTTGGTGAGAATCGGCGTGCAGTTTTGGCGGGCACAAAGCAGAGTTACTTTGTTATGAGCCTATTTCTGATTAGGGTGTGCCCAGCGGCTTGACTGGGTTGGGGCAGCGCCTTAAGACATAAGCAGGTTATGTGGGGGTTATAGGGGAGGTGGCGGGTGTAGCACAAAATGGAATCAGTCTTGCTCTGCTTGACCAGGGGTAGGGGATTTTTGTTATATTTCCTGGGTCCCACACTTGCAGATCACACACCTGGGCCACCCTCATCAAATGGACTCACTGTGCACACCTTGTGGTCCTAGATATCTCACAGCAGTGTGTAGAGGGCACCCTCCTCACCCTAGTGAGTAGGGACTGGGTGAACATGGTGTTCGGCCTGAAGGCCAGGCAGCACAGGGCACTGAGGAATCCCAGCCCCATCACCACCCTTACTCCCACACACAGGCTCCCCAAGGCTCCCCGTAATGGGCACCCGGCGCCTCTGGAGATCCCCCCAGGGCAGCCCCGAGGTCCGGCTCCCTGCTGGAGAGGCATCGGGGAGAAGAGAAGCAGGCGGCGCTTGGGGAGACCCACTGCCGGACATGGGAATGTGGCCGAGCCAGACCTTCCACCTCAGCTGACCCTCCAGCTGAAATTCATGACAGGAGCGAGCCCCGGGTCGGCCAGGAGAGCCCAGCTAGCCACCCAGCATCAGCACCAGAAATGATGTTGTACCAACCATTTCGGCGTTTGGGTGACCCAGCCAGAGGATCCGATAACTGCACGTGATAGCTTCGTGTGATAGACACACAAACACCCCAAAACCAACAAAAGTCAGAATCCCCCCAATGTTGTCAAACAGCAGCTGGATGGTTACATACACAACGCTGTGGTCCCCAATAGGATACCTGGAAGACGCTATAAACCATGACTGCAGAGGTGCTGGAGGCACGGAGATGTGTCTTGTGTTCCAAAAAGGAGCGCAGAGGGGCAGGAAGCATCCTCCGGAGTGGGGGGCTCTCCTAGGAAAGGACACCAGGTCCCTGTGAAGGCCACGGATGGTGAAATTTTCCTCCTCTCTTTCAGCTTCTGCTTTTCCCCTAAATGCCATTTTCCTAAATCATAATAGCAAAAATTTATTTTAAGTTTTTAAATTTCTTTTTATTGGAGTCCAATTTGTATGAATTCTTTCTTCAGCAAGGGTGTCATTCAGGATAGAGAGAAAGATTTTCCCAGACAGGCAAAGTATAAAGGAGTTCATGACCACTAAACCAGTCCAGTAAGGAATTTTCAGAGGAACTATTCTAGTGGGGGAAAAAAGAGACCAAAAGCAACAAAGACTAGAAAGGACCAGAGTATGTCACCAGAAACACCAACTCTACCGATAAGACAAAGGCACAAAGTTCATATCTTTGAATAAGCACTCTGAATGCTGATGCTAAATGCTCCAATCGAAAGATATAGGGTATCAGAGTGCCTTAAAAAACAGGATCCAGGATGCCTGGGTGGCTCTGGGTTTGAGCCTCTGCCTCTGACTCAGGGTATGATCCTTGAGTCTGGGATCGAGTCCCATATTGGGCTTCTGGTGGGGAGCCTGCTTCACTCTTGGCCTAATTTTCTGCCTCTCTCTCTCTCTCTCTCTCTCTCTCTCTCTCATGCTCTCAAAAATAAAATCGTTATTAAAAAAACAAGATCCATCTGTATGCTGCCTACAAGATGCTCACCTTAGACCTATAGACACCAGCAGATTGAAAGTCAGGGGATGGAAAATCATCTATCATGCTAATGGTTATGAAAAGAAAGCTGGAGGACCAATACTTATATTAGAAAAACTAGATTTGAAACCAAACCCTGGGGGACACCTGGTGGCTCAGTGTTTGAGCATCTGCCTTTGGCTCAGGGTGTGTTCCTGGGATCCCAGGATCGAGTCCCACATCAGCATTCCTTTGGGGAGCCTGTCTCTCTATCTGCCTATGTTTCTGCCTCTGCTTCTCTGTGTATCTCTCATGAATAAATAAATAAAATATTTAATCTCAAAAAAGAAAGAACAAATAATGTAAGAAGTGATGAAGAAGGGCATTATTTCATAGTTAAATGAATCTCTATATCGATCAATGAACTAAATATTTATGCTGACAACATGGGAGTACCTAATATGGAAACCAAATACCAACAAACGTACAGGAACTGACTGTATTGAAAATAATACAATGACAGGGGATTTTAAAACCCACCCACTTATGGCAATGGACCGATCGTCTATGCAGAAAATCAACAGGGGAACAATAGCCTTGACACACTGGACCACAGGGACTCCACAGATATACTCTGAACATTTCTTCCTAAAGCAGAATACACATTCCTTTCAAGTGCACATGGGACATTCTCCAGAACAGATCATACCATGGGCCACAAATCAGCACTCAACAGGTACAACAGATATAAGAAGTTGATATCACACCCTGTATATTTTTGACCATGACGCTATGAAACTCGAAGTTGACAGTAAGAAAAAATTTGGACAGACCAAAAATACGTGGAGATTATGAACATCCTACTAGAGAATGAATGGAGCAACCAGGAAATTAAAGAGGAAATTTAAAACAAATGAAAATGAAAACATGTTTCTCCAAACCTCTGGGATGTAGCAAAGACAGTCCAAAGGGGGAAATACATAGCAATACAGGCTTACCTCAGGAAACAAGAAGTCTGGGATCCCTGGGTGACGCAGCAGTTTAGCGCCTGCCTTTGGCTCAGGGCGCGATCCTGGAGACCCGGGATTGAATCCCACATCGGGCTCTCGGTGCATGGAGCCTGCTTCTCCCTCTGCCTATGTCTCTGCCTCTCTCTCTGTGTGACTATCATAAATAAATAAAAAGTAAATAAAATGTTTTTTTTAAAAAAGGAAACAAGAAGTCTCTAATACACAACCTAACCCTACAGCTAAAGGAGCTGGAAAAGGAATAGCAAACAAAGCCTAAAGCCTACAGAAGATGGGAAAAAATAAAGATGAGAGCAGAAATAAACAATACAGAAATAAAAAAAAACAGTAGAATGGAATAAAAAAAACTAAGTGCTGGTTCTTCAGAATAATTAATAAAATGGATCAAGCCCTAGCCAGCCTTATCAACGAGAAAAGAGAAAAGACCTAAATAAATAAAATCACAAATGAGAGAAGAGAGATCACAATCAACACCAGAAAAATAAGTCAGTTATAAGGGAAAACTATGAAAGCTTATACACTAACATACTGGAAGAAATGGAGTAAATGGACAAATCCCTTGAAATGTGCAAATGAGCAAAACTGGAATAGGAAGAAACAGAAAATGTGAACAGACCCATAAATAGCAAAGGAATTGAATCAGCAAGGCACCTGGGTGCCTCAGTAGTTGAGCATCTGCTTTGGCTCAGGTCATGATCCCGGGGGCCTGGGGGATCACGTCCCACATCAGGCTCCCCACATAGAGCCTCATTTTCCCTCTGCCTCTCTGTGTCTCTCATGAATACTTAAGTAAAGGTGCAGCCACTGTGGAAAACAGTCTAGAGGGTCCTTGAAGAGTTAAAAATAAGGGATCCCTGGGTGGCGCAGCGGTTTGGTGCCTGCCTTTGGCCCAGGGCGTGATCCTGGAGACCCAGGATCGAATCCCACATCGGGCTCCCGGTCCATGTAGCCTGCTTCTCCCTCTGCCTGTGTCTCTGCCCCTCTCTCTGTGACTATCATAAAAAATTTTTGAAAAAAGAAGTTAAAAATAGAGTTACCCTCTGATTCCAAATTTAAACAGCTACGTATTTACCCTGAGGATACAAAAGTAGTTTATTAGATTCAAAGAGGGACATGCAGCCCGGTGTTGGTAGCAGCGTTATCAACAACAGCCAATCTGTGGATACAGCCCAAATGTCCATCGACAGATGAATGGGCAGAGACGATGTGGTAAATATACACACTGCGACATCACTGGGTCATCAGAATGGATGGAATGAAGCCATTTCCAATGACGTGGGAGAATTGGAAAGACTTATGCTAAATGAACTCAGTCAGTCAGAGAAAGACAGATACCACATACCATACAATTGCATTAACATGTGAATTTTAGGAAACCAAACAAACTGGCAAAGGGGCAGAGGGGAGGGATGAGAGAAGCAAACCAAGATACACACTCTTAACCACAGAGAATAAACTAATCAATACCAGAGGAAGGTGGGGAGGGGAGGGGAATCAGGGGATGGGGATTGTGGAAGTCACCTCTAACCAGTACCAGGCGTTGTATCCAAGGGTTGAATCACTATGTGGTAAACCTGAAACTATATCATACTGTGTTTACAAACAGAAATTCAAGTAAAACTTTAAAATAATAATTGGTAGTATTGATGAAAAATGTGCGCACTAGAGATAAAATCAGAAAGTCAACTGAAAATCCAAATAAAGAGTATTTAGAGCCACAAAACCCCTCCTTACCTCAGCTCAGGAGAAGACTGCCATGCCTATTCTCACCCAAGTAAAAGCCTGGATTTTGATTCTCTGGGGAGGCCACTGACTTGGTGGAGTCAGGCTATCTTTGAACCCAAAACCTAAATAGAGTGCATAAAACTAAACTGCCCAAGATATTAGGAGTCCCAGTGCAGGCACATGCCAAGACCCTAACTCTAACCATACACAGACATAAGCCTAACCCTACTCTTAAGCCTAATGTTAACCTAAACCTTAAACAAGACCTATCACTAATCGAAAACCAAACACAAACCCCAAGACAAATGTGGACCAGACTTTTACCAAGTCCCGCAAAACTCACTCAACCTTCTAACACTGGGCGGGACTGTGGGCTGGTGCAGCCGCCCTGGAAACAGTGTGGAGGCTCCTCAGGAAGTTACAAATAGAGCTGTAGGGTCAGTTTGTGTCCCCTGACTTTACTGACCTCACTCCTTAGTTCTAACAGGTTTTGGTGGAGGCTCTCAGGTTTCCTGTCCCTAGTACCACGTCTTCAGCATATAGGGACGGTGTGAGTTCCCCTTCCAGTTGTGAAACCTTTACTGTTCACATCTTAATGTCCTAGAAAGCCCCACAATAGAATAAAAACTGAGTCCAGGTCAAGGGCAGGAAGCCCCTATTAGAATGAGAACAGAGCTCAATGCCCTAGAAGGCCCCATATCAAAATGTAAACAGAACTTGAGGAATTGCTCCAGGCCTCCTGGAGTTCCCAAGACCAGCCCTTAAAACTAAGCTAAAACCCACCTCGGAGTCCAAGTCCCTGCTCCGCTCCATCGTGTATACTTGGACACAAGCTCGAGCTTGTAAATAAACCCTCATGTGTTTGCATTGGAGTCGACATCTCGGTGGTTTCTCGGATTCGCAATCTTGGGCACAAGAGTCTGAGATAAAAAAAACAAAACCAAAAGAAGCTCGGACGCAGACAGAGTAAAAGCAGGGTTCTGAGAGAAGCAGCGGAGACCCGTGGGCCTAGCGGTTCTTCTGTCGAGGCCCCTGCAGACAGGTGGAGGAGTGGAAAACTCAGCCCCAGAGCCAGAGGACCCAGCGTCCCCACCCGCATCCCGCCCATCAGCACGGAGACTCAGGGAGCAGCACAGTGCTGCCCACTGGAGGCCAGAGGCTCTGACGCCCACCCCGCCTCTGACCCCACAGGTGCATCTCCCAGGCAGATGTGCACCTGAGAATCAGTGCCAAGACCCATTCCGAGACCCTGCACAGACCATTCGCTGCCACCAAGTTGTCGGACCACAGAGGCTGCAGAGCTTCAGCTCTGCCTGGAAAGTACGGACTAGATTCCTTTGTATTTTGTGCTTTATTTTCATTTATTTTCTTTGATTCTTTTTTATTAATTGCCTTATTTTAATTTTTCTGTATGTACCGTATATATTTCTTATTTTTAATGTCATGGTACTTTAATTGTTTTTCTTACTTTGGGATTTAGCATCTTTAACAAGCAGGCAAAACAATCTGGTGGGGTTTTTTTTGGGGGGGGAGGGCAGTTGTTATTTTTTTTCTTGTTTTTTTCTTTTTCTTCCTTCTTTCTTTTCTGGAAAAAATAATGAGATGGAGAAATTCACCTCCATAAAATAACATGAGGTTCTACTCACAGCCAGGAAGTTCATCAATACACATATATGATGTCTAACTACAGTTTAAAACAATGATTATAAAGACAGCAGCTGGGCTAGAAAAAGAGCACAGAAGACAACTAGAGAAACCTTTACTGTAGAAATAAAAGAACTAAAATCTAGTCAGGCCAATGTTAAAAATGCTATAACTGAGATGCAGTGCCAAGTTGAAGCCTTCAAAACAAGAAAGGTTATGGACCACAAGACAGACGTAGGAAAGTCAGCCACTTATTAAAACAATAATATTCATATCATGGGAGACTCAGAAGATGAAGAGATAGAAAAGGTGGGACTTGCTCAGACATTAGAAATGACAAATACCCACCATTTGCTTCAAAGTGGATGGAACTGGAAGGTATTATGCTGAGTGAAGTAAGTCAATCGGAGAAGGACAAACATTGCATGTACTCATTCACTTGGGGAATATAAATAAGAGTGAAAGGGAATATAAGGGAACGGAGAAGAAATGAGTGGGAAATATCAGAAAGGGAGACAGAACATAAAGACTCCTAACTCTGGGAAATGAACTAGGGATGATGGAAGGGGAGGAAGGCGGGGGTGGGTGTGAATGGATGACGGGTACTGACAGGCTGAGCACTGTGTGTTGTTCTGTATGTGGGCAAATTGAACACCAACAAAAATAAATTTATTATTAAAAAAAAGAAAAAGAAAGAAAAAGTGGCATCTGGGTGGCTCAGTCACTTAAGCTTCTGCCTTAGGCTCAGATCACGATCCAGGTCCCAAGGCAGGCTCCCTGTTTAGCAGGGAACCTGCTACTCCCTCTCCATCTGCCCCTCTCGCTCTTGGTTTTTCTCTCCTCTCTCTTTCAAATAAATTAATGACACCTTTAAAAAGAAACAAACAAACAAACCCAGAAGGACAAAAATCTCCCATGTAGAAGAATTTCAAAGAAGTTGTGCAGACATTCCACCCTCAAGTTGATTAGCATATCTTCCCACTCTTATTTCCGGGAATACACATAGTAACTTCCTTCTACAAAATATAATATGAAAATCAGTATATAAAATTGATACAATAATAATAATAATAATAATAATAAGAAGAAGAAGAAGAAGAAGAATCACTTTACTATGGAGAAAGCAGACAAACACGACCTCAGCAAGATGATCAGATCGATACGAAGACTGATAAATCATGTTGATAATATCTATCCTTTATATGATATAATGAAAATGGCACTATATCTCTTTATATAATCCATAAAAAGAGTTTAATCATGAGATAAACAACAGACATTTCCCAACTGAGGTAAATTTTACAAAATACTCTACTTCTCAAAGTGTTCCAGTTCAATGATGACAAGGAAAGGCTGAAAGACTGTCATAATCCAGAGGAGCCTAAGAAAACATGAGTACAAATGGAATGTGATATGAGGGATGGTAATTTAGCAAAAACTAAGGAAATCTGAATAAAGTATGGTCTTTGGTTAATGAGAATATTTTAATATTGATTCAAGGCTAATATTTGTACCTTCCTAATATACCACCACCATCATATCCCTACCCCACACCATCCACCCCCACACCATCGGCCCCCAGCAAGGACCCAGTGCAGCTGCCCCCTGTGGGACATGCTCAGCCTCCCTGGGGTTCTCTGGATACCCTGCTCCCATCAGAAGCCCAATTCTCCCATAGAGAACCCAGAGGTTGCAGGGAGGAAGGAAGGCAGCGATCCCCGAAAGGCTGGGGGTAGGTGAGTGGTGCAGGGGACACATTGGGCCCTGCCCTCGCCCACTGTCCATCCTGGATGGCGGCACACCCTGCACAGGACACCAGCCCCTAACCCAGAGGGACCTGGGCTGACCTGGCTCTGCGCTCTGTGGGAGCTAGGTTGATTTGAGCCCCTCCCAGGCCCAACACAAAGACTAATGGGATCCAGGCCCCCATGGTCCTGGCCAGCCCTGGATTCTGGCCCCAGGCTGAGCGAGCCCTCTCACAGGTGGATGTGGCCTCCTGGGCCCTGGGCATGCCCCACAGATCCAGTTCACTAACCTAGGGCAAGCCGGGGGATCCCGGGACACCCCAGGGTGGGGAGGGATGGATAGGCCGGTTGGCCCCACCCGACCCCACTCCAGGAGGCAGGCTCTTCCAGGTATTGGGGCCCCAGAGGGCCCAAGGCAGGTGTCCAGCTGCCCTGCGGGTCCCAGTACAGGAGCCCATGAGCTGCAGGTCCAGGTCATCTCTGATGTCCTCAGAACAGTCACTCAGGCTGAAATCTCAAGACACACGCCCCCACCCGGAATCCACACATGTTCCCACAATGTGGACTCTAGCACCCGCCCCTCCACACCTTGTGATTCTTGCCCTCCCCTAAAGGACAGAAAGGTCTCCCTCCCCAGGGGAAGGCACGCATTAGGCTCTGAGCCCCTTTGCTGTAGAAAGTTAATAAAGTGTTGTGCGAAAATGCACAGCCAGCCTGTTTCTGTGTCTCCCAGAACTCTGTGCATGGGGCGTGGAGAGACACCCAGAGAGGAGGAAGGGGCACCATCCACGCCCCAAACAGCCCCTGCAGGGGCGCTGCCAGGTACACAGAGCTGACGTCCCCACGTGCCATCCAGGGACAGCCAGACGCCAGGGTCGGGACCCCACAGACTTTGCTTGGACTCAGGCTGTGTCCCCTGGGCCAGGGGGGGCTGGGACAGAGTGACAACCAGGGATCTTCAGGTCACCAGGGTCTGTGCACAGCGACCAGGAGGTCTGTGCACCCTCTGTCCTGATGAAAGAGGATGGCCGAGTTCTGGGGCACTTATTCCCCTCCCCGCAACCCCATGCCTGTGTGCCTGGGGCACAAAGGGCCTGTGGGGCGGTCAGCGTGGCCCTGGAAGGGATGTCAGGACACCAGGCCCTGGTGTTGTGCCCAAGATTGTAAATCAGGGGAACCACCAAGGAGCCCACACCGATGGAAACTCCCGAGGGTTTCTTTACAAGCTGGAGCTTGGGTGAAATTGCACCCAACACAGCGCAGCAGGGACGTGGATCCCGAGAATAAGAGGCATAGCAGCTTTATAAGGGCCAGTGGCCCATGGGATACACAGAAAGTTGCACAGTCATGCTGGTCCACACGCAGGTGGCCAATTGAATTACACCTGACCAAATAGTATCCACTTGAGCTGGCCTATTCCTTTGGTCAGAATCGTCGCACAGTTTTGGGGGGCACAAAGCAGGGTTACATTGTTATGAGCCGATTTCTGAATATGGTGTGCCCAGCGGCCTGACTAGGGTGGGGCAGCGCCTTATGCAAATAGAAGTTCATGTGAGGGTCATAGGGGAGGAGGCGGGTGTAGCACAAAATGGAATCAGTCCTGCTCTGCTTGTCCAGGGGTAGGGGATTTTTGTTAACTTTCCTGGGTCCCACACTTGCAGCTCACGTACCTGGGCCACCCTCACCAGGTGGACTCAGCCTGCACACCTTGTGGTGCTGGATCTCTCATACCAGCGTGTGGAGGGCACACTCCTCGCCCTAGTAAGTAGGGGCTGGGTGAGCATGGGGCTTGCCAGAAGGCCTGGCAGCACAGGGGACCAAGAACCCCAGCCCCGACCCCAACTCGACTCCCACACACAGGCAGCTACAGGGCTTCCCACCATGGGCAGCTACCTCCTCAGGATCTCCCCCCAGGGCGGCGCTGAAGTCTGGTTCCCTGCTGGAGAGGCATCGGGGAGAAGAGAAACAGCAGGCGCTCAGTGAGACCCCCTGCCGGACATGGGAATTTGGCCAAGTCGGACCTTCCAGCTCAGCTGACTCTCCAGCAGAAAGTCACTGCAGGAGCGAGCCCCCAGTCGGCAAGTAGAGCCCAGCTATCTGCCCAGCGCCAGCACCAGAAATGATGTTGTGCCAACCATTTCGGCATTTGGGTGACCCAGCCAGAGGATCAGATACCTGCACGTGATATCTGCATGTGATAGTCACACACACAAGCAAAAACCAACAAAAGTCGGAATCCCCCCAATGTTGTCAAACAGGAGCCGGATGGTTACATATACGACGCTGTGGTCCCCAATAGGATACATGGTAGACGCTATAAACCATGACTACAGAGGTACTGGAGGCACGGATATGTGCCTGCTGGGTTTCAAAAAGGAGCACAGAGAGGCAGAAATCATCCTCCTAGGAAAGGACACCAGGTCCCTGTGTAGGCTACAGATGGTGAAATCTGTCCTCCTCTCTTTCAGCTTCTGGTTTTCCTCCTCTTTTGTTCTTCCTAATTCTAGTTTAGCCTCCACCCTGCATCCAAGACAATGACCAAAGAGGCTTCGTTATGACATCGCATCCTAAAAGGAGGCCGAGCTCTGGCTACCGGGTTCAGAAATGGTCATTTCCTAGGTGTATGCTGATCCCCCGAACTTGTGGCTTCATGGCTCTTCTCTCCCTGCAGAACGAGGGGAACCACAGGTCTTACAATGAAAGACGCCCACTTCCCATCGAGCGGGACTATCCCTTGTGGAGGACCTCATCTGGGCCAAGTAGTACAAGCGGGGCGATCAAGAATAGTTCGCAGGTGAGACATAAGCAAACACTTACCTTTGATGTCATGCTTTATTTGTTCATCCATTTATTATTTGTTAAATATTTTCGTTTCATGTCCTCTCTATACCCAACATGGAGTTCAAACTCACAACCCTGAGATCAAGATCCCCCAACCAGGCCAGCCAGGCACTCCAGTGCCATGTTTCATAACTCTTTGCTTCCTTGCCTATCTCTGCATCGAACTGGAGCATTGAGTCCTTGACGGGAAGCTTTAGTTACCTCCGAATCCTAGAACGTTCTCAATGTATCCCATTCCTAGATTGACATTTGCCATTGAATAGCACTTTAAATAAATAGTCAGTAAAATAACTACTACAGTAAAGGAAATTATCAACTTTTCATGGGTGTGGGCCCTGCTCCCTGGGCTCCCAGGGAAGCTATGGTTTCTTTCACATTGATCAGGTCCAAATGACTCCACCACACCTCAAAGCATGGGCTCAGTTTGTGCCCTGACACATACAAGACCCCTGCTTCAATTAAAATGTATCAATCAATCAAAGAGAGCCTGACTGGCTTAGTGGTGTTCGTAAGAACATGGGACTCTTGTTCTTGGGGTAGCAAGTTCTATCCCCATGTTGGCTGTAGAGATTACAGAAAAATAAAATCTTAAAAACAATCAATCAGTTTATCTTGGGTAGACATAGCCCTGGATCCCACAAGGGCAGAGAGCCAACTGACAGTTCTACGCACAATATTATAAGCAGCAGTGCACAAAATCTGAACTTTCAGAAGTCTCCTAGAGTGGGGGACACACCAGCCTTAAGGTGTTCAGGTGGAGAAGTAGGGGGCAGTCCCTGGAGCTACAGGGTGGGCTCAGGATCCCAGGGGTCCCAAGGACAGTGGCGCCAACTGTTCCCAGGCATAGGAGCAGGAACCCCACTGAGAGCAGCGGGACTCGGGCCAACTGTCTGCCCTGTGTGGCCATAAGCTGCAAACCCTGTGCAGTCACGGGGCCCAGTTCCTGGGACCGGCCAACAAAGGCCAGGAGTACGAGGACACCCTCCCTGGCAGGAATAGCAGAGGTCTCTACCAGGACAGCCCCTGAAATTTGGAGTTTTAAAATTCAGTCACTTGTCTGTGTGGAGGCTGAGAAAATTGAGGCCGTTCCACTTTAAGTTCACGGTTAGCAGAAGAACTGCCGTCCCAGGACCCTATGAACAAGAGCTAAAATTTACATTACTTCAGTTACAGGAAAAAAAGAAAAAAACAGCTTACAGCTTAAGGTCCCAGAAAGCCCCATATTAGAATGAGAACAGAGCTCAATGCCCTTGAAGGCCTCATGTCAAAATGTAAACAGAACTTGAGGAATTCTGCCAGCCCTTCTGGAGGTCCCTGAGACCAGCCCTTAAAACTAAGCTAAAACCCACCTTGGGGTCCAAGTCCCTGCTCCACTGTGTGGGGTATACTTGGACCCAAGCTCGAGTTTGTAAATCAACCCTCCTGTGTTTGCATCGGTCTCGGCTCCTTAGTTGTTTCTCCAATTCAGAATCTTGAGCACAACACCCGCAAGTCCCCTCCCCACCTGGGCTGATCCCCTGTCCCCTCGAACCCAGGCTGACCCTCAGTCACCTCCCGCCCACAGCAGCTCGGCACAGTCCCTCACAGAGGTCTCACGGCCACGGTGGGCACTCTGGCCGTCCCCGGCCTCCCAGGAGAAGAAAGGAGGTTTTGGTATGACACACTACCATGGTGGCCCCAGGGCTCCCTGCCCAGGATGGCAGCTGGTGACAGGCCGTGGTCTGTGTCCCTGATGCCAGTTCCTCCTCCCTGGTTTTCCCACAGGAAATGAAGGAGGGGCCCTCGTCT
Source organism: Canis lupus baileyi (assembly GCF_048164855.1). NCBI lineage: Eukaryota > Metazoa > Chordata > Mammalia > Carnivora > Canidae > Canis > Canis lupus. Next base: position 33,679,894 of record NC_132872.1, on the reverse strand, counting down.
CCTCCAGGGACATCACGCAGATAGACCTGGACATCAACAGGACGTTCAGCAGCCAAATCATATTTTGGGACTGTTAGGGGGTGGGGTGAGGCTGCTGAGTCAGGGGGCTTCAGGGCCCCGGGGGAGTCCCAGAGGCTCTGGGTAAGGAACACAGGGCTTAAGAGGCTGGGGGAAGCAACAGCAGCCAGCAACACACCACTGTATGGTAGGGTGCCGGGGATGACCACCGTGCCCCAACCCCCAGGGCTTCGGGGATGAGGAGGTCACTACGTTGGCACCTCTAGGGGTTTCCATGCGAGGTGAAACCCTAAGGGGTGAGGGACGGCCCCTTGAAATGCAAGGGGCTGTGGTGGGGCCTGTGAAGGGCAGTAACCGGACCTGGGGGCCAGGCGGCATGGCAGTGGCTGGAGCAGGACACACATCCATCCGATGAGGGTCGGACGGGTCAGGTGACACCCACACTTGGTGTTTTATATATATCTAAATTCTATGCATTTAATTTGAGACAATTTGCAATTTGTAAACATACATAGTATCATGACCCCCAGATAATGCCTCCGGTCCAGCCAGCGCCCTGCACTGACCACACGGGGCCCCCGGGGCAGGTGTCACAGCAAACCTCAGACTGAGGTCGCCTTTATCTGTAGACGTATCCGTGTGCATCTGAGAGAATGTGGATGCCCTGTGTCGGCAGGCCCCCCACGCCATCCCCTCTCATTCCCCACTCCCACACCATCCCCCTTCATCATCATCCCCAATGGCATCCCACCTATACCATCCCACTCACACCCACACAGCCCCACACAGTCCCCACCCACACCACACCCCCACAATCCCCCCTACACCATACCCCACACTCCACCACCATCATACCCCTGTCCCCACAACATCCACCCCCACACCATCTGCCCCCAGCAAGGACCCAGTGCAGCTGCCCCTTGTGGGACATACTCAGCCTCACCAGGGTTCTCTGGATACCTGAGTCCCACACTGCAGCTCAAACGTGGGCCACCCTCACATGGTGTACTCAGCGTGCACACCACGTGGTGCTAGATCTCTCACACCACGGTGTGGAGGGTACCGTTCTCGCCCTAGTTACTAGGGGCTGGGTAAGCATGGGGCTCTGCCTGAAGGCCAGGCAGCACAGGGGACCAAGGAAACCCAGCCCTGTCCCCACCCAGACCCCCAAACACAGGCAGCCCCAGGACTCCCCGCCATGGGCAGCTGAATCGTTAGTCGCTCCCGCCAGGGCGGCCCCAAGGTCTAGCTCCCTGCTGGAGAGACATCAGGGAGAAGATAAGCAGCCAGCACATGGCAGGACACACTGCAGCACATGGGAATATGGCCAAGCCGGACCTTCCAGCTCAGCTGACTCTCCATTTGAAAGTCACTGCACGAGCGAGCCCTGGGGCTGCTAGGAGAGCCTAGATACCCGCCCAACGCCAGGACCAGAAATGATGTTGTGCCAACCATTTCGCCATTTGGGTGACCCAGCCAGAGGATCAGATAGCTGCACGTGATAGCGACATGTGATAGACACACACACACCCCAAAACCAATTCCAAAGTCGGAATCCCCCCAATGTTTTCTAACAGCAGCCAGATGGTTACATACACGACGCTGTTGTCCCCAGTAGGAAACATGGAAGATGCAAAAAACCATGACTGCAGAGGTGCTAGAGGCACAGAGATGTGCCTGCTGGTTTCCAACAAGGAGCACAGAGGGGCAGGAAGCATCCTACGTAGGGAGGCCCCTCATTCGAAAGGACATCATGTCCCTGTGAAGGCTACAGAGGGTGAAATCTGTCCTCCTCTCTCTTAGCTTCTGGTTTTCCTCCTAAATGCCATTTTCCTCCATCATAAGACCAAAAATTTATTTTATGTTTTTAAATTTCTTTTTATTGGAGTCCAATTTGTATGAATTCTTCCTTCACCAATGGTGTCATTCAGGAGAGAAGGAGAGATCATGAATTCCCAGACAGGCAAAATATAAAGGAGTTCACTTAACCAGTGACCACTTAACCAGTCCAGTAAGGAATTTTAAGAGGGACTCTTCTAGTGGGGGAAAAAAAGAGACCAAAAGCAACAAAGACTAGAAAGGACCAGAGAAGGTCACCAGAAACTCCAACTCCTCCTGTAACACAAAGGCACAAGTTCATATCTTTGAATAATCACACTGAATGCCGATAGACTAAATGTTCCAATCAAAAGATATAGCGTATCAGAGTGGCTTAAACACAGGATCCGGGATGCCTGGGTGGCTCAGGGGTTGAGTATCTGCCTTTGATCCAGGCTGTGATCCTGTAGTCTGGGATTGAGTCCCATATTGGGCTACTGGTGGGGAGTCTGCTTCTCTCTCTGCCTAATTGTCTGCCTCTCTATCTGTCTCTCTCTCTCTCTCTCATAAATAAAATTGTTATTAAAAAAACAACATCCATCTGTATGCTGCCTACAAGATGCTCACCTTACACGTATACACACCAGCAGATTGATAGTCTGGAGAGGAAAAATCATCTACCACGCTAATGGATATCAAAAGAAAGCTGGAGGACCCATACTTATATCAGACAAACGAGATTTGAAACCAAACCCTGAGGGACACAGGCTCAGTGGTTGAGCGTCTGCCTTCGACTCAGGGTGTGATCCTGGGATCCCAGGATCGAGTCCCACATCGGCCTCCCTTAGGGGAGCCTGCCCCTCCCTCTGCCTATGTTTCTGCCTCTACTTCTCTGTGTATCTCTCATGAATAAATAAATAAAATATTTAAATCTCAAAAAGAAAGAACAAATAATGTAAGAAGAGATGAAGAAGAACATTATTTCATAATTAAAAAGACTATCAAGATCAAACAACTAAATATTTATGCTGCCAACATGGGAGTACCTAAATATAGAATCCAATTAGCAACAAACGTACAGGAACTCACAGAGGATTTCAACACCCACTTATGGCAATGGACCGATCGTCTATGCAGAAAATCAACAAGGGAACAATAGCCTTGACACAATGGACCACAAGGACTCAACAGATATAGTTAGAATATTAGACCTGAAAGCAGAATACACATTCCGTTCAATTGCATATGGGACATTCTCAAGAACAGATCATATCAGGGCCCACAAATTAGCCCTCAACAGGTACAACTGGTACAAGAAGGTTGATATCACACCATGTACATTTGCGGACCAAGGCGCTATGAAACTGGAAGTCGACAGTAAGAAAAAAATTGGACAGAACAAAAGAACTTGGAGTTTATGATCATCCTACTTGAGAATGAATGGAGCAACCAGAAAATTAAAGAGGAAATTTAAAACAAATGAAAATGAAAACATATTTCTCCAAACCTCTGGGATTTACCAAAGGCAGTCCTAAGAGGGAAGTACATAGCAATACAGGCCTACCTCAAGAAACAAGAAGTCTCCAATACCCTTCGTAACCCTACACCTGAAGGAGCTGAAAAAGGAATAGCAAACAAAGCCTAAAGGCTACAGAATAAGGGAAAAATTTAAGATGACAGCAGAAATAAACAATACAGAAACAACAAAACAGTAGAATGGAATAACAGAACTAAGAGCTGGTTCTTCAAAATAAATAATAAAATGGATCAAGCCCTAGCCATCCTTATCAACGAGAAAAGAGAAAAGACCTAAATAAATAAAATCACAAATGAGAGAAGAGAGATCAAATCAACAACAGAAAAATAAGACAATTATAAGGGAATACTATGAAAGATTATAAGCTAACAAACTGTAAGACGTGGAAGAAATGGACAAATCCCTAGAAATGTGCAAACGAGCAAAAATGAAATATGAAGAAATAGAAAATATAAACAGACCCATAACTAGCAAAGGAATTGAATCAGCAAGGCACCAGGGTGCCTCAGTGGTTGAGCATTTGATTTGGCTCAGGTCATGATCCCGGGGTCCTGGGGGATCAAGTCCCACATCAGGCTCCCCGTATGGAGCCTCATTTCCCTCTGCCTATACTCTGCCTCTCTGTGTCTTGCATGAATACATAAATAAAATCTTTAAAAAAGAGAACAGATACAAAGATGTGAAAGGACCCAAGTAAAATCACAAATGAAAAAGAGAAATAACAACCAACAATTGAGAAATACAAAAGATTATAAGAGAACATTATGAAAAATTATATGCCAGCAACCTAGAACCTGGAAGAAATAGATCAATTCCTGGAAATATATAACATAGCAAAAATGATAACGGAAGAAATAAGAAACTTGAACACAAACATAACCAGCAACGAAATGAATCAGCAATGAAGAATCTCCCAACAGGAGACGCTTACATCAATAGAATTGAATGGAAAGCCAAAACAAGATACAAACCTGTAACTCTATGATCCATTAATCGACAACAAGGCAGGAAGGAATATCCAATGGCACAAAGACAAGTCTCTTCAACAAACCCTAACCCTGACCCCAGGATAAGAGCAAATGGTGTTGGGAAAACCAGGCAGCCACAGGCAGAAGAATCAAACTGGACCACTTTCTTACACCATATATATATATAAAATAAATTCAAAATGGATGAAAGACCTAAATGTGAGACCTGAAACCAATCAAAGAAGAAAAGATAGGCAGCAATGACTTTCACATTGGCCATTGGATGTTCTTTCAGATATGCCACTGAGGTGAGGGAACAAAAGCAAAAATGTTATTGGGACTTCATCAAAATGAAAAGCTTCCGCAAAGTGAAGGAAACAACCAAAGCTAAAAGGCAACATACAAAATGAAAGGAGATATTGGTAAACAACACATCCAATAAAGAGTTAGTATGCAAAACACATAAAGGAAATATATCTCAAGATCCTAAAAACAAATTACGCAACTGGAGATGGGCAGAAAAATGAATGGACTTTGTCTCTGACAAGACAGCCAGATGGCACCAGACACATGGAAAGACACAAAGCGTCACCCATCATCAGGGAAATGCAAACCAAAACCACAATGATATGTCACCTGAGAGCCATCATAATGGCTAAAATTAACAACACAAGAAACAACAGGTGTTGGTGAAGCTTTGGAGAAAGGGTAGCCCCCTTACACTCCTGGTGGGCATGCGAACAGATGTAGTCACTGTGGAAAACAGTGTGGGGGGTCCTCGAGAAGTTAAAAAAAAAGGGGGATCCCTGGGTGGTGCAGTGGTTTGGTGCCTGTCTTTGGCCCAGGGCGCGATCCTGGAGACCTGGGATCGAATCCCACTTTGGGCTCCGGTACGTGGAGCCTGCTTCTCCATCTGTCTGTGTCTCTGCCTCTCTCTCTGTGACTATCATAAAAAAAATTAAAAAAAAAGAAGTTAAAAATAGAGCTACCCTATGATTCCAAAATTGCAGAGCTAGGTATTACCCCGAGGATACAGAAGTACTTTAGTAGATTCGAGGAGGGACACGCAGCCCAGTGTTTGTAGCAGCATTATCAACAACAGCCAAACTGTGGATACAGCCCAGATGTCCATCGACAGATGAATGGGCAGAAAGATGTGGTAAATATACACACTGCGACATCACTGGGTCATCAGAAGGGATGAAATGAAGCCATTTACAATGACGTGGAAGGAGTGGAAAGGATTTATGCTAAATGAACTCAGTCAGTCAGAGAAAGACAGATACCAAATACCATACAGTTGCATTCACATGTGAATTTTTTGAGAGTAGCAAACCAAGATACACACTCTTAACCACAGAGAATAAACTAATAAATACCAGGGGAAGGTGGGGGGGATGGTGAGTCAGGGGATAGGGACAGTGGAGGGTACCTGTGACAAGTACCAGGTGTTGTATCCAAGGGTCTAACCACTATGTGGTAAACCTGAAACTATATCATACTGTGTTCACAAACAGGAATTCAATAAAACTTTAAAATAATAATTGGTAGTATACAGGAAACATGTGCGCACAAGAGATAAAATCAGAAAGGCAACTGTAAATCCAAATAAAGAGTCTTTAGAGCCACAAATCCCCTCCTTAGCTCAGCTCGGGAGAAGTCTGCCATGTCTATTCTGACCCCAGCAGAAGCCTGGATTTTGATTCTCTGGGGAGGCCACTGACTTGGTGGAGTCAGGCTATCTTTGAACCCAAAACCTAAATAGAGTGCATAAAACTAAACTGCCCAAGATATTAGGAGTCCCAGTGCAGGCACATGCCAAGACAGAAACTCTAACCATACACAGACATAACCGTAACCCTACACTTAAGGCTAATGTTAACCTAACCCTTAAACAAGACCCATCACTAATCAAAACCAAACACAAACCCCAAGACCAAAACACATTCACTGAACCTTTCTGCCAACCCTCACCCTAAATCCTAAACCTATTCTAAACCCTTAACCCTGACCCTTACCTTAAATCTGACCCTAACCTCTAACCCTAACCTTAACTTAATGTACTCAAATCCTATTCCTAACCTTAACTTGTACCCTAACCCTAACCCTCTAATACTAATCCTATCTCATACCCCAGACTGTACTCTAACCTGTACCCTAAAACTAACTCCTAAACCACTCCCTATACCTATCTCTTACCCTTTTATTTTTTTAATTTTTTTTCATTTATGATAGTCACAGAGAGAGAGACAGAGAGGCAGAGACACAGGCAGAGGGAGAAGCAGGCTCCATGCACCGGGAGTCTGATGTGGGATTCGATCCCGGGTCTCCAGGATCGCGCCCTGGGCCAAAGACAGGCGCCAAACCGCTGCGCCACCCAGGGATCCCTCTTACCCTTTTCCAAAACCATGCCCTGACCCTACCCTGACCTGACCCTAAACCCTAACTAAACACTAATCATAACCCTAGCCCTAACCCCTATCCTAAACCTAACCCTCGCCCTAACCCTAAACCTAGCCCTAAATTTTACCCCAACCCCTAACCCTTACCTCTAATCCTAACTCACACCCTAACACCTCACCCTAACTGCAAACCTAAGCCCAACCCTAACTGCAACCATAACCCTAACCCCACCTCCAAACCTCCTGCCCTATCCCTAAAGCCTAAACCCTAACCCTAACTCTAAATACTGTCACTAACCATAACCTCGTTCCCTAATCCCTAACCCCCATTCTAACTCCTAACCACTGACCCTTACCCTTATCCCTCACCCTAACCTCTAATCCGTAACCATAAGCTTAATCACAAATACCTAACATCTAACCTAAGCCTAACCACCAACTGACTCCCCTCCCCTGATCCTATCATTCATTCTACCCATTCACTTACCCTGTGGTTCTGAGTAGTGCCTTCTGATGTGGACGTGACCCCCAACAACGCCTCCAGAGTCCTCCAGGGGGGCCTGAGGAAGCAGGGCTCCTGTGAGTGCGGACGTGGCCCCACGTGTTCCTGATTCATGGTCAGCGGGTCCTAAGGACGGCGGGTCTCCTGTCACTGTGGACTATGCCTCACATCCTCTGGAAGACTCACAGAAGGTCCTCAGGTGCCCGGGGGCTCCTATCAGCCTGGACATGGCCCCACGTCCCCTGAAAACTCACCGCGGATCCTGAGGAGGCTGTGGGCTCCTGTCAGCATAGACGCAGCCCCATATTTCCTGAAGCTTTAGTGCAGGTCCTGAGGAGGACGGGGGTCCTGTCAGTGTTGAGGTGACCCACATTTTCCTCAAGCCTCACCATAAGACCTGAGGAGGCTGGGGCTCCTGTCAGCATACATGTGGCCCCAAATCTTCCCAAACCTTCACAGTGGGTCCTGAGGAGGCTGGAGAATCCGGTCAGTGTGGATGAGGCACCCACATTTTTCTTAGGCCTCACCAAAGGCCCTGACAAGGCGGGGGTCTTCTGTCTGCATGGACGCATCCCATATTTCCCTAAGTCAACACCAGGGGTCCTAAGGAAATCAGCATCCTGTTGTGTCGATGTCACCCAAAATCCTCCCAAAGTGTCACCGAGGGTTCTGAGGAGGCAGGGGCTCCTGTCACCGTGAATGCGGCCCCCAGCTTCCAGAAGCCTCAACTTATGTCCTGAGGTGGCCCAGGTGCTCCTGTCAGTGTGGATGCGGGCCCACATCTTCCTGAAGACAACCCCTGGGTCCTGAGGCGGCCCAGGGGCTCCTTTCAGTGTGGATGTGAGCCCAAAATTTCCTGAAGCTGCGGCTCATCAGCATGGACGTGTCCCCACGTCCTCCTCTGGCCTCCCCAGCACAGGCTGGCTCCTGTCAGTGCAGGCAGAGGAGGCATACTGCCCATTCATGCCCCCTGGGTGGAGCCTGGGCTCCGGCGCCCCCTGTGGGATGCTCAGGCGCTGCAGGAGGCAGCGGGAACTCCAGGGGCCACACCTGCCTTCTTCCAGGCTCCATCTGTGGCCTGTTAGTTTCAGAAACGTCTCACTTAAATAGAACCCAACACCCGGCTTCCCCAGAAATACTTAAGGACACGGAATTGGAGCCCACAGAATGCGAAATGAAATGTGGACCAGACTTTTACCACGTCCCGCAAAACTCACTCAACCCTCTTCCACTGTCGGCGGGACTGCGGGCTGGTTGGTGCAGCCGCCCTGGAAACAGTGTGGAGGCTCCTCAGGAGTTACAAATAGAGCCTCCCTGCGACCAGCAGGTGAATGGCCTGAGCTCACTCCGAAGATACAGATGCAGTGAGAATCAGGACACCTGCATGTCCCGATGTCCACAGCATCTGGGTCCATAGAAGCCACACTGTGGGAGGAGCCTCGGTGCCCTCTGGCAGATGATGGATAAAAAGGATGGGAGATAGATGATGGTCATAGAGAGAGGAATGGTACGCAACTATCAAAGAGAAGGAAATCTTGCCATTTGCAATGACGTGGATAGAACTAGAGGGATCAGGATAAGTGAAATAAGTCAGACGGGAAAGAGAATGAACGTGTGGTGTCACTCATAACTGGAATTAAAGAACTAAAGCAGATAACAACTGTGAAGGGAAGGAAAAACAAATAAGATGAAAACAGATGCAGGAAATATAGACTCTTAATGATAGGAAACAAACTGATGGTCATCAGGGTGAAGCAGGGTGGGGGGGTTAACAGGGGACAGGCATGAAGGAGGGCACGTGATGTCACGAGCACTGTGGTTATCTCCAACTGGTGAATCCCTGAATTCTTCCTCTGAAAGTATAATACTCTATACGTTAATTAATTGGGTTTAAATTAAATTAAGTTAAAAAATCAGTTGTATCAGAGCATGTTTCCTTCTGGACTCTCTGTTCTGCTCCTCCAGCTTATGCTGGGACCAACCCTCGTGGGTCTGGTTTGTTTAAGTAGGCGTCAGGCCTCGTCCATGGACCAGCCCAGGGCTAGAACTCACAACCAGGAGATCAGGACCGGAGGTGAAGTCAGGAGTCCAATGCTTAACTGACAGAGCCAGGCGGGGTCCTGAGGACAACACTGCTTTATCCTGTGTCTCTGTGACATCGTTTGAAATAGGAAACTGCTGCATCCGGATCTGTACTGCTTATCCAATACTGATTTGCTGTCCGGTGTCATATTTCTGGGCAGATGGATGTTATGGGTTTTTTTACCCTATTTATAGGATCTGCCACCATGATTTGACAGGAATAACATTGTAATTGAGGGTGCTTCAGGAACTGCGGACATTTTTACAAGATGAGGGTTCCAACCCACGAGTCCAGGACGGCCTCCCAGAGCCTGGTATGGCTCAGTGCACAAGTCTTGTGCTCTTTTGGTTCAGTCTCATTATTTATTCTCTGTGATGCTCCTGAGAAGGGAGTCACATCCATCATTTCCTTCCTGAATGCTCATTGTCAGGACACAGCAAGCCCCACAATAGAATAAAAACTGAGCCCAGGCCAAGGGCAGGAAGCCTCTCTTAGAACAGATCTCAATGCCCTTGACGGCCCCATACCAAAATGTAAACAGAACTTGAGGAATTACTCCAGCCCTTTGGGAATTCCCCGAGACCAGCCCTTAAAAATAAGCTAATAGACACCTCGGGGTCCAAGTCCCTGCTCCGCTCTGTCGGGTATACTTGGACACAAGTTCGAGCTTGTAAATAAACCCTCGTGTGTTTGCATTGGTGTTGGCTTCTCGGTGATTTCTCAGATTCGCAATCTTGGGCACAACAGTCTGAGATAAAAAAAAAAAAAGAAGCTCGGACGCAGGTAGAGTGAACACAGGGTTCTGAGAGAAGCGGCGGAGACCCGGGGGCTTTGGGGCTCTTCTGTGGAGGCCCCAGCAGACTGGGGGGCGGGATGCTCAGCCCCAGAGCCAGAGGACCCAGCTGCCCCACCGGCATCCCGCCCATCAGAGCCAGGACTCAGGGAGCAGCACAGTGTCGCCGGCTGGAGCCCAGAGGCACTGACGCCCACCCCGCCTCTGACCCCCGCAGGTGCAACTCCCAGGCAGATGTGCACCTGAAAATCAGCGCCAAGGCCCATACCCAGACCCCACACAGACCATTCGCTGCCACCAAGTTGTTAGACCACAGAGGCTTCAGAGCTTTAGCTCTCCCTGGAAAGTAGGGTCTATTCTTTGTAGTTTCTGCTCTAATTTCAATTATTTTCTTTGATTCTTTTTTATTAATTGCCTTCTTTTAATTTTATGTATGTACCTTATATATTTCTTATTTTTACTTTTATGGTAGTTTAATTGTGTTTCATATTTTGGGATTTAGAATCTTTTAACAAGCAGGCCAAAATAAATTGGTGTGTTTTTTTTTGGAGGCCAGTTGTTATTGTTTTTCTTGGTTTTTCTTTTTCTTCCTTCTTTCTTTTCTGGAAATAATAATGAGATGGAGAAATTCTCCATCATAAAATAACATGAGGTAGTACTCACAGCCAGGAAGTTCATCAATAAACATATATGGTATCTAACTACAGTTTAAAACAATGATTATAAAGTTAGCAGCTGGGCTGGAAAAAGAACACAGAAGAAAACTAGAGAATCCCTTACTGTAGAAATACAAGAACTAAAATCAAGTTAGTCCAACGTTAAAAATTCTATAACTGAGATGCAGTCCCAAGTGGAAGCCTTAAAAACAAGAAAGGTTATGGATGACAGAGGCAGACGTAGGGAAGTCAGCCACTTATTAAAACAATAACATTCATATCATAGGAGACTCAGAAGATGAAGAGAGAGAAATGGTGGGCCTTACTCAGCCATCAGAAATGACAAATACCCACCATTTGCTTCAAGTTGGATGGAACTGGAAGGTATTATGCTGAGTGAAGTAGGACAATCGGAGAAGGACAAACATTGTATGTTCTCATTCATTTGGGTTATATAGGTAATAGTGAAAGGGAATATAAGAGAAGGGAGTAGAAATATGTTGGAAATATCAGAAAGGGAGGCAGAACATAAAGACTCCTAACTTGGAATTGAACTAGGGGTGACTGAAGGGGAGGAGGGCAGGGTTGAGGGTAAACGGGTGACGGGAACTGAGGGGGACACTAGATGGGATGAGCACTGGGTGTTATTCTGATTTGGGAAACTGAACACCAATAAAAAATAAATTTATTATTTAAAAGAAAGAAAGAAAGAAAGAAAGAAAGAGTGGCACCTGGGTGGCTCAGTTACGCTTCTGACTTAGGCACAAATCATGATCCAGGTCCCGAGGCAGGCTCCCTGTTCAGCAGGGAACCTGCTTCTCCTTCTCCCTCTGCCCCTATCGCTCATGTTTTTCTCCTCTCTCTCTCTCTTATAAATAAATAACATCTTTGAAAAAGAAACAAACAAACCCAGAAGGAAGAGAAATCTCCAATGTAGAAGAATTTCAAACAATTTGTGCAGACATTCCACCTACAAGTTCATGAGCATAGCTTCCCACTCTTAAGTGTGCAATACACAAAGTAACTTTCCTCTACAAAATATATTTAGAAAAACCTAAAATAATAATGATAATATAATAATAATAATAAAATAATAACAATAATGAATCAGTTTACTACGGAGAAAGCTGACAAACATTACCTCAGCAAGATGATCAGATCGATTCCAAGACTGATAAATCATGTTGATAGTATCTATCCTTTATATGATATAATGAAAATGGCATTATATCTCTGTATATAATCCACAGAAACAGTTCAATCATGAGATAAAGAACAGACATGTCCCAACTGAAGGAAATTTTTCAAAATACTCTACTTCTCAAAGTGTTCCAGTTCAACAACAACAAGGAAAGGCTGAAAGACTGTCACAATCCAGAGGAGCCTAAGAAAACAGGAGGACAAGCGGAATGTGATATGAGGGTTGGTAACTTAGCAAAAACTAAGGAAATCTGAACATAATATGGTCTTTGGTTAATGCGACTATTTTAATATAGATTCATTAGCTAATCTTTGTACCGTACTAATATAAGATATCAATAATTGGAGAAATTGAGTGCAAGTGCATGTGAATGCACTGTACTATCTTCTCAATTTCCCTAAAAATCTTTGTTTTTTTCCTAATAAATAAGATTTATTTTGAAAATTAACTTAAATGAATCAGGCTCCAAGTGTGAAGACATTTTAAGAATAGTTGAATTAACTTTTGCCTTATTCTTAAAGAGTTCCTTTGATGGAAACAAAGTAAGAATTTTAGACCAGAAGGAAAGAAAAACACTTATGAACACGTATAATGCTTCCTCAACCTGAAAAGCAGGAACGGATAATAAATAACAAAAATCAGATAAAAATAATTCTAGTATAATAGACACCATATTGCAAGTGCATTTAAATTTAGCAATGCATAACATTTATTTCCTTGACATTTGTCTTCCAAAGAGTTCACAGTGTTTCAGTGTCAGTTGAAACAGGGGAAGAATCTCAGGGAAGAATCCTTCACATAATAATAGGACCATTGGCAATAATGTCTCTCAGTTCGTTCCAAATCCATAAAGATGCATTTCCTGATGAGTGACTGAACTGTGAAGAAAGAGAAGAGAAACCCTCATCCCTCTGAATTACTTGTGTCAGAATATTTTAACCATAGTACTACGGATAGTAGTAAATTATCCTTATTAACAGGAAATACGTCTCAGATTGGAATCTCAGCAATGAGATGCGCTGAGAAAAAATGCTTTAACTCGCTCCTCATCTTTTAAAGACAAAGGAGAGGTTTTCTATGTAGAAAGACAGTTGTCAAGATAGCCTTAGGGAATAAGAGTCTGCAGCATCGAACCCCGCTACACAGCTAGGACGCTCGTGCTCCAGGTCTTCCTGATCCCAAATCCCTGGGCCTGTCCCCCAACACAGGATGCCATGCTGAGGTCATTTGCAATGGCTCTCTTAGGAGCTCTGGGGAAGGGGGAAGGAGCTAGATAGGATGGGACAGGACACATGGAGGCCTAGAAAATTAAGGCCATTCCGATTTAAATTCAGTGTTAGCACACGCCCAGCCATCCCAGGCTCCTGTGAAGAAGAGCTGAATTTTACATTACTTCAGTTACAGGAAAAAAACAAAAGTTTACAGCTTAATGACCTAGAAATCCCCACAATAGAATCAAAACTGAGCCCAGGCCAAGGGCAGGTAGTCCCTATTAGAATGGGAAGAGAGCTCAATTCCTTGAAGGCCCCATATCAAAATGTAAACAGAAATTGAGGAATTACTCCAGCCCTTCTGGAGGTCCCAGAGACAAGCCCTTAAAACTAAGCTAAAACCTACCTCAGGTTCCAACTCCCTGCTCCGCTCTGTCAGGTATAATTGGACACAAGCTCGAGCTTGTAAGTAAACCCTCGTGTGTTTTCATCAGTGTTGGCTTCTCGGTGGTTTCTCAGATTCGCAATCTTGGGCACAACAGTCTGAGATAAAAAAACAAAAACAAAAGATGCTCGGACGCAGGTAGAGTGAACACAGGGTTCTGAGAGAAGCAGCGGAGACCCGGGGGCTTGGGGGCTCTTCTGTGGAGGCCCCTGCAGACTGGGGGGCAATATGCTCAGCCCCAGAGCCAGAGGACCCAGAGACCCCTCCCGCATCCCGCCCATCAGGGTCAGGTCTCAGGGAGCAGCAGAGCGCCTCCTGCTAGACTCCAGAGGCGCTGACGCCCAACCCGCCTCTCACCCCTCAGTTCCATCTACCAGGCAGATGTGCACCTGATAATCAGTGCCACAGCCCATCCCCAGACCCGGCACAGACCACTCACTGCCACCAAGTTGTTGGACCACTGATGCTGCAGAGCTTCAGCTCTGCCTGGAAAGTAGGGTCTAGCTTCCTTTGTACTTTGTGCTTTTTTTCCATTTATTTTCTTTGATTCTTTTTTATTAATTGCCTTATTTAATTTTTATATATGTACCTTATATATTTCTTATTTTTACTTTCATGTTACTTTAATTGTATTTCATATTTTGGGATTTAGAATCTGTTAACAAGCAGGCCAAAATAATTTGGTGGTTTTTTTTAGAGAGCATTTGTTATTGTTTTTCTTGGTTTTCTTTTTCTTCCCATTTTCTTTTCTGGAAAAAGTAATGAGATGGAGAAATTCACCTCCATAAAATAACATGAGGTATTACTCACAGCCAGGAAGTCCATCAATACACATATATGATGTAAAACTACAGTTTAAAACAATGATTATAAAGTACCAGCTGGACTGGAAAAAGAACACAGAAGAAAACTAGAGAATCCCTTACTGTAGAAATAAAAGAACTAAAATCTAGTCAGGCCAATGTTAAAAATGCTATAACTGAGATGCAGTCCCAAGTGGAAGCCTTAAAAACAAGAAAGGTTATGGACCACAGAGGCAGACGTAGGGAAGTCAGGCACTTATTAAAACAATAACATTCGTATCATAGGAGACTCAGAAGATGAAGAGAGAGAAAAGGTGGGCCTTGCTCAGCCATCAGAAATGACAAATACCCACCATTTGCTTCAACGTGGATAGAACTGGAAGGTATTATGCTGAGTGAAGTAAGTCAATTGGAGACGGACAAATATTGTATGTTCTCATTCGTTTGGGGAATATAGGTAATAATGAAAGGAAATATAAGGGAAGGGAGTAGAAATGTGTGAGAAATATCAGAAAGGGAGACAGAACATAGACTCCTAACTCAGGGAAATGAACTAGGGGTAATGGATGGGGAGGAGGGCAGGCGGTGGGGGTGAATGGGTGATCAGCACTTGGTGTTCTTCTGTATGATGGCAAACTGAACACCAATAAAAAAATAAATTTATTATTAAAAAAGAAAGAAAAAAAGAAAGAGTGGCACCTGGGTGGCTCAGTCAGTTAAGCTTCTGCCTTAGGCTCAGATCATGATCCAGGTCCCAAGGCAGCCTCCCTGTTTAGCAGGGAACCTACGTCTCCCTCTCCCTCTGCTCCTCTCGCTCATGCTTTTTCTCTCCTCTCTCTCTCAAATAAATAGAAAACATTTTTGAAAAAGAAACAAACAAAAAACCCAGAAGGAAGAAAAATCTCCCATGTGGAAGAATTTCAAACAATTTGTGCATACATTTCACCGTCAAGTTCATGAGCATAGCTTCCCACTCTTATTTCCAGAATACACATAGTAACTTCCTCCTAGAAAATATAATATGAAAAACTTAAAATAATATTGACAATATAATAATAATAATTAATAACAATAATAATAAAGAATCAGTTTACTACGGAGAAAGCTGAGAAACACTACCTCAGCAAGATGATCAGATCGATACCAAGACTGATAAATCACGTTGATAGTATCTATCCTTTATGATATAATGAAAATGGCAGTATATCTCTGTATATAATCCACAAAAACAGTTCAGTCATGAGATAAACGAAAGACATATCCCAAATGAGGGAAATTTTACAAAATACTCTACTTCTCAAAGTGTTCCAGTTCAAGAACAACAAGGAAAGCCTGAAAGACTGTCACAATCTAGAGAAGCCTAAGAAATCAGGAGGACAAATGGAATGTGATATGAGGGATGGTAACTTAGCAAAAACTAAGGAAATCTGAATAAAGTATGGTCTTTGGTTAATGCGAATTTTTTAATCTTGATTCATTAGCTAATATTTGTACCGTAATAATATAAGATATCAATAATTGCAGAAACTGAGTGCAAGTGCATGCGAATGCTCTGTACTATCTTCTCAATTTCACTACAAATCTTTGTTTTTTTCCTAATAAATAAGATTTATTTTGAAAATTGATTTAAATGAATCAGGCTCCAAGTGTGAAGACATTTTAAGAATTGTTGAATTATCCTTGCCTTATTCTTATAGAGTTCCTTCAGTGGGCACAAAGTAATAATTTTATATCAGAAGGAAATAACAACACTTATGAAGACGTATAATGCCTCCTCAACCTGAAAAGAAAGGATAATAAATGCAAAAATCAGATAAAATACTTCTAATATAATAGGCACCATATTGCAACTGCATTTAAAATTAGCAATGCATAATATTTATTTCCTTGACATTTGTCTTCCAAAGAGTTCACAGTGTTTCAGTGTCAGTTGAAACAGGGGAAGAATCTCAGGGAAGAATCCTTCACATAATAATAGGACCATTGGTAATAATGTCTCTCAATTATTTCCAAATCCATACAGATGCATTTCCTGATGAGTGACTGAACTGTGAAGAAAGAGAAGAGAAACCCTCATCCCTCTGAATTACTTGTGTCAGAATATTTTAACCATAGGACTACAGATAGTAAATTATACTTATTAACAAGAAATACGTCTCAGATTGGAATCTGAGCAATCAATGGGCAGAGTAAAAACACTTTGACTCGCTCCTCATCTTTTAAAGATAAAGGAGAGCTTTTCTACGTACAAAGTTAGTTGTCAAGATAGCCTTAGGGAATAAGAGTCTGCAGCATGGAATCCCGGGGCACAGCTGGGACGCTCACGAGCCAGTTCTTCCTGATCCCAAATCCCTGGTCCTGTCCCCCAACACAGGATGCCAAGCTGAGGTCATTTGCAATTGCTCTCTTAGGAGCTCGGGGAAGGGGGAAAGAGCTAGATGGGACAAAATGCAAAGAGGCCGTTGAAATGAAGGCCTTTCTACTTTAAGTTCAGTGTTCGAACAAGTCCAGCCATCCCAGGCCCCTGTGAAGAAGACCTGAAATTTACATTATTTCAGTTACAGGAAAAAAACAAAAGTTTACAGCTTAATGTCCTAGAATGCCCCACAATTGAATCAAACTGAGCCCATGCCATGGGCTGGAAGCACCTATTAGAATGAGAGCAGAGCTCAACACCTTGGAAGGCCCCAAATCAAAATATAAACAGAAATTGAGGAATTGAGGAAGCCCTTCTGGAGGACCCCGGGATAAGCCCTTAAAACTAAGCTAAAACACACCTCGGGGTCCAAGTCCCTGCCCCGTTGTGTTGGGTGTACTTGGACACAAGCTCGAGTTTGGAAATCAACCCTTGTGTGTTTGCATTGGTGTCAGTTCCTTAGTGGTTTCTCGGATTCACAATCTTGGGCACAACACCGCCATGTCCTCTCCCACCTTGGCTGAACCCCTATCCCCTCCCACCCAGGGTGACACTCAGTCACCTCCCCGTACAACAGCTGGGCACAGGCCGTCACAGAGGTCCCATGTGCATGGTGGGCACTCCCGCCTTCCCTGCCCTCCCAGAGGAAGGAAGGAGGTTTCGGCAGGACACACTCCCATGGTGGCCCCAAGGCTCCCTGCCCAGCACCGCAGCTCGTGACAGGTCGGGTCTGTGTCCCTCACGCCTGCTTCTCCTCCCCGGTTTTCCCACAGGAAATGAAGGAGGACGCCCTGGTCTCCTCCAGGGACATCACATAGATAGACCTGGACATCATCAAGAAGTTCAGCAGCCACATCATGTTTTAGGACTGCTAGGGGGTCGGATGAGTGAGGCTGCTGGGCCAGGGGGCTTTGGGGCCCTGGAGGCTTCTGGGTAAGGAAAACGGGGCCTGTGAGGCCAGGGAGAGCAATAGCAACCAACAACACACCGCTCCATGGTAGGGTGATGGGGATGACCACACCCCCAGGGCCTCAGGGATGACGAGGCCACAAGGATGGGGCCTCCAGGGGTTGCCATGGGACCTGAACACCAAAGGGGAGAGGGACGGCCCCCTGAGAAGCAGGGGATGGGGTGGGGGACGTGAGGGGCATGAACCGGACCTGGGGGCCAGGCGGCATGTCCACGGCTGGAGCAAGACGCACATCGATCCCAAGAGGGTCAGACGGTTCAGAGTGACACCCACTCTCGGTGCTTTATATATTTCTAAATTCTGTGCATTTAATTTGAGACAATTTGCAATTTTAACCATACATATTATGATGACCCCCAGATAATGCCCCCGGTCCAGCCAGGGCCCTGCACTCACCACATGGGGCCCCAGGGGCAGGTGTCACAACAAACCCCAGAATGGGGTCGCCTTTATCTGTAGATGTCTCTGTGTGCATCTTAGAGAACGGGGATGCCCTGTGTCCGCCGGCCCCCACGCCATCCCCCCATTCCCAGACCCACACCATCCCCCTACATCATCATCCCCCATGGCATCGCCACTACCCCATCCCCCTGACACACACACAGCCTCACATAATCCCCCCACAGTATACCCCAACACCATCCCCCCTATACCATCCCCCACATTCCACCACCATCATACCCATGCCCCCACACCATCGACCCCGAGCAAGGACCTGGTGCAGCTGCCCCCTGTGGGACAATATCAGCCTCCCAGGGTTCTCTGGATACCCTGCTCCCATCAGAAGCCCGGGTATCCCATAGAGTACCCAGGGGTTGCAGGGAGGATGGACGGCAGGGAGCCCCCAACAGTGTTAGCATGTGAGTGAATCAGAGGACCCACTGTGCCCTGCCTCCACCCACTGTCACTCCTGGAGGGTGGGACACCCTGCACAGGACACCAGGTCCTAACCCAGAGGTACCTGGGCTGATTGGGCCCAGGCTCTGTGGGGGCTGGTTGATTTGAGCCCGCACCAGTCCCAACACATAGACTAATGGAATCAGGCCCACATGGCCCTAGCCAGCCCTGGATTCTGGCCCCAGGCTGAGCAAGCCCTCTCACTGCTGGATGTGGCCTGCTGGGCCCTGGGCGTGCCCCAAAGATCCAGGTCGCTGATCTAGGGCAGCCCTGGGGATCCTGGGACACCCCAGTGTGGGGAAAGGAGGGGCAAGCTGGTGGGCCCCACCCGCACCCACACCTGGAGACAGGCACCTCCAGGTACTGGGGCCCCCAGAGGGCCCAAGGCCAGGGTCCAGCTGCCCTGCGGGAACCCAGTGCAGGAGCCCATGAGCTGCAGGTCCAGTTCAGCTTTGCTGTCCTCAGAACCGTCTCTCAGGCTGAAACCTCAGGACACACACCCCCACCCGGAGTCCACACATGCTCCCCAGGGGAGACTCCAGCACTCGACCCCCAACCCATGTGATTCTTGTCCTCTCGTAAAGGACAGAAAAGTCTCCTTCCCCAGGTGAAGGCACGCACCCACAGCTCTGAGCCCGTTTGCTGTAGAAAGTCAATAAAATGTTGTGGTGCGAAAATGCACAGCCAGCCCGTTTCTGTGTCTCCCAGAACTCTGTGCACAGGGCGTGTAGAGACCCCCAGAGAGGAGGAGGGGGCACCACCTAGGCCCCAACTAGCCTGTGCAGGGGCGCCACCAGGCACACACAGCTGACGTCCCCACGTGCCTTCCAGGAGCGGCCAGACCCACTGCTGGACATGGGAATGTGGCCGAGCCAGAACTTCAAGCTCAGCTGACCCTCCAGCTGAAAGTCACTGCATGAGCGAGCCCCAGCCCTGCCAGGAGAGCCCAGCTAACTGCCCAGGGCCAGCACCAGAAATGATGTTGTGCCAACCATTTCGGGGTTTTTTGGTGACGGAGCCAGAGGATCCGATTGCTGCACTTGATAGCTGCATGGGATAGACACACACACACCTCAAAAGCAACAACAACAACAAAAAAGCAACAAAAGACAGTATCCCCCCAATACTGTCAAACAGCAGCCAGATGGTTACTTACACAATGCTGTGGTCCCCAATAGGATACAGGGAAAACGCTATAAGCCATGACTGCAGAGGTGCTAGAGATGTGCCTGCTGTGTTCCAACAAGGAGGCAGAGGGGCAGGAAGCATCCTCCGGAGGGGGGGCCCCTCCTAGGAAAGGACACCAGGTCCCTGTAAAGGCTACGGAGGGTGAAATATGTCCTCCTCTCTTTCTGCTTCTGGTTTTCCTCCTAAATGCCATTTTCCTCAATCATATTAGCAAGAATTTATTTTATGTTTTTAAATTTCCTTTTATTGCAGTCCAATTTGTATGAATTCTTTCTTCAGCAAGGGTGTCATTCAGGAGAGATAAAGATTTTCCCAGACAGGAAACATATAAAGGAGTTCAGGACCACTCCAGTAAGGAATTTTAAGAGGGACTCTTCTAGTGGGGGGAAAAAAAGAGACCAAATGCAACAAAGACTAGAAAGGACGAGAGAACGTCACCAGAAACACCAACTCTTCCGGTAACACAGAGGCACAAAGTTCATATCTTTAAATAATCACTCTGAAAGATGATAGACTAAATGCTCTAATCAAAAGATATAGGGTAACAGAGTAGCTAAAAATCAGGATCCGGGATGCCTGGGTGGCTCAGGGGTTGAGCCTCTGCCTTTAACTCAGGGTGTGATCTTGGAGTCTTGGATCGAGTCCCATACTGGGCTCCTGGTGGGGAGACTGCTTCTCTCTCTGCATCATTTCCTGCCTCTCTCTCTCCCTGTCTCTCTGATAAATAAAATTATTATTAAAAAAACAACATCCATCTGTACGCTGCCAACAAGATGCTCACCTTAGACCTATAGACACCGACAGATTGAAAGTCAGGGGATGGAAAATCATCTATCACGCTAATGGATATCAAAAGAAAGCTGGAGGACACATACTCATATCAGACAAACGAGATTGGAGACCAAACCCAGAGGGACACATGGTGGCTCAGTGTTTGAGCATCTGCCTTCAGATCAGGGGGTGATCCTGGGATCCCAGGATCGAGTTCCACATCTGCCTCCCCTTAGGGAGCCTGCCTCTCACTCTGCTATGTTTCTTCCTCTGCTCCTCTGTGTCTCTCTCATGAATAAATAAGTAAAATATTTAAATTTCAAACAAGAAAGAATACTGTAAGAAGAGATGAAGAAGGGCATTATTTCATAATTAAAAAGACTCTCTATCAAGATCAAACAACTAAATATTTATGCTGCCTACATGGCAAAATCACAAATGAGAGAAGAGAGATCAAGTAAGCACCAGAAAAATTAGACAATTATAAGGAATACTAAGAAATCATACGCTAACAAACTGGGAGACCTGGAAGAAATGGACAAATCTTCAGAAATTTGCAAACGAGCAAAAATGAAATAGGAAGAAATAGAAAATGTGAACAGACCCATAACTAGCAAAGGAATTGAATCAGCAAGGCACCTGGGTGCCTCAGTGGTTGAGCATCTGCTTTGGCTCAGTTCATGATCCCGCAGACCTGGGGGATCAAGTCCCACATCAGGCTCCCCGAAT
This sequence comes from Canis lupus baileyi, assembly GCF_048164855.1. Classification (NCBI taxonomy): domain Eukaryota; kingdom Metazoa; phylum Chordata; class Mammalia; order Carnivora; family Canidae; genus Canis; species Canis lupus. Next base: position 33,658,486 of record NC_132872.1, on the reverse strand, counting down.
GGAGCCTCAATTTCCCTGTGTCTATACCTCTGCCCCTCTGTGTCTCTCATGAATACATAAATAAAATCTTTAAAAAAGAAAAAAGATAAGAAGATGAGAAAGGACCCAAATAAAATCACAAATGAGAAAATAGAAATAACAACCAACACTAGAGAAATACAAACGATTATAAGAGAACATTATGAAAAATTATATGCCAGCAACCTAGAACCTGGAAGAAATAGATAAATTCCTGGAAATATATAACATTGCAAAAATGAAAAAGGAAGAAATAAGAAACCTGAACAGACAGATAACCAGCACAGAAACTGAATCAGCAATCAAGAATCTCCCAACAGGAGATGCTTAGATCAATAGAACAGAATGGAAATCTGAAACAAGATACAAACCTGTAACTCTATGATCCACTAATCGACAACAAGGCAGGAAGGAATATCCAATGGCACAAAGACAGTCTCTTCAACAAACCCTAACCCTGACCCCAGGATAAGAACAAATGGTGTTGGGAAAACCAGGCAGCCACATGCAGAAGAATCAAACTGGACCACTTTCTTACACCATATATATAAAAAATAAATTCAAAATGGATGAAATACCTAAATGTGAGACCTGAAACCATAAAAAGAAGAAAAGATAGGCAGCAATGACTTTGACATTGACCATTGGATGTTCTTTCAGATATGCCTCTGAGGTGAGGGAAACAAAAGCAAAAATACTATTGGGGCTTCATCAAATTGAAAAGCTTCCACAAAGTGAAGGAAACAACCAAAGGTAAATGGCAACATACAGGAGGAGGGTAAAGATGGCAGAAGTGTAGTGTCCCCAAATCACCTGTCCCCACGAAATTACCTAGATAACCTTCAAATCATCCAGAAAATCTACGAATTTGGCCTGAGATTTAAACAGAGACCAGATTGAATGCTACAGTGAGAAAAGTTCATGATTCTATCAAGGTAGGAAGACGGGAAAAAAAAATAAAGAAACAAAAGGCATCCAAGTGTGAGGGGCCCTGCGAGGAGCCCGGCTAAGGCCGGGGCGAGTTCCCCCAGGACAGAAGAGCTCTGTGCTGAGAGAAGGAGGAGCTGAACTAATCTTCCAGTGCGGAATGGCGCCTTCAAGGAGTCAGAGCAGGACTCCAGGAGGGCGGGGATGCCCTAGGGCTCTCTGGGACTCTAACAGACACGTGCACTCCTAGGAGAGTGCACCAAGCTCCCTGAGGGCTGCAGGGCACATGCATTGACCCAGGAGCAGCTCTGTGGGCCTCGGGTGGCGGCTCTGCGAGGAGGGTTTGCATGGCCCCGGGAGCAGCTTGGCAGCGGCTCCTCCTGCACAGGAAGAGACTCTGTGCGGAGGGTGCTGTGGGGCTCCGGGAGCAACTCCGAGGGGCTTGGGCGGTGGCTTCGCAGTGAGGCGGCTTTGCAGCCGGGAGCGAGAATCCAAGAGCGCAGGCCCAGGAGTACAGGGCTTCGGGATACAGCCCAGGATTCGGGCTACCCCAGGACAGACAGAGGCCCAGAGGGCCCAGGACAGCATGGACGCTCCTGCCCAGAGCTGAGCAGATCAGCGGCCCCGCCCCAGAGCCTCCAGGCCCTTCAGATGGACTACTCCTGAGTTACTGCGGGGGCTGAATACAGGTTTCCAGAGCTGGCCCCTGACACTGGGGTTGTTCATCCTGGGGCCTCACGGGGTAAACTACCCCCACTGAGCCCTGCACCAGGCAGGGGACAGAGCAGCTCCCCAAAGGGCTAACACCTGACAATCAGCACAACAGGCCCCTCCCCCAGAAGACCAGCTAGACGGACAAGTTCCAGGGGAAGTCAAGGGACTTAAAGTATACAGAATCTGAAGATACTCCCCCATGTTTTTTTTTCATTTCTGATTGCTTCCCCCAACCTTTTCCCCCTTTCTTTCTTTTTCTTTCTCTTTTATTCTATTTTTTCCTTCTTTCTTCCTTTATTCTTTTTTCTTTTTCTCTTTTCTTTCCTTCTTTCTCTCCTCTCTTTTTCTCCTTTTCCGAATACAATTTGTTTTTGGCCACACTGCACTCAGCAAAATGACTAGATAGAAAAGCTCTCCTCAAAAGAAAGAATCAGAAACAGCCCTCCCTCACACAGAGTTACAAAATCTGGATTATAATTCAATGTCAGAAAGCCAATTCAGAAGCACTACTATACAGCTACTGGTGGCTCTAGAAAAAAGCATAAAGATTCAAGAGACTTCATGACTGCAGAATTTAGATCCAATCAGGCAGAAAGTAAAAATCAATTGAATGAGATGCAATCCAAACTAGAAGTCCTAACGACGAGGGTTAATGAGGTGGAAGAACGAATGAGTGACATGGAAGAAAAGTTGATGGCAAAGAGGGAAACTGAGGAATAAAGAGACAGACAATTAAAAGACCAGGAAGACAGATTAAGGGAAATAAACAACAACCTGAGGAAGAGAAAACCTATGTGTCATTGGGGTTCCCGAGGGTGCCAAAATGGACAGTGGGCCAGAGTAGTTATTTGAACAAATCCTAGCTGAAAACTTTCCTAATCTGGGAAGGGAAACAGGCATTCAGATCCAGGAAATAGAGATATCCCCCCTAAAATCAATAAAAACAGTCCAACACCTTGACATTTAATAGTGAAGCTTGCAAATTCCAAGGATAAAGAGAAGATCCTTAAAGCAGCAAGAGACAAGAAATCCCTGACCTTTATGGGGAGGAGCATTACGGTAACAGCAGATGTCTCCACAGTGACCTGGCAGCCCTGAAAGGGCTGGCAGGATATACTCAGGGTCCTCAATGAGAAGAACATGCAACCAAAAATACTTTATCCAACAAGGATCTCATTCCAAATGGAAGGAGAGATAAAGAGCTTCCAAGTCAGGAAGGAAATGAAAGAATATGTGATCTCCAAACCAGGTCTGCAAGAAATCTTAAGGGGGACTCTTAAAATTCCCCTTTCAGAAGAAGTTCAGTGGAACAATCGACAAAAACAAGGACTGAATACATATCATGATGACACTAAACTCATATCTGTCAATAGAAACTCTGAACGTGAACAGGTTTAATGACCCCATCAAAAGGCGCAGGGTTTCAGACTGGATAAAAAAGCAGGACCCATCTATTTGCTGTCTACAAGAGACTCATTTTAGACAGAAGGACACCTACAATCTGAAAATAAAATATTGGAGAACCATTTACCATTCAAATGGTCCTCAAAAGAAAGCAGGGGTAGCCATCCTTATATCAGATAAACTAAAATTTACCCTGAAGACTGTAGTGAGAGATGAAGAGGGACACTAAATCACACTTAAGGGATCTATCCAACAAGAGGACTTAACAATCCTCAATATATGCCCCAAATGTAGGAGCTGCCAAATATTTAAACCAATTAATAACCTAAGTGAAGAAAATTTAGATAATAATACACTTACACTTGGTGAAATCAATCCAGCTCTTTCTACCCTCAATAGGTCTTCTAAGCACAACATCTCCAAAGAAACGAGAGCTTTAAATGATACACTGGACCAGTTGGATTTCACAGATATCTACAGAACTTTATTTATTTATTTATTTAATTTATGATAAGCAATGAGTGAGAGAGAGAGAGAGAGAGAGAGGCAGAGACATAGGGAGAGGGAGAAGCAGGCTCCATGCACTGGGAGCCTGATGTGGGATTCGATCCCGGGTCTCCAGGATCGCGCCCTGGGCCAAAGGCAGGCGCCAAACTGCTGCGCCACCCAGGGATCCCCTCTACAGAACTTTACATCCAAACTCAACTGAATACACATTCTTCTCAAGTGCACATGGAACTTTCTCCAGAATAGACCACATACTGGGTCACAAATAGGGTCTGAACTGATATCAAAGGATTGGGATAACCCCATGCATATACTGAGACCATAATGCCTTGAAATTAGAACTAAATAACAACAAGAAGTTTGGAAGGACCTCAAACATGTGGAGGTGAAGGATCATCCTGCTACAAGACAAAAGGGTCAACCAGAAAATTAAGGAAGAATTAAAAAGATTCATGGAAACTACTGAGAATAAACATACAACCGTTCAAAATCCTTGAGATGCAGCAAAAGCAGTCCTAAGGGGGAAATACATCACAATACAAACATCCATTCAAAAACCGGAAACTACTCAAATACAAAAGCTAAACTTACACATAAAGAGGCTAGAGAAAAAACAGCAGATAGATCCTACACCCAACAGAAGAATAGAGTTAATTAAAATTCGAGCAGAATTCAAGGAAATCGAGACCAGAAGAATGGTGGAACAGATCAATGGAACGAGGAGTTGGTTCTTTGTACGAATTAATAAGATAGATAAACCATTAGCCAAACTTATTAAAAAGAAGAGAGAATATTTAAATTAATAAAATCATGAATGAGAAAGGAGAGATCACTACCAATACCAAGGAAATACAAAGAATTATAAAAACATATTATGAAAAGACATACACCAATAAATTAGGAAATCTAGAAGAAATGGACGCATTCCTGGAAAGCCAGAAACTACCAAAACTGGAACAGGAAGAAATAGAAAACCTGAACAGGCCAATAACCAGGGAGGATATTGAAGCAGTCATCCAAAATCTCCCCAGACACAAAACTCCAGGGCCTGATTGCTTCCCAGGGGAATTCTATCAAACGTTTAATGAAGAAACCATACCTATCTTACTAAACCTGTTTGGAAAGATAGAAAGAGATGGAGTACTTCCAAAATAGTTCTATGAAGCCAGCATCACCTTAATTCCAAAACCAGACAATGACCCCACTAAAAAGGAAAATTATAGACCAATATCCCTGATGAACATGGATGCAAAAATTCTCAACAAGATACTAGCCAATAGGATCCAACAGTACACTAAGAAAATTATTCACCATGAACAAGTAGGACTTATCCCAGGGACACAAGGCTGGTTCAACACTCGTCAAACAAACAATGTGATTCATCATATCAGCAAGAGAAAAACCAAGAAACATATGATCCTCTCATTAGATGCAGAGTAAGCATTTGACAAAATAGAGCATCCATTCCTGATCAAAACACATCAGAGAGTAGGGATAGAGGGAACATGCCTCGACATCTTAAAAGCCATCTACAAAAGCCCACAGCAAACATCATTCTCAATGGGGAAGAACTGGGAGCCTTTCCCCTAAGATCAGGAACAAGACAGGGATATCCACTCTCACCACTGTTATTCAACATAGTACTGGAAATCCGAGCCTCAGCAATCAGACAACAAAAAGACATTAAAGGCATTCAAATTGGCAAAGAATTCAAACTCTCCCTCTTCGCTGATGACATGATACTCTACCTAGAAAAACCAAAAGCCTCCACCCCACGATTGCTAGAACTCATACAGCAAATGGTAGCGTTGCCAGATACAAAATCAATGCCCAGAAATCAATGGCATTTCTATACACTAACAATGAGACTGAAGAAAGAAATATTAAGGAGTCAATCTCATTTACAATTGCACCCAAAAGCATAAGATACCTAGGAATAAACCTATCCAAGGAGGCAAAGGATCTATACCCTAAAAACTATAGAACACTTCTGAAAGAAATTGAGGAAGACACAAAGAAATGGAAAAATATTCCATGCTCATGGATTGGCAGAATTAACATTGTGAAAATGTCAATGTTACCAAGGCAATGTACAGGCGCCTGCCTTTGGCCCAGGGCGTGATCCTGGAGACCGGGGATCGAATCCCACTTCGGGATCCCGGCATGGAGCCTGCTTTTCCCTCTGCCTGTGTCTCTGCCTCTCTCTCTGTGACTATCATAAAAAAAAATTAAAAAAGAAGATAAAAATAGAGCTACCCTACGATTCCAAAATTGCACAGAAGATACAAAGAGGACACAAAAGTAGTTTAGTAGATTCGAAGAGGAGCACGCAGCTCAGTGTTGGTCGCAGTGTTATCAACAACAGCGAAAGTGTGTATACAGCCTAGGTGTCCATCGACAGATGAATGGTCAGAGACGATGTGGTAAATATACACACTGCGACATCACTCGTTCATCAGAAGGGATGAAATGAAGCCATTTTCAATGACATGGGAGAAGTGGAAGGGACTTATGCACAATGAACTCAGTCAGTCTGAGAAAGACAGATACCAAATACCATACAATTGTATTCACATGTGAATTTTAAGAAACCAAACAAACTGGCAAGGGGCGAAGGATGGATGAGAGATGCAAACCAAGAAACACACTCTTAACCACAGAGAATAAACTAATAAAACCAGAGGAAAGTGGGTGGATGGGGAATCAGTGGATGGGGATAGCGGAGGTCACCTCTGACCAGTACCAGGCATTGTATTCAAGGGTTGAATCACTATGTGGTAAACCTGAAACTATATCATACTGTGTTATCACTATGTGGTAAACCTAAAACTATATCATACCTTGTTTACAAAGAGGAATTCAAGTAAAACTTTAAAATAATAATTGGTAGTATAGAGGAAACATGTGTGCACAAGAGATAAATCAGAAAGACAACTGAAAATCCAAACAAAGAGTCTTTAGAGCCACAAATCCCCTCCTTAGCTCAGCTCAGGAGAAGCCTGACGTGCCTATTCTCACCCCAGCAGAAGACTGGATTTTGATTCTCTGGGGACGCCACTGACGTGGTAGAGTCAGGCTCAAAGAACCCAAAACCTAAATAGAGTGCATCATAATAAACTGCCCAAGATGCTAGGAGTCCCAGTGCAGGCACATGCCAAGACCCAAACTCTAACCATACACAGACATAACCCTAACCCTACACTTAAGCCTAATGTTAACCTAACCTTTTAACAAGAACTATCACGGGATCCTTGGGTGGCGCAGCAGTTTGGCGCCTGCCTTTGGCCCAGGGCGCGATCCTGGAGACCCAGGATCAAATCCCACATCGGGCTCCCGGTGCATGGAGCCTACTTCTCCCTCTGCCTGTGTCTCTGCCTCTCTCTCTTTCTCTCTCTGTGACTATCATAAATAAATAAAAATTAAAAAAAGAACTCTCACTAATCAAAAACCAAACACAAACCCAAAGACCGAAACACATTTATTGAACCTTCCTGCCTACCCTCACCCTAACTCCTAAACCTATTCTAAACCCTTAACCCTGACCCTTACCTTAAATCTAACCCTAACCCTAACCTCTACCAATAACCTTAACTTAATGTACTCAAATTCTATTCCTAACCTTTACCTATACCCTAACACTAACCCTCTAATACTAATCTTATCTCATACCCCAAAGTGTACCCTAACCAGTACCCTAAAACTAATCCCTAACCCACTGCCGAATCCTCTCTTACCCTTTTCCAAAACCGTACTCTGACCCTGACCTGACCCTATACCTAACCCCTAACCAAACACTAACCCTAATCCTAGCCGTAACCCCTATCCTAAACCTAACCCTCGCCCTAACCCTAAACCTAGCCCTAACTTTAACTCTAACCCCTAACCCTAATCCTAAATCACACCCTAACCCCTAACCCTAACTGCAAACCTAGCCCAACCCTAAATCTAACCATAACCCAAACCCCAATTCCTAACCTCCTGCCCTAATCCCTAAAATCTTAACCCTAACCCTAACACTAACTCCTGTCCATAACCCAAACCCCCATCCTAACTCCTAACCACTGACCCTTATCCTTATCCCTCACCCTAACCTCTAATCCGTAACCATAAGCATAATCACTAACCCCTAACATCTAACCTAAGCCTAACCACCAACTGACTCCCCTCCCTGATCCTATCATTCATTCTACCCATTCACTTACCCTGTGGTTCTGAGTAGTCCCTTCTGAGGTGGATGTGGCCCCCAACGACGCCTCCAGAGTCCTCTAGGGGGTCCTGAGGAAGCTGGGCTCCTGTGAGTGCGCACGTGGCCCCACGTGTTCCAGAGTCATAGTCAGCGGGTCCTGAGTATGCCGGGTCTCCTGTCACTGTGGAGTATGCCTCACATCCTCTGGAAGCCTCACAGCAGGTTTTCAGGAGGCCGGGGGCTCCCGTCAGCCTGGACATGGCCCCACATCCCCTGAAAACTCACCGCGCATCCTGAGGAGGCTGTGGGTTCCTGTCAGCCTTGATGGAGCCCCATGTGTCCCGAAGCCAAAGTGCAGGTCCTGAGGAGGACGGGGGTCCTGTCAGTCTTGACGTGACCCCACATTTTCCTCAGCCTCACCATAAGACCTGAGGAGGCTGGGGGCTCCTGTCAGCATGGACGTGGCCTCAAATCATCCCAATCCTTCACAGTGCATCCTGAGGAGGCCGGAGAAACCTGTCAGTGTGGATTCGGCATCCACATCTTTCTTAGGCCTCACCACAGGCTCTGACAAGGCTGGGGTCTTCTGTCCGCATGGACACATCCCCATATTTCCCAAAGTCTACACCGGGGGTCCTGAGGAAGTCAGCGTCCTGTTGTGTCCATGTGGCCCCAAGTCCTTCCGAAGCATCACCGAGGGTTCTGAGGAGGCCGGGGCTCCTGTAACCATGAATGCGGCCCCCAGCTTCCAGAAGCCTCAACTTATGTCCTGAGGGGCCCAGGAGCTCCTGCCAGAGTGGATGCGGTGCCACATTTTCCTGAAGCCTCCCCGCAAGTCCTGAGGTTGCTCAGGGGCTCCTGTCCGCGTGGATGCGGGCCCATAAATTCCTGAACCCTCCCCGCGGGTCCTGAGGCTGCTCAGGGGCTCCTGTCAGCATGGATGTGGGCCCACAATTCCTGAAGCCTCCCGGCGGTCCTGAGGAGGCTCAGGGTTCCTGTCAGTGAGGATGTCAGCCCACATCTTCCTGAAGTTCCCCGTGGGTCCTGAGGCGCCCAGGGGCTCCTGACAGGGTGGATGCGGGCCCACATTTTCCTAAAGCCTCACCTTGGGTCCTGAGGAGACCGGGGTTCCTGACAGCGTGAACACGGCCCAATTTCCCCCTGAAGACTCCCTGCGGGTCCTGAGGAGGCTGCAGCTCATGAGCATAGATGCGTCCCCACCTCCGCCTCAGCTCTCCCCAGCACAGGCTGGCTCCTGTTAGTGCAGGCAGAGGAGGCCTACTGCACATCCGCGCCCCATGGGAGGGTTCCGGTCTCGGGCGCCCCATGCGGGATGCTCAGGTGCTGCAGGAGGCTGTGTAGGAGGCAACGGGGGCTTCATGGGCCACACCTGCCTCTTTCAGGCTCCAGCTGGGGCCTGTTAGCTTCGGAAACATCTCACTGAAAAGGAGCCCAACACCCGGCTTCCCCAGTAATATTTAAGGACAAGGAATTTGAGCCCACAGCACGCGAATAAAATGTGGAACAGACTTTTACCACGTCCTGCAAAACTCACTCAACCCTCTTCCACTGTGGGCGGGACAGCGGGTTGGTGCAGCCGCAATGGAAACAGTGTGGAGGCCCCTCAGGAAGTTACAAATAGAGCCGCCCTGCGACCAGCAGGTGAACGGCCTGGAGCTCACTCCGAAGATACAGATGCAGTGAGACTCGGGACACCTGCACCCCAATGTCCACAGCAGCCGGGTCCACAGTAGCCACACTGTGGGGGAAGACTCGGTGCCCTGTGGCAGATGATGGATAAAGAGGATGGGAGATAGATGATGGTCATAGAGAGAGGAATGGTACTCAGCTATCAAAGAGAAGGAAATCTTGCCATTTGCAATGATGTGGATAGAACTAAAGGGATCATGTTAAGTGAAGTAAGTCAGTCGGAAAGAGAATGACCGTGTGGTGTCACTCATAGATGGAATTATAGAAGCAAAGCAGATGAACTACTGTGAAGGGAAGGAAAAACAAATAAGATGAAAACAGATGCAGGAAATAAAGACTCTTAACGATAAGAAATGAACTGAGGGTCTCTGGAGGGGTGAGGATAACAGGGGACCGGCATGAAGAAGGGCACGTGATGTCACGGGCACTGCTGTTATCTCCAACTGGTGAATCCCTGAATTCTTCCTCTGAAAGTATAATACACTATACATTAATTAATTGGGTTTAAATTAAATTAAAAAAATCAGTTGTGTCAGAGCACATTTCCTTCTGTATTCTCTGTTTTGCTCATTCAGCTTATGCGGGGACCACCCCACGTGGGTCTGGTTTGTCTTAGTAGGCTCCACACCTCGTCCATGGCCCAGCCCAGGGCTAGAACTCAAGACCCCTGAGATCAGGACCAGAGGTGAGGTCAGGAGTCGGATGCTTAACCGATGGAGCCAGCCAGGGGCCTAGAACCACACTGCTTTATCCTGTGTCTCTGTGATATCATTTGAAATAGGAAAGTGATGCATCCCACTCTGTCATGCTTCTCCAGTACTGATTCGCTGTTCGGGGACATTTGTTGGGGGGGATGGATGTTATAGTTTTTTTTTTCCTATTTCTAAGTTTTGCCACCATGATTTTGATAGGAATGACATTGAAACTGAGGGTAACTTCAGGAACTGCGGACATTTTGACAAGATGAGGCTCCCCCCCACAAGCCCAGGATGGCCTCCCAGAGCCTGGTATGGCTCAGTGCACAAGTCTTGTGCTCCTTTGGTTCAGTCTCATTGTTTCTTCTCCTTGATGCTCCTGAGAAGGCCTTCACGTCCTTCCTTTCCTTCCTGAGTGCTCATTGTCAGGACACAGCAAGGCTACTCTGCTTTGTAGGGTCAGTTTGTGTCCCGTGACTTTACTGAACTCACTCCTAAGTTCTAACAAGTTTTGGTGGAGGCTCTCGGGTTTCCTGTTTCAAGTACCGCATCTTCAGCATATAGGGACAGTTTGACGTCCCCCTTCCAGGTGTGGAACCTTTGCTGTTTACAGCTTAATGTCCTAGAAAGCCCCACAATAGAATCAAAACTGAGCCCAGGCCAAGGACAAGAAGCCCCTATTAGAATGAGAACAGGGCTCAATTCCCTTGAAGGCCCCATATCAAAATGTAAACAGAAATTGAGGAATTGCTCCAGCCCTTCTGGAGGTCCCCAAGACCAGCCCTTAAAACTAAGCTAAAACCCTCCTCGGGGTCCAAGTCCTTGCTCCACTGTGTCGGGTATACTTGGACACAAGATCGAGCATGTAAATAATCCGTCATGTGTTTGTATCGGAATCGGCTTCTCAGTGGTTTCTCAGATTCGCAATCTTGGGCCCACAGTCTGAGATAAAAAAACAAAACCAAAAGGAGCTCGGATGCGGGCAGAGTGAAAGCAGGGTTCTGAGAGAATCAGCAGAGACTCGGGGGCTTGGGTGATCTGTGGAGGGCCTGCAGACTGGGGGACGGAATGCTCAGCCCCAGAGCCAGAGGACCCAGTGTCCCCACCCGCATCCCGCCCATCAACACGGAGTCTCAGGGAGCAGCACAGCACTGCCCACTGGAGGTCAGAAGTGCTGACGCCCACCACGCCTCTGACCCCACATGTCCATCCCCCAGGCATATGTGCACCTGACAATCAGAGCCATGGCCAATCTCCAGACCCCACACAGACCACTCACTGCCACCATTGTGTCAGACCACAGAGGCTGCAGTGATTCAGCTCTGCCTGGAAAGTAGGGTCTAGATTCCTTTGTACTTTGTGCTTTATAATCATTTATTTTCTTTGATTCTTTTATACTAATTGCCTTATTTTAATTTTTATGTATGTACCTTATATATTTCTTTTTTTTAGTTTCATGGTATTTTAATTGTGTTTCTTATTTTGGAATTTATAATCTTTTAACAACCAGGCCAAAATAATCTGGTGGGTTTTTTTTGGGAGGGCAGTTGTTTTTGTTTTTCTTGGTTTTTCTTTTTCTTCATGAGGTACTACTCACAGCCAGGAAGTCCATCAATACAAATAAATGATGTCTAACTACAGTTTAAAACAATGATTATAAAGATAGCAGCTGGGCTGGAAAAAGAGCACAACAGAAAAGTAGAGAATCTCTTACTGTAGAAATAAAAGAAGTAAAATCTAGTCAGGCCATCGTTAAAAATGCTATAACTGAGATGCAGTCCCAAGTGGAAGCCTTAAAACAAGGAAGGTTATGGACCACAAAGGAAGAGTTCGGAACTCAGCCACTTATTAAAACAATAACATTCATATCATGGGAGACTCAGAAGATGAAGAGAGAGAAAAGGTGGGCCTTGCTCAGCCATTAGAAACGACAAATACCCACCATTTGCTTCAATGTGGATGGAACTGGAGGGTATTATCCTGAGTGAAGTAAGTCAATCAGAGAACAACAAATATTGTATGTTCTCATTCACTTGGGGAATATAGATAATAGTGAAAGGGAATATTAGGGAAGGGAGAAGAAATGTGTGGGAAATATCAGAAAGGGAGACAGAACATAAAGACTCCTAACTCTGGGAAACGAACTAGGGGTGATGTAAGGTGAGGAGGGCGGGGTTGGGGGTGAATGTGTGACGGGCACTGAGGGGGGCACTTGACGCGATGAGCACTGGGTGTTATTCTGTATGTTGGCAAATTGAACACCAATAAAAAGTAAATTTATTATTAAGAATAGAAAGGAAAGAAAGAAAGAAAGAAAGAAAGAAAGAAAGAAAGAAAGAAAGAAAGAAAGAAAGAAGAAAGAAAGAAAGAAAGAAAGAAAGAAAGAAAGAAAGAAAGAAAGGGTGGCACCTGGGTGTCCTAGTCTGTAAAGCTTCTGCCTTAGGGTCAGATCATGATCCAGGTCCCAAGGAAGGCTCCCTGTTCAGCAGGGATCCTGCTTCTCCCTCTCCCTCTGCCCCTCTAGCACATGTTTTTCACTCCTCTCTCTCTCAAATAAATAAATAGCATCTTTGATAAAGAAACAAACAAACAAACCCAGAGGGATGAGAAATCTCCCATGTAGAAATATTTCAAACAATTTGTGCAGACATTCCACCGTCAAGTTCATGAGCATAGCTTCCCACTCTTATGTGTGGAATACACATAGTAACTTCCTTCTACAAAATATATTATGAAAAACTTAATAATGATAATATAATAATAATAATATTAATAACAATAAAGAATCACTTTACTACGGAGAAACCTGACTAACACTACCTCAGCAAGATGATCAGATCGATACCAAGACTGATAAATCGTGTTGATAGTATCTATCCTTTATATGATATAATGAAAATGACAGTATATCTCTGTATATAATTCACCAAAACAGTTCAATCATGAGATAAACAACAGACATGTCCCAACTGAGGGAAATTTTACAAACTAATCTACTTCTTAAAGTTTTCCAGTTCACCAAAAGCAAGGAAAGGCTGAAAGACTCTCACAATCCAGAGGAGCCTAAGAAAACATGAGGACAAATGGAGTGTGATATAAGGGATGGTGACTTAGCAAAAACTAATGAAATCTGAATAATGTATGGTCTTTGGTTATTGCAAATATTTTAATATTGATTCATTAGCTAATATTTGTACCGTACTGATATAAGATATCAATAATTGGAGAAATTGAGTGTAAGTGCATGAGAATTCTCTGTACTATCTTCTCAATTTCCCTATTAAGCTTTTTTTTCTTTCTAAGAAATAAGATTTAATTTGAAAATTGACTTAAATGAATCAGGCTCCAGTGTGAAGACATTTTACGAATCGTTGAATTAACTTTTGCCTTATTCTTAAAGAGTTCCTTCGATGGGAACATAGTAAGAATTTTATATCAGAAGGAAAGAAAAACACTTATGAACACGTATAATGCCTCTTCAACCTGAAAAGCAGGAAAGGATAATAAAGAGCAAAAACCAGATAAAAATACTTCTAGTATAATAGACACTGTAGGGATCCCTAGGTGGTGCAGTGGTTTGGCACCTGCGTTTGGCCCAGGGCGCAATCTGAGACCCGGGATCGAATCCCACGTAGGGCTCCCGGTGCATGGAGCCTGCTTCTCCCACTGCCTATGTCTCTGCCTCATTCTCTCTCTCTCTCTGTGACTATCACAAAAAAATAAAAATTAAAAAAAATAGACACCATATTGCAAGTGCATTTAAAAAAAGCAATGTATAATATTTATTTCCTTGACATTTGTCTTCCAAAGAGTTCATAGTGTTTCAGTGTCAGTTGAAACAGGGGAAGAATCTCAGGGAAGAATCCGTCACTTAATAATAGGACCATTGGTACTAATGTCTCTCAATTATTTCCAAATCCATAAAGATTCATTTCCTGATGAATGACTGAGCTGTAAAGAAATAGATGAGAAAGCCTCATCCCTCTGAATTAGTTGTGTCAGAATATTTTAACCATAGTACTACGGATAGTAAATTATCCTTATTTACAGGAAATACATCTCAGATTAAAATCTGAGAAATCAGATGGGCAGAGAAAAAATGCTTTAAATCGGTCCTCAAGTTTTATTTTTTTAATTTTTTTAAATTTATTTATGATAGTCACAGAGAGAGAGAGAGAGAGAGAGAGAGAGAGGAAGAGACACAGGCAGAGGGAGAAGCAGGCTCCATGTACCGGGAGCCTGATGTGGGTTCGATCCCGGGTCTCCAGGATCGCGCCCTGGGCCAAATGCAGGTGCCAAACCGCTGCGCCACCCAGGGATCTGGCTCCTCAAGTTTTAAAGACAAAGGAGAACTTTTCTATGTACAAAGTCAGGTGTCAAGATAGCCTTAGGGAATAAGATTCTGCAGCATCGAATCCTGCTGCACAGCTGGGACGCCCGTGCCCCGGTTCTCCCTGATCCCAAATCCCTGGGCCTGTCCCCGAACACAGGCTGCCAGGCTGAGGTCATTTGCAATTTCTCTCTTAGGAGCTCCAGGGAGGGGGGCATGAGCTAGATAGGACAGGACAGGATGCGTGTAGGCCGAGAACATTACGGCCATTCTACTTTAAGTTCAGTATTAGCACACGTCCAGCCATCCCAGGCCCCTGTGAAGAAGAGCTGAAATTTGCATTACTTCAGTTACTGGAATAAAACAAAAGTTGACAGCTTAATGTCATAGAAAGCCCCACAATAGAATAAAAACTGAGCCTAAGCCAAGGGCTGGAAGCCCAATTAGAATGAGAAGAGAGCTCAATGACCTTGAAGGCCCAATAACAAAATGTAAACAGAACTTGAGGAATTGCTCCAGCCCTTCTGGAGGTCCCTGAGACCAGCCCTTAAAACTAAGCTAAAACCCTCCTCAGGGTCCAAGTCCTTGCTCCACTGTGTGGGGTATACATGGACCCTTGCTTGAGTTTGTAAAACAACCCACGTGTGTTTGCATAAGTGTGGGCTCCTTAGTGGTTTCTCGGATTCGCAATTTTGAACACAACACCCGCATGACCCCTCCCCACCTGGACTGACCTCCTGTCCCCTCCCACCCAGGCTGACCCTCAGTCACCTCCCACCCACCACAGCTGGGCACAGGCCCTCACACAGTTCCACGGGCACGTTGGGCACTCCCGCCATCCCTGGACTCCCAGGGGATGGAAGGAGGTTTCAGCAGGACACACTCCCATGGTGGCCCCAGGGCTCCCTGCCCAGGAGAGCACTTGGTGACAGGTCGGGGTCTGTATCCCTGATGCCAGTTCCTCCTCCCAGGTTTTCCCGCAGGAAATGAAAGAGGAGGACCTGGTCTCCTCCAGGGACATCACGCAGGTGGACCTGGACATCAACAGGACGTTCAGCAGTCACATCATATTTTGGGACTACGACGGGGTAGGGTGAGGTTGAGGGGCCAGGGGGAATCAGGACCCAGTGGAGGACCGGTGGATTCTGAGTAGGGAAAACGGGGCTTCTGAGTCGGGGGGCAGAACAGAAGCCAACAACACAACGCTCCATGGTAGGGTGTTGGGGATGACCTTTGTGCCCCCACCCCCGGGGCCTCGGACATGAGGAGGACACTAGGATGGGGTCTCCAGGGCTTGTCATGGGAGCTGAACCCCAAAGGGGAGAGGGACGGTCCTCTGTGTAGCAGGGGATGGGGTGGGGGACATGGGGGGCAGGAGATGGACCTGGGTGCCAAGCGGCATGGCCACGGCTGGAGCAGGATACACATCGATCCCATGAGGGTCGGATGGGTCAGAGTGATTCCCACTCTCGGTGATTTATATATTTCTAAGTTCTATGCATTTAATTTGAGACATTTTGCAATTTGAAAACACACATAGTATGATGAACCCCAGATAATGCCCCTGGTCCAGCCAGGGTCCTGCAATGACCACACCCCGCCTCAGGGGCAGGTGTCACAGCAAACCCCAGACTGGAGTTGCCTTTAAGTGTAGACATCTCCTTGTGCATCTTAGAGGAAGGGGATGCACTGTGTCCGCAGGCCCCCCGTGACATCCCTCTCATTCCCCACTCCCACTCCATCCCCCTACATCATCATTCCCCAAGGCATCCCACCTACACCATCCCCCTCAAACCCACACAGCCCGACACAATCCCCACCCACACTATACCCCAACACCATGCCCCCACACCATCCATCCCCACACCATCAGCCCCCAACAAGGACCTGGTGCAGGTGCCCCCTGTGGGACATGCTCAGCCTCCCCAGGGATCTCTCGATACCCTGCTCCCATCAGAAGCCCAGGGATCCCATAGAGTACCCAGGGGTTGCATGGAGGAACGAAGACAAGGGGCCCCCGACAGGGTGTGTGCAGGTGTGTGGTGCAGAGGATGCACTGTCCTTCCTGGAGGGCGGTACACCCTTCACAGGACACCAGCCCATAACCCAGGGGGATCTGGGCTGGCCTGGCCCCAGGCTCTATGAAGGTGGGGGTGATTTCAAACCCCGCCCCAGGCCCAAAAAAAGACTAATGGGATCCAGCCCCCATGGCCCTCTCTAGCCCTGGATTCTGACCCTACACTGAGCGAGTCTTCTCACAGCTGGATGTGGCCTCCTGGGCCCTGGGGGTGCCACGCAGATCCAGGTCGCTGAACTAGGGCAGCCCTGGGGATCCCGGGACACCCAAGGTTGGGGAGAGCAGAGGTAGGCCAGTGGACCCTACCCACACCCACACCAGGAGGCAGGCTCCTCCAGGTGCTGGGGCCACAGGGGCCCCACGACCGGTGTCCACCTGCCCTGCGGGGACCCAGTGCAGGAACCCATGAGCTGCAGGTCAAGGTCAGCTCTGCTGTCCTAACAACCATCTCTCATGCTGAAACCTCAGGACACACGCCCCCACCCGGAGTCCACACATGCTCCCCGGTGGGGGACTCCAGCACTTGCCTGCCCACCCATATGATTCTTGTCCTCCCCTAAAGGACAAAATGGTCTCCCTTCCCAGGGGAAGACATGCACCCTCGGCTCTGAGCCCATTTGCTGTAGAATGTCAATAAAGTACTGTGGTGTGAAAATGCACAGCCAGCCTGTTTCTGTGTCTCCCAGAACTCTGCGTATGGGGCGTGGAGAGACCCCCAGAGAGGAGGGGGGGCACCACCCAGGCCCCAACAGCCCCTGCATGGGCACTGCAAGGCACATCTGACGTCCCCACGTGCCTTCCAGGGGCGGCCAGATGCCAGGGTCAGGACCCCACAGACTATACTGAGACTCAGACTGTGCCCCATGGGCCAGGAGGGCCCGGGACAGAGTGACAGCCAGGGAGCCTCAGGTCACCAGGGTCTGTGAAAAGCGACCTGGGATGTCTGTGCTCCCTCTGTCCAGGGGGCCGAGGCTGGCCCGGTTCCGGGGCACGTACTCCCCTCCCTGCATCCCCGGGCCAGTGTGCCTGGGGCACTGAAGGCCTGTGGGGCGTTCAGAGTGGCCCTGGAAGGGATGTCAGGACAGCAGGCCCTTGTGTTGTGCCCAAGACGGTGAATCTGAGAAACTACCGATGAGCTGACACCGATGCAAACTCCTGAGGGTTTCTCTACAAGCTGTAGCTTGGGTCCAAGTGCACCTGACACAGCGGAGCAGGGACTTGGACCCCGAGACTAAGAGGCATAGCAGCTTTATAGGGGCAGTGGACCGTGGGATATGGAGAAATTTGCACAGTCATGTTGGTCCACACACAAGAGGCTGATTGAATTACACCTTACCCTATAGTATCCACTTGAGCTGGCCTATTACTTTGGTCAGAATTGGCTCACAGTTTTGGGGGGCACAAAGGAGGGTTACATTGTTATGAGACGATTTGCAATTAGGGTTTGCCCAGCGGTTTGACTCGGGTGGGGCAGCGCCTTAAGCCATAAGCAGGTCATGTGGGGTTCATAGGGGAGGTGGCGTGTGTAGCACAAAATGGAATCAGTCCTGCGCTGCTTGTCCATGGGTAGGGGAGTTTTATTAAATTTCCTGTGTCCCAACTTGCAGCTCACCCACCTGGGCAATGCTCACCAGGTGGACTCAGCGTGCACACCTTGTGGTGCTGGATCTCTCACACCAGGGTGTGGAGGGCACCCTCCTTGCCCTAGTGAGTAGGGGCTGGGTGAACATGGGGCTTGGCCTGAAAGCCAGGCAGCACAGGGGACCAAAGAAAACCAGCCCCGTTCCCACCCCGACCTCCACACACAGGCAGCCCCAGTGCTCCCTGCCATGGGTACCCGACTCCTCAGGAGCTCCCCCCAGCGTTGCCCTGAGGTCTGACTCCCTTCTGGAGAGGCATCGGCAAGAATAGAAGCAGCCGGCGCTCGGCGAGACACACTGTCGGACATGGTAATTTGGCCGAGCCAGTCCTTCGACCTCAGCTGAACCTCCAGCTGAAATTCACTGCAGGAGCGAGCCCCGGGTCAACCAGGAGAGCCCAGCTAGCCACCCAGCGCCAGCACCAGAAATGATGTTGTACCAACCATTTCGGTGTTTGGGTTACCCAGCCAGAGGATCTGATAGCTACACGTCATAGATTCATGTGATAGACACACACACACCCCACAAGGAACAAAAGTCAGAATCACCCCAATGCTGTCAAACAGCAGCTGGATGGTTACATACATGACACCGTGGTCCCCAATAGGATACATGGAAGACGCTATAAACCACGACTGCAGAGGTGCTGGAGGCACGGAGATGTGCCTGCTGGGTTCCAAAAATGAGCACAGAGGGTCAGGAAGCATCCTACAGAGGGGGGGCCCCTTAGGAAAGGACACCAGGTCCCAGGGATGGCTAAGGACGGTGAAATCTGTCCTCCTCCCTTTCAGCTTCTGGTTTTCCTCCTAAATGCCATTTTCCTCAGTCATACGAGCAAAAGTTTATTTTATGTTTTTAACTTTTTTTTTATTGGATCCAATTTGTATGAATTATTTCTTCAGGAAGTGTGTCATTCAAGAGAGAAGTAGAGAGAAAGATTTTCCCTGACAGGCAAAGTATAAAGGAGTTCATGACCGCTAAACAAGTCCAGTAAGGAATTTTAAGAGGGACTCTTCTACTGTGGGAAAAAAAGATGCCAAAAGCAACAAAGACTAGAAGGGACCAGAGAACGTCACCAGAAACACCAACTCTACCACTAACAACAAGGCACAAGTTCATATCTTTGAATAAGCACTCTGAATGCTGATACTAAATGCTCCAATCAAAAGATATAGGGTGTCAGAGTGGCTTAAAAAACAGGATCCGGGATGCCTGGGTGGCTCAGGGGTTGAGCCTCTGCCTTTGACTCAGGGTGTGATCCTGGAGTCTGGGATCGAGTCCCATATTGTGCTCCTGGTGGGGAGCATGCTTCTCTCTCTGCCTAATTTTCTGCCTCTCTCTCTCTCTCTCTCTCTCTCTCCTCTCTCTCTCTCATGCTCTCAAAAATAAAATTGTTATTAAAAAATCAAGATCCATCAGTATGCTGCCTACTACAGGCTCACCTTAGACCTATAGACACTAGCAGTTTGAAAGTCAGGGGATGGAAAATCATCTGTCACGCTAATACTTATGAAAAGAAAGCTGGAGGACCAATACTTATATTAGACAAACTAGATTTGAAACCAAACCCTGGGGGACACCTGGTGGCTCAGTGGTTGAGCATCTGCCTTCGGCTCAGGGTGTGTTCCTGGGATCCAAGGATCGAGTCCCACATTGGCATCCCTTTGTGGAGCCTGTCTTTTCCTCTGCTTTTTTCTGCCTCTGCTCCTCTGTGTATCTCTCATAAATAAATAAATAAAATATTTAAATCTCAAAAAGAAAGAACAAATACTGTAAGAAGAGATGAAGGAGGGCATTATTTCATAATTAAAAAGACTCTCTATCAGGATCAAACAACTAAATATTTATGCTGCCAACATGGGAGTACCTAAATATGGAACCCAATTACCAATAAACGTACAGAAACTCACTGATAATGATACAATGACAGGGGATTTTAACACCTACCCAGTAATGGCAATGGACTGATCTTCTATGCAGAAAATCAACAGGGGAACAATAGCCTAGACACACTGGGCCACAGGGACTCAAAAGATATAGTCTGAATATTTCTTCCTAAAGCAGAATACACAATCCTTTCAAGTGCACATGGGACATTCTCCAGAACAGATCATACCATGGCCACAAATCAGCCCTCAACAGGTACAACAGGTACAAGAAGGTTGATATCACACCCTGTACCTTTTCAGACCATGACGCTATGAAACTCAAAGTCAACAGTAAGAAAAAATTTGGACAGACCAAAAATACGTGGAGATTATGAACATCCTACTAGAGAATGAATGGAGCAACTAGGAAATTAACGAGGAAATTTAAAACAAATGAAAATGAAAACATGTTTCTCCAAAACTCTGGGATGTAGAAAAGGCAGTCCAAAGAGGAAAGTACATAGCAATACAGGCCTACCTCAAGAAACAAGAAGTATCCAATACACAGCTTAACCCTACACCTAAAAGAGCTGGAAAAGGAATAGCAAACAAATCCTAAAGCCTACAGAAGAGGGGAAAAAATAAAGATGAGAGCAGAAATAAACAATACAGAAATAAAAAACATTAGAATGGAATAACGAAACTAAGAGCTACTTCTTCAAAATAATTAACAAAATGGATAAAACCCTATCCAGCCTTAGGAACGAGAAAAGAGAAAAGAACTAAATGAATAAAATCACAAAAGAGAGAAGAGTGATCACAATCAACACCAGAAAAATAAGACAATTATAAGGGAATACTATGAAAGATTATATGCTAACAAACTGGGAGACCTGGAAGAAATGGACAAATCCCTAGAAATGTGCAAACGAGCAAAACTGAAATAGGAAAAAATAGAAAATGTGAACAGACCCATAACTAGCAAAGGATTTGAATCAGCAAGGCACCTGGGTGCCTCAGTGGTTGAGCATGTGCTTTGGCTCAGGTCTTGATCCCAGGATCCTGGTGGATCAAGTCCCACATCAGCCTCCCCACATGGAGCCTCATTTTTCCTCTGCCTATACCTCTGCCTCTCGGCATCTCGCATGAATCCATAAATAAAATCTTTGAAAAAGAAAAAACATAAAAAGATGAGAAAGGACCCAAATAAAATCACAGATGAGAAAAGAGAAATAACAACCAACACTACAGAAATACAAACGATAATAAGAGAATATGATGAAAAAGTATATGCCAGCAACCTAGAACCTAGAAGAAAGAGATCAATTCCTGGAAATATATAACATAGCAAAAAGGAGAAATGAAGAAATAACAAACTTGAACAGACAGATAACCAGCAAAGATATTGAATCAGCACTCAAGAATCTCCCAACAGGAGACGCTTAGATCAATAGAACAGAATGGAAAGCCGAAACAAGATACAAACCTGTAACTCTATGATCCATTAATCGACAACAAGGTAGGAAGGAATATCCAATGGCACAAAGACCGTCTTTTCAACAAACCCTAACCTGACCCCAGGATAAGAACAAATGGTGTTGGGAAAACCAGGCAGCCACATGCAGAAGAATGAAACTGGACCACTTTCTTACACCATATATATAAAAAATAAATTCAAAATGGATGAAAGACCTAAATGTGAGACCTGAAACCATACAGAGAAGAAAAGATAGGCAGGAATATCTTTGACGTCGGCCATTGGATCTTCTTTCTAGATATGTCTCTGAGTTGAGGGAAACAAAAGCAAAAATACTATTGGGACTTCATCAAATTAAAAAGCTTTTGCAAATTGAAAGACAACCAACGCTAAAAGGCAACATACAAAATGAAACGAGATATTTGTAAACAACACATCCAATAAAGAGTTAGTATGCAAAATACGTAAAGCAAATATAAATCTCAGCATCCTAAACACAAATTATCCAACTGCAGATGGGCAGAAGACATTAATGGACTTTGTCTCTGACAAGACATCCAGATGGCCACCAGATACCGAAAGACACTCAGCGTCACCCATCATCAGGGAAATGGAAATGAAAACCACAATAAGATGTCACCTGACAGCCATCAGAATGGCTAAAATTAACAACAGAAGTAACAACAGGTGTTGTTGAGGCTTTGGAGAAAGGGTAGCCCCCTTACACTCCTGGTGAGCATGTGAACAGGTGCAGCCACTGTGGAAAACACTGTGGAGGGTCCTCGAGAAGTTAAAAATAGGGGATCCCTGGGTGGCGCACTGGTTTGGCACCTGCCTTTGGCCCATGTGGCGATCCTGGAGACCCGGGATAGAATCCCACGTCGGACTCACAGTGCATGGATCATGTTTCTCCCTCTGCTTCTGTCTCTGCCTTTCTCTCCATGACTATCATAAAAAAAATAAAAAGAGAAGTTAAAAATAGAGCTACACTACGATTCCAAAATTGCAGAGCTAGGTATTTACCCCAAGGATACAAAAGTCATTTAGTAGATTCCAAGAGGGACACGTAGCCCAGTGTTTGTAGCAGCATTATCAACAACAGCCAAACTGTGGATACAGCACAGATGTCCATTGGCAGATGAATGGGCAGAAAGATGTGGTAAATATACACACTGCAACATCACTCAGTCATCAGAAGGGATGAAATGAAGCCATTTACAATAACATGGGAGAAGGGGAAAGGACGTATGCTAAATGAACTCAGTCAGTCATAGAAAGACAGATACCAAATACCATACAATTGCATTCACATGTGAATATTAGGAAACCAAAAAAACTGGCAATAGGGCAGAGGGGGGATGAGAGAAGCAAACAAAAAAACACACTCTTAACCACAGAGAATAAACTAATAAATACCAGAGGAAGGTGGGGCGGATGGGGAATCAGGGGATGGGGATAGTGGAGGGCACCTGTGACCAGTACCAGGCGTTGTATCCAAGGGTTGAATCACTATGTGGTAAACCTGAAACTATATCATACTGTGTTTACAAAGAGGACTTCAAGTAAAACTTTAAAATTATAATTGGTAGTATTGATGAAACATGTACGCACTAGAGATAAAATCAGAAAGGCAAATGAAAATCCAAATAAAGAGTATTTAGAGCCACAAACCCCTTCTTACCTCAGCTCGGGAGAAGACTGCCATGCCTATTCTCACCCAAGTAAAAGCCTGGATTTTGATTCTCTGGGGAGGCCACTGACTTGGTGGAGTCAGGCTATCTTTGAACCCAAAACCTAAATAGAGTGCATAAAACTAAACTGCCCAAGATACTAGGAGTCCCAGTGCAAGCACATGCCAAGACCCACACTAACCATACACAGACATAACCCTAACCCTACACTTAATCCTAATGTTAACCTAACCCTTAAACAAGACCTATCACTAGTCGAAAACCAAACACAAACCCCAAGACCGAAACACATTCACTGAACCTTCCTGCCAACCCTCACCCTAACTCCTAAACGTCGGTTCACCTAAACTTAGGTTTCCTTAACCCTGAACCCTACGTTAAATCTAACCCGAACCCTAACCTCTAACCGTACGTAACCTTAAAATAAGGTATTCAAATCCTATTCCTAATCTTAACCTGTACCATAACACTAACCCTCTAATACTAATCCTATCTCATACCCCAAACTGTACCCTAACCCGTACCCTAAAACCAACCCCTAATACACACCCTAACCCTATATCTGACCCTTTTCCAAAACCGTACCCTGACCCTGACCTGACCCTAACCCTAACCCCTAACCAAACCTTAACCCTAACCCTAGCCCTAACCCCTATCCTAATCCTAACCCTCGCCCTAACCCTAAACCTAGCCCTAGCTTTAACTCTAACCCTTAACTCAAACCCCTAACTCTAACCCCTAACCATAACTCACACCCTAACCACTAACCCTAACTGCAAACCTAAGCTCAACCCTAACTCTAACCATAACACTAACCCCAACTCCAAACCTCCTGCCCTAATCCCTAAAGCCTAAACCCTAACCCTAACATCAAATCCTGTCCCTAGCCCTAACCCACATCCTAACTCCTAACCACTGACCCTACCCTTATCCCTCACCCTAACCTCTAATCCATAACCATAAGCATAATCACTAACACCTAACATCTAACATAAGGCTAACCACCAATTGCCTCCCCTCCCCTAACCCAACCATTCATTCTACCCATTCACTTACTCTGTGATTCTGAGGAGTCCCTTCTGATATGGATGTGGCCCCCAATGGCACCTCCAGAGTCCTCCAGGGGGTCCTGAGGAAGCAGGGCTCCTGTGAGTGTGCACGTGGCCCCACGTGTTCCTGAGCCATAGTCAGTGGGTCCTGAAGACGCCGGGTCTCCTGTCACTGTGGACTATGCTTCACATCCTCTGGAAGCCTCACAGCAGGTCCTCAGGAGGCCGGGGGCTTCTGTCAGCCTGGACATGGCCCCACGCCACCCAGAACACTCACCGTGGGTCCTGAGGAGGCTGTGGGCTCCTGTCAGCAAAGACCCAGCCTCATATATCCCAAAGCCAAAGTGCAGGTCCTGAGGACAACGGGGCCTTGCCAGTGTTGAGGTGGACCCACATTTTCCTCAAGCCTCACCATAAGCCCTGAGGAGGCTGGGGGCTCCTGTCAGCATGGACGTGGCCCCAACTATTCCCAAAACTTCACAGTGCGTCCTGAGGAGGCCAGAGATTCCTGTCAGTGTGGATGCAGCACTCACATCTTTCTTAGGCCTCACCAGAGGCCCTGACAAGGCTGGGGTCTTCTGTCCGCATGGACGCATCCCCATATTTCCCGAAGACTACACCAGGGGTCCTGAGGAAGTCAGCGTCCTGTTGTGTGGACGTTACCACACATACTCCCGAATTGTCACCAATGGATCTAGGAGGCCGCGGCTCCTGTCATCCTGAATGCGGCCCCCAGCTTCCAGAAGCCTCAATATATCCTGAGGGGCCTGGGAGTTCCTGCCAGAGTGGACGCAGTGCCACATCTTCCTGAAGCCTCCCCGCGGGTCCTGAGGCGGCCCAGGGGCTCCTGTCAGCCTGGATGCGGGCCCACAATTTCCTGAAGCCTCCATGTGGGTCCTGAGGCAGCCAAGTGCTCCTGTCCGCGTGGACGCGGTGCCACATCTTCCTGAAGCCTCCCCGCGGGTCCTGAGGTGGCCCAGGGGCTCCTGTCAGCCTGGATGCGGGCCCACAATTTCCTGAAGCCTCCATGTGGGTCCTGAGGCAGCCAAGTGCTCCTGTCCGCGTGGACGCGGTGCCACATCTTCCTGAAGCCTCCCCGCAGGTCCTGAGGAGGCCCACGGTCTCCTGACAGCATGGATGCGGTCCCACAATATCTTGAAGCCTCCCCGCGAGTCCTGAGGCAGCCCAGGGTCTCCTATCAAGGTGTATGTGAGCCCACATCTTCCAGAAGCCTCACGGCGGGTCCTGAGGAGACCCGGGCTCCTGTCAGCGTGAACGCAGCCCAATGTCCCCCTTTAGACTCCCTGAGCGACCTGAGGAGGCTGCGGCTCATCAGGGTCGATGCGTCCCCATGTCCTCCTCAGGCATCCCCAGCACAGGCTGGCTCCTGTTAATGCTGGCAAAGGAGGCCTACTGCACATGCAGGTCCCCTGGGTGGGGCCTGGTCTCGGGCGCCCCCTTTGGGATGCTAGGCACTGCAGGAAGCTGTGTAGGAGGTGGCTTGCTGGTGCACGGGGCGGCACCTGCCTCCTTCCAGGCTCCAGCTGTGGCCTGTTAGCATAGGAAATGTCTCACTGAAACGGAGCCCAACACCCGGCTTCCCCAGAAATACTTAAGGACAAGGAGTTGGAGCCCACAGACCGCAAAATGAAATGTGGACCAGACTTTGAGCAAGTCCTGCAAAACTCACTCAACCCTCTTCCACTGTGGGTGGGAACGCGGGCTGGTGCAGCCACCCTGGAAACAGTGTGGAGGCTCCTCAGGAAGGTACAAATAGAGCCGCCCTGCAACCAGCATGTGCAGGGACAGGAGTTGACTTCGAAGATACAGATGCAGTGAGACTCAGGACACCTCTACCCCAATGTCCACAACAGCCATGTCCACAGTAGTCACACTGTGTGAGGAGTCTCGGTGCCCTCAGGCAGATGATGTATAAAGAGGATGGGAGATAGATGATGGTCATAGAGAGAGGAATGGTTCTCAGCTATCAAAGAGAAGGAAATCTTGCCATTTGCAATAACGTGGATAGAACTAGAGAAATCATGTTTTTTTTTCTTTTTTTTTATCTTTTTTTTAATTTATTTTTTATTGGTGTTCAATTTACTAACATACAGAATAACCCCCAGTGCCCGTCACCCATTCACTCCCACCCCCCGCCCTCCTCCCCTTCCACCACCCCTAGTTCGTTTCCCAGAGTTAGCAGTCTTTACGTTCTGTCTCCCTTTCTGATATTTCCCACACATTTCTTCCCCGATAGAGAAATCATGTTAAGTGAAATAAGTCAGTCGGGAAAGTGAATGACCGTGGGGTGTCATTCATAGGTGGAATTAAAAAAGCAAAGCAGATGAACATTTGTGAAGGGAAGGAAAAACAAATAAGATGAAAACAGATGCAGGAAATACAGACTGTTAATTATAGGGAAAAAATGAGGGTCGCTGGAGGGTAGGGGACAGGTGAGGGGATCACAGGGAACCAGCATGAAGGAGGGCATGTGATGTCATGTGCACCGCTGTTATCTCCAACTGGTGAATCCCTGAATTCTTCCTCTGAAAGTATAATACACTATACGTTAATTAATTGGGTTTAAATTAAGTTAAAAAATCAGTTGTATCAGAGCACAATTCTTTCTGGACTCTCTGTTCTGCTCCTTCAGCTTATGTCAAGAACACCACCCTTGAGTCTGGTTTGTTTAAGTAGACTCCACGCCTCATTCATGGCCCAGCCCAGGGCTAGAACTCAGGACCCCAAGGTCAGGACAGGAGGTGAGGTCAGGTGTCGAATGCTTAACCGACAGAGCCAGCCAGGGGCCCGAGAACAACACTGCTATATCCTGTGTCTCTGTGACATCGTTTGAAATAGGAAAGTGCTATGTCCCACTCTGTCCTGCTTTTCCAATACTGACTTCCTCTCTGGGGTCATTTGTGGGGGCAGATGGATGTTAAGGTTTTTTTTTTTTCCTATTTCTAAGAACTGCCACCATGATTTTGATAGGAATGACATTGAAACTGAGGGTGGCTTCAGGAACTGCGGACATTTTCCAAGATGAGGCTCCCACCCCACGAGCCCAGGAAGGCCTCCCAGAGCCTGGTATGGCTCAGTGCACAAGTCTTGTGCTCCTTTGTTTCTGTCTCATTATTTATTCTCTGTGATGCTCCTGAGAAGGGAGTCACGTCCTTCATTTCCTTCCTGAGTTCTCATTGCCAGGACACAGCAAGGCTACTCTGCTCTGTAGGGTCAGTTTGTGTCCCCTGACTTTACTGAACTCACTCGTTAGTTCTAAGAGGCTTGGTGGAGGCTCTCGAGTTTCCTGTTTCTAGTACCACATCTTCAGCATATAGGGACAGTGTGAGTTCCCCTTCCAGTTGTCGAACCTTTCTGTTTACAGCTTAATGCCCTAGAAGCCTCACAATAGATTAAAAACTGAGTCCAGGCAAAGGGCAGGAAGCCCCTATTAAAATGAGAACAGAACTCAATGCCCTAGAAGGCCCCATATCAAAATGTAAACAGAACTTGAGGAATTGCTCCAGCCCTCCTGGAGGTCCCGAGACCAGCACTTAAAACTAAGCTAAAACCCATCTCGGGGTCCAAGTCCCTGCTCCGCTATGTCGGGTGCACTTAGACACAAGCTCGAGCTTGTAAATAAACCCTCGTGTGTTTGCATCGGTGTCAGCTTCTCGGTGGTATCTCGGATTCCCAATCTTGGGCAAAACAGTCTGAGATAAAATATCAAAACCAAAAGAAGCTCAGACGCACGCAGAGTAAAAGCAGGGTTCTGAGAGAAGCAGCAGAGACCCGGGGGGTTGGCGGCTCTTCTGTTGAGGCCCCTGCAGATGGGGCGGGGATGCTCAGCTCCAGAGCCAAAGGACCCAGTGTCCCCACCCGCATCCCGCCCATCAGCGCAGAGTCTAAGGGAGCAGCATATCGCCGCCCACTGGAAGCCAGAGGCGATGACACCCACCCACCCTCTGACCCGCAGGTGCATCTCCCAGGCAGATGTGCACCTGAGAATCAGCGCCAAGGCCCTTCCCGAGACCCTGCACAGACCACTCAATGCCACCAAGTTGTCAGACTACAGAGGCAGCAGAGCCTCAGCTCTGCCTGGAAAGTAGGGTGTAGCTTCCTTTGTACTTTGTGCTTTATTTTCATTTATTTTCTTTGATTCTATTTTATTAATTGCTTAATTTAATTTTTATTTATGTACCTTATATATTTCTTACTTTTACTATCATGGTACTTTAATTGTGTTTCTTATTTTGGGATTTAGAATCTTTAAGAAGCAGGCCAAAATAATCTGGTGTTTTTTTTTGGGGGGGGGAGCGTAGTTGTTATTTTTTTCTGGTTTTCCTTTTTCTTCCTTCTTTTTTTTCTGAAAAAAAATAGTGAGATGGAGAAATTCAACTCCATAAAATAACATGAAGTAGTACTCACAGCCAGGAAGTTCATCAATACACATATATGATGTCTAACTACAGTTTAAAACAATGATTATAAAGATAGCATCTGGGCTGGAAAAAAAGCACAGAAGACAACTAGAGAAACCTTTACTGTAGAAATAAAAGAACTAAAATCTAGTCAGGCCAATGTTAAAAATGATATAACTGAGATGCAGTCCCAAGTGGATGCCTTCAAAACAAGAAAGGTTATGGACCACAAAGGCAGACATTGGGAACTCAGCCACTTATAAAAACAATAACATTCATATCATAGGAGACTCAGATGATGAAGAGAGAGAAAAGGTGGGCCTTGCTCAGACATTAGAAACGACAAATACCCACCATTTGATTCAACGTGGATGGAACTGGATGGTATCATGCTGAGTGAAGTAAGTCAATCAGAGAAGGAAAAACATTGTATGTTCTCATTCACTTGGGGAATATAAATAAGAGTGAAAGGGAATATAAGGGAACGGAGAAGAAATGTGTGGGAAATATCAGAAAGAGAGACAGAACATAAAGACTCCTAACTCTAGGAAATAAACTAGGGGTGATGTAAGGGGAGGAGGACGGGGGTGGGGGTGAATGGGTGACGTGTACTGAGGGGAGCACTTGACGGGTTGAGCACTGGGTGTTATTCTGTATGTGGGCAAATTGAACACCAATTAAAAGTAAATTTATTATTTAAAAAAAAGTTTGAAAGAAAGAAAAAGTGGCATCTGGTTGACTCAGTCAGTTAACCTTCTGCCTTAGGCTCAGATCATGATCCAGGTCCCAAGGCAGGCTCCCTGTTCAGCAGGGAACCTGCTTGTCCTTCTCCATCTGCCCTTCTCGCTCATGGTTTTTCTCTCCTCTCTCTCTCAAATAAATAAATAACATCCTGAAAAAGAAACAAACAAACAAACCCAGAAGGAAGAGAAATCTCCCATGTAGAATAATTTCAAAGAAGTTGTGCAGACATTCCACCCTCAAGTTGATTAGCATAGCCTCCCACTCTTATGTGTCGAATACACATAGCAACTTCCTTCTACAAAATGTAATATGAAAATCTTAATATAAAAATGATAATAACTAATAATAATAATAAAAAGAATCACTTTACTATGGAGAAACCTGACAAACACTACCTCAGCAAGATGATCAGATAAATACCAAGACTGATAAATCATGTTGATAATACCTATCCTTTATATAATAAAAATGGTATTATCTCTCTGTATATAATCCACAAAAACAGTTCAATCATGAGTTAAACAACAGACATGTTCCAACTGAGGTATATTTTACAAAATACTCTACTTCTCAAAGTGTTCCAGTTCAATGACAACAAAGAAAGCCTGAAAGACTGTCACAATCCAAAGGAGCCTAAGAAAACATAAGTACAAATGGAATGGGATATGAGGGATGGTAACTTAGCAAAAACTAAGGAAATCTGAATAAAGTATGGTCTTTGGTTAATGCGACTATTTTAATATTGATTCATTAGCTAATACTTGTACCGCACTAATATACCATCACAGTCATGTCCCTGCCCCACACCATCCACCCCCACACCATAGGCCCCCAGAAGGACCCAGTGGAGCTGCCCGGTGGGACATGCTCAGCCTCCCCAGGGCTCTCTGCATACCCTGCTCCCATCAGAAGCCGATTGTTCCATAGAGAACACAGTGGTTGCAGGGAGGAGGGAAGGCAGGGATCCCCAAAATGGTGGGTGCAGGTGAGTGGAGCAGAGGACACATTGGGCCCTGCCTCCGCCCACTGTCCCTCCTGGAGGGCGGGCACACCTGCACAGGACACCAGCCCCTAACCCAGAGGGACCTGGGCTGACCTGGCTCCACGCTCTGTGGGGGATGAGTTGATTTGTGCCCCCCCCAGGCCCAACACAAAGACTAATGGGATCCAGGCCCCCATGGTCCTGGCTACCCCTGGATTCTGGCCCCAGGGTGAACCAGCCCTCTCACAGCCTGATGTGGCCTCCTGGGCCCTGGGCGTGCCCCACAGATCCAGGTCGCTGACCTAGGGCAGGCCGTGGGTTCCCCGGACACCCCAGGGTGGGGAGAGGATGGATAGGTCAGTTGGCCCCACCCGACCCCACTCCAGGAGGCAGGCTCCTCCAGGTATTGGGGCCCAGAGGGCCCAAGGCCGGGGTCCAGCTGCCTTGCGTGGGCCCAGTGCAAGAGCCCATGAGCTGCAGGTCCAGGTCATCTCTGCTGTCCTCAGAACAGTCACTCACTCAGGCTGAAATCTCAGGACAAACGCCCTCACCCAGAGTCCACACATGCTCCCACGATGTGGACTCTAGCACCCGCCCCCCCACACCGTGGGATTCTTGCCTTCCCCTAAAGGACAGAAAGGTCTCCCTCCCCAAGGGAAGGCGCGCAGTAGGCTCTGAACCTGTTTGCTGTAGAAATCAATAAAGTGTTGTGGTGGGAAAATGCACAGCCAGGCCATTTCTGTGTCTCCCAGAACTCTGTGCATGGGGTGTGGAGCGACACCCAGAGAGGAGGAGGGGGCACCATCCAGACCCCAAACAGATCTTGCAGGGGCGCCGACAGGTAAACACAGCTGATGTCCCCATGTGCCTTACAGGGGCGGCCAGATGCCAGGGTCAGGACCCACAGACTTTACTGGGACTCAGGCTCTGCCCCCCGGGCCAGGAGGAGCTGGGACAGAGTGACAGCCAGGGAGCTTCAGGTCACCAGGGTCTGTGAACAACGACGTGGGAAGTCTGTGCTCCCTCTGTCCAGAGGGCTGCGGATGGCCAAGTTCCGGGGCACTTCCTCCCCTCCCCGCATCCCTGTGCCTGTGTTCCTGGGGCACAGAGGGCCTGTGGGGCGGTCAGCGTGGCCCTGGAAAGGATGTCAGGACACCAGGCCCTGGTGTTGTGCCCAAGATTGCAAATCAGGGAAACCACTAAGGAGCCCACACCGATGGAAAATCCCGAGGGATACTTTACAAGCTGGAGCTTGGGTCTAATTGCACCTGACACAGCGGAGCAGGGACGTAGATCCCGAGACTAAGAGGCATAGGGGCGAGTGGCCCATGGGATATGCAGAAAGTTCCACAATCAGGCCAGTCCACACGCTGGTGGCTGACTGAATTACACCTTACCCTATAGTATCCACTTGAGCTAGCCTATTACTTTGGTCAGAATCGTTGCACAGTTTTGGGGGGCACAAAGCAGCGTTACATTGTTATGAGCCAATTTCCAATTAAGGTGTGCCCAGTGGCCTGACTAGGGTGGGGCAGTGCCTTAAGCAATAAGCAGGTCATGTGGGGGTCATAAGGGAGGTGGCGGGTGTAGCACAAAATAGAATCAGTCCTATCCTGCTTGTCCAGGGGTAGGGGATTTTTGTTAACTTTCCTGGGTCCCATACTTGCAGCTCACGTACCTGGGCCACCCTCACCTGGTGGACTCAGACTGCACACCTTGTGGTGCTGGATCTCTTACACCAGCGTGTGGAGAGCACCTTCCTCGCCCTAGTGAGTAGGGGCTGGGTGAGCATGGGGCTTGCCAGAAGCCCAGGCAGCACAGGGGACCGAGAATCCCAGCCCTAACCCCAACTCGACTCCCACACACAGGCAGCAACAGGGCTTTCCGCCATGGGCAGCCAGGTCCTCAGGATCTCCCCACAGGGTGGCGCTGAGTTCCGACTCCCTGCTGGAGAGGCATAAGGGAGAAGAGAAGCAGCCAGTGCTCAGCGGGATCCCCTGCCGGACATGGGAAATTGGCCAAGTCGGATGTTCCAGCTCAGCTGACCCTGCAGCAGCATCACTGCAGGAGCGAGCCCCGAGTCGGCAAGGAGAACCCAGCTAACTGCCCAGCGCCAGCACAAGAAATGATGTTGTGCCAACCATTTTGGCATTTGGGTGACCCAGCCAGAGGATCAGATAGCTGCACATGATATCTGCCTGTGATAGACACACACACACCCAAAACCAACAAAAGTCAGAATCCCCCCAATGTTGTCAAACAGCAGCCGGATGGTTACATACACGACGCTGTGTTCCCCAATAGGATACATAGAAGTCGCTATAAACCATGACTGCAGAGGTACTGGAGGCATGGAGATGTGCCTGCTGGGTTTCAAAAAGGAGCACAGAGAGGCAGAAAGCATCCTACGGAAGGGGTGCCCCTCTTAGGAAAGGACACCAGGTCCCTGTGTAGGCTATGGATGGATCTGTCCTCCTCTCTTTCAGCTTCTGGTTTTCCTCCTCTTTTGTTCTTCCTAATTCTAGTTTAGCCTCCACCCTGCATCCAAGACAATGACCAAAGAGGCTTCCTTATGACATCGCATCCTAAAAGGAGGCTGAGCTTTGGCTACCAAGTTCAGAAATGGTCATTGCCTAGGTGTATGCTGATCCCCCGAACTTGTGGCTTCACGGCTCTTCTCTCCCTGCAGAATGAGGGGAACCACAGGTCTTACAATGAAAGACGCCCACTTCCACTCGGGCAGGACTATCCTTTCTGGAGGACGTCATCTGGGCCAAGTAGTGCAAGCGGGGCAATCAAGAATAGTTCGCAGGTGAGACATAAGCAAACACTTACCTTTGATGTCATGTTTTATTTGTTCATCCATTTATTATTTGTTAAATATTTTCATTTAATGTCCTCTCTATACCCAACATGGAGTTCAAACCCACAACCCTGAGATCAAGATCCCCCAACCAGGCCAGCCAGGCACCCCAGTGCCATGTTTCATAACTCTTTGCTTCCTTGCCTATCTCTGCATCCAACTGGAAAATTAAGTCCTTGACGGGAAGCTTTAGTTACCTCCGAATCCTAGAACATTCTCACTGAATCCCAATCCTAGATTGACATTTACCATTGAATAGCACTTTAAATAAATAGTAAAATCACTACCACCATAAAGGAAATTATCAACTTTTCACGTGTGTGGACCCTGCTCCCTGGGCTCCCAGGGAAGCTATGGTTTCTTTCACATTGATCAGGTCCAAATGACTCCACCACACCTCAAAGCGTGGGCTCAGTTTCTGCCCTGACACATGCAAGACCCCTGCTTCAATTAACATGTATCAATCAATCAAAGAGAGACTGACCGGCTCTGTGTGGTTCGTAAGAACATGGGACTCTTGTTCTTGGGGTAGCAAATGCAAGCCCCATGTGGGCTGTAGAGATTACAGAAAAATAAAATCTAAAAAAAAGTCAATCAGTTGATCTTGGGGAGACACAGCCCCGGATCCCACAAGGACAGAGAGCCAACTGACAGTTCTACGCACAATATTATATGCAGCAGTGCACAAAATCTGAACTTTCAGAAGTCTCCTAGAGTGGGGGACACACCAGACTTAAGGTGTTCAGGTGGAGAAGTGGTGGGCAGTCCCTGGAACGACAGGGCGGGCTCAGGATCCCAGGGGTCCCAAGGAAAGTGGTGTCAACTGTTCCCAGGCACAGGAGGAACCCAGCTGAGAGCAGCGCACTCGGGCCAGCTGTCTGCCTTGTGTGGCCATAAGCTGCAAACCCCTGTGCAGTCACGGGGTCCAGTTCCTGGGACAGGCCAGCAAAGGCGAGGAGTGCGAGGACACCCTCCCAGAAGGAAGAGCACAGGTCTCCACCAGGGCAGCCCCTAAAATTTGGAGTTTTATAATTCAGTCACTTGTCTGTGTGGAGGCTGAGAAAATTGAGGCTGTTCCACCTTAAGTTCACTGTTAGCACAAGTACTGCCATCCCAGGCCCCTGTGAATAAGAGCTAAAATTTACATTACTTCAGTTACAGGAAAAAAGGAAAAACAGCTTACAGCTTAAGGTCCCAGAAAGCCCCATATTAGAATGAGAGCAGAGCTCAATGCACTTGAAGGCCTCATATCAAAATGTAAACAGAACTTGAGGAATTGCTCCAGCCCTTCTGGAGGTCCCTGAGACCAGCCCTTAAAACTAAGCTAAAACCCACTTCGGGGTCCAAGTCCCTGCTCCGCTGTGTGGGGTATACTTGGACCCAAGCTCGAGTTTGTAAATCAACCCTTGTGTGTTTGCATCGGTGTCGGCTCCTTAGTTGTTTCTCGGATTTGCAATCTTGGGCACAACACCCGCAAGTCCCCTCCCCACCTGGGCTGATCCCCTGTCCCCTCCAACCCAGGCTGACCCTCAGTCACCTCCCGCCCACAACAGCTCACCACAGCCCCTTACAGAGGTCCCAGGGCCACGGTGGGCACTCTGGCTGTCCCCTGCCTCCCAGGAGAAGAAAGGAGGTTTTGGCAGGACACATTCCCTTGGTGGCCCCAGGGCTCCCTGCCAAGGATGGCACCTGGTGACAGGCTGGTATCTGTGTCCCTGACACCGGCTCCTCCTTCCTGTTTTCCCGCAGGAAATGAAGGAGGAGGCCTCCTCTCCTCCAGGGACATCACGCAGATAGACCTGGACATCAACAGGATGTTCAGCAGCTAAATCATTTTTCGGGACTGCTAGAGAGTGGGGTGAGGCTATTGAGTCAGGGGGCTTCAGGGCCCTGGGGGAGGCCCAGGGGCTTCTGGGTAGGGAACACGGGGCTTAAGAGGCCGGGGGAAGCAACAGCAGCCAGCAACACACCACTGTATGGTAGGGTGATGGGGATAACCCCCGTGCCCCAACCCCCGGGGCTTCTGGGATGAGGAGGTCACTAGGTCGGTGCCTTCAGGGGTTTCCATGGGAGCTGAACCCCAAAGGGGCGAGGGACAGCCTGTGGAGGGCAGTAACAGGACTTGGGGGCCAGGTGGCATGGCCGTGGCTGGAGCAGGACACACATTGATCCCATGAGGGTCGGACGGGTCAGGGTGACACCCACACTCGGTGTTTTATATATATCTAAATTCTATGCATTTGAGACAATTTGAAATTTGTAAACATACATACTTTGTTGACCACCAGATAATGCCCCTGGTCCAGCCAGCGCCCGGCACGGACTACACGGGGACCCAGGGGCAGGGGTCACAGCAAACTCCAGACAGGGGTCACCTTTATCTGTAGACGTATCCATGTGCGTCTGAGAGAAATTGGATGCCCTGTGTCAGCAGGTCCCCATGTCATCCCCCTCATTCCCCACCCCCACACCATCCCCCTTCATCATCATCCCAAATGGCTCTGACCCATTCCATCCCCCTCACACCCACACAGCCCCACACAATCCCCACCCACACTATACCCCCACCATCCACCCTGCACTATACCCCACACTCCACCACCATCATGCCCCTGCCCCCACAACATCCACCCCCACACCAGCTGCCCCCAGCAAGGACCCAGTGCAGCTGCACCCTGTGGGACATACTCAGCCTCACCTCGGTTCTCTGGATACCCTGCTCCCACCAGAAGCCCGCGTTTCCCATAGTGTACCCAGGGGTTGCAGGAAGGAGGGAAGGCAGGGAGTCCCCGACAGGATGGGTGCAGGTGAGTGGTGCAGAAGACCCACTGTGCCCTGCCTCCACCCACTGTCCCTCCTGGAGGGCGGCACACCCTGCATAGGACACCAGCCCCTAACCCAGAGGGACAAGGGCTTGCCTGGCCCCAGGGTCTGTGTGGGCTAGGTTGATTTGAGCCTCCCCCAGGCCCAACAGAAAGACTAACGGGATCCAGCCCCCCATGGCCCTGGCCAGCCGGGGATTCTGGCCCCAGGCTGAGAGAGCCCTCCCACAGCTGGATGTGGCCTCTTGGGGACAGGGCGTGCCCCACAGATCCAAGTCGCTGACCTAGGGCATCCCTGGGTATCCCGGGACACCCCAGGTTGGGCAGAGGGGGGGTAGGCCAGTGGGCCCCACCCACACCCACAGCAGGAGACAGGCTCCACCAGGTTCTGAGGCCCCAGGGGGCCTGAGACCGGGGTCCAGCTGCCCTGCGGGGACCCAAAGCAGGAGCCCATGAACTGCAGGTCCAGGTCAGGTCTGCTGCCCTCAGAACCGTCTCTCATGCTGAAACCTCAGGACACGAACCCACCCTGGGTCCAAACATGCTCCCAGGTGGGGGACTTCAGCACCTGCCCCCGCCCCACATGTGATTCTTGCTCTCCCCTAAAGGACAGAATGTTCTCCCTCCCCAGGGGAAAGCACGCACCCTTGGCTCTGAGCCCCTTTGCTGCAGAAAGTCAATAAAGTGTTGTGGTGCGGAATTGCACAGCCAGCCCGTTTCTGTGTCTCCCAGAACTCTGAGCAGAGGGCTTGGAGAGACCCCAAGAGACGAGGAGGGGGATACATCCACACCCCAAACAGCCCCTGCAGTGGTGCTGCCTGGCACACACAGCTGACGTACCCACATGCCTTCCAGGGGTGCCCAGACGCCAGGGTCAGGCCCTACAGACTTTACTGGGACTCAGCCTGTGCCCAGCAGGCCAGGAGGGGCCGGGACAGAGTGACAGCCAGGGAGCCTCAGGTCACCAGGGTCTGTGGAAGCGACCTGGGAGGTCTGTGCTCCGCCTGTCCAGGGGGCCGGGGCTGGCCGGGTTCCGGGGCACTTCCTCCCCTCCCCGCATCCCCGTGCCTGTGTACCTGGGACACAGAGGGCCTGAAGGGCGGTAGCGTGGCCCTGGAAGGGATGTCAGGACAACAGGCCCTTGTGTTGTACCCAAGATTGGAAATTCGCAATTCGAAATCTGTCCTCCGCTCTTTCAGCTTCTGGTTTACCTCCTAGATGCCATTTTCCTCAATCATAAGACCAAAAATTTATTTTATGTTTTTAAATTTCTTTTATTGGAGTCCAATTTGTATGAATTCTTGCTTCAGCAAGGGTGTCATTCAGAAGGAAAGGAGAGATCATGAATTCCCAGATAGGCAAAATATAAAGGAGTTCATTACCACTTAACATGTCCTGTAAGGAATTTTCAGAGGGACTCTTCTAGTGGGGGGAAAAAAAAGAGAACAAAAGCAACAAAGAGTAGAAAGGACCAGAGAACGTCACGAGAAACTCCAACTCCTCCTGTAACACAAAGGCACAAAGTTCATATCTTTGAATAATCACTCTGAATGCTGATAGACTAAGTGCTGCATTCAAAAGATATAGCGTATCAGAGTGGCTTAAAACACCGGATCCGGGATGCCTGGTTGGCTCAAGGGGTTGAGCATCTGCCTTTGACTCAGGCTGTGATCCTGGAGTCTGGGATCGAGTCCCATATTGGGCTCCTGGTGGGGAGTCTGCTTCTCTTTCTCACTAATTTTCTCTCTCTCTCTCTCTCTCTCTCTCTCTCTCTCTGTCTCTCATAAATAAAGTTGTCATTAAAAAAACAAGATCCGGGATCCCTGGGTGGCGCAGCGGTTTGGCGCCTGCCTTTGGCCCAGGGCGTGATCCTGGAGACCCGGGATCGAATCCCACATCAGGCTTCCGGTGCATGGAGCCTGCTTCTCCCTCTGCCTGTGTCTCTGCCTCTCTCTCTCTCTCTCTGTGACTATCATACATAAAAAAAAAAAAAATTAAAAAAAAAAAAAAAAAACAAGATCCATCCTTACCCTGCCTACAAGATGCTCACCTTAGACCTATACACACCAGCAGATTCATAGTCAGGGGAGGGAAAATCATCTACCACGCTAATGGATATCAAACGAAAGCTGGAGGACACATACTTATATCAGACAAACGAGATTTGAATCCAAACATTAGGGGACACCTGGTGGCTCAGTGGTTGAGCATCTGCCTTCACAGGTGTGAACCTGGGATCACAGGATCGAGTCCCACATCGGCCTCCCTTAGGGGAGCCTGACTCTCCCTCTGCCTATGTTTCTACCTCTGCTTCTCTGTGTATCTCTCATGAAAAAATGAATAAAATATTTAAATCTCAAAAAGAAAAAACAAATACTGTAAGAAGAGATGAAGAAGAACATTATTTCATAATTAAAAAGACTCTCTATCAAGATCAAACAACTAAATATTTATGCTGCCAACATGGGAGTACCTAAATATAGACACCAATTAACAACAAATGTACAGGAACTGACTGATAATAATACACTGACGGGATTTCAACACCCACTTATGGCAATAGACCGATCGTCTAGCAGAAAATCAATAAGGGAACAATAGCCTTGACACACTGGACCACAGGGACTCAACAGATATAGTCAGAACATTAGATCCGAAGGCAGAATACACATTCCTTTCCAGTGCACATAGGACATTCTCCAGAACAGATCATATCAGGGCCCACAAATCAGCCTTCAACAGGTACAACAGGTACAAGAAGGTTGATAACACACCATGTACATTTTCGGAACACGGCGCTATGAAACTGGAAGTCGACAGTAAGAAAAAATTTGGACAGACCAAAAATATGTTAAGTTTATGATCATCCTACTAGAGAATGAATGCAGTAACCAGGAAATTAAAGAGGAAATTTAAAACAAATGAAAATGAAAACATGTTTCTCCAAACCTCTGGGATGTACCAAAGGCAGTCCTAAGAGGGAAGTACATAGCAATACAGGCCTACCTCAAGAAACAAAAGTCTCCAATACACATCCTAACCCTACACCTGAAGGAGCTGAAAAAGGAATAGCAAACAAAGCCTAAAACCTAAGAAGAAGGGAAAAAATAAAGATGAGAGCAGAAATAAACAATGCAGAAACAACAAAACAGTAGAATGGAGTAACAAAACTAAGAGCTGGTTCTTTAAAATAATTAATAAAATGGATCAAGCCCTAGCCAGCCTTATCAACGAGAAAAGAGAAAAGACCTAAATAAATAAAATCACAAATAAGAGAAGAGAGATCACAATCAACACCAGAAAAATAAGACAATGATAAGGGAATACTATGAAAGATTATACGCTAACAAACTGGGAGACCTGGAAGAAATGGACAAATCCCTAGAAATGTGCAAACGAGCAAAACTGAAATAGGAAGAGATATAAAATATGAACAGACTCATGAGTAACAAAGAAATTGAATCAGCAAGGCACCTGGGTGCCTCAGTGGTTGAGCATCTGCTTTGGCTCAGGTCATGATCCCGGGGTCCTGGGGAATCAAGTCGCACATCAGGCTTCCCGCATGGAGCCTCATTTTCCCTCTGCCTATAACTCTGCCTCTCTGTGTCTCTCATGAATATATAAATAAAGGTGCAGCCACTGTGGAAAACAGTCTGGAGGGTCCTCGAGAAGTTAAAAATAGGGGATCCCTGGGTGGCGCAGCCATTTGGCTCCTGCCTTTGGCCCAGGGTGTGATCCGGGAGACCCAGGATTGAATCCCACGTCGGGATCCCGGTGCATGGAATGTGCTTTTCCCTCTGCCTGTGTCTCTCCTCTCTCTCTGTGACTATCATAAAAAAAAATTTAAAAAAAGAAGTTAAAAATAGAGCTACCCTACGATTCCAAAATTGCAAACCCACGTATTTACCCTGAGAATACAAAAGTAGTTTAGTAGATTCGAAGAGGAACACACAGCCCATTGTTGGTAGCAGCGTTACCAACAACAGCGAAACTGTGTATAGAGTCTAGATGTCCATCGACAGAAGAATGGGCAGAGACGATGTGGTAAATATACACAGTGCGACATCACTCGGTCATCAGAAGGGATGAAATGAAGCCATTTACAATGACGTGGGAGAAGTGGAAGGGACTTATGCTAAATGAACTCACTCAGTCAGAGAATGACAGATACCAGCTACCATACAATTGCATTCACATGTGAATTTTAAGAAACCAAACAAACTGGTAAAGGGGCAGAGGGGGAATGAGAGAAGCAAACAAAAAAACACACTCTTAACCACAGAGATTAAACTAATAAATACCAGGGGAAGGTGGGGGTGATGGGGAATCAGGGGATGGGGATTGTGGAGGTCACTTCTAACCAGTATCAGGCGTTGTATTCAAGGGTTGAATCACTATGGGGTAAAACTGAAACTATATCATACTATGTTTATAAACAGGACTTCAAGTAAAACTTTAAAATAATGATTGTAGTATAGAGGAAACATGGGCACACAAGAGATAAAATCAGAAAGGAAACTGAAAATCCTAAGAGTCTTTAGAGCCACAAATCCCCTCCCTTTAGCTGAGCTCAGGAGAAGCCTGCCATGCCTATTCTCTCCCCAGAGAAGCCTGGATTTTGATTCTCAGGGAAGGCCGCTGACTTGGTGGAGTCAGGCTATCTTTGTACCCAAAACCTAAATAGAGTGCATAAAAATAAACTGCCCAAGATGCTAGGAGTCCCAGTGCAGGCACATGCCAAGACACAAACTCTAACCATACACAGACATAACCCTAACCCTAAACTTAAGCCTAATGTTAACCTAACCCTTAAACAAGAACTATCACTAATCAAAAACCAAACACAAACCCCAAGACCGAAACACATTCACTAAACCTTCCTGCCAACCCTCACCCTAACTCCTAAACCTCTTCTAAACCTTTATCCCTGATGCTTATCTTAAATCTAACCCTAACCCTAACCTCTAACCATAACATTAACTTAATGTACTCAAATCCTATTCCTAAAAAAAAAAAAAAAAAAAAAAAAAAAAAAAAAAAAAATCCTATTCCTAACCTTAACCTGTACCCTAACCCTAACCCTCTAAGACTAATCCTATCTCATATCCCAAACTGTACCCTAACCCGGACCCTAAAACTAATCCCTAAACCGCTGCCTAACCCTCTCTTACCCTTTTCCAAAACCGTACCCTGACCGTGACCTGACCCTAACCCTAACCCCTAACCAAACTCTAACCCTAATCCTAGCCCTAACCCGTATCCTAAACCTAACCCTCACCCTAACCCTAAACCTAGCCCTAACTTTAACTCTAACCTCTAACGCTAAATCTTAACCCTAATTCACACCCTAACCCCTAACCCTAACTGCAAGCCTAGCCAAACCCTAACTCTAACCATAACCCAAACCCCAACTCTTAACCTCCTGCCCTAATCCCTAAAGTCTAAACCCTAACCCTAACTCTAACTCCTGTCCCTAACCCAAACCCCCATCCTAACTCCTAACCACTGACCCTTACCCTTATCCCTCACCCTAACCTCTAATCTGTAACCATAAGCATAATCACTATCCCAACATCTAACCTAAGCCTAACCACCAACCACCTCCCCTCCCTTGACCCTACCATTCATTCTACCCATTCACTTATCCTATGGTTCTGACGAGTCCCTTCTGACATGGACATGGCCCCCAATGGCGCCTCCAGAGTCCTGCAGGGGGTCCTGAGGAAGCCGGGCTGCTGTGAATGCGGACGTGGCCCCACGTGTTCCAGAGTCACAGTCAGCGGGTACTGAGTACGCCGGGTCTCCTGTCAACGTGGAGTATGCCTCCTCTGGAAGGAGGAGGAACATCCTTCTCGATGCCTCACATCCTCTGGAAGCCTCACAGCAGGTTCTCAGGAGGCCGGGGGCTCCTGTCAGCCTGGACATGGCCCCATGTCCCCTGAAAATTCACCCCGGGTCCTGAGGAGGCTGTGGGTTCCTTTCAGCCTAGACACAGCCCCATGTGTCCCGAAGCCAAAGTGCAGGTCCTGAGGAGGACGGAGGTCCTCTCAGTCTTGACGTGGCCCCACATTTTCCTCAGCCTCACCATAAGACCTGAGGAGGCTGGGGGCTCTTGTCAGAATGGACGTGGTCCTAAATCATCCCAATCGTTCAGTGTGTCCTGAGGAAGCTGGAGACTTCTATCAGTGTGGATTCGGCATCCACATATTTCTTAGGCCTCACCACTGGCTATGACAAGGCTGGGGTCTTCTGTCCTCATGGACACATCCCCATATTTCCCGAAGTCTACACCGGGGGTCCTGAGGACATCAGCGTCCAGTTGTGTGGACGTGGCCCCACATCCTCCTGAAGTGTCACTGCAAATTCTGAGGTGGCAGAGGCTCCTGGCACTGTGGATGTGGCCCCCAGCTTCCAGAAGACTCAACTTATATCCTGAAGGGCCAATTAGCTCCTGCCAGAGTGGAAGCAGTGCCCCATCTTTCACAAGCCTCCCGACATGTTCTGAGGCGGCCCAGGGGCTCCTGTCAGCGTGGATGGGGGCCCACATCTTACTGAAGCCTCACCGTGTGTCCTGAGGAGACCGGGTCTCCTGTCAGCATGAAGACTGCCCAATATCCCCCTGAAGACTCCCTGCAGGTTCTGAGGAGGCTGTGGCTCATCAGCGTGGACATGTCCTCACGTCTTCC
This sequence comes from Canis lupus baileyi, assembly GCF_048164855.1. Lineage (NCBI taxonomy): Eukaryota > Metazoa > Chordata > Mammalia > Carnivora > Canidae > Canis > Canis lupus. The sequence continues at coordinate 33,615,675 of NC_132872.1, read as the reverse complement.
TCAGGCCTCCCCAGCACAGGCTGGCTCCTGTTAGTGCAGGCAGACGAGACCTACAGCACATGCCTGCCCGTGGCGGTGCCTGGGCTCAGGCACCCCTGCGGGATCCTCAGGCGCTACAGGAGGCACGTGCCTGTCCCCAGGACCACCTCTGCCTCCCCCCACGCTCCAGCTGTGGCCTGTTAGCTTCGGAAACGTCTGACTGAAAAGGAGCCCAACACACAGCTTCCCCAAAAATCCTTAAGGAGAAGGAATTGGAGCCCAAAGGACGCAAAACGAAATGTGGACCAGACTTTTACCACGTCCTGCAAAACTCACTCAACCCTCTTCCACTGTGGGCAGGACCGCGGGTTGGTGCAGACGCCATGGAAACAGTGTGGAGTCTCCTCCTGAAGTTACAAATAGAGCCGACTTGCAACCAGCATGTGTAAAGCCTGGAGCTCACTCCGAAGATACAGATGCAGTGAGACATGGGACAACTGCACCCCAATGTCCACAGCAGCCGGGTCCACAGTAGCCACACTGTGGGAGGACCCTCGGTGCATGTGGCAGATGATGGATAAAGAGGATGGTAGATAGATGATGGTCATAGAGAGAGGAATGGTACTCAGCTATCAAAGAGCAGGAAATCTTGCCATTTGCAATGACGTGGATAGAAGTAGAAGGATCATCTTAAGTGAAATAGGTCAGTCAGAAAAGAGAATGACCATGTGGTGTCATTCATAGGTGGAATTAAAGAAGCAAAGCAGATGAACATCTGTGCAGGGAAGGAAAAACAAATAAGATGAAAACATGCAGGGAATACAGACTCTTATATTTAGGAAACAAACTGAGTGTCACAGCAGGGGAGGGGATGGGGGAGAGCATAACGGGACTGGCATGAAGGAGGGCATGTGATGTCACGTGCACTGCGGTTATCTCCAACTGGTGAATCTCTGAATTCTTCCTCTGAAAGTATAATACACTATACGTTAATTAGTTGGGTTTAAATTAAATTAAGTTAAAAAAATCAGTTGTATCAGAGCACGTTTCCTTCTGGACTCTCTGTTCTGCTCCTTCAGCTTATGGTGGGACCAACTCTCGTGGGTCTGGTTTGCTTAAGTAGGCGTCAGGCCTCGTCCATGGACCAGCCCAGGGCTAGAACTCACGACCCCGAGATCAGGACGGGAGGTGAGGTCAAGTGTCGGATGCTTAACCGACGGAGCCAGGTGGGGTCCCAAAGGCAACACTGCTTTATCCTGTGTCTCTGTGACATCGTTTGAAATGGAAAGTGCTGCGTCCCACTCTGTCCTGCTTCTCCAATACTGATTTGCTCTCCGGGGTCATTTGTGGGGGCAGATGGATGTTATGGGTTTTTTTTTCCTATTTATAGGATGTGCCACCATGATTTGACAGGAATGACATTGAAATAGAGGGTGGCTTCAGGAACTGCGGACATTTTCACAAGATGAGGCTCCCAAACCACGAGCCCAAGATGGCCTCCCAGAGCCTGGTATGGCTCAGTGCACAAGACTTGTGCTCCTTTGGTTCTGTCTGATTATTTATTCTCTGTGATGATCCTGAGAAGGGAGTCACATTCGTCATTTCCTTCCTGAGTGCTCATTGTCAGGACACAGCAAGCCCCACAATAGAATAGAAACTGAGCCCAGGCCAAGGGCAGGAAGCCCCTATTAGAACAGATCTCAATGCCTTTGAAGGCCCCATATCAAAATGTAAACAGAACTTGAGGAATTGCTCCAGCCCTTCGGGAGTTCCCCGAGACCAGCCCTTAAAACTAAGCTAAAAACCACCTTGGGTTCCTAGTCCCTGCTCCACTGTGTCGGGCATACATGGACACAAGCTCGAGTTTGTAAATAAACCCTCGTGTGTTTGCATCAGTGTCAGCTTCTCGGTAGTTTCTCGGATTCGCAATCTTGGGCACAACAGTCTGAGATAAAAAAACAAAACCAAAAGAAGCTCGAACACAGGTAGAGTGAACGCAGTGTTCTGAGAGAAGCAGCAGAGGCCCGGGGGCTTGGGCGCTCTCCTGTGGAGGCGCCAGCTGACTGGGGGGCAGGATGCTCAGCCCCAGAGCCAGAGGACACAGAGACCCCACCCGCATCCCGCCCATCAGCACAGCGCCGCCCGCTGGAGCCCAGAGGCGCTGACACCCACCCCGCTTCTGACCCCCACAGGTGCAACTCCCAGGCAGATGTGCACCTGACAATCAGCGCCGCGGCCCATTCCCAGACCCCACACAGACCATTTGCTGCCCCCAAGTTGTCACACCAGAGAGGCTGCAGGGCTTCAGCTCTGCCTCAAAAGTAGAGTCTAGTTTCCTTTGTTGTTTGTGCTTTTTTTGCATTTATTTTCTTTGATTCTATTTTATTAATTGCCTTATTTTAACTTTTATGTATGTACCTTATATATTTCTTATTTTTACTTTCATGGTACTTTAATTGTGTTTCATATTTTGGGATTTAGAATCTTTTAATGAGCAGGCCAAAATAATCTGGTGGTTTTTTTGGGGGGGAGGGCAGTTGTTATTGTTTTTCTTGGTTTTTCTTTTTCTTCCTTCTTTCTTTTCTGGAAAAAATAATGAAATGGAGAAATTCTCCTCCATAAAATAACATGAGGTACTACTCACAGCCAGGAAGTTCATCAATACACATATATGATGTCTAAATACAGTTTAAAACAATGATTATCAAGATAGCAGCTAGGCTGGAATTAGAGCACAGAAGAAAACTAGAGAATCCCTTACTATAGAAATAAAAGAACTAAAATCTAGTCAGGCCAACGTTGAAAATGCTATAACTCTGATGCAGTCCCAAGTGGAAGCCCTAAAAACAAGAAACGTTATGGACCATAGAGGCAGATTTTGGGAACTCAGGCACTTATTAAAACAATAATATTCATATCATAGGAGACTCAGAAGATGAAGAGAGAGAAAAGGTGGGCCTTGCTCAGCCATTAGAAACGACAAATACCCACCATTTGCTTCAACGTGGATGGAACTGGAAGGTATTATCCTGAGTGATGTAAGTCAATTGGAGAAGGACAAACATTGTATGTTCTCATTCATTTGGGGAATATACATAATAGTGAAAGGGAATATAGGGGAAGGGAGAAGAAATGTGTGGGAAATATCAGAAAGGGAGACAGAACATAAAGATTCTTAACTCTGGAAAAAGAACTAGGGGTGATTGAAGGGGAAGAGGGTGGTGGGTGGGGGTGAATGGGTGATGGGCACTGACGGGGGCACTAGATGGGATGAGCACTGGGTGTTATTCTGTATGCTGGCAAATAGAACACCAATAAAAAGTAAATTTATTATTAAAAAAAAGAAAGAAACAAAGTGTGGCACCTGGGTTGCTTAGTCAGTTAAGCTTCTGTCTTAGGCTCGGATCATGATCCAGGTCCCAAGGCAGGCTCCCTGTTCATCTGGGAACCTGCTTCTCCCTCTCCCTCTGTCCCGCTCACTCATGCTTTTTCTCTCCTCTCTCTCTAAAATAAATAAATAACATCTTTGAAGAAAAACAATGAAACAAACCTAGAGGGAAGAGAAATCTCCCATGTAGAAGAATTTCAAACAATTTGTGCAGACATTCCACCGTCAAGTTCATGAGCATAGCTTCCCACTCTTATGTGTGCAATACACATAGTAACTTCCTTCTACAAAATATATTATGAAAAACTTAAAATAATAATGCTAATATAATAATAATAATAATAATCATAAGAATCAGTTTACTACGGAGAAAGCTGACAAACCCTACTTCAGAAAGATGACCAGAACGATGCCAAGACTGATAATCATGTAGATAGTATCTATTCTTTATATGCTATAATGAAAATGGGAGTATATCTCTGTATATAATCCACAGAAATATTTAAATCATGATATAAACAACAGACATGTCCCAACTGAGGGAAATTTTACAAAATACTCTACTTCTCAAAGTGTTCCAGTTCAACAACAACAAGGAAAGGCTGAAAGACTGTCACAATCCAGAGGAGCCTAAGAAAACATGAGGACAAATGGAATGTCATATGAGGGGTGGTAACTTAGCAAAAACTAAGGAAATCTGAATAAAGTATGGTCTTTGGTTAATGTGAATATTTTAATATTGATTCATTAGCTCATATTTGTACTAATATAAGATATCAATAATTGGAGAAATTGAGTGCAAGTACATGTGAATGCTCTGTACTATCTTCTCAATTTCCCTATAAATCTTTGTTTTTTTCCTAATAAATAAGATTTATTTTGAAAATTGACTTAAATGAATCAGGATCCAAGTGTAAAGACATTTTAAGAATCGTTGAATTAACTTTTGCCTTATTCTTAACGAGTTCCTTCGATGGGAACAAAGTAAGAATTTTAGATCAGAAGGAAAGAAAAACACTTATGAACACGTATAATGCCTCCTCAACCTGAAAAGCAGGAACGGATAATAAATACCAAAAATCAGTTAAAAATACTTCTTTTATATTAGACACCATATTGCAAGTGCATTTAAAATTAGCAATGCATAACATTTATTTCCTGGACATTTGTCTTCCAAAGAGTTCACAGTGTTTCAGTGTCAGTTGAAACAGGGGAAGAATCTCAGGGAAGAATCCTTCACATAATAATAGGACCATTGGTAATAGTGTCTCTCAGTTCTTTCCAAATGATAAAGATGCACTTCCTAATGAGTGACTGAGCTGTGAAGAAAGAGAAGACAATCCCTCATCCCTCTGATTTACTTGTGTCACAATATTTTAACCATAGTACTACGGATAGTAAATTATCCTTATTAACAGGAAATACGTCTCAGATTGGAATCTGAGCAATCAGAAGTGCAGAGAAAAAACACTTTGACTCGCTCTTCATCTTATAAAGAGAAAGGACAGCTTTTGTATGTACAAAGTCAGTTGTCAAGATAGCCTCAGGGTGTAAGAGTCTGCAGCATCGAACCCCGCTGCACAGCTGGGACGCCCAGGAGCCAGGTCTTCCTGATCCCAAATCCCTGGGCCTGTCCCCCAACACTGGATGTCAGGCTGAGGTCATTTGCAATTGATCTCTTAGGAGCTCCAGGTAAGGGGGAATGAGCTAGATAGGATGGAATGGACGCAAGAGGCCGACAAAATAAAGGTCTTTCCACTTTAAGTTCAGCGTTCGAACACGTCAATCCATCCCAGGACCCTGTGAAGAAGAGCTGAAATTTACATTACGTCAGTTACAGGAAAAAAACAAAAGTTTACAGCTTATTGCCCTGGAAAGCCCCACAATAGGATAAGAACTGAGCCCACGCCAAGGGCTGGAAGCGTCTATTAGAATGAGAACAGAGCTCAATGCCCATGAAGGCCCCATGTCAAAATGTAAACAGAACTTGAGGAATTGTTCCAGCCCTTCTGGAGGTCCGTGAGACAAGGCCTTAAAATTAAGCTAAAACCCAACTCGGGGTCCAGGTCCCTGCTCCGCTGTATTGGGTTCGGGTGTACTTGGACGCAAGCTCGAGTTTGGAAATCAATCCTCATGTGTTTGCATTGGTATCAACTCCGTAGTGGTTTCTCAGATTCGCAATCTTGGGCACAACAACCCCATGTCCCCTCCCACCTGGGCTGAACCCCTATGCCATCCCACCCAGGCTGACCCTCAGTCACCTCCCTGCCCACAACAGCTGGGCACGGGCCCTCACACAGTTCCACGGGCACAGTGGGCACTCCCACCTTCCCCGGCCTCCCAGAGGAAGGAAGGAGGTTTCTGCAGGACACACTCCCATGGTTGCCCCAGGGCTCCCTGCCCAGCACAGCAGCTCGTGACAGGTCGGGGTCTGTATCCCTGACACCTGCTCCTCCTCCCCGGTTTTCCCACAGGAAATGAAGGAGGAGGCACTTTTCTCCTCCTAGGACATCACGCAGGTAGACCTGGACGTCAACAGGACATTCAGCAGTCACATCATGTTTTGGTACTTCTAAAGGGTAGGGTGAGGCTGAGGGGCCAGGTGGGATCGGGCTCCAGGGGAGGACCAGGGGCTTCTGGGTCGGGAACACAGGGTTTCTGAGGCTGGGAGAAGAACAGCAGCTAGCAACACACAGTTGCATGGTAAGGTGCTGGGGATAACCCCCGTGCCCCCTCCCCCGGGGTCTCAGGGATGAGGAGGCCACTAGGATGGGGGCTCCAGGGGTTGCCATGTGAGCTGAACCCCAAAGGTGTGAGGGACGGCCCTCTGAAAAGCAGGGGGCGGGGTTGTGGGCCGTGGGGGGGCAGTAAGGGGACCTGGGGGCTGGGTGCATGGCTGTGACTGGAGGAGGACACACATCGATCCGATGAGGGTCGGACGGGTCAGGGTGTCACCCCTTCTCAGTGCTTTATTTATTTCTAAATTCTATGCATTTAATTTGAGACAATTTGCAATTTGTAAACATACATAGTATGATGACCCGAGATATTGCCCCCGGTCCAGCCAGGGCCTTGCACTCACCACAGGGAGCCCCAGGGGCAGGTGTCACAGCAAACCCCAGACTGGGGTCACCTTTATCTGTAGACGTCTCCTTGTGCATCTTAGAGAAAGGGTTTGCCGTGTGTCTGCCAGCCCCCCACCCCATCCCCCCATTTCCCAGAAACACATCATCCCCCTACATCATCATTCCCCATGGCATTCCCCTACACCAACCCCCTCACACACACAAAGCCCCACACAATCCCCACCCACACTATACCTCAACACTATCCCCCCTACACTGGCCCCCACACTCTACCACCATCATAACCATGCCCCCACACCATCCACCACCACACCATCGGCCCTGAGCAAGGACCTGGTGCAGCTGCCCCCTGTGGGACACGTTCAGCCTCTACGGGGTTCTCTAGATACCCTGCTCCCATCAGAAGCCTGGGTGTTCCATAGAGTACCCAGGGGTTGCAGGGAGGAGGGAAGACAGGGAGCCCCCGACAGGGTGTGTGCAGGTGAGTGGTGCAGAGGACCCACTGTGCCCTGCCTCCACCCACTGTCCCTCCTGGAGCGCGGCACACCCTGCACAGGACACCAGGCCCTAACCTAGAGGGACCTGGGCTGACTGGGCACCAGGCTCTGGGGGGTTGGGTTGATTTGAGCCCCCACCAGGCCCAACACAAAGACTAATGGGATCCAGCCTCCCCATGGCCCTGGCCAGCCCTGGATTCTGGCCCTGGGATGAGCGAGCCTTCTCACAGTTGGATGTGGCCTCCTGGGCACTGGGCGTGCCCCACAGATCCAGGTCGCTGACCTAGGGCAGACCGGGGGATCCCGGTACCCCCCAGGGTGGGGAGAGAAGGGGTAGGCCGGTGGGCCCCACCCACCCCAGGAGGCAGGCTCCTACAGGTGTTGGGGCCCCAGGGGTCCCGAGGCCGGGGTCCAGCTGCCCTGCAGGGACCCAGCACAGGAGCCCATGAGCTGCAGTTCCAGGTCAGCTCTGCTGTCCTCAGAACCGTCTCTCAGGCTGAAACCTCAGGACACACGCCCCCAACCAGAGTCCAAACATGCTCCCAGATGGGGGACTCCAGCACTCGCCCCCTCACCCTGTGTGATTCTTACCCTCCCCTAAAGACAAAAAGGTCTCCTTCCCCAGGGGAAGGCACGCACCCTCTGCTCTGAGCCCGTTTGTTGTACAAATTCAATAAAGTGTTGTGGTGCGAAAATGCACAACCAGCCCATTTCTGTGTCTCCCAGAACTCTGTGTATAGGGGGTGGAGAGACCCCCAGAGAGGAGGAGGTGGCACTACCGAGGCCCCAACCAGCCCATGCAGGGGCCCCGCTGAACACACACAACTGACGTCCCCATGTGCCATCCAGGGGCGGCCGAACGCCAGGGTCAGGCCTCACAGACTTTACTGGGACTCAGCCTGTGCCCCGTGGGCCTGAATGAGCAGGACAGAGTGACAGCCAAGAAGCCTCAGGTCACCAGGGTCTGTGCAAAGTGACCTGAGAGGTCACTGCTCCCTCTGTCCGGGGGCCGGGCCTGGACGGGTTCCGGGGCACTTCCTCCCCTCCCCGCAACCCGTGCCTGGGTGCCTTGGGCACAGAGGGCCTGCAGGGCGGTCAGCGTGGCTGTAGAAGTGATTTCAGGACAGCAGGCCCTTGTGTTGTGCCCAAGATTGCGAATCCGAGAAACCACCAAGGAGCCGACACCAATGCAAACTCCCGAGGGTCTCTTTACAAGCTGGAGCTTGGGTCCAAGTGCACCAGATACATTGGAGCAGGGACTTCGACCCCAAGACTAAGAGGCGAGGCAACTTTATAGGGGCCAGTGGACCATGGGATATGCAGAAAGTTGCACAGTCTTGTCGGTCCACATGTAGGTGGCCGATTGAATTACACCTTACCCTATAGTATCCACTTGAGCTGGTCTATTACTTTGGTCAGAATTGGTGCACGATTTTCGTAGGCACAAAGCAGGGTTACATTGTTATGAGCCGATTTCCGATTAGGGTGTGCCCAGTGGCCTGACTAGGGTGGGGCAGCGCCTTAAGCCATAAGCAGGTCATTTGGGGGTCATAGGGGAGTTGGCGGTGTAGCACAAAATGGAATCAGTCCTGCTCTGCTTGTCCAGGGGTAGGGGAGTTTTGTTAAATTTCCTGGGTCCCACACTTATAGCTCATGGACCTGGGCCACCCTCACCAGGTGGACTCAGCGTGCACACCTTGTGGTGCTGGATCTCTCACACCAATGTGTGGAGGGCACCTTCCTTGCCCGAGTGAGTAGGGGGTGGGTGAGCATGGGGCTCGGCCTGAAGGACAGTCAGGACTGGGGACCGACAACCCCCGCCCCATCCCCACCCTGACTCCCACATACAGGTAGCCCCATGGCTCCCCACCATGGGCAGCCGGCTCCTCAGGAGCTCCCCCCAAGGGTGGACCAAATGTCTGGTTCACTGCTAGAGAGGCATTGGGGAGAAGAGAAGCAGCCAACGCTTGGCAGGACCCACTGCCGGACATGGGAATGTGGCCGAGCCGGACCTTCCAGCTCAGCTGACCCTCTAGTGGAAAGTCACTGCATGAGCTTCCCACGGGGTGGACAGGAGAGCCCAGCTAGCCACCCAGTGCCAGCACCAGAAATGAGGTTTTGCCAACCATTTCGGGGTTTTGGGTTACCCAGCCAGAGGATCCAATAGCTGCACGTGATAGCTGCATGTGATAGAGACACACACACACCAAAACCAGCAAAAGTCGGAATCCCCCCAATGTTGTCAAACAGCAGCCGGATGGTTACATACAAGACACTGTGATCCCCAATAGGATACATGGAAGACTCTATAAACCACGACTGCAGACATTCTGGAGGCACGGAGATGTGTCTGATGGGTTCCAACAAGGAGCACAGAGGGGAAGGAAGCATCCTACGGACAGGGGGCACCTCCTAGGAAAGGACACCAGGTCCCTGTGAAGGCTACAGAGGGTGAAATCTCTCCCCTTCTCTTTGTGCTTCTGGTTTTCCTCCTACATGCCATTTTCCTCAATCATATTAGAAAGAATTTATTTTATGTTTTTAAATTTATTTTTATTGGAGTCCAATTTGTATGAATTCTTTCTTCAGCAAGGGTGTCATTCAGGAGAGAAGGAGAGATAAAGATTTTCTTAGACAGGCAACATATAAAGGAGTTCATGACCACTTAATCAGTCCAGTAAGGAATTTTAAGAGGGACTCTTCTAGTGGGGGGGAAAAGAGACCAAAAGAAACAAAGACTAGAAAGGACCAGAGAAAGTCACCAGAAACACCAACTCTTCCAGAAACACAAAGGAACAAACTTCATATCTTTGAATAATCATTCTGAAGGCTGATAGACTAAATGCTCCAATCAAAAGATATAGGGTATCAGAGGGGCTTAAGAAACAGGATCCAGGAGGCCTGGGTGGCTCAGGAGTTGAGCCTCTGCCTTTGATTCAGGGTGTAATCCTGGAGTCTAGGATCGAGTCCCATATTCTGCTCCTGGTGGGGAGCCTGCTTCTCTCTCTGCCTAATTTTCTGCCTCTCTCTCTCTCTCTCTCTCCCTCTCATAAATAAAATCATTATTTAAAAAAACAAGATCCATCTGTATGCTGCTTACAAGATGCTCACATTAGACTTATAGACACCAGGAGATTGAAAGTCAGGGGATGGAAAATCATCTATCATGCTAATGGATATCAAAAGAAAGCTGGAGGACCCATACTTATATCAGACAAAGGAGAATTGAAACCTAACCCTGGGGGACACCTGGTGGCTCAGTGGTTGAGCATCTGCCTTCGGCTCAGGGGTGATCCTGGGATCCCAGGATCGAGTCCCATATCGGCCTCCCTTTGCGGAGCCTGCCTTTCCCTCTGTCTATGTTTTGCCTCTGCTTCTCTGTGTATCTCTCATGAATAAATAAATAAAATATTTAAATTTCAAAAAAGAAAGAACAACTAGTATAAGAAGAGATGAAAAAGGGCATTATTTCATACTTAAAAAGACTCTCTATCAAGATCAAACAACTAAATATTTATGCTGCCAACATGGGAGTACCTAAATATAGAAACCAATTAACAGCAACAGTACAGGAACTCACTGATAATAATACAGTGACAGGGGATTTTAACACCTACTATGGCAATGGACCGATCGTCTATACAGAAAATCAACAGGGTAACAATAGCCTTCACACACTGGACCACAGGGACTCAACAGATAGAGTCTGAACATTTCATCCTAAAGCAGAATACACATTCCTTTCGTTTTTTATTATTTATGATAGCACATAGAGAGAGAGAGTGAGAGAGGGCCAGAGACATTGGCAGAGCGAGAAGCAGACTCCTTTCACCGGGAGGCGGATGTGTCATTCGATCCCGGGTCTCCAGGATCGCACACTGAGCCAAAGGCTGGCGCTAAACCGCTGCGCCACCCAGGGATCCCTACACGTTCCTTTCAACTGCACATGGGACATTCTACAGAACATATATCATGGCCCACAAATCAGCTCTCAACAGGTACAACAGGTACAAAAAGGTTGATATCACACCCTGTACAGTTTTGGACCACGACACTATGAAACTTGAAGTTGACAGGAAGAAAAAAAATTGGACAGACCAAAAATACGTGGAGATTATGAACATCCTACTAGAGAAGGAATGAAGCAACCAAGAAATTAAATAGGAAATTTAAAACAAATGAAAATGAAAGTATGTTTCTCAAAACCTCTGGGATGTAGCAAAGGCAGTCATAAGACGGAAGTACATAGCAGCCTAGCTCAAGAAACAAGACGTCTCCAATACACAACCTAACACTACACCTAAAGGAGCTGGAAAAGGAATAACAAACATAGCCTGAAGCCTACAGAAGAAGGGAAAAAATAAAGATGAGAGCAGAAATAAACAATGCAGAAAAAACAAAACAGTAGAATGGAATAATGAAACAAAGAGCTGGTTCTTCAAAATAATTAATAAAATAGACAAGCCCTAGCCAGCCTTATCAGCGAGAAAAGAGAAAAGACCTATATAAATAAAGTCACAAATGTGAGAAGAGAGAACACAATCAACACCAGAAAAATAAGACAATTATAAGGGAATACTATGAAAGATTATATGCTAACAAACTGGGAGACCAGGAAGAATTGGAGAGATCCCTAGAAATGTGCAAACAATCAAAACTGAAATAGGAAGAAATAGAAATGTGAACAGACCCATAACTAGCAAAGGAATTGAATCAGCAAGGCCCCTGGGTGCCTCAGTGGTTGAGCATGTGCTTTGGCTCTGGTCACGATCCCAGGATCCTGGGGCATCAAGTGCCACATCACGCTCCCCACATGGAGCCCCATTTTCCCTCTGCCTATACCTCTGTCTCTCTGCGTCTCACATGAATACATAAATAAAATCATTAAAAAAGAAAAAGATATAAAGATGAGAAAGGACCCAAATAAAATCACAAATGAGAAAAGAGAAATAACCACCAACACTAGAAATACAAACGTTTATAAGAGAACATTATGAAACATTGTATGCCAGCAGCCCCAAACCTGGAAGAAATAGATCAATTCCTAGAAATATATAACATAGCAAAAATGAAAAAGGAAGAAATAAGAAACTTGAACACACAGATAACCAGCAGAGAAATTGAATCGGCAATCAAGAATCTCCCAACAGGAGACGCTTATATCAATAGAATAGAATGGAAAGCTGAAACAAGTTATAAACCTGTAACTCGGGGATCCCTGGGTGGCGCAGCGGTTTGGCGCCTGCCTTTGGCCCAGGGCGCGATCCTGGAGACCCGGGATCGAATCCCACGTCGGGCTCCCGCTGCATGGAGCCTGCTTCTCCCTCTGCCTGTGTCTCTGCCTCTCTCTCTCTCTCTATCATAAATAAATTAATTAATTAAAAAAAACTGTAACTCTATGGTCCATTAATCGACAACAAGGCAAGAAGGAATATCCAATGGCACAAAGACAGCCTCTTCAACAAACCCTAACACTGACCCCAGGATAAGAACAAATGGTGTTGGGAAAACCAGGCAGCCACACGCAGAAGAAGGAAACTGGACCACTTTCTTACACCATATATATAAAAAATAAATTCAAAATGGATGAAAGACCTAAATGTGAGACCTGAAACCATACAAAGAAGAAAAGATAGGCAGCAACATCTTTGACATTGGCCATTGGATCTTCTTTCCAAGTATGCATCTGAGGTGAGTGAAACAAAAGCAAAAATCCTATTGGGAGTTCATCAAATTGAAAAGCTTCTGCAAAGTGAAGGAAACAAGCAACGCTAAAATGCAACATACAAAATGAGAGGAGATATTTGTAAACAACACATCCAATAAAGAGTTAGTATGCAAAATACGTAAAGCAAATATAAATCTCAGCATCCTAAACACAAATTATCCAACTGCAGATGGGCAGAAGACATGAATGGACTTTGTCTCTGACAAGACATACAGATGGCCACCAGACACATGGACAGACACACAGCGTCACCCATCATCAGGGAAATGCAAACCAAAATCACAATGAGATGTCACCCGACAGCCGTCAGAATGGCTAAAATTAACAACACAAGAAACAACAGGTGTCGGTGAGGCTATGGAGAAGGCGGAGCCCCCTTACACTCCTCGTGGTCCTGTGAACAGGTGCAGCTACTGTGGAAAACAGTGTTGAGGGTCCTCAAGAAGTTAAAAGTAGAAGTACCCTATGATTCCAAAATTGCACAGCTAGGTGTTTATCCCGAGGATATAAAAGTAGTCTCTTAGATTCAAAGAGGGACACGCAGCCTAGTGTTTGTAGTGGCATTATCAACAATAGCCAAACTGTGGATACAGCTCAGATGTCCATCGACAGATGAATGGGCAGAGACGATGTGGTAAATATACACACTGCGACAGCACTTGGTCATCACAAGGGATGAAATGAAGCCATTTACAATGATGTGGGAGAAGTGGAAAGGACTTATGCTCAATGAACTCAGTCAGAGAAAGACAGATACCAAATACCATACAATTGCATTCACATGTGAATTTTAAGAAACCAAACAAACTGGCAAGGGGATCGATGGGGTGGGATGAGAGAAGCAAACCAAGAAACACACTCTTAACCTCAGAGAATAAACTAATAGATAAGAGGAAGTTGGGGGAGATGGGGAATTAGGGGATGGGGATAGTGGAGGGCACCTGTGACCAGTACCAGGCATTGCATCCAAGGGTTGAATCAGTATGTGGTAAACCTGAAACTATATCATACTGTGTTTACAAACAGGAATTCATTAAAAGTTTAAAATAATAATTGTTAGTATTGATGAAACGTGCGCACAAGAGATAAAATCAGAAAGGCAACTGAAAATCCAAATAAAGAGTATTTAGATCCACAAATCCCCTCCTTAGCTCAGCTCGGGGAAGCCTGCCATGTCTTTTCTGACACCAGCAGAAGCCTGGATTTTGATTCTCTGGGGAGGCCACTGACTTGTTGGAGTCAAGCTATCTTTGAACCCAAAACCTAAATAGTGTGCATAAAACTAAACTGCCCAAGATACTAGGAGTCCCAGTGCACGCACAGGCCAAGACCCAAACTCTAACCTACACAGACATAACCCTAACCCTACACTTAAGCCTAATGTTAACCTAAACCTTAAACAAGACCTATCACTAATCAAAAAACAAACACAAACCCCAAGACCAAAACACATTCACTGAACCTACCTGCCAAGCATCACCCTAACTCCTAAACCTATTCTTAGGCTTCCTTAACGCTGACCCCTACCTTATATCTAACCCTATCCCTAACCTCTAACCCTAACCTTAACTTAATGTATTCAAATCCTATTCTTAACCTTATCCTGTACCCTAACCCTAACCCTCTAATTCTAACCCTATCTCATACCCCAAACTGTACCTTAACCCACTGCCTAACCCTATCTCTTACCCTTTTCCAAAACCGTACACTGACCCTACCCTGACCCTGACCTGACCATTACCCATAACCAAACACTAACCCTAATCCTAACCCCTATCCTAACCCTACCACTCACCCTAACTCTAAACCTAGCACTAACTTTAACCCTAACCCGTAACCCTAACAACTAACCTTAACTCACTCCCTAACCCATTACCCTAACTGCAAACCTAATCACAACCCTAACACTAACCATAACCCTAACCCCAACTCCTAACATCCTGCCCTAATCTCTAAGATAAACCCTAACCCTAACTCTAAATCCTGTCCCTAACACTAACCCTAACCCCTTTCCCCACTCCCTAACCCCCATCCAACTCCTAACCACTCACACTTACCCTTATCTCTCACGCTATCCTTAAATCCGTAACCATAATCATAATCACTAAACCCTAACATCTAACATAACTTAACCACCAAGTGCCCCCCCTCCCCTGACCCTACCATTCATTCTACCCTTTCACTTACACTGTGGTTCAGAGTAGTCCCTTCTGATGTGGACGTGGCCCACAACGGCGCCTCCAGAGTCCTCCAGGGGGTCCTGAGGAAGCCAGGATCCTGTGAGTGTGGATGTGGCCCCACGTGTTCCTGAGTCATAGTCAGCGGGTCCTGAGGACGCTGGGTCTCCTGTCACTGTGGACTATGCCTCACATCCTCTGGAAGCCTCACAGCAGGTCCTCAAGAGGCCGAGGGCTCCTGTCAGCCTAGACATGGCCCCACGGCCCCCAGAAAACTCACCGCGGGTCCTGAAGGGGCTGTGGGCTCCTGTAAGCATAGACATAGCCCCATATATCCCGAAGCCAAAGGGCAGATCCTGAGGAGGCCGGAGACTCCTGTCAGTGTGGATTCGGCACCCACATCTTTCTTAGGCCTCACCACAGGCCCTGACAAGGCTGGGGTCTTCTGTCCACATGGAAGGATCCCCATATTTCCCGAAGTCTACACCGGGGGTCCTGAGGACGTCAGCGTCCTGTTGTGTGGGCGTGGCCCCACGTCCTCCCATAACGTCACTGCGGGTTCTGAGGAGGCCAGGGCTCCTGATACCGTGGATGCGGCCCCCACCTTCCAGAAGCCTCAACTTATATCCTGAGCGGCCCGGGAGCTCCTGCCAGAGTGGACACGGCACCACAGATTCCTGAAGCTTCCCTGCAGGTCCTGAAGCGGCCCAGGTGTTCCTGTCAGGGTGGATGCGGGCCCACATCTTCCTGAAGCCTCACTGCGGTTCCTGAGGAGACCGGGGCTCATCAGCGTGGATGCGTCCCCACGTCCTCCTCAGGCTTCCCCAGCACAGGTGGGCTCCTGTTAGTGCAGGTGGACGAGGCCTACTGAGCCTTCGCGGCCCTTGGGCCAGACCTGGGCTTGGGAGCCTCCTGCGGGATGCTCAGGCACTGCAGGAGGCCATGCAGGAGGCAGGGTCCCCATGCACAGGGCCACAACTGCCTCCTTCCAGGCTCCACCTGAGGCCTATGAGCTTTGGAAACGTCTCACTGAAACGGAGCCCAATACCCGGCTTCCCCAGAAATACTTAAGGACAATGATTGGAGCCCACAAGACACAAAATGAAATGTGTACCAGACTTCAACCACATCCTGCAAAACTCACTCAACCCTCTTCCTCTGTGGGCGGGACCGCAGGCTGGCGCAGCCGCCCTGGAAACAGTGTGGAGGCTCCTCAGGAAGTTACAAATAGAGCCGCCCTGGGACCAGCAGGTGCACGGCCTAGGTCACCCCGAATACAGATGCATGGGACTCGGGGACCCTGAGACCAGCCCTTAAAACTAAGCTAAAACCCACCTCCGGGTCCAAGTCCCTGCTCCGCTCTGTCGGGTATACTTGGAAACAAGCTCAAGCTTGTAAATAAACCCTCGTGTGTTTGCATTGCTATTGGCTTCTCAATGGTTTCTCGGATTCGCAATCTTGGGCACAACAGTCTGAGATACAAAACCAAAACCAAAAGAAGCTCAGATGCAGTTAGAGTGAACGCAGGGTTCTGAGAGAAACGGCGGAGACCCGGGGACTTGGCAGCTCTTCTGTGGAGGCCCCAGCAGACTGGGGGGCGGGATGCTCTGCCCCAGAGCCAGAGAACCCAGAGACCCCACCCGCATCCCGCCTATCAGGGCCGAGTCTCAGGAGCAGCACAGCACCGCCCACTGAGCCCAGAGACGCTGACGCCCACCCTGCCTCTGGCCCCCGCAGGTGCATCTCCCAGGAAGATGTGCACCTGATAATCAGCGCCACGGCCCATCCCCAGACCCCACACAGACCATTCGCTGCCACCAAGTTGTCAGACCACAGAGGCTGCAGATCTTTAGCTCTGCCTGGAAAGTAGGGTTTAGATTCCTTTGTACTTTGTGTTCTTTTTTCATTTATTTCTTTGATTCTTTTTTATTAATTGCCTTATTTTAATTTTTATGTATGTACCTTATATATTTTTTATTTTTAATTTCATAGTACTTTAAATGTGTTTATTCTTTTTAATTTTTTTCAATTTATATATGATAGTCACAAACAGAGAGAAAGAGAAAGAGAGAGAGAGAGAGAGAGAGAGAGAGGCAGAGACACAGGCACAGGGAGAAGCAGGCTCCATGCACTGGGAGCCCAACGTGAAATTCGATCCAGAGTCTATAGGATCCTGCCCTTGGCCAAAGGCAGGCACTAAACCCCTGCGCCACCCAGGGATCACTTTAATTGTTTCTATTTTGGGATTTAGAATCTTTTAACAAGCAGGCCAAAATAATCTGTTTTTTTTTTGGGGGGGGGAGGGCAGTTGTTATTGTTTTTCTTGGTTTTCCTTTTTCTTCCTTCTTTCTTTTCTGGAAAATATAATGAGATGGAGAAATTCACCTCCATAAAATAACATGAGGTCTACTCACAGCCAGGAAGTTCATCAATACACATATATGATATCTAACTACAGTTTAAAACAATGATTATAAAGATAGCAGGTGGGCTGGAAAAAGAGCACAGAAGAAAACTAGAGAAACCTTTACTGTAGAAATAAAAGAACTTAAATATAATCAGGTCAATGTTAAAAATGCTATAACTGAGATGCAGTCCCAAGTGGAAGCCTTAAAAAGAAGAAAGTTTATGGACCACAGAGAAAGACGTAGGGAAGTCACCACTTATTAAAACAATAACATTCATACCATAGGAGACTCAGAAGATGAAGAAAGAGAAAAGGTGGTCCTTGCTCAGCCATTAGAAACGACAATACCCACCGTTTGCTTCAACGTGGATGGAACTGGAAGGTATGCTGAGTGAAGTAAGACAATCGGAGAAGGACAAACATTGTATGTTCTCATTCATTTGGGGAATATAGATAATAGTGAAGGGAGTATAAGGGAAGGGAGAAGAAATGTGTGGGAAATATCTGAAAGGGAGACAGAACATAAAGACTCCTAACTCTGGGAAATGAACTAGGGGTGATGGAAGGGAAGGATGGCGGGCGGTGGGGGTGAATGTGTGATGGGCACTGAGGGGGGCACTTGACGGGATGAGCACTGGGTGTTATTCTGTATGTTGGCAAATTGAACACCAATAAAAAATAAAATTATTATTAAAAAAAGAAAGAAAAAAAAGGAAAGAAAGAAAGAAAGAAAGAAAGAAAGAAAGAAAGAAAGAAAGAAAGAAAGAGTGGCACCTGTGTGGTTCAGCTAGTTAAGCTTCTGCCTTAGGCTCATATCATGATCCAGGTCCCAAGGCTGGCTCCCTGTTCAGCAGGGAACCTGCTTCTCCCTCTCCCTCTGCCCCCACACTCATGGATTTTCTCTCCTCTCTCTCTCAAATAAATAATAAACATCTTTGAAAAAGAAACAAACAAACCCAGAAGAAGAGAAATCTCCCATGTAGAAGAATTTCAAACAAATTATGCAGACATTCCACACTGAAGTTCATGAGCATAGCTTCCCACTCTTATGTGAGGAATACACATTGTAACTTCCTTCTACAAAATATATTATGAAAAACTTAAAATAATATTGATAATATAATAATAATGTTTAATAATAATAAAAAGGATCAGTTTACTGCGTAGAAAGCTGACAAACACTATCTCAGCAATGTGATCAGATCGATACCAAGACTGATAAATCATGTTGATAGTATATCCTTTATATGATATAATGAAAATGGCAGTATATCTCTGTATATAATCCAAAAAACTGTTCAATCATGAGATAAATGACAGACATGTCCCACCTGAGGGAAATTTTACAAAATACTCTACTTCTCAAAGTGTTCCAGGGCAACAACAACAAGGAAAGGCTGAAAGACTGTCACAATCCAGAGGAGCCTAAGAAAACATGAGGACAAATGGAATGTGATATGAGGGATGGTAACTTAGCAAAAACTAAGGAAATCTGAATAAAGTATGGTCTTTGGTTAATGCGAATATTTTAATATTGATTCATTAGCTCATATTTGTACCGTACTGATATAAGATATCAATAATTGGAGAAATTGAGTGCAAGTGCATGTGAATGCACTGTACAATCTTCTCAATTTCCCTATAAATCTTTGTTTTTTTCATAAAACGATCTATTTTGAAAATTGACTTAAATGAATCAGGCTCCAAGTGTGAAGACATTTTAAGAATAGTTGAATTAACTTTTGCCTTATTCTTAAAGAGTTCCTTTGATGGAAACAAAGTAAGAATTTTAGATCAGAAGGAAAGAAAAACACTTTTGAACATGTATAATGCCTCCTCACCCTGAAAAGCAGGAATGGATAATAAATAGCAAAAATCAGATAAAAATACTTCTAGTATAATAGACACCATATTGCAAGTGCATTTAAAATTTGCAACGCATAACATTTATTTCCTTGACATTTGTCTTCCAAGGAGTTCACAGTGTTTCAGTGTCAGTTGAAACATGGGAAGAATCTCAGGAAAAAATCCTTCACATAATAATAGGACCATTGGTAATAATGTCTCTCAGTTCTTTCCAAATCCATAAAGATGCATTTCCTGATGAGTGACTGAACTGTGAAGAAAGAGATGAGAAACCGTCACCCCCTGAACTCTTGTGTCAGAATATTTTAACCATAGTACTACAGATAATAGTAAATTATCCTTATTAACAGGAAATATGTCTCAGATTGGAATCTGAGCAATCAGATGGGCAGAGAAAAAACACTTTGACTGGCTGCTCATCTTTTAAAGACAAAGGAGAGGTTTTCTATGTACAAAGTCAGTTGTCAACATAACCTTAGGGAATAAGAGTCAGCAGCATCGAATCCAGCTGCACAGCTGGGACGCCCATGCTCCAGGTCTTCCTGATCCCAATCACTGGGCCTGTCCCCCAACACAGGATGCCACGCTGAGGTCATTTGTAATTGCTCTCTTAGGAGCTCTTGGGAAGGGGGAAGGAGCTAGATAGGATGGGACAGGATGCATGGAGGCCGAGAAAATTAAGGCCATTCCAATTTAAATTCAGCATTCGCACACGCCCAGCCATCCCAGGCCCCTGTGAAGAGGAGCTGAAATTTACATGCCTTCAGTTACAGGAAAAAAACAAAAGTTTACAGCCTAATGTCCTAGAAAGCCCCACAATAGAATCAAAACAGAGCCCAGGCCAAGGGCAGGAAGCCCCTATTAGAATGAGAACAGAGGTCAATGCCCTTGAAGGCCCCATATCAAAATGTAAACAGAAATTGAGGAATTGCTCCAGCCATTCCTGAGGTCCCTGAGACCAGCCCTTAAAACTAAGCTAAAACCCTCCTCAGAGTCCAAGTCCCTGTTCCGCTGTGTTGGGTGTACTTGGATGGAAGCTCAAGTTTGGAAATCAACCCTTGTATGTTTGCATCGGTGTCACCTCCTTAGTGGTTTCTTGGATTCGCAATCTTGGGTACAATACCCCCATGTCCCCTCCCACCTTGGCTGAACCCCTATCCCCTCCCACCAAGGCTGACACTCCGTCACCTCCCTGCCCACAACAGCTGGGCACAGACCGTCACACAGGTCCCACGGGCACGGTGGGCGCTCCCGCCATCCCTGGCCTCCCAGAGGAAGGAAGGAGGTTTCGGCAGGGCACACTCCCATGGTGACCACAGGGCTCCCTGCCCAACATGGCAGCACGTGACAGTTCGGGGTCTGTGTCCCTAATGCCTGCTCCTCCTCCCCGGTTTTCCCACAGGAAATGAAGGAGGAAGCCCTGGTCTCCTCCTAGGACATCACGCAGGTAAACCTGGACGTAAACAGGACGTTCGGCAGCCACATCATGTTTTAGGACTGCTAGGTGTTGGGTGAGGCTGCTGGGCCACGAAGCTTTGGGCCCCCGGGGGCTTCTGAGTAGGGAAAACGGGGCCTCTGAGGCCAGGGGGAGTAACAGCAGCCAACAACATACCGCTCCATGGTAGGGTGATTGGGATGACCCCCTTGCCCACTCCGCTGGGCCTCAGGGATGAGGAGGCCACTAGGATGGGGCCTCCAGGGGTTGCCATGGGAGCTGAACACCACCAAATGGTAGAGGGACGGCCCCATGAGAAGCAGGGGATGGGGTTGGGGATGTGGGAGGCATGAACCGGACCTGGGGGCCAGGCGGCATGGCCACGGCTGGAGCAGGACACACATCGATCCCATGAGGGTCAGAAGGGTCAGAGTGACATCCACTCTCGGTGCTTTATATATTTCTAAATTCTATGCATTTAATTTGAGACAATTTGCAATTTGAAAGCATACATATGGGGATCCCTGGGTGGCGCAGCGGTTTGGTGCCTGCCTTTGGCCCAGGGCACGATCCCGGAGACCCGGGATCGAATCCCACATTGGGCTCCCGGTGCATGGAACCTGCTTCTCCCTCTGCCTGTGTCTCTGCCTCCCTCTCTCTCTCTGTGACTATCATAAATAAATAATTTAAAAAATAAAAAAAATTGAAAGCATACATATTATGATGACCCCCAGATAATGCCCCTGGTCCAGCCAGGGCCCTTCACTGACCACACCGCGCCCCAGGGGCAGGTGTCACAACAATCCCCAGACTGGGGTCGCCTTTAACGGTAGATGTCTCCTTGTGCATCTTAGTGGAAGCGGATACCCTGTGTCCACAGGCTCCCACAACATCCCCCTCATTCCCCACTCCCACTCCAACCCCCTCCATCATCATCCCCAATGGCATCCCACCATCCCCCTCACACTCACACAGCCCCACACAATCCCCACCCACATTATACCCCAACACATTCCCCCTACACCATCCCCCACACTCCACCACAATCATACTCCTGCCCCCACACGATCCACCGCCACATCATTTATCCCCAGCAAGGAGCTGGTACAGGTGACCCTGTGGGACATGCTCAGCCTCCCCGGGTTTTTCTGCATGCCCTGATCCCATCAGAAGCCCTGGTGTCCCATAGAGTACCCAGGGGTTGTAGGGAGCAGGAAAGACATGGAGTCCCAACAGGGTGGGTGCAGGTGAGTTGTTCAGAGGATGCACCGTGCCCTGCCTCCGCCCAGTGTCCCACCTGGAGGGCAGCACACCCTGCACAGGACACCAGCCCCTAACCCATAGGGAACTGGGCTGACCTGACCCCAGGCTCTGTGGGGGCTGAGTTGATTTGAGCCCCCCAGGGCCAACACAAAGACTAATGGGATCCAGCCCCCCATGGCCCTGGCCAGTCCTGGATTCTGGCCCCAGGCTGCGCGAGCCCTCTCACAGCTGAATGTAGCCTCTTGGGCCCTGGGCTTACCGAACTGATCCAGGTCACTGACCTAGGGCGCCCTTTGTATCCTGGGAAACCCAGGGTGGGGAGAGCAGGGGTAGGCCGGTGGGCCCCACCCACAGCCACACCAGGAGCCAGGCTGCTCCAGGTGCTGGGGTCCCTGGGAGCCCAAGGCCAGGGTCCAGCTGCCCTGCTTGGACCCAGCGCAGGTCCAGGTCAGCTCTGCTGTCCTCAGAACCGTCTCTCAGGCTGAAACCTCAGGACACACGCCCCCACCCGGATTCCACACATGCTCCCAGGTGGGGGACTCCAGCACTCGCCCCCCCAACTCGTGTCATTCTTGCCCTCCCCTAAAGGACAGAAACTTCTCCATTCCCAGGGGAAGGCGCGCCCCCTCGGCCCTGACCCGTTTGCTGTAGAAAGTCAATAAAGTGTTGTGGTGTGAAAATGCACAGCCAGCCCGTTTCTGTGTCATCCAGAACAGTGTGCACAGGGCTTGGAGAGACCATCAGAGAGGAGGAGGGGGCACCACCCATGCCCCACCAGCCCCTGCAGGGGCACCACCATGCACAGCCAGCTGACATCCCCATGTGCCTTCCAGGGGCGGCCAGACGCCAGGGTCAGGACCTGACAGACTTTACTAGGACTCAGGTTGTGCCCCGCGGGCCAGGAAGGGCTGGGACAGAGTGACAGCCAGGAAGCCTCAGGTCACCAGGTTCTGTGCAAAGCAACCCGGTTGTCTGTGCTCCCTCTGTCCAGGGGGCCTGGGCAGGCCGTGTTCCTGGACCCTTCCTCCATGCATCATCCCCGTGCCTGTGTGCCTGGGGCAGAGAGTACCTGCGGGGTGGTCAGCATGGCCCTAGAAGGGATGTCAGGACAGCAGGCCCTTGTGTTATGCCCAAGATTGTGAATCCGAGAAACCACCGAGGAGCCAACACCAATGCAAACTCCCAAGGGTTTCTTTACAAGCTGGAGCTTGGTTCCAAGTGCACCCGACACAGCAGAGAATGGACTTGGACCCTGAGACTAAGAGGCGTAGCAGCTTTATAGGGGCCAGTGGCCCATGGGATATGCAGAAAGTTGCACAGTCATGTCTGTTCACAAGCAGGTGGCCAATTGAATTACACCTTACCCTATAGTATCCACTTGCGCTAGCCTATTACTTTGGTCAGAATCGGAGTGCAGTTTTGGGGGACATAAAGCAGGGTTACATTGTTATGAGCTGATTTCAGATAAGGGTGTGCCCAGCGGCCTGACTAGGGTGAGGCAGCGCCTAAAACAATAAGAAGGTCATGTAGGGGTCATCCTGGAGGTTGGGGGTGTAGCACAAAATGGTATCAGTCCTGCTCTGCCTCTCCAGGGGTAGGAGATTTTTGTTAAATTTCCTGGGTCCCACACTTGCATATCACTCACCTGGGCTAGCCTCAGATGGACTCAGCTTGCACACCTTGTGGTGCTTGATCTCTCACACCAGCGTGTGGAGGGCACCCTCCTTGCCCGACTGAGTAGGGGTGGGTGAGCATGGGGCTCGGCCTGAAGGTCAGGCAGCACAGGGGACCGAGGAACCCCAGCCCCGTCCCCACCCAGACTCGCAAACACAGGCAGCCCAAGGGCTCCCCCCCATGGGCAGCTGGATCCTCAGGAGCTCCCACCAGGATGGCCCCGAGGTCCGGCTCCCTGCTGGAGAGGCATCAGGGAGAAGATAAGCAGCCAGCACATGGCAGGACCCATTGCCTCACATGGGAATATAGCCAAGCCGGACCTTCCAGCTCAGCTGAACCTCCAGCAGAAAGTCACTGCAAGAGCGAGCCCAGGGTCTGCCAGGAGAGCCTAGCTAGCCGCCCAGCACCAGCACCAGAAATGATGTTGTGCCAACCATTTGGGCATTTGGGTGACCCAGCCAGAGGATCCAATAGCTGCACGTGATAGCTACATGTGATAGACACACACACACCCCAAAACCAACAAAAGTCGGAATCCCCCCAATGTTGTCTAACAGCAGCCGGATGGTTACATACACGACGCTGTGGTCTCCAATAGGATACATGAAAGACGCAATAAACCATGACTGCAGAGGTGCTGGAGGCACAGAGATATGCCTGCTTGTTTCCAACAAGGGTCACAGAGGGGCAGGAAGCATCCTACAGAGGGGAGGCCCCTCCTTGGAAAGGACATCATGTCCCTGTGAAGGCTACGGAGGGTGAAATCTGTCCTCCTCTCTTTCAGCTTCTGGTTTTCCTCCTAAATGCCATTTTCCTCAATCATAAGACCAAAAATTTATTTTATGTTTTTAAATTTCTTTTTGTTGGTGTCCAATTTGTATGAATTCTTGCTTCAGCAAGGGTGTTATTCAGGAGAGAAGGAGAGATCATGATTTTCCCAGACAGGCAAAATATAAAGGAGTTCATGACCACTTAAACATTCCAGTAAGGAATTTTAAGAGGGACTCTTCTAGTGGGGGAAAAAAAGAGAACAAAAGCAATAAAGACTAGAAAGGCCCAGAGAACATCACCAGAAACACCAACTCTTCCGGTAACACAAAGGCACAAAGTTCATATCTTTGAATAATCACTCTGAATGCCGATAGACTAAATGCTTCAATCAAAAGATACAGGGTATCAGAGTGGCTTAAAACACAGGATCCTGGAGGCCTCGGTGGCTCAAAGGGTTGAGCATCTACCTTTGATTCAGGGTATGATCCTGCAGTCTGGGATCAAGTCCCATATTGAGCTCCAGGAGTGGAGTCTGCTTCTCTCTCTTCATAATTTTCTCCTCTCTCTCTCTCTCTCTCTCATAAATAAAATCGTTATTAAAAAAACAAGATCCATCTGTATGCTGCCTACAAGATGCTCACCGTACACGTATACACACCAGCAGATTGATAGTCAGGGCGGGAAAATCATCTACCACGCTAATGGATTTCAAATGAAAGTTGGAGGACCCATACTTACATCAGACAAACGAGATTTGAAACCAAACCCTGGGGGACACCTGGTGGCTCAGTGGTTGAGCATCTGCCTTCAGCTCAGGGTGTGAACCTGGGATCACAGGATCGAGTCCCACATCGGCCTCCCTTAGGGGAGCCTGCCCTGCCTCTCCCTCTGCTTATGTTTCTGCCTCTGCTTCTCTGTATATCTCTCATGAAAAAATAAATAAAATATTTAAATCTCAAAAAGAAAGAACAAATCCTGTAAGGAGAGATGAAAAAGGGCATTATTTCATAATTAAAAAGACTATCTATCAAGATCAAACAACTAAATATTTATGCTGCCTACATGGCAGTACCTAAATATAGAAACCAATTAACAACAAACGTACAGGAACTCACTGATAATAATACACTGACAGGGGATTTCAACATCCACTTATGGCAATGGACCGATCGTCTAGCAGAAAATCAACAAGAGAACAATAGCCTTGACACACCGGACCACAGGGACTCAACAGATATAGTTAGAAAATTAGATCTGAAAGCAGAATACACTTTCCTATCAAGTGCACATGGGACATTCTCCCGAACAGATCATATCAGGGCCCACAAGTCAGCCCTCAACAGGTACAACAGGTACAGGAAGGTTGCTATCACACCATGTACATTTTTGGCCCACGGCGCTATGAAACTGGAAGTCGAAGGTAAGAAAAAATTTGGACAGACCAAATATATGTTGAGTTTATGATCATCCTAGTAGAGTGAATGGAGCAACCAGGAAATTAAAGAGGAAATTTAAAACAAATGAAAATGAAAACATGTTTCTCGAAAACTCTGGGATGTAGCAAAGGCAGTCCTAAGAGGGAAGTACATAGCAAAACAGGCCTACCTCAAGAAACAAGAAGTCTCCAATACAAGGCTAACCCTACACCTGAAGGAGCTGAATAAGGAATAACAAACAAGGACTAAAGCCTACAGAAGAAGGGAAAAAATAAAGATGAGTGCAGAAATAAACAATACAGAAACAACAAAACAGTAGAATGGAATAACAAAACTAAGAGTTGGTTCTTTAAAATTATTAATAAAATGGATCAACCCTAGCCAGGCTTATCAACGAGAAAAGAGAAAAGACCTAAATAAATAAAATCACAAATGAGAGAAGAGAGATCACAATCAACACCAGAAAAAAAGACAGTTATAAGGGAATACTATGAAAGATTATACGCTAACAAACTGGGAGACCTGGAAGAAATGGACAAATCCCTAGAAATGTGCAAACGAGCAGAACTGAAATAGGAAGAAATAGAAAATGTGTAGAGACCCATAACTAGCAAAGGAATTTAATGAGCAAGGCACCTGGGTGCCTCAGTGGTTGAGCATGTGCTTTGGCTCAGGTCATGATCCCGGGGTCCTGGGGGATCAAGTCCCACATCAGGCTTCCCGCATGGAGCCTCATTTTCCCTCTGCCTATAACTCTGCCTCTCTGTCTCTCATGAATACATAAATAAAGGTGCAGCCACTGTGGAAAACAGTCTGGAGGGTCCTCGAGAAGTTAAAAATAGGGGATACCTGGGTGGCGCAGCCATTTGGCTCCTGCCTTTGGCCCAGGGCGTGATCCGGGAGACCTGGGATCGAATCCCACGTTGGGATCCCGGTGCATGGAGCCAGCTTCTCCCACTGCCTGTGTCTCTGCCCCTCTCTCTGTGACTATCATAAAAAAAAAATTAAAAAAGAAGTTAAAAATAGTGCTACCCTACGATTCCAAAATTGCAAAGCTAGGTATTTACCCCGAGGATACAAAAGTAGTTTAGTAGATTCGAAGAGGAACACGCAGCCCAGTGTTGGTAGCAGCGTTATCAACAACAGCGAAACTGTGTATAGAGCCCAGATGTCCATCGACAGATGAATGGGCAGAGACGATGTGGTAAGTATACACACTGCGACATCACTCGGTCATCAGAAGGGATGAAAGGATGCCATTTACAATGACGTGGGAGAAGTGGAAGGGACTTATGCTAAATGAACTCAGTCAGAGAAAGACAGATACCAAATACCATACAATTGCATTCACATGTGAATTTTAAGAAACCAAACAAACTGACAAAGGGGCGAAGGGGGGGATGAGAGATGCAAACCAAGAAACATACTCTTAACCACAGAGATTATACTAAAAAATACCAGAGGAAAGTGGGGGGGGATGGGGAATCAGGGGATGGGAATAGTAGAGGTCATCTCTGACCAGTACCAGGCGTTGTATTCAAGGGTTGAATCTCTATGTGGTAAGCTGGAAACGATATCATACTGTGTTTACAAAGAGGAATTCAAGTAAAACTTTAAAATAATAATTGGTAGTATAGAGGAAACATTGGCGCACAAGAGATAAAATCAGAAAGGCAAATGAAAATCCAAACAAAGAGTCTTTAGAGCCACAAATCCCCTCCTTAGCTCAGCTCAGGAGAAACCTGCCATGCCTATTCTCACCCCAGAGAAGCCTGGATTTTGATCATTTTAAAATGATCTCTGGGGAGGCCGCTGACTTGGTGGAGTCAGGCTATCCTTGAAACCAAAACCTAAATAGAGTGCATGAAACTAAACTGCCCAAGATGCTAGGATTCCCAGTGCAAGCACATGCCAAGACACAAACTCTAACCATACACAGACATAACCCTAACCCTAAATTTAAGCCTAATGTTAACCTAACCCTCAACAAGAACTATCACTAATCAAAAACCAAACACAAACCCCAAGACCAAAACACATTCACTGAACCTTCCTGCCAACCCTCACCCTAACTCCTAAACCTATTCTAAACCTTTAACCCTGACCCTTACCTTAAATCTAACCCTAACCCTAACCTCTAACCATAACCTTAACTTAATGTACTCAAATCCTATTCCTAACCTTAACCTGTACCCTAACCCTAACCCTCTAAAACTAATCCTATCTCATATCCCAAACTGTACCCTAACCCGGACCCTAAAACTAATCCCTAACCCACTGTCTAACCCTCTCTTACCCTTTTCCAAAACCGTACCCTGACCCTGACCTGACCCTAACCCTAACGCCTTACCAAACTCTAACCCTAATCCTAGCCCTAACCCGTATCCTAAACCTAACCCTCGCCCTAAACCTAAACCTAGCCGTAACTTTAACTCTAACCCCTAACGCTAACCTTTAACCCTAACTCACACCCTAACCCCTAACCCTAACTGCAAACCTACCTGAACCCTAACTCTAACCATAACCCAAA
Organism: Canis lupus baileyi; assembly: GCF_048164855.1. Taxonomy (NCBI): domain Eukaryota; kingdom Metazoa; phylum Chordata; class Mammalia; order Carnivora; family Canidae; genus Canis; species Canis lupus. The sequence continues at coordinate 33,587,438 of NC_132872.1, read as the reverse complement.
CCCCAACTCCTAACCTCCTGCCCTAATCCCTAAAGTCTAAACCCTAACACTAACTCTAACTCCTGTCCCTAACCAAAACCCCCATCCTAACCCTAACCACTGACCCTTACCTTTATCCCTCACCCTAACCTTAATCTGTAACCATAAGCATAATCACTAACCCCTAACATCTAACCTAAGCCTAACCACCAACCACCTCCCCTCCCCTGATCCTACCATTCATTCTACCCATTCACTTACCCTATTGTTCTGAGGAGTCCCTTCTGACATGGACGTGGCTCCCAACGGCGCCTCCTGAGTCCTCCAAGCGGTCCTGAGGAAGCCGGGTTCCTGTGAATGCGGACGTGGCCCCACGTATTCCAGAGTCATACTCAGTGGGTCCTGAGTACGCCGGGTCTCCTGCCAACGTGGAGTATGCCTACTCTGGAAGGAGGAGGAACATCCTTCTGGATGCCTCACAACCTCTGGAAGCCTCACAGCAGGTTCTCAGGAGGCCGGGAACTCCTGTCAGCCTGGATATGGCCTCATGTGCCCTGAAAACTCACCGCGGGTCCTGAGGAGGCTGTGGGTTGCTGTCAGCCTAGACGCAGCCCCATGTGTCCTGAAGCCAAAGTGCAGGCCCTGAGGAGGACGGGGGTCCTCTCAGTCTTGATGTGACCCCACATTTTCCTCAGCCCCATCATAAGACCTGAGGAGGCTGGGGGCTCTTGTCAGAATGGACGTGGCCCCAAATCATCCCAATCGTTCACAGTGTGTCCTGAGGAGGCCAGAGACTTCTGTCAGTGTGGAATCGGCATCCACATTTTTCTGGGGCCTCACCACAGGCTCTGACAAGGCTGGGGTCTTCTGTCCACATGGACGCATCCCCATATTTCCCGAAGTCTACACTGGGGGTCCTAAGGACATCAGCGTCCGGTTGTGTGGACGTGGCCCCACGTCCTCCCGAAGCATCACCCCGGTTCTGAGGTGGCCGAGGCTCCTGTCACTGTGGATGCGGCCCCCAGCTTCCAGAAGTCTCAACTTATGTCCTGAGGGGCCAGTTAGCTCCTGCCAGAGTGGAAGCAGCGCCCCATCTTTCAGAATCCTCCCCATATGTTCTGAGGCGGCCCAGGGGCTCCTGTCAGCGTGGATGGGGGCTCACATCTTACTGAAGCCTCCCCACGGGTCCTGAGGCAGCCCAGGGGCTCCTGTCAGGGTGGGTGCGGGCCCACAATTTCGTGAAGCCTCCCCGAAGGTCCTGAAGTGGCCCAAGGTCTCCTATCAGGATAGATGTGGGCCCTTATCTTCCGGAAGCCTCACCGTGTGTCCTGAGGAGACCAGGGCTCCTGTCAGCGTGAACGCTGCCCAATATCCCCCTGAAGACTCCCCGCAGATTCTGAGGAGGCTGTGGCTCATCAGCGTGGACATGTCCCCACGTCTTCCTCAGGCCTCCCCAGCACAGGCTGGCTCCTGTTAGTGCAGGCAGACGAGGCCTACTGCACATTCGTGCCCCTTGGGCGATGCCTGGGCTCGGGCGCCCCCTGTGGGATCCTCAGGCACTACAGGAGGCTGTGCAGGAGGCACGTGCCCATCCATCCCCGGGCCGACCTCAGCCTCCTTCCAGGTTCCAGCTGTGGCCTGTTAGCTTCGGAAACGTCCAACTGAAAAGAAGCCCAACACACGGCTTCCCCAAAAATTCTTAAGGAGAAGGAATTGGAGCCCTAAGGATGCGAAATGAAATGTGGACCAGACTTCTACCATGTCCTGTAAAACTCACTCAACCCTCTTCCACTGTGGGCGGCACCGCAGGCTGTGCAGACGCCATGGAAACAGTGTGGAGGCTCCACAGGAAGTTACAAATAGAGCCGCCCTGGGACCAGCAGGTGCACGGCCTTAGCTCACCCCGAAGATACAGATGCATGAGACTCGGGGACACCTGCACCCCAATGTCCACAGCAGCCGGGTCCACAGTAGCCACACTGTGGGAAGAGCCTCGGTGCCCTCAGGCAGATGATGGATAAAGAGGATGGAAGATAGATGATGGTCATAGATGATAGATAGTTAGATGATAGGAATGGTACTCAGCTATCAAAGAGAAGAAAATATTGCCATTTGCAATGACGTGGATAGAACTAGAGGAATCATGTTAAGTGAAATAAGTCAGTCAGGAAAGAAAATTATCGTATGGTTGCATTCATAGGTGAAATTAAAGAAGCAAAGCAGATGGGCATCTGTGAAGGGAAGGAAAAACAAATAAGATGAAAACAGAGATGGAGGAAAAAAAGACTCAATCACAGGAAACAAACTGAGGGTCACTGGAGGGGAGGGGAGTGGAGGGACAGGGTAACTGGTAGATGGGCATGAAGGAGGGCACGTGATGTCATGAGCCCTGTTGTTATCTCCAACTGGTGAATCCCTGAATTCTACCTTTGAAAGTATAATACACTATACTGTTAATTAATTGGGTTTAAATTAAATTAAGTTTAAAAAATCAGTTGACAGTATCGGAGTGCATTTTCTTCCAGGCTCTCTATTCTGCTCCTTCAGCTTATGCCAGAACCACACCCCTGTGGGTTTGGTTTGTTTAAGTAGGCTCCATGCCTCGTCCACAGTTCAGCACAGGGCTGGAATTCATGACCCGAGATCAAGACCAAGGGTGAAGTCAGGAGTCGGATTCTTAACCAATGGAGCCAGCTGGGGCCCGAGAACCACATTGCTTTATCCTGTGTCTCTGTGACATTGTTTGAAATAGGAAAGTGGAGGGAGGGGCAAGATGGCGGAAGAGTAGGGTCCCCAAATCACCTGTCCCCACCAAATTACCTAATCTTCATCATCCTGAAAATCTATGAATTCGGCCTGAGATTTATTTTTTTTTTATTTTTATTTTTTTCGGCCTGGGATTTAAAGAGAGACCAGCTGGAATGCAACAGTGAGAAGAGTTCGCACTTCTATCAAGGTAGGAAGGGGGGGGTTAAAAATAAAGAAACAAAAGGCATCCAAGGGGAGGGGCCCCATGAGGTGCTGGGCTAAGGACAGGGCGAGTGCCCCCAGAACAGGAAAGCTCTGTCCCGGAGAAGCAGGAGCTTCACCAATCTTCCCAGGTGGAAAGGCTCCTGGAGGGAGTTGGAGCAGGATGCCAGGATGGTGGGGATGCCCTCGGGCTCCCTGGAACACTAACAGACACCTGCGCACCCAGGAGACTGCACCATACCCCGTTGCTGAGCTCCTTAAAAGACTGCAGGGACCACGGCTGGACCCGGAGCAGCTCGGAGGGGCTCGGATGGCGGCTCCACATGGAGGGGGCTGCGAGGCCAGGAGCAGCTCGGAGGTGCCTCCGGCAGAGGAAGAGGATCCCTGCAGAGAGGGTTGCAGGGCTCTGGGACCAGCTCAGTGGGGCTTGGGTGGTGGTGCTGCGGAGGCAGCTGTGTGGCCTGGAGGGGGAATCAAAAGCGCAGGCACTGGAGCACAGGGCGCCAGAACACAGCCCAGAATCCGGCCTCCCCCTGGGACAGGCAGACCCTGGGAAGGCCCACAACAGCTAGGATGCTTCGGCCCAGAGCTGAGCAGATCAGCGTCCCCGACTTGGCACCTCCAGGCCCTGCAGAGGGAGAGCACCATAGTTACTGTGGGAGCTGAATCCAGGGTTGAGAGCTGCCGACGTCACTGGGATGGTTCCTCTTGGGGCCTCACGGGATAAATGAGCCCTGCACCAGTCAGAGGGCAGAGCAGCTCCCCCAAGAGCTAACACCTGAAAATCAGCACAACAGGCCCCTCTTCCAGAAGACCAGCTAGACGGACAAGTTCCAGGGGAAGTCAAGGGAATTAAGTATACAGAATCAGAAGATACTCCCCGTGGTTTTTTCTTTCTTTTCTTTTCTTTTCTTTTATTTCTTTTTGATTTGTTTGCATCCCCCACCCTTTATTCCTTTCTTTCTTTTTCTTTCTCCTTTTCTTATCTTTTTTTTCTTCCTTTTCTCTTTTTCTCTTTTCTTTCCTCTTTCTCTCTCTTTTTCTCCTTTTCCCAATACAACTTGTTTTTGGTCACTCTGCACTGAGCAAAATGACTAGAAGGAAAACCTACCCCAAAAGAAAGAAACACTCCTCTCTCCTAAGAGTTACAAAATACGGATTACAATTCAATGTCAGAAAGCTAATTCAGAAGCACTTATACAGCTACTGGTGGCTCTAGAAAAAAGCATAAAGGACTCAAGAGACTTCATGACTGCAGAATTTAGATCCAATCAGGCAGAAATTAAAAATCAATTGAATGAGATGCAATCCAAACTAGAAGTCCTAACGACGAGGGTAAACGAGGTGGAAGAACGAGTGAGTGACATAGAAGCCAAGTTGATGGCAAAGAGGGAAACTGAGGAAAAAAGAGACAGACAACTAAAAGACCAGGAAGACAGATTAAGGGAAATAAACGACAGCCTGAGGAAGAAAAACCTACGTGTAATTGGGAGTCCCGAGGGCGCCGAAAGGGACAGAGAGCCAGAATATGTATTTGAACAAATCCTAGCTGAAAACATTCCTAATCTGGGAAGGGAAACAGGCATTCAGATCTTGGAAATAGAGAGATCCCCCCACTAAAATCAATAAAAACCATCAACAACTCGACATTTAATAGTAAAGCTTGCAAAATCCAAGGATAAAGAGAAGATCCTTAAAGCAGCAAGAGACAAGAAATCCCTGACCTTTATGGGGAGGAGTATTAGGGTAACAGCAGACCTTTCCACAGAGACCTGGCAGGCCAGAAAGGGCTGGCAGGATATATTCAGGGTCCTCAATGAGAAGAACATGCAACCAAGAATACTTTATCCAGCAAGGCTCTCATTCAAAATGGAAGGAGAGATAAAGAGCTTCCAAGACAGGCAGGAACTGAAAGAATATGTGACCTCCAAACCAGCTCTGCAAGAAATTTTAAGGGGGACTCAAAATTCCCCTTTAAGAAGAAGTTCAGTGGAACAATCCACAAAACAAGGACTGAATACATATCATGATGACACTAAACTCATATCTGTCGATTAGTAACTCTGAATGTGAACAGGCTTAATGACCCCATCAAAAGACGTAGGGTTTCAGACTGGATAAAAAAGCAGGACCCATCTATTTGCTGTCTACAAGAGACTCATTTTAGACAGAAGGACACCTACAGCCTGAAAATAAAACGTTGGAGAACGATTTACCATTCAAATGGTCCTCAAAAGAAAGCAGGGGTAGCCATCCTTATATCAGATAAACTAAAATTTACCTCGAAGACTGTAGTGAGAGATGAAGAGGGACACTACATCATACTTAAAGGATCTATCCAACAAGAGGACATAACAATCCTCTACATATATGCCCCGAATGTGGGAGCTCCCAAACATTTAAATCAATTAATAACCAAAGTAAAGAAATACTTAGATAATAATACACTTATACTTGGTGACTTCAGTCTAGCCTTTTCTATACTCAATAGGTCTTCTAAGCACAACATCTCCATAGAAATGAGAGCCTTAAATGATACAATGGACCCGATGGATTTCACAGAAATCTACAAAACTTTACATTCAAACTCAACTGAATACACATTCTTTTCAATTTCAAGTGCACATGGAACTTTCTCCAGAATAGACCACATAATGGGTCACAAATCGAGTCTGAACCAATACCAAAAGATTGGGATCGTCCCCTGCGTATCCTCAGACCATAATGCCTTGAAATTAGAACTAAATCATAACAAGAAGTTTGGAAGGACCTCAAACACGTGGAGGTGAAGGACCATCCTGCTAAAGATGAAAGGGTCATAGGAAATTAAGGAAGAATTAAAAAGATTCATGGAAACTAATGAGCATGAAGAGACAACCATTCAAAATCGTTGGAATGCAGCAAAAGCAGTCCTAATAGGGAAATACATCGCAATACAAGCATCCATTCAAAAACTGGAAAGAACTCAAATACAAAAGCTAACCTTACTCATAAAGGAGCTAGAGAAAACACAGCAGATAGAGAGTTAATTAAAATTCGAGCAGAACTCAAGGAAATCGCGACCTAAAGAAATGTGGAACAGATCAACAGAACCGGGAATTGGTTCTTTGAAAGAATTAATAAGATACCTAAAGCATTAGCCAGCCTTATTAAAAAGAAGAGAGAGAAGACTCAAATTAATTAAATCATGATGAGAAAGGAGAGATCACTACCAACACCAAGGAAATACAGATGATTTTAAAAACATATTATGAACAGTTATACGCCAAAAAATTAGGCAATCTAGAATAAATGGACACTTACCTGGAAAGCCAGAAACTACCAAAACTGTAACAGGAAGAAATAGAAAACCTGAACAGACCAATAACAAGGGAGGAAATTGAGCACTCATCCCAAAATTCCCAAGACACAAAAGACCAGGGCCAGATGGCTTCCCAGGGGAATTCTAAAAAACTTTAAAGAAGAAACCATACCTATCCTACTAAAGCTGTTTGGAGAGATAGAAAGAGATGGAGTACTTCCAAATTCATCCTATGAAGCCAGCATAACCTTAATTCCAAAACCAGACAAGGACCCCACCAAAAAGGAGAATACAGACCAATATCCCTTATGAACATGGATGCAAAAATTCTCAACAAGATACTAGCCAATAGGACCCAACAATACATTAAGAATATTATTCACCATGACCAAGTATGATTTATCCCCAGGACACAAGGCTGCTTCAACACTCGTAAAACAATCAATGGGATTCATCATATCAGCAAGAGAAAAACCAAGAACCATATGATCCTCTCATTAGACGCAGAGAAAACACTTGACAAAATAGAGCATCCATTCCTGATCAAAACCCTTCAGAACATAGGGATAGAGGGAACATACCTCGACATCTTAAAAGCCATCCAGGAAAAGACCAAAGCAAATATCATTCTCAATATGGAAGCCCTGAGAGTATTTCCCCTAAGATCAGGAACAAGACAGGGATGTCCACTCTCACCACTGCTATTGAACATAGTAATGGAAGTCCTAGCCTCAGCAATCAGACAACAAAAAGAAATAAAGGCATTCAAATTGGCAAAGAAAAAGTCAAACACTCCCTCTTCACCAATGACATGATACTCTACCTAGAAAACCCAAAACCGTCCCCCAAAAGATTGCTACAACTCATACAACAATTTGGTAGTGTGGCAGGATACAAAATCAATGCCCAGAAATGAGTGGCATTTCTATACACTAACAATGAGGCTGAAGAAAGAGAAATTGAGGAGGCAATCTCATCTACAATTGCACCCAAAAACATAAGATACCTAGGAATAAACCTAACCAAGGAGGTAAAGGATCTCAACCATAAACACTATAGAACGCTACTGAAAGAAATTGAGGAAGACACAAAGAGATGGAAAAATATTCCATGCTCATCGATTGGCAGAATTAATATTGTGAAAAAGTCAATGTTACCCAGGGCAATGTACACGTTTAATGCAATCCCAATTAAAATACCATGGACTTTCTTCAGAGAGTTAGAACAAACTATTTTAATATTGGTGTGGAATCAGGAAAGACTCCGAATAGCCAGGGGAATTTTAAAAAAGAAAACCATATCTGGGGGCATCACAATGCCAGATTTCAGGGTGTACCACAAAGCTGTGGTCACCAAGACAGTGTGGTACTGCCACAAAAACAGACTCATAGATCAATGGAACAGAATAGAGAACCCAGAAGTGGACCCTGAACTTCATGGTCAACTGATATTCGATAAAGGAGGAAAGACTATCCATTGGAAGAAAGACAGTCTCTACAATATATGGTGCAGGGAAAATGGACATCCACAGTCAGAAGAATGAAACTAGACCACTCTCTTTCACCATAAACAAAGATAAACTCAAAATGGATGAACGATCTCAATGTGAGACAAGAGTCCATCAAAATCCTAGAGGAGAGCACAGGCAACACCCTTTTTGAACTCGGCACAGTAAATTCTTGCAAGATAAATCCATGAAGGCAAAAGAAACAAAAGCAAAAATGAACTATTGGTACTTCATCCAGATAAGATGCTTTTGCACAGCAAAGGATACAGTCAACAGAACTAAAACACAACCTAAAGAATGGGAGAATATATATGCAAAAGACGTATCAGATAAAGGGCTAGTTTCCAAGATCTATAAAGAACGTTTTAAACTCAAACCCAAGGAAACAAACAATCCAATCATGAAATGGACAAAAGACATGAAGAGAAATCTCACAGAGGAACACAAAGACATGGCCAACAAGCACATGAAAACATGCTCTGCATCACTTGCATACAGGGAAATACAAATAAAACCACAATGAGATACCACCTCACACCAGTGAGCATGGGGGACATTAACAAGGCAGGAAACCACAAATGTTGGAGAGGATGCGGAGAAAAGGGAACACTCTTACACTGTTGGTGGGAATGTGATCTGGTGCAGCCACTCTTGAAAACTGAGTGGAGGTTCCTCAAAGAGATAAAAAATTTACTTGCCCGACAACGCAGCAATTGCACCTTTGGGGATTTACCCCAAAGACTCAGATTCAGGGAAACGCCGGGACTCCTGCACCCCAATGTTTATAGCAGAATGTCCACAATAGCCAAACTGTGGAAGGAGCCTTGGTGTCCATTGAAAGATGAATGTGTAAAGAAGATGAGGTTTATGTATAAAATGGAATATTATTTAGGCATTAGAAACGACAAATACCCACCATTTGCTTCAACATGGATGAAACTGGAGGGTACTATGCTGAGTAAAGTAAGTCAATCGGAGAAGGACAAACAGTGTATGTTCTCATTCATTTGGAGAATATAAATAATAGTGAAAGGGAATATAAGGGAATGGAGACGAAATGTGAGGGAAATATCAGAATAGGAGACAGAAAATAAAGACTCCTAACTCTGGGAATCGAACTAGGGGTGGTGGAAGGGGAGGTGGGCGGGGGTTGGGGATGACTGGGTGATGGGCACTGAGGGGGGCAGTTGACGGGATGAGCACTGGGTGTTATTCTGTATATTGGTAAATTGAACACAAATAAAAAATTAACTTATTAAAAAAAAGATTCATGGAAACTAATGAGAATGAAGATACAACTGTTCGAAATCTTTGGGATGCAGCACAAGCAGTCCTAAGGGGGGAATACATCGCAATAGAAGCCTCCATTCAAAAACTGTAAAGAACTCAAATACAAGCTAACCTTACACATAGAGGAGCTAGGGAAAAAACAGCAGATAGATCCTACACCCAAGAGAAGAAGATAGTTATTTAAGATTTTAGCAGAACTCAATGAAATCGAGACCATAAGACCTGTGGAACAGAATAACAACAAAAAACCAGGAGTTGGTTTTTTGAAAGAATTAATAACATACATAAGCCATTAGTAAGCCTTATTAAAAAGAAGAGAGAGAAGATTCAAATTAATAAAATCATGAAAGAGAAAGGAGAGATCACTACCAACACCAAGGAAATACAAACGATTTTAAAAACATATTATGAACAGGTATATGCCAACAAATTAGGAAATCTAGAGATATGGACGCATTCCTGGAAAACCAGAAACTACAAAAACTGGAACAGGAAGAAATAGAAAACCTGAAGAGGCCAATAACCAGAGAGGAAATTGAAGCAGTGATCAAAAACCTCCCAAGACACAAAAGTCCAAGGCCAGATGGCTTCCCAGGGAATTTCTATCAAACGTTTAAAGAAGAAAACATACCTATTCTACTAAAGCTGTTTGGAAAGATAAAAGAGATGGAGTACTTCCAAATTCGCTCCATGAGGCCAGCATCACCTTAATTTCAAAACCAGACAAAGACCCCACCAAAAAGGAGAATTACAGACCAATATCCCTTATGAACATGAATGCAAAAATTCTCACAAGATACTAGCCAATAGGATCCAATAGTACATTAAGAAAATTATTCACCATGACCAAGTAGGATTTATCCCCGTGACACAAGGCTGGTTCAACACTCGATAATAATCAATGTGATTCATCATATCACCAAGAGAAAAACCAAGAACCATATGATCCTCTCATTAGATGCAGAGAAAGCATTTGACAAGATAGAGCATCCGTTGCTGATCAAAACACTTCAGAGCGCAGGGATAGAGGGAACAATCCTCGACATCTTAAAAGCCATCTACGAAAAGCCCACAACAAATGTCATTCTCCATTGGGAAGCATTGGGAGCCTTTCCCCTAAGATCAGGACCAAGACAGGATGTCCACTCTCACCACTGCTATTCAACATAGTACTGGAAATCCTAGCCTCAGCAATCAGACAACAAAAAGACATTAAAGGCATTCATATTGGCCAAGAAGAAGTCAAACTCACTCTCTTCACCGATGACATGATACTCTACCTAGAAAACCCAAAAGCCTCCACCCCAAGATAGCTAGAACTCATACAGAAATTTCGTAGTGTGGCAGGATACAAAATCAATGCCCAGAAATCAATGGCATTTCTATACATTAACAAAGAGACTGAAGAAAGAGAAATTGAGGAGTCAATCTCATTTACAATTGCACCCAAAAGCATAAGATACCTAGGAATAAACCTAACCAAAGAGGTAAAGGATCTCAACCATAAACACTATAGAACGCTACTGAAAGAAATTGAGGAAGACACAAAGAGATGGAAAAATATTCCATGCTCATGGATTGACAGAATTAATATTGTGAAAATGTCAATGTTACCCAGGGCAATGTACACGTTTAATGCAATCCCTATCAAAATACTATGGACTTTCTTCGGAGAGTTAGAACAAACTATGTTAAGATTTGTGTGGAATCAGGAAAGACTCCGAATAGCCAGGGGAATTTTAAAAAAGAAAAACATATCTGGGGGCATCAGAATGGCAGATTTCAGGTACCATTAAAAGTTGTGGTCATCAATACTGTGTGGAACCGGCACAAAAACAGAAAATAGATCAATGGAACAGAATAGAGAACCCAGAAGTGGACCTTGAACTTTATGGTCAACTAATATTCGATAAAGGAGGAAACACTCTCCATTGGAAGAAAGATAGTCTCTTCAATAGATGGTGGTGGGAAAATTGGACATCCACATGCAGAAGAATGAAACTAGAGCACTCTCTTTCACCATACACAAAGATAAACTCAAAATGGATGAAAGATCTAAATGTGAGACAAGAATCCATCAAAATCCAAGAGGAGAACACAGGCAACACCCTTTATGAACTCGGCCACAGTAAATTCTTGAAAGGTACATTCACGAAGGCAAAAGAAAAAAAGCAAAAATCAACTATTGGGACTTCATCAAGATAAGAAGCTTTTGCACAGCAAAGAATACAGTCAACAAAACTAAAAGACAACCTACAGAATGGGAGAAGATATTTGCAAAAGACGTATCAGATAAAGGGCTAGTTTCCAAGATCTATAAAAAACTTCTTAAACTCAACACCAAAGGAACAAACAATCCAATAATGAAATGGGCAAAAGACATGAACAGAAATCTCACAGAGGAAGACATAGAAATGGCCAACATGCACATGAGAAAATGCTCTGCATTACTTGTCTCAGGGAAATACAAATCAAAACTACAATGAGATACCACCTCACACCAGTGAGCATGGGGAAAATGAAGAAGGCAGGAAACCATAAATGTTGGAGAGGATGCTGAGAAAAGGGAACCCTCTTACACTGTTTCTGGGAATGTGAACTGGTGCAGCTAATCTGGAAAACTGTGTGGAGGTTCCTCAAAGAGTTAAAAATAGACCTGCCCTAAGACCCAGCAATTGCAGTGTTGGGGATTTACCCAAAGTATTCAGATGCAACGAAACGCCAGGACACCTGCACCCCAAAGTTTTTAGCAGGAATGTCCACAATAGCGAAACTGTGGATGGAGCCATTGTTTCCATCGAAAGATGAATGGATAAAGAAGATGTGGTTTATGTATACAATGGAATATTACTCAGCCAGTAGAAATGACAAATACCCACCATTTGCTTCAACATGGATGGAACTGGAGGGTATTATGCTGAGTGAAGTAAGTCAATTGGAGAAGGACAAACATATGTTCTCATTCAATTAGTTAATATAAATAATAGTGAAAGGGAATATAAGGGAATGGAGAAGAAATGTGTGGGAAATATCAGAAAGGGCGACAGATCATAAATACTCCTAACTCTGAGAAAGGAACTAGGGATACTTTAAGGGGAGGGGGGATGGGGTTACGTTTGAATGTTTGAAGGGCACTGAGGGGGGTCCTTGCAGAGATGAGCACTGGGTGTTATTCTGTATGTTGGTAAATTGAACACCATAAATAATAAATTTATTTTTTTTTAAAAGTTCAAACAACTAAATATTTATGTTGCCAACATGGGAGTACCTAAATATAGAAAGCAATTAACAACAAACGTATAGAAAGTCACAGATAATAATACAATGACAGGGGATTTTAACACCTACTTATGCAATGGACCTATCGTCTATACAGAAAATCAACAAGGGAAAAATAGCCTTGACACACTGGACCACAGGGACTCAACAGATATAGTCTGAACATTTTAACCTAAAGCAGAATACACATTCCTTTCAAGTGCACATGGGACATTCTCCAGAACAGATCATATCATGGGCCACAAATCAGGCTTCAACAGGTACAACAGATACAAGAAAGTTGATATCACACCCTGTACATTTTTGGACCACGATGTTATGAAACTCGAAGTCGACAGTAATAAAAAATTTGGACAGACCAAAAATACGTGGAGATTATGAACATCCTACTAGAGAATGAATGGAGCAACCAGGAAATTAAAGAGGAAATTTAAAACAAATGAAAATGAAAACATGTTTCTCCAAATCTCTGGGATGTAACAAAGGCAGTCCTGAGAGAGACGTACATAGCAATACAGGCCTACCTCAATAAAGAAGAAGTCTCCAATACACAACCTAACCCTACACCTTAAGGAGTTGAAAAAGGAATAGCAAACAAAGCCTAATGCCTATAGAAGAGGGGGAAAATAAAGATGAGAGGATCAATAAACAATACAGAAACAACAAAGCAGTAGAATGGAATAAAGAAACAAAGAGATGGTTCTTCAAAATAATCAAGAAAATGGATCAAGCCCTAGCCAGCCTTATCAACAAGAAAACAGAAAAGACCTAGATGAATAAAATCACAAATGAGAGAAGAGAGATCACAAATGAGAGAAGAGAGATCCGGGGGTCCTGAGGAAGTCAGGGTCCTGTTCTGTCCATGTGGCCCCAAGTCCTCCCAAAGCATCATGGAGGGTTCTGAGGAGGCCGGGGCTCCTGTAACCATGAATGGGGCCCCCAGCTTCCAGAAGCCTCAACTTATGTCCTGAGGAGCCTGGGAGCTCCTGCCAGAATGAACATCGAACCACAACATTCTGAAGCCTCCCCACAGGTCCTGAGGCGGCTCAGGGGCTCCTGTCAGCGTGGATGTAGGCCCATATCTTCCTGAAGCCTCTCCGATGGTCCTGAGGCTGCTCAGGGGCTCCTGTCAGCGTGGATGCGGGCCCAAAATTTCGTGAAACCTCCCCGTGGGTCCTGAGGTGGCTCAGGGCTCCTGTCAGGATGGATGCGGGCCCACATCTTCGTAAAGCCTCACCGCTGGTCCGGAGGAGACCGGGTCTCCTGTCAGCATGAACGCGACCCAATTTCCCCCTGAAGACTTCCCGCGGGTCCTCTGGAGGCTGCAGCTCATCAGCATAGACGCCTCCCCACATCCCCCTCAGGCCTCCTCAGCACATGCTGGCTCCTGAAGTGCAGGCAGAGGAGGCCTACTGCACATGCCTGCCCCATGGGAGGGGTCTGGCTTCGGGTGCCCCCTGCGGGACACTTTCAGACTCCAGCTGGGGCCTGTTAGCTTTGGAAACATCTCACTGAAAAGGAGCCCAACACCCGGCTTCCCAGAAATACTTAAGAACAAGGAATTGGAGCCCACAGGACGCGAAATGAAATGTGGACCAGACTTTTACCACGTCCTGCAAAACTCACTCAACCCTCTTCCACTGTGGGCGGGATGCGGGTTGGTGGAGCCGCCCTGGAAACAGTGTGGAGGCCCCTCAGGAAGTTAAAATAGAGCCACCCTGCGACCAGCAGGTGAACGGCCTGGAGCTTACTCCGAAGTTACAGATGCAGTGAGACGTGGGACAACTGCACCCCAATGTCCACAGCAGCTGGGTCCACATTAGCCAAACTGTGGGAGGAGCCTCAGTGCCCTGTGGCAGATCATGGATAAAGAGGATGGGAGATAAATGATGGTCATAGAGAGAGGAATGGTACTAAGGTATCAAAGAGAAGGAAATCTTTCCATTTGCATGATGTGGATAGAACTAAAGGGACCATGTTAAGTGAAGTAAGTCACTTGGGAAAGAGAATGACCGTGTGGTGTCATTCATAGGTGGAATTCAAGAAGCAAAGCAGATGAACTACTGTGAAGGGAAGGAAAGACAAATAAGATCAAAACAGATGCAGGAAATACAGACTCTTAACGATAGGAAATGAACTGAGGGTCGCTGGAGGGGTGGGGCATAACAGGGGAAATAGGAAAGTGCTGCATCCCACTCTGTCCTGCTTCCCCAGTACTGATTTGCTGTCCGGGGTTATTTGTTGAGGAGGATGGATGTTATGTATTTTTTTCCTATTTCTAAGTTCTGTCACCATGATTTTGATAGGAATGACTTTGAAACAGGGTGGCTTCAGGAACTGTGGACATTTTCACAAGATGAGGCTCCCACCCCACAAGCCCAGGATGGCCTCCCAGAGCCTGGTATGGCTCAGTGCACAAGTCTTGTGCTCCTTTGGTTCAGTCTCATTATTTATTCTCCTTGATGATCCTGAGAAGGCCTTCACATCCTTCCTTTCCTTCCTGAGTGCTCATTGTCGGGACATAGCAAGGCTACTCTGCTCTGTAGTTTCAGTTTGTGTCCCGTGACTTTACTGAACCCACTCCTTAGTTCTAACAGGTTTTGGTGGAGGCTCTGGGGTTGCCTGTTTCTAGTTCCCCGTCTTCAGCATATAGGGACAGTGTGACGTCCCCCTTCCAGGTGTGGATCCTTTGATTTTTACAGCTTTATGTCCTAGAAAGCCCCACTATTGAATCAAAACTGATCCCAAGCCAAGGGCAGGAAGCCCCTATTAGAATAAGAACAGAGCTCAATGCCCTTGAAGGCCCCATATCAAAATGTAAACAGAACTTGAGGAAGTGCTCCATCCCTTCTGGAGGTCCCCGAGACCAGCCCTTAAAACTAAGCTAAAACCCACAGGGGTCCAAGTCCCTGCTCCGCTCTGTCGGGTATACTTGGACACAAGCTCGAGGTGGTAAATAAACCCTCGTGTGTTTGCATCAGTGTCGGCTACTCTGAGATTTCTCGGATTCGCAATCTTGGGCACAACAGTCTGAGATAAAAAAAGAAAACCAAAAGAAGCTCGGACGCAGGTAGAGTGAACGCAGGATTCTGAGAGAAGTGGCGGAGACCCGGGGGCTTGTGGGCTCTTCTGTGGAGGCCCCTGCAGATGGGGGGCAGGATGCTCAGCCCCAGAGCCAGAAGACCCAGAGACCCCACCCATATCCCGCCCATCTGGGCCGGGTCCGAGTGAGCAGCACAGTGCTGCCCGCTGGAGTCCAGACGTGCTGATGACCACCCCACCTCTGACCCCGCAGATGCATCTCCCAGGCAGATGTGCACCTGACAATCAGCGCCATGGCCAATTCCCAGATCCCGCACAGACCATTCTCTGCCACCAAGTTGTCGGACCACAGAGGCTGCAAAGCTTCAGCTCTGCTTGGAAAGAAGGGTCTAGCTTCCTTTGTACTTTGTGATTTATTTTCATTGATTCTATTTTATAAGTTGTCTTATTTTAACTGTTATGTATGTACCTTATATATTTCTCATTTTAGGTTTCATGGTACTTTAATTGTGTTTCTTATTTTGGTATTTAGAATCTTTTAACAACCAGGCAAAAATAATCTGGTAGTTTTTTTTGGGACGGCAGTTGTTATTGTTTTTCTTGGTTTTTCTTTTTCTTCTTTCGTTTCTAGAAAAAATAATGAGATGGAGAAATTCACCTCCATAAAATAATATGAGGTAGTACTCACAGCCAGGAAGTCCATCAATACAAATATATGATGTCTAACTACAGTCTAAAACAATGATTAAAAGATAGCATCTGGGCTGGAAAACGAGCACAGAAGAAAACTAGAGAATCCTTTACTGTAGAAATAAAAGAAGTAAAATCTAGTCAGGCCAACGTTCAAAATGCTATAACTGAGATGCAGTACCAAGTGGAGCCTTAAAAACAAGGAAGGTTATGGACCACAAAGGCAGACTTCGGAACTCAGCCACTTACTAAAACAATAACATTCATATCATGGGAGACTCCCAAGATGAAGACAGAGGAAAGGTGGGCTTGCTCAGCCATTAGAAACGACAAATAACCACCATTTCCTTCAACGTGGATGGACCTGGAAGGTATCATGCTGAGTGAAGTAAGTCAATCAGAAAAAGACAAATATTGTATGTTCTCATTCACTTGGGGAATATAGATAATATTGAAAGGGAATATAAGGGAAGGGAGAAGAAATGTGTGGAAAATATCAGAAAGGGAGACAGAACATAACGACTCCTAACTCTGGGAAATGAACTAGGGGTGATGTAAGGGGGGGAGGGCGGGGATGGGGGTGAATGTGTGACGGGCACTGAGGGGGGCACTTGACGTGATGAGCACTGGTTGTTATTCTGTATGTAGGCAAATTGAACACCAATAAAAAGTAAATTTATTATTAAGAGAAAGAAAGAAAGAAAGAAAGAAAGAAAGAAAGAAAGAAAGAAAGAAAGAAAGAAAGAAAGAAAGAAAGAAAAGAAAGAAAAGAAAGAAAGAAAGAAAGAGAAAGAAAGAAAGAAAGAAAGAAAGAAAGAAAGAAAGAAAGAAAGAAAGAAAGAGTGGCACCTGAGTGGCTCAGTTAGTTAAGCTTCTGCCTTAGGGTCAGATCATGATCCAGGTCCCAAGGAAGGCTCCCTGTTCAGCAGGGAACCTGCTTCTCCCTCGCCCTCTGTCCCTGTAGCACATGTTTATCAGTCTTCTCTCTCTCAAATAAATAAATAGCATCTTTGAAAAAGAAACAAACAAACCCAGAGGGAAAAGAAATCTCCCATGTAGAAGATTTTCAAATAATTTGTGCAGACATTCCACCCTCAAGTTCCTCAGCGTAGTTTCCCAATCTTATGTGTGGAATACACATAGTAACTTCCTTCTACAAAATATATTATGAAAAACTTAAAATAATAATGATAATATAATAATAATAATAATAATAATAATAATAAAGAACAGAGAAACGACAGAGAAACCTGAGAAACACTACCTCAGCATGATGATCAGATCGATACTAAGACTGATAAATCGTGTTGATAGTATCGATCCTTTACATGATATAATAAAAATGGCAGTATATCTCTGTATATAATCCACAAAAAGAGTTCAATCATGAAATAAACAACAGACATATCCCAACTGAGGGAAATTTTACAAAATACTCTACTTCTCAAAGTGTTCCAGTTCAACAACAACAAGGAAAGGCTGAAAGACTGTCACAATCCAGAGGAGCCTAAGGAAACATGAGGACAAATGGAGTGTGGTATGAGGGATAGTGATTTAGCAAAAACTAAGGAAATCTGAATAAAGTATGGTCTTTGGTTATTGCGAAAATTTTAATATTGATTCATTAGCTAATATTTATACTGTACTGATATAAGATATCAATAATTGGAGAAATTGAGTGCAAGTGCATGAGAATTCTCTGTACTATCTTCTCAATTTCCCTATAAATCTTTGTTTTCTTTCTAAGAAATATGATTTAATTTGAAAATTTACTTAAATTAATCAGGCTCCAGTGTAAAGACATTTTAAGAATCCTTGAATTAAAAAAAAAAAAGAATCCTTGAATTATTTTTTGCCTTATTCTTAAAAAGTTCCTTCGATGGGAACAAAGTAAGAATTTTATATCAGAAGCAAAGAAAAACACTTATGAACACGTATAATGCCTCCTCAACCTGAAGCAGGAAAGGATAATAAATAGCAAAAATCAGATAAAAATAATTCTATTATAATAGACACCATATTGCAAGTGCATTTAAAATTAGCAATGTATAACATAGATTTCCTTGACATTTGACTTCCAAAGAGTTCATAGTGTTTCAGTGTCAGTTGAAACGGGAAGAATCTCAGGGAAGCATCCTTCACGTAATAATAGGACCATTGGTACTAATGTCTCTCAATCATTTCCAAATCAATAAAGATGCATTTCCTGATGAGTGACTGAGCTGTGAAGAAAGATGAGAAACCCTCATCCCTTTGAATTACTTGTGTCAGAATATTTTAACCATAGTATTATGGATACTAAATTATCCTTATTAACAGGAAATATGTCTCAGAGTGGAATCTGAGCAATCAGATGGGCAGAGAAAAAATGCTTTAACTCGCTCCTGCACTTTTAAAGACAAAGGAGAACTTTTCTATGTACAAAGTCAGTTGTCAAGATAGCCTTAGGGAATAAGAGTCTGCAGCATCGAATCCTGCTACACAGCTGGGATGCCCGTGCCCCAGTTCTTCCTAATCTCAAATCCCTGGGCCTGTCCCACAACACAGGTAGCCACGCTGAGGTCATTTGCAATTTCTCTCTTAGGAGCTCCAGGGAGGGGGGCATGAGCTAGATAGGACGGGACGGGATGCGTGGAGGCTGAGAACATTACGGCCATCTACTTTACATTCTGTATTAGCACACGTCCAGCAATCCCAGGCCCCTGTGAAGAAGAGCTGAAATTTGCATTACTTCAGTTACTGTAAAAAAACAAAGTTTACAGCTTAATGTCTTAGAAAGCCCCACAATAGAATAAAAACTGAGCCTAAGCAAAGGGCTGGAAACCCAATTAGAATGAGAAGAGAGCTCAATGCCCCTGAAGGCCCAATAACAAAATGTAAACAGAACTGGAGGAATTGCTCCAGCCCTTCTGGAGGTACCCGAGACCAGCCCTTAAAAGTAAGCTAAAACACTCCTTGGGGTCCAAGTCCCTGTTCCACTGTGTGGTGTATACTTGAACCCATGCTCGAGTTTATAAAACAACCCTCGTGTGTTTGCATCAGTGTCGGCTCTTTAGTGGATTCTCGGATTCGCCATCTTGGGCACAATACCCCCATGACCCCTCCCCACCTGGACTGACCTCCTGTCCCCTCCCACCCATGCTGACCCTCAGTCACCTCCCCGCCCACAACAGCGGGTCACAGGCCCTCACACAGGTCCCACGGGCACGATGGGCACTCCCGCCATCCCCAGGCTCCCAGGGGAAGGAAGGAGTTTTGGGCAGGACACACTACCATGGTGGCCCCAGGGCTCCCTGCCCAGGAGAGCACCTGGTGAAAGGTCAGGGTCTGTGTCCCTGATGCCAGCTCCTCCTCCCTGTTTTTCCCACAGGAAATGAGAGAGTAGGACCTGGTTTCCTCCAGGGACATCACACAGGTGGACCTGGACGTCAACAGGACGTTCAGCAGTCACATCATATTTTGGGACTACTACAGGGTAGGGTGAGGTTGAGGGGCCAGGGGGGATCAGGACCCAGGGGAGGACCGGGGCATTCCGGGTAGGGAAAACGGGACTTCTGAGTCGGGGGGCAGAACAGCAGCCAACAACAAACCGCTCCATGGTAGGGTGTTGGGGATGACCTCTGTGCCCCACCCCGAGCGACTCGGGGATGAGGAGGCCACTAGGATGGGGCCTCCCGGGCTTGCCATGGGAGCTGAACCCCAAAGGGAAGAGGGACGACCCCTGAGAAGCAGGGGATGGGGGCAGGGGGGGCAGGAACCGGACCTGGGTGCCAGGCAGAATGGCCGCAACAGGAGCAGGACACACTTCAATCCCATGTGGGTTGGACGGATCAGAGTGACACCCACTCTCAGTGCTTTACATGTTTCTAAGTTCTATGCATTTAATTTGAGACAATTTGCAATTTGAAAACACACATAATATGATGAACCCTGTATAATGCCCCCGGTCCAGCCAGGGCCATGCACTGACCACACACGGCCCCCGGGGCATGTGCTGCAGCAAACCCCAGACTGGAGTCTCCTTAAAGTGTAGACGTCTCCTTTTGCATCTTAGAGGAAGGGGATGCCCTGTATCCGCAGGCCCCCCCACGACATCTCCCTCATTCCCCACTGCCACTCCATCCACCTACATCCTCTACCTCAATGGGATCCCACCTACAACATCCCCCACACTCCACCACTATCATACCCCTGCCCCCAAACCATCCACCCACAAACCATCGGCCCCCAGCAAGGACCGGTGTAGGTGACCCCTGTGGGACATGCTCAGCCTCCCCGGGGTTCTCTGGAAACCCTGCTCCCATCAGAAGCCCAGGTGTCCCATAGAGTACTCAGGGGTTGCAGGGAGGAGGGAAGACAGGGAGCCCCCAACAGGGTGTGTGCAGTTGAGTGGTGCAGAGGAAGCACTGTGCCCTGCCTCTGCCCACTGTCCGTCCTGGAGGGTGGCACACCCTGCACAGGACACCAGCCCCTAACCCAGGAGGATCTGGACTGGCCTGGCCCCGGGCTCTGTGAGGGTGGGTGTGATTTGAGCCCCCGCCCCAGGCCCAAGAAAAAGACTAATGGGATCAGGCCCCCATGGCCCTGTCCAGCGGCTGGATTCTGGCCCCACACTGAGCGAGCCCTCTCACAGCTGGATGTGGCATCCTGGGCCCTGGGGATTCCCCACAGATCCAGGTCACTGACTTAGGGCAGCCCTGGGGATCCCGGGACACCCAAGGTTGGGGAGAGCAGAGGTGGGCCGGTGGGCCCCACCCACACTCACACCAGGAGGCAGACTCCTCCAGGTGCTGTGGCCGCAGGGGCCCCGTGGCTGGGGTCCAGCTGCCCTGTGGGGACCCAGCTAGGAACCCATGAGCTGCAGGTCTAGGTCAGCTGTGCTGTCCTCAGAACTGTCTCTCAGGCTGAAACCTCAGGACACACGCCCCCACCCGAGGTCCACACGTGCTTCCAGTTGGGGGACTCCAGCACTAGCACCCCACTCATGTGATTCTTGCCCTCCCCTAAAGGACAGACATTCCCTCGACAGGGGAAGGCGCGAACCCTCGACTCTGAGCCCGTTTGCTGTAGAATGTCTATTGACATGTGTTGTGGTGCGAAAATGCACAGCCAGCCCGTTTCTGTGTCTCCCAGAACTGTGTGCACGGGGCGTGGATAGACCCACAGAGAGGAGGAAGGGGCACCACCCAGTCCCCAAACAGCTCCTGCATGGGCACTGCAAGGCACACACAGCTGATGTCCCCACGTGCCTTCCAGGGGCGGCCAGACGCCAGAGTCAGGACCCAACAAACTATACTGTGACTCAGCCTGTGCCCCATGGGCCAGGAGGGTCTGGGACAGAGTGATGGCCAGGGAGCCTCAGATCACCAGGGTCGATGTAAAGCGACCTGGGAGGTCTCTGCTCCCTCTGTCAAGGGGGCCGGGGCTGGCTGGTTTCTGAGGTACTTCCTCCCCTCCCCACATCTCTGTGCCTGTGTGCCTGGGGAACAGAGGGCCTGTGGGGCCGTCAGCATGACCCTGGAAGGGATGTCAGGACACCAGGCCCTTGTGTTGTGCCCAAGATTGCAAATCCAAGAAACCACCGATGAACCATCACCGATGCAAACTCCGAGGATTTCTTTACAAGATGGAGCTTGAGTCCAAGTGCACCCGACACAGCAGAGCAGGGATTTGGACCCTGAGACTAATAGGCATAGCAGCTTTAAAGGGGCCAGTGGCCCATGGGATACACAGAAAGTTGCACAGTCATGTCGGTCAACAAGCAGGTGGCCGATTGAATGACACCTTACCCTATAGGATCCACTTGACCTGGACTATTACTTTGGTCAGAATCGGCACACAGTTTTGGCGGGCACAGAGCTGGGTTACATTTTTATGAGCCGATTTCCAATTAGGGTGTGCCCAGCGGCTTGACTGGGTTGGGGCAGCGCCTTAAGACATAAGCAGGTTATGTGGGGGTCATAGGGGAGGTGGCGGGTGTAGCACAAAAGGGAATCTGTCCTGTTCTGCTTGTCCTTGGGTAGGGGATTTTTGTTAAATTTCCTGGGTCCCACACTTGCAGCTCATGCACCTGGGCCACCCTCACCAGGTGGACTCAGTGTGCACACCTTGTGGTGCTGGATCTCTCACACCAGCGTGTAGAGGGCACCCTCCTTGCCCGAGTGAGTAGGGGCTGGGTGAGCATGGGGCTCAGCATGAAGGCCAGGCAGCACAGGGGATCGAGGAACCCCAGCCTCATCACCACCATTACTCCCACACACAGGCTGCCCCATGGCTCTCCGTAATGGGCACCCGGCGCCTCTGGAGATCCCCCCAGGGCAGCCCCGAGTTCTGGCTCCCTGCTGGAGAGGCACTGGGGAGAAGAGAAGCAGCTGGCACTCAGCGGGACCCACTGCCGGACATGGGAATGTGGCCGAGCCAGAACTTCCAGCTCAGCTGACCCTCCAGATGAAAGTCACTGCACGAGCCAGCCCCGGGTCGGCCAGGAGAGTCCAGCTAGCTGCCCAGCGCCAGCACCAGAAATGATGTTGTGCCAACCATTTCGGTGTTTGGGTGACCCAGCCAGAGGATCCAATAGCTGCACGTGATACCTGCATGTGATAGACACACAGTCACACCAAAACCAACAAAAGTCAGAATCCCCCAATGTTGTCAAACAGCATGTGAATGTTTACATACATGACGCTGTGGTCCCCAATAGGATACATGGAAGACGCTAGAAATCACTACTGCAGAGGTGCTGGAGGCAAGGAGATGTGCTTGCTGGGTTCCTACAAGGAGAGCAGAGGGACAGGAAGCATACTTCAATGGGGGGGCCCCTCTTCGTAAAGGACACCAGGTCCCTGTGAAGGCTACGGATGGTGAAATCTTTCCTCCTCTCTTTCAGCTTCTGGATTTCCTCCTCCTTTGTTCTTCCTAATTCTAGTTTAGCCTCCACCCTGCATCCAAACCAATGACCAAAGAGGCTTATTTATGATATACGGTCCTAAAAGGAGGCTGAGCTCTGGCTACCGGGTTCAGAAATGATCATTTTCTAGGTGTATGCTGATCCCCCGAACTCGTGCCTTCGTGGCCCTTCTCTCTCTGCAGAATGAGGGGAACCACAGGTCTTACAATGAAAGACGCCCACTTCCACTCGGGCGGGACTATCCCTTGTGGAGGACGTCATCTGGGCCAAGGTGTGTAAACGGGGCCATCAAGAATAGTTCGCAGGTGAGACATAAGCAAACACTTACCTTTGATTTCATGCTTTATTTGTTCATCCATTTATTATTTGTTAAATATTTTAATTTTATGTCCTGTCTATACCCAACACGGTGTTCAAACTCATAACCCTGAGTTCAAGATACCCCAACCAGGCCAGCCAGGCACCCCAGTGCCATGTTTCATAACTCTTTGCTTCCTTGCCTATCTCTGCATCGAACTGGAACACTGAGTCCTTGACGGGGAGCTTTAGTAACCTCCGAATCCTAGAATGTTCTCACTGTATCCCAATCCTAGATTGACATTTACCATTGAATAGCACTTTAAATAAATAGTCAGTAAGATAACTACTACAGAAAAGGAAATTATCAAATTTTCATGTATGTGGTCCCTGCTCCCTGGGATCCCAGGGAAGCTATGGTTTCTTTAACATTGATCAAGGTCCAAATGACTCCACCACACCTCAAAGCATGGGCTCAGTTTCTGCCCTGACACCTGCAAGATCCCTGCTTCAATTAACATGTATCAATCAATCAAAGGGAGCCTAACTGGCTCGGTGTGCTTCGTAAGAACATGGGACTTTGTTCTTGGGGTAGCATGTTCAAGCCCAATGTTGGCTGTAGAGATTACAGAAAAATAAAATCTTAAAAAAAATCAATCAGTTTATCTTGGGGAGACATAGCCCTGGATTCCACAAGGGCAGGGAGCCACCTGATGGTTCTATGCACAGTATTATATGCAGCAGAGCACAAAATGTGAACTTTCAGAAGTCTCCTAGAGTGGGGGACACACCAGCCTTAAGGTGTTCAGGTGGAGAAGTCAGGTACAGTCCCGGGATCAACAGGGTGGGCTCAGGATCCCACGGGACCCAAGGATGGTGGCACCAACTGTTCCCAGGCACAGGAGCGGGAACGCGGCTGAGAGCAGTGGGACTCAGGCCAGCTGTCTGCCCTGTGTGGCCATAAGCTGCAAACCCCTGTGCAGTCACCGAGCCGCGTTCCTGGGACAGGCCAGCAAAGGCCAGGAGTGGGAGGACCTTCTCCCGGGCACGAAGAGCGCAGGTCTCCACCAGGGCAGCCCCTAAAATTTGGAGTTTTAAACATCAGTAACTTCTCTGTGTGGAGGCTGACAAAATTGAGGCGGTTCCACTTTAAGTTCACTGTTAGCACAAGTACTGCCATCCCAGGCCCCTGTGAATAAGAGCTAAAATTTACATTACTTCAGTTACAGGAAAAAAAGAAAAAACAGCTTAGAGCTTAGGGTCCCAGAAAGCCCCATATTAGACTGAGAACAGAGCTCAATGCCCTTGAAGGCCCAATATCAAAATGTAAACAGAACTTGAGGAATTGCTCCAGCCCTTCTGGAGATCACCGAGACCAGCTCTTAAAACTAAGCTAAAACCCACTTCGGGGTCCAAGTGCATGCTCCTCTGTGTCGGGTGTACTTGGATGCAATCTCAAGTTTGGAAATCAACCACCGTGTATTTGCATTGGTGTCGGCTCCTCAGTGTTTTCTCGTATTTGCAATCTTGGGCACAACACCTTCATGTCCTCTCCCCACCTGGGCTGACCCCATGTCCCCTCCCCCTCAGGCTGACCCTCAGTCACCTCCCCACCCACAGCAGCTTGGGACATGCCCTCATACAGTTCCCATGGGCTCGGTGGGCACTCCTGACATCCCCAGCCTCCCAGGACATGACAGGATGTTTCCGCAGACCCACTCCCATGGTGGCCACAGGGCTCCCTGCCCAGCATGGCTGCTCGTGACAGGTCGGGGTCTGTGTCCCTGATGCGAGCTCCTGCTCCCTGGTTTTCCCACAGGAAATGAACGAGGAGACCCTGGTCTCTTCCAGGGATATCACGCAGGTAGACCTGGACGTCAACAGGACGTTCAGCAGCCACACTATGTTTTGGGCCTGCTAGGGGGTCAGGTGAGGCTGCTGGGCCAGGGGGCTTAGGGGCCCCAGGGGAGGCCTGGTGGCTTCGGGGTAGGGAAAATGGGGATTCTGAAGCCGAGGGGAGCAACAGCAGCCAACAACACACTGCTCCATGGTAGGGTGATGGGGATGACCCACATGCCTCCAACCCTGGGGCCTCAGGGATGAGGAGGCCAATTGGATGGGGCCTCCAGTGGTTGCCATGGGAGCTGAACCCCATAGGGGAGAGGGACAGTGCCCTGAGAAGCAGGGGATGGGGTGGGGGTTGTGGGGGGCAGGAACCAGGCCTGGGGGACAGGTGGCATGGCCATGGCTAGATCAGGACACACATCAATCCCATGAGGGTCAGACGGGTCAGAGTGACACCCACTCTCGGTGCTTTATATATTTCTAAATTCTATGCATTTCATTTGAGACAATTTGCAATTTGAAAACATACATAGTATGATGACCCCCAGATAATGACCCTGGTCCAGCCAGGGCCCTGCACTGACCACACGGTGCCACAGGGGCAGGTGTCTCAGCAAACCCTAGACTGGGGTAGCCTTTAACTGTAGAATTATCCTTGTGCATCTTAGAGGAAGGGGATGCCCTGTGTCCGCAGGCCCCCCACGCCATCCTGCTCAATCCCCACCCCCACATCATCCCCCTACATCATGATCCCCAATGGCATTCCACATAACACCATCCCCCTCACAGCCCCACACAATCCTAACCCACACTACACCACAACACCATCCCCCCTACACCATTCCCCACACTCCACCACCATCATACCCCTGGTCCCACACCATCTACCCCACACCATCGGCCCCCAGCAAAGACCCGGTGCAGGTGACCCCTGTGAGACATGCTCAGCCTCCCTGTGATTCTCTGGATACCCTGTTCCCATCAGAAGACCGGGTGTTCAATAGAGCACACAGGGGTTGCAGGGAGGAGTGAAGGCATGGAATCCCCAACAGAGTGGGTGCAGGTGAGTGGTGTAAAGGAACCACTGTGCCTTGCCTCCGCCCACTCTCCCTCCTGGAGGGTGACACACCCTGCACAGGACAACAGCCCCTAACCCAGTGGGACCTGGGCTGCCCTGGCACCAGGATCAGTTGGGGCTGGGTTGATTTGGGCCCCCTCCAGGGTCCAACACAAAGACGAATGTGTTCCAGCCCCCCATGGCCCTGTGCAGCCCTGGATTCTGGCCCCACGCTGAGCGAGCCCTCTCACAGCTGGATGTGGCCTCCTGGGCCCTGGGCGTGACCCACAGATCCAGGTCGCAGACCTAGGGCAGCCCTGAGGATCCCGGTACACCCCAGGGTGGGGAGAGCAGGGGTAGGCCGGTGGGCCCCACCCGCACCCACACCAGGAAGCAAGCTCCTCCAGATACTCGGGCCCCAGGAGGCCCGAGGCCAGGGTCCAGCTGCCCTGCGGGTACCCAGCGCAGGAGCCCATGAGCTGCAGGTCCAGTTCAGCTCTGCTGTCCTCAGAACAGTCTCTCAGGCTGAAACTTCAGGACACACGCCCCCACCCGGAGTCCACACATGCTCCCAGGTGGGGAACTCCAGCACTCAACCCCCAACCCATGTGATTCTTGTCCTCCCGTAAAGGACTGAAAGGTCTCCCTCCCCAGGTGAAGGCGCGCACCCATGGCTCTGAGCCAGTTTACTGTAGAAAGTCAATAAAGTGTAGTGGTGTAAAAATGCACAGCCAGCCCTTTTCTGTGTCTCCCAGAACTCTGTGCACGGGGTGTGGAGAGACCCACAGAGAGGAGGAGGGGGCACCACCCAGGCCCCAAACAGCCCCTGCAGGGACACCGCAAGGCATACACAGCTGACGTCCCCACATGCCTTCCAGGGGTGGCCAGACGCCAGGGTCAGGACCCCACAGACTATACTGGGACTCAAGCTGTGCCCGGTGGGCCAGAATGGGCTAGGACAGAGTGACGGCCAGGAAACCTCAGGTCACCAGGGTCTGTTCAAAGCGACCTGGGAGGTCTGTGCTCCCTCTGTCCAGGAGGCCGGGCTGGCCCAGATCCAGGGCACGTACTACCCTCCCCGCACACCCATGCCAGTGTGACTGGGGCACAGAGGGCCTTTGGGGCGCTCAGCGTGGCCCTGGAAGGGATGTCAGGACAGCAGGCCCTTGTGTTGTGCCCAAGACTACGAATCTGAGAAACCACCAAGGAGCTGACACCGAAGCAAACTCCCGAGGGTTTCTCTACAAGGTGGAGCTTGGGTCCAAGTTCACCCGACAGAGCGGAGCAGGGACTTGGACCCCGAGACTAAGAGGCATAGCAGATTTATAGGGTCAGTGGACCGTGGGATATGCAGAAATTTGCACAGTCATGTCGGTCAACACGCAGGTGGCTGACTGAATTACACCTTACCCTATAGTATCCACTTGAGCTGGCCTATTACTTTGGTCAGAATCGGTGTGCAGTTTTGGGGGACACAAAGCAGGGTTACATTGTTATGAGCCGATTTCCCATTAGGGTGTGCCCAGCAGTTGACTTGGGTGGGGCAGCGCCTTAAGCCATAAGCTGGTCATTTGGGGGTCATAGGGGAGGTGGTGGGTGTAGCGCAAAATGGAATCAGTCCTGCTCTGCTTGTCCAGGGGTACGGGAATTTTGTTAAATTTCTTGGGTCCCAACTTGCAGCTCATGCACCTGGGCAACGCTCACCAGGTGGACTCAGCGTGCACACCTTGTGGTGCTGGATCTATCACACCAGCGTGTGGAGGACACCCTCCTCGCCATAGTGAGTAGGGGCTGGGTGAGCATGGGCCTCGGCCTGAAAGCCAGGCAGCACAGGGGACTGAGGAACCCCAGCCCCATCCCCACCCTGACCACACAAATGCAGCCTCAGCGCTCCCCGCCATGGGCACCCAGCTCTTCAGGAGCTCCCGCCAGGGTGGCCCCAAGGTCTGACTCCCTGCTGGAGAGGCATCGGGGAGAACAGAAGCAGCCGGAGCTCGGCAAGACCCACTGCCGGACATGGGAATGTGGCCAAGCCAGACCTACCACCTCAGCTGACCCTCCAGCTGAAATCCAGTACGGGTGCAAGCCGCGGGTCGGCCAGGAAAGCCCAGCTAGCCACCCAGCATCAGCACGAGAAATGATGTTGTACCAACCAATTCGGCGTTTGGGATACCCAGACAGAGGATCTGATAGCTGCACATGATAGCTTCATGTAATAGACACACACACACCCCACAACCAACAAAAGTCAGAATCCCCCCAAAGTTGTCAAACAGCAGCTGGATGGTTACATACACAACGCTGTGGTCCCCAGTAGGATACCTGGAAGATGCTATAAACCATGACTGCAGAGGTGCTGGAGGCATGGAGATGTGCCTGCTGTGTTCCAAAAAGGAACGCAGAGGGGCAGGAAGCATCCTACGGAGGGAGGGGGCCTCCTAGGAAAGGACACCAAGTCCCTGTGAAGGCTACGGTTGGTGAAATCTTTCCTCTTCTCTTTCAGCTTCTGCTTTCCTCCTAAATGCCATTTTCCTCAATCATAATAGCAAAAATTTATTTTATGTTTTTAAATTTCTTTTTATTGGAGTCCAATTTGTATGAATTCTTTCTTCAGCAAGGGTGTCATTCAGTATAGAAGGAAAGATTTTCCCAGACAGGCAAAGTATAAAGGAGTTCATGACTGCTAAACCAGTCCACTAAGGAATTTTAAGAGGGACTATTCTAGTGGGGGAAAAAAAGAGACAAAAGGAACAAAGACTAGAAAGGACCAGAGAACGTCACCAGAAACACCAACTCTACATGTAAAACAAAGGCACAAAGTTCATATCTTTGAATAAGCACTTTGAATGCTAATACTAAATGCTCCAATCAAAAGATATAGGGTATCAGAGTGGCTTAAAAAACAAGATCCGGGATGCCTGGGTGGCTCAGGGGTTAAGTCTCTGCCTTTGACTCAGGGTGTGATTCTAGAGTCTGGGATCGAGTCCCATATTGGGGTCCCGGTGGGGAGCCTGCTTCTTTCTTGGCCTAATTTTCTGCCTCTGTCTCTGTCTCTCTCTCTCTCTCTCTCTCATGCTCTCAAAAATAAAATTGTTATTAAAAAAAAACAAGGTCCATCGGTATGCTGCCTAATAGATGCTCACCTTAGACCTATAGACAACAGCAGATTGAAAGGCAGGGGATGTAAATCATCTATCATGCTAATGGTTATGAAAAGAAAGCTGGAGACCAATACTTATATTAGAGACACTAGATTTGAAACCAAACCCTGGGGGTCACCTGGTGGCTCAGTGGTTGAGCATCTGCCTTCGGCTCAAGGTGTGTTCGTGGGATCCCTGGTTCGAGTCCCACATTGGCATCCCTTTGGGGAGCCTCTCTCCCTCTGCCTATGTTTCTGCCTCTACTTCTCTGTGTATCTCTCATGAATAAATAAATAAATAAAATATTTAATCTCAAAAAGAAAGAACAAATACTGTAAGAAGTGATGAAGAAGGGCATTATTTCATAGTTAAAAAGACTCTCCATCAGGATCAAACAACTAAATATTTATGCTGCCAACATGCGAGTACCTAAATATGGAACCCAATTACCAATAAACGTACAGGAACTCACTGATAATAATACAATGACAGGGGATTTTAACACCTACCCACTTATGGCAATGGACCGATCGTCTATGCAGAATATCAACAGGGGAACAATAGCCTTGACACACTGGACCACAGGGACTCCACAGATATAGTCTGAATATTTCTTCCTAAAGCAAAATACACATTCCTTTCAAGTGCACATGGGACATTCTCCAGAACAGATCATATCATGGGCCACAAATCAGCCCTCAACAGGTACAACAGGTACAAGAAGGTTGATATCACACCCTGTAGATTTTCGACCACAACGCTATGAAACTCGAAGTCGGCAGTAAGAAAAAATTTGGACAGACCTAAAATACGTGGAGATTATGAACATCCTACCAGAGAAGGAATGGAGCAACCAGGAAATTAAAGAGGAAACTTAAAACAAATGAAAAAAAAACATGTTTCTCCAAACCACTGGGATGTACCAAAGGCAGTCCAGAGGGAAGTACATAGCAATACAGGCCTATCTCAGGAAACAAGAAGTCTCTAATACACAACCTAACCTTACACCTAAAGGAGCTGGAAAAGGAATAGGAAACAAAGCCTAAAGCCTACAGAAGAAGGGAAAAAATAAAGATGAGAGCAGAAATAAACAATACAGAAACAGTAGAATGGAATAACGAAACTAAGAGCTGGTTCTTCAAAATAATTAATAAAATGGATCAAGCCCTAACCAGCCAAATGAACGAGAAATGAGAAAAGACCTAAATAAATAAAATCACAAAAGAGAGAAGAGAGATCACAGTCAACACCAGAAAAATAAGACAATCATAAGGGAATACTATGAAAGATTATATGTTAACAAACTGGTAGACCTGGAAGAAATGGCCAAATCCCTAGAAATGTGCAAAGGAGCAAATCTGAAAGAGGAAGAAATAGAAAATGTGAATAGACCCATAATTAGCAGAGGAATTGAATCAGCAAGGCACCTGGTTGCCTCAGTGGTCGAGCATGTGCTTTGGCTCAGGTCATGATCCCGGGGTCCTGGGGAATCAAGTCACACATCAGGCTGCCCGCATGGAGCCTCATTTTCGCTGTGCCTATACCTATGCATCTCTGTGTCTCTCATGAATACATAAATAAAATCTTTAAAAACGAAAAAAGATAAAAAGATGAGAAAGGACCCAAATAAAATCACAAATGAGAAAAGAGAAATAACAACATTAGAGATATACAAACAATTATAAGACAATATGATGAAAAACTACATGCCAGCAACCTAGAACCTGGAAGAAATAGATCAATTCCTAGAAATATATAACATAGCAAAAATGAAAAATGAAGAAATAAGAAATTTGAACAGACAGTTACCAGCAAAGAAATTGAATTAGCAATCAGGGTTCCCCAACAGGAGATGCTTAGATCAATAGAACAGAATGGAAAGCCAAAACAAGATACAAACATGTATCTATGACCTATAATGGACAACAAGGCAGGAAGCAATATCCAATGGCACAAAGACAGCCTCTTCAACAAACACTAACCCTGACCCCCGGATAAGAACAAATGGTGTTGGGAAAACCAGGCAGCCAAATGCAGAAGAATGAAACTGAACCACTTTCTTACACCATATATATAAAAAATGAATTCAAAATGGATGAAAGACCTAAATGTGAGATCTGAAACCATACATAGAAGAAAAGACAGGCAGCAACGTTTTTGACATTGGCCATTGGATCTTCTTTCAGGATATGCCTCTGAGGTGAGGGAAACAAAAGCAAAAATACTATTGGGATTTCATCAAATTGAAAAGCTTAAGCAAAGTGAAGGAAACAACTAAAGCTAAAAAGCAACATACAGGAGGAGAGGCAAGATGGCGGAAGAGAAGGGTCCCCAAGTCACCTGTCCTGACCAAATTACCTAGATAAACTTCAAATCATCCTGAAAATCTAGGAATTCAGCCTGAGACTTAAACAGAGACCAGATAGAATGCTACAGTGAGAAAAGTTCACACTTCCATCAAGGTAGGAAGATGGGGGAAAATAAATAAAGATACAAAAGGCATCCTAGGGGGAGGGGCCCCACAGAGCCAGGCTAAGGCCAGGGCGAGTGCCCCCTGGGCAGGAGAGCTCTGTCCTAGAGAAGCAGGAGCTGCACCATTCTTCCAGGGAGAAATGACGCCCGCAGGGATTCAGAGCAAGACCCCAGGAGGGCAGGGATACCCTCAGGCTCCATGGGACACAAACATACACCTGCACTCCCAGGAGATTGCACCGAGCTCCCTAAGGGCTGTAGGGCACATTCATTGACCCAGGAGCAGCTCTGAGGGGATCCGGCAGCGGCTCTGTGCGGAGGGGGCAGCGGGTCCCTGGGAACAGCTAGGTGGCGGCGCCTAGGGCAGAGGAAGTGGCTTCGTGTGGAGGGGGCTGCGGGGCTCCAGGAGCAGCTCAGAGGGGCTATGGCGGCTCCGTGGAGAGGTGCCTACCCGGCCAGGAGCGAGAATCCAACAGCGCAGGCCAGGGAGCACAGGGATGGGACACAGCCCAGGATTCGGCTTCCCCCGGGACAGGCAGAGGCCTGGAGGGCCCAGGACAGCAAGGATGCTCCTGCTCAGAGCTGAGAAGATCAGCAGCCCTGCCCCAGAGCCTCCAGGCCCTGCAGACGGACTGCTCCAGAGTAACTGGGGAGGCTGAATACAGGTGTTCCGACCTGGCTGCTGCCACTGGGGTTGTTCCTCCTTGGGCGTCACAGGGTATACAACCCCCACTGAGCGCTTCACCAGGCAGGGGGAGAGGAGCTCCCCCAAGGGCTAGCACCTGAAAATCAGCACAACAGGCCCCTCCCCCAGAAGACCAGCTAGACGGACAAGTTCCAGGGGAAGTCAAGGAACTTAAAGTAGACAGAATCAGAAGATACTCCCCCATGTTTTTTTTAAATTTCTGATTGCTTCCCCCATCCTTTCCCCCCTTTCTTTCTTTTTCTTTCTCCTTTTATTCTCTTTTTTGCTTTTTTCTTCCTTTTTGCTTTTTTCTTTTTCTCTTCTCTTTTTTTCTTTCTCTCTTCTCTTTTTCTCCTTTTCCCAATACAACTTGTTTTCGCCACTCTGCACTGAGCAAAATGACTAGAAGGAAAACCTCACCTCAAAAGAAAAAACAGTGCTCTCTCCCACAGAGTTACAAATCTGGATTACAACTCAATGTCAGAAAACCAATTCATAAGCACTATTATACAGCTACTGGTGTCTCTAGAAAAAAGCATAAAGGACTCAAGAGACTTCATGACTGCAGAATTTAGATACAATCAGGCAGAAAGTAAAAAACAATTGAATGAGATGCAATCCAAACTAGAATTCCTAATGACGAGGGTTAAAGAGGTGGAAGAACGAGTGAGTGACATAGAAGACAAGTTGATGGCAACGAGGAAAACTGAGGAAAAAAGAGACAGACAATTAAGAGACCAGGAAGACAGATTAAGGGAAATAAACGACAGCCTGAGGAAGAAAAACCTATGTGTAATTGGGGATCCTGAGGGCGCCGAAAGGGACAGAGGGACAGAATATGTATTTGAACAAATCCTAGCTGAAAACTTTCCTAATCTGGGAAGGGAAACAGGCATTCAGATCCAGGAAATAGAGAGATCCCCCCTAAAATCAATAAAAACCGTCCAACACCTCGATTTAATAGTGAAGCTTGCAAATTCCAAAGATAAAGAGAAGATCCTTAAAGCAGCAAGAGACAAGAAATCCCTGACCTTTATGGGGAGGAGCAGACCTCTACAAAGCGACCTGGCAGCCCAGAAAGTGCTGGCTGGATATATTCAGGGTCCTCCATGAGAAGAACATGCAACCAAGAATACTTTATCCAGCCAGGCTCTCATTCAAAATGGAAGGACAGATAAAGAGCTTTCAAGACAGGCAGGAACTGAAAGAATATGTGACCTCCAAACCACCTCTGCAAGAAATTATAAGGGGGACTCTTAAAATTCCCCTTTAAGAAAAAGTTCAGTGGAACAATCCACAAAAACAAGGACTGAAGAGATGTCATGATGACACTAAACTCATATCTGTTGATAGTAACTCTGAACCTGAATGGGCTTAATGACCCCTTCAAAGGCGCAGGGTTTCAGACTGGATAAAAAATCAGGACCCAACTATTTGCTTTCTACAAGAGACTCATATTAGACAGAAGGACACCTACAATCTGAAAATAATGGGTTGAAGAACCATTTACCATTCAAATGGTCCTCAAAAGAAAGCAGTGAAAAAAAAATAAAGAAAGCAGTGGTAGCCATCCATATATCAGATAAACTAAAATTTACCCCTAGGACTATAGTGAGAGATGAAGACGGACACTAAATCATACTTAAACGATCTATCCAACAAGAGGGCTTAACAATCCTCAATATATATTCCCCGAATATCGGAGCTGCCAAATATTTAAACCAATTAATAACGAAATTGAAGAAATACTTAGATAATAATTATCTTATACTTGGTGACTTCAATATAGGTCTTTCTACCCTCGATAGGTCTTCTAAGCACAACATCTCCAAAGAAACGAGAGCTTTAAATGATACACTGGAGCAGATAGATTTCACAGATATCTACAAAATTTTATATCTAAACTGAACTGAACTGAATAAACATTCTTCTCAAGTGCACATGGAACGTTCTCCAGAATAGACCACATACTGGGTCACAAATCATGTCTGAACCGATACCAAAAGATTCAGATCATCCCCTGCATATTCTCAGACCATAATGCCTTAAAATTAGAACTAAATCACAACAAGAAGTTTGGAAGGACCTCAAACACCTGGAGGTTAAGGACCATCCTGCTAAAAGATGAAAGGTTCAACCAGGAAATTGAGGAAGAATTAAAAGGATTCATGGAAACTAATTGGAATGAAGATACAAATGTTCAAAATCTTTGGCATGCAGCAAAAGCAGTCCTAAGAGGGAAATACATCACAATAGAAGCATCCATTCAAAAACTGGAAAGATCTCAAATACAAAAGCTAACCTTACTCATAAAGGAGCTAGAGAAAAAAAACAGCAGCTAGATCCTACACCCAAACAGAATAAGAGATTTAATTAAAATTAGAGCAGACCTCAAGGAAACTGAGACCATAAGAAATGTGGAACAGATCAACAAAACCAGGAGTTGGTTCTTTGAAAGAATTAATACCATACATAAACCATTAGCCAGTCTTATTAAGAAGAGAGACAAGACTCAAATTAATAAAATCATGAATGAGAAAGGAGAGATCACTACCAACACCAAGGAAATACAAACGATTTTAAAAACATATTATGAACAGCTATACGGAAATAAATTAGGCAATCTAGAAGAAATGGACGCTTTCCTGGAAAGCCACAAACTACCAAAACTGGAACAGGAAGAAATAGAAAACCTAAACAGGCCAATAACCAGGGAGGTAATTGAAGCAGTCATCAAAAACCTCCCAAGTCACAAAAGTCCAGGGCCAGATGGCTTCCCAGGGGAATTCTATCAAACGTTTAAAGAAGAAACCATACCTCTCCTACTAAAGCTGTTTGGAAAGATAGAAAGAGATGGAGTACTTCCAAATTCGTTCTAAGAAGCCAGCATCACCTTATCCAAAACCAGACAAAGACCCCACCAAAAAGGAGAATACAGACCAATATCCCTGATGAACATGGATGCAAAAATTCTCAACAAGATACTAGCCAATAGGATCCAACAATACATTAAGAATATTATTCACTATGACCAAGTAGGGTTTATCCCTGGGACACAAGGCTGGTTCAACACGTGTAAAAAAATCAATGTCATTCATCATATCAGCAAGAGAAAAACCAAGAACCATATGATCCTCTCATTAGAGGCAGAGAAAGCATTTGACAAAATAGAGCATCCATTCCTGATGAAAACTCTTCAGAGCATAGGGATAGAGGGAACATTCCTCGACATCTTAAAAGCCATCTACGAAAAGCCCACAGCAGATATCATTCTCAGTGGCGCAGCACTGGGAGCCTTTCCCCTAATATCAGGAAAAAGACAGGGATGTCCACTCTCACCATTGCTATTCAACATAGTCTGGAAGTCCTAGCCTTAGCAGTCAGACAGCAAAAAGACATTAAAGGCATTCAAATTGGCAAAGAAGAAGTCAAAATCTCCCTCTTCTCAGATGACATGATACTCTACCTAGAACACGCAAAAGCCTCCACCCCAAGATTGCTAGAACTCATACAGCAATTTGGTAGCATTGCAATATAAAAACTCAATAGCCAGAAATCAATGGCATTTCTATACACTGACAATGAGACTGAGGAAAGAGAAATTAAGGAGTCAATTTCATTTTCAGTTGCACGCAAATCAAAAGATACCTAGGAATAAACCTAACCAAGGAGGTAAATGATCTATACCCTACAAACAATAGAACACTTCTGAAAGAAATTGAGGAAGACACAAAGAGATAGAAAAATATTCCATGCTCATCGATTGGCAGAATTAATATTGTGAAAATGTCAATGTTACCCAGGCAACGTACACGTTTAATGCAATCCCTATCAAAATACCATGGACTTTCTTCAGAGAGTTAGAACAAATTATTTTAAGATTTGTGTGGAATCAGAAAAGACCCCGAAAGCCAGGGGAATTTTAAAAAAGAAAACCATATCTGGGGGCATCATAATGCCAGATTTCAGGTTGTACTACAATGCTGTGGTCATCAAGACAGTGTGGTACTGGCACAAAAACAGACACATAGATCAATG
This sequence comes from Canis lupus baileyi, assembly GCF_048164855.1. Classification (NCBI taxonomy): domain Eukaryota; kingdom Metazoa; phylum Chordata; class Mammalia; order Carnivora; family Canidae; genus Canis; species Canis lupus. Next base: position 33,550,939 of record NC_132872.1, on the reverse strand, counting down.
GAACAGAATAGAGAACCCAGAAGTGGACCTTGAAATTTATGGTCAACTAATATTCGATAAAGGAGGAAAGACTATCCATTGGAAGAAAGACAGTCTCTTCAATAGATGGTGCTGGGAAAATTGGACATCCACCTTCAGAAGAATGAAACTAGACCACTCTCTTTCACCATAAACAAAGATAAACTCAAAATGGATGAAAGATCTAAATGTGAGACAAGAGTCCATCAAAATCCTAGAGGAGAACACAAGCAACACCCGTTTTAAACTTGGACACAGCAACTTCTTGAAACGTACATCCATGAAGGCAAAAGAAACAAAAGCAAAAATGAACTATTGTGACTTCATCAAGATAAGAAGCTTTTGCACAGCAAAGGATACAGTCAACAAAACTAAAAGACAACCTACAGCATGGGAGAAGATATATGCAAAAGACGTTTCAGATAAAGGGCTAGTTTCCAAGATCTATAAAGAACTTCTTAAAATCAACACCAAAGAGACAAACAATCCAATCATGAAATGAGCAAAAGACATGAAGAGAAATCTCACAGAGGAAGACACTGACATGGCAACATGCACATGAAAACATGGTCTGCATCACTTGCCCTTAGGGATATACAAATCAAAACCACAATGAGATACCACCTCACACCAGTGAGAATGGGGAAAATGAACAAGGCAGGAAACCACAAATGTTGGAGAGGATGCGGAGAAAAGGGAACCCTCTTACACTGCTGTTGGGAATGTGAACTGGTGCAGTCACTCTGGAAAACTGGGTGGAGGTTCCACAAAGTGTTAAAAATAGACCTGCCCGATGACTCAGCAATTGCACTATTGGGGATTTACCCCAAAGATTCAGATGCAATGAAACGCCGGGACACCTGCATCCCGATGTTTATAGCAGAATGTCCACAATAGCCAAACAGTGTCAGGAGCCTTGGTGTCCACCGAAAGATGAATGGATAAAGAAGATGTGGTTTATGTATACAACGGAATAATATTCAACCTTTAGAAACGACAAATACCCAACATTTGTTTCAACGTGGATGGAACTGGAGGCTATTATGCTGAGTGAAGTAAGTCAATCGGAGAAGGACAAACAGTGTATGTTCTCATTCCTTTGGGGAATATAAATAATAGTGAAAGGGAATATAAGGGAATGGAGAAGAAACGTTTGGGAAATATCAGAAAGGGAGAGAGATCATAAAGACTCCTAACTCTGGGAAAAGAACTAGCAGTGCTGGAAGGGGAGGAGGGCGGGGGGTGGGGGTGAATGGGTGACGGGCACTGAGGGGGACACTTGACGGGATGAGCACTGCGTGTTATTCTGTATGTTGGTCAATTGAACACCAATAAAAAATAAATTTATTTAAAAAAAAAGATCAAACAACTGCATATTTATGCTGCCAACATGGGAGTACCGAAATATAGAAACCAATTAACAACAAACGTACAGGAACACACTGATAATAATACAATGACTGGGGATTTTAACACCCACTTATGGCAATGGACCGATCGTCTATGCAGAAAATCAACAGGGGAACAATAGGCTTGACACACTGGACCAAAGTGACTCAACAGATATAGTCTGAACATTTCTTCCTAAAGCAGAATACACATTCCTTTCAAGTGCACATGGGACATTCTCCAGAATACATTATATCATGGACCACAAATCAGCCCTCAACAGGTACAACGGGTACAAGAAGGATGGTATCACACCATGTATATTTTCGGACGACAACGCTATGAAACTTGAAGTCGACAGTAAGAAAAAATTTGGACAGACCAAATATTTGTGGAGATTATGATCATCCTACCAGAGAAGGAATGGAGTAACCAGGAAATTAAAGAGGAAATTTAGAACAAATGAAAATGAAAACATGTTTCTTCAAACCTCTAGGATGTAGCAAAGACAGTCCTTAGAGGGAAGTAGATAGCAATACAGGCCTACCTCAAGAAACAAGAAGTCTCCAATACACAACCCAACACTACACCTAAAGGAGCTGGAAAAGGAATAGGGAACAAATCCTAAGGCCTCCTTAAGAAGGAAAAAATAAAGATGAGAGCAGAAATAATCAATACAGAAACAACAAAACAGTAGAATGGAATAATGAAACTAAGAACAGGTTCTTCAAAATAACTAAGAAAATGGATCAAGCCCTAGCCAGCCTTATCAACAAGAAAACAGAAAAGAACTAAATAAATAAAATCACAAAAGAGAGAAGAGAGATCACAATCAACACCAGAAAATAAGACAATTATAAGGGAATACTATAAAAGATTATACGCTAACATCCTGGGAGACCAGGATGAATTGGAGAGATCCCTAGAAATGTGCAAAGGAGCAAATCTGAAAGAGGAAGAAATGGAAAAAGTGACTAGACCCATAACTAGCAAAGGAATTTAATCAGCAAGGCACCTGGGTGCCTCAGTGGTTGAGCATCTGCTTTGGCTCAGGTCATGATCCCGGGATCCTGGGGAATCATGTCCCACATCAGGCTCCCTGCGTGGAGCCTCATTTTCCCCCTGCCTATACCCCAGCCTTTCTGTGTCTTGCATGAATACATAAATAAAATATTTAAAAAAGAAAAAAGATAAAAAGATGAGAAAGGACCCAAATAAAATCACAAATGAGATAAGAGAAATAACAACCAAAACTAGAGAAATAAGAACGTTTATAAGAGAACATTATGAAAAATTATATGCCAGCAACCTAGAACCTGGAAGAAATAGATCAATTCCTGGAAATATATAACACAGCAAAAATGAAAAAGGAAGAAATAAGAAACTAGAACACACAGATAACCAGCAACGAAATTAAATCAGCAATCAGGAATCTCCCAACAGGAGATGCTTAGATCAATAGAATAGAATGGAATGCCGAAACAAGATACAAACCTGTAACACTATGATCCATTAATCGACAACAAGGCAGCAGGGAATATCCAATGGCACAAAGACAGTCTCTTCAACAAACCCTAACCCTGACCCCAGGATAAGAACAAATGGTGTTGGGAAAACCAGGCAGCCACATGCAGAAGAATGAAACTGGACCACTTTCTTACACAATATATATAAAAAATAAATTCAAAATGGATGAAACACCTAAATGTGAGACCTGAAACCATAAAAAGAAGAAAAGATAGGCAACAACGTCTTTGACGTTGGCCATTGGATCTTCTTTCTAGATGTGCCTCTGAGTTGAGGGAAACAAAAGCAAAAATACTCTTGGGACTTCATCAAATTCAAAAGCTTCTGCAAAATGAAAGAAACAACCAACGCTAAAAGGCAACATACAAAATGAAAGGAGATATTTGTAAATAACACATCCAATAAACAGTTAGTATGCAAAATACGCAAAGCAAATATAAATCTCAACCTCCTAAACACAAATTATCCAACTACAGATGGGTAGAAGACATGAATGGACTTTGTCTCTGACAAGACATCCAGATGGCTTCCAGACACCGAAAGACACTCAGCGTCACCCATCATCAGGGAAATTCAAATGAAAACCACAATAAGATGTCACCTGACAGCCGAAAGAATGGCTAAAATTAACAACAGAAGAAACAACAGGTGTTGTTGAGGCTATAGAGAAGAGGGAGCCCCCTTACACTCCTGGTGGGCATGCGAACAGTTGCAGCCACTGTGAAAAACACTGTGGAGGGTCCTCGAGATGTTAAAAATAGGGGATCCCTGGGTGGTGCAGCGGTTTGGTACCTGCCTTTGGCCCATGTCGCGATCCTGGTGACCTGGGATTGAATCCCACGTCGGACTAACAGTGCACGGAGCCTGCTTCTCCCTCTGCCTGTGTCTCTGCCTCTCTCTCTGTGACTATGATAAAAAAAAATTAAAAAATAAGTTAAAAATAGCACTACCCTACGATTCCAAAATTGCAGAGCTAGGTATTTACCCCGAGGATACAAAAGTCTTTTAGTAGATTCCAAGTCGGACACGCAGACCAGTGTTTGTAGCAGCGTTATCAAGAACAGCCAAACTGTGGATACAGCCCAGATGTCCATCGACAAATGAATGGGCAGAGACGATGTGGTAAGTATACACACTGCGACATCACTGGGTCATCAGAAGCGATGAAATGAAGCCATTTACAATGATGTGGGAGAAGTGGAAAGGACTTATGCTTAATGAACTCAGTCAGTCAGAGAAAGATATGAAATACCATACAATTGCATTCACATGTGAATTTTAAGAAACCAGACAAACTGGCAAAGGGGCAGAGGGGGGGATGAGAGAAGCAAACAAAAAAACACACTCTTAACCACAGAGAATCAACTAATAAATACCAGAGGATGGTGAGGGAGATGGGGAATCAGGGGATGGGGATAGTGGAGAGCACCTGTGGCCAGTACCAGGCATTGTAACCAAGAGTTGAATCACTATGTGGTAAACCTGACACTATATCATACTGTGTATACAAACAGGAATTCAAGTAAAACTTTAAAATAATAATTGGTAGTATTGATGAAACATGTACGCACTAGAGATAAAATCAGAAAGGCAAATGAAAATCCAAATAAAGAGTCTTTAGAGCCACAAATCCCCTCCTAGCTCAGCTCGGGAGAAGCCTGCCATGTCTATTCTGACACCATCAGAAGCCTGGATTTTGATTCTCTGGGGAGGCCACTGACTTGGTGGAGTCAGGCTATCTTTGAACCCAAAACCTAAATAGAGTGCATAAAACTAAACGGCCCAAGATGCTAGGAGTCCCAGTGCAGGCACATGCCAAGTGCCAAACTCTAACCATACACAGACATAACCCTAACCCTACACTTAATCGTAATGTTAAACTAACCCTGAAACAAGACACATCACTAATCGAAAAACAAACACAAACCCCAAGACCAAAACACATTCACTGAACCTTCCTGCCAACCCTCACCCTAACTCCTAAATGCAGGTGCACCTAAACTTAGGTTTCCTTAACCCTGACCCCTACATTAAATCTAACACGAACCCTAACCTCTAACCCTATCCTTAAAATAAGGTATTCAAATCCTATTCCTAACCTTAACCTGTACCCTAACCCTAACCCTCTAATACTAATCCTATCTCATACCGCAAACTGTACCCTAACCCATACCCTAAAGCCAACCCCTAACCCACTCCCTAACCCTATATCTTGCCCTTTTCCAAAACCGTACCCTGACCCTGACCTGACCCTAACCCTAAACCCTAACCAAACACTAACACTAACCCTAGCCCTAACCCCTATCCTAATCCTAACCCTCGCCCTAACCCTAAATATACCTAGCCCTAACTTTAACTCTAACCCTTAACTCTAACCCCTAACTCTAACCCCTAACAATAACTCACACCCTAACCCCTAACCCTAACTGCAAACCTAAGCCCAACCCTAACTCTAAAAATAACCCTATCCCCAAATCCTAACCTCCTGCCCTCATCCCTAGAGCCTAAACCCTAACCCTAACACTAAATCCTGTCCCTTACCCTAACCACCATCCTAACTCTGAACACTGACCAATAACCTTATGCCTCACCTAACCTCTAATTCGTAACCATAAGCATAATCACTAACCCCTAACATCTAACCTAAGGCTAACCACCAACTTCCTCCCCTCCCCTAACCCTACCATTCATTCTACCCTTTCACTTACACTGTGGTTCTGAGGAGTCCCTTCTGATATGGACGTGGCCCCCAGTGGCTCCTCCAGATTCCTCCAAGGGGTCCTGAGGAAGCCGGGCTCCTGTGAGTGTGGATGTGGCCCCACGTGTTCCTGAGTCATAGTCAGCGGGTCCTGAGGACGCTGGGACTCCTGTCACTGTGGACTATGCCTCACATCCTCTGCAAGCCTCACAGCAGGTCCTCAGGAGGCCGGGGGCTCCTGTCAGCCTGGACATGGCCTCACGTCCCCCAGAAATCTCACCGCAGGTCCTGAGGAGGCTGTGGGCTCCTGTCAGCATACACGCAGCCCCTTATGTCCCGAAGCCAAAGTGCAGGTCCTGAGGAAGACAGGGTTCCTGTCAGGATTGACGTGGTCCCACATTTTCCTCAAGCCTCACCATAAGACCTGAGGAGGCTGGGGGCTCCTGTCAGCATGGACGTGGCCTCAAATCTTCCCAAAACTTCACAGTGTGTCCTGACGAGGCTGGAGACTCCTGTCACTGTGGATGCGGCACCCACAGTTTTCTTAGGCCTCACCACAGGCCCTGACAAAGCTGGGGTCTTCTGTCCACATGGACGCATCCACATATTTCCCCATGTCTACACCAGGGGTCCTAAGGAAGTCAGCGTCCTGTTGTGTCCATGTGGCCCAAAGTCCTCCTGAAGCGTAGCCGAGGGTTCGAGGAGGCCAGGGCTCCTGTAACCATGAATGCAGCCCCCTGCTTCCAGAAGCCTCAACTTATGTCTGCAGGGGCCCGGGAGCTCCTGCCAGAGTGAACGCGTCGCCACATCTTCCTGAAGCCTCCCCACAGTTCCTGAGGCTGCTCAGGGACGCCTGTCAGCGTGAATGTGGGCCCACAATTTCCTGAAACCTCCCCGCCAGTCCTGAGGTGCTCAGGGCTCCTGTCACCGTGAATGTGGGCCCATATCTTCCTGAAGCCTCCCCGCGGGTCCTGAGGCGGCCCAGGGGCTCCTGTCAGGGTGGATGCGGGCCCACATCTTCCTAAGGCCTCAACGCGGGTCCTGAGGAGACCGCGGTTCTTCTCAGCATGAATGTGGCCCAATTTCCCCCTGAAGACTCCCCGCGGGTCCTGAGGAGGCTGCAGCTCATCAGCATAGATGCGTCCCCATGTCTTCTGCAGGCCTCCCCAGCACAGGCTGGCTCCTGTTAGTGCAGGCAGAGGAGGCCTACTGCACATGCGTGCCCCATGGGAAGGGCCTGGGCTCAGGCGCCCCCTGCGGGATGCTCTGGTGCTACAGGAGACTGTGCAGGAGGCAGAAGGTGCTCTATGGGCCGCACCTGCCTCCTTTCAGGCTCCAGCTGGGGCCTCTTTGCTTCCGAAACATCTCACTGAAAAGGAGCCCAACACCCGGCTTCCCAGAAATACTTAAGGACAAGGAATTGGAGCCCACAGGACGTGAAATGAAATGTGGACCAGACTTTTACCACGTCCTGCAAAACTCATTCAACCCTCTTCCACTGTGGGCGGGACCGCGGGTTGGTGCAGCCACCCTGGAAACAGTGTGGAGGCCCCTCAGGAAGTTACAAATACAGCCTCCCTGCGACCAGCAGGTGAACGGCCTGGAGCTCACTCCGAAGATACAGATGCAGTGAGACTTGGGACACCTGCACCCCAATGTCCACAGCAGCTGGGTCCACAGTAGCCACACTGTGGGAGGAGCCTCGGTACCCTCTGCCAGATGATGGATAAAGAGGATGGGAGATAGATGATGGTCATAGAGAGAGGAATGGTACTCAGCTATCATAGAGAAGGAAATCTTTTATTTGCAATAATGTGGATAGAACTAAAGGGATCATGTTAAGTGAAGTAAGTCACTCGGGAAAGAGAATGACCGTGTGGTTTCATTCATAGGTGGAATTAAAGAAGCAAAGCAGATGAACAACTGTGAAGGGAAGGAAAAACAAATAAGATGAAAACAGATGCAGGAAATACAGACCCTTAATGATAGGAAACAAACTGAGGGTAGCTGGAGGGGGCAGATAACAGGGGACAGGCATGAAGGAGGGCACGTGATGTCTTGAGCACTGCTGTTATCTCCAACTGATGAATCCCTGAATTCTTCCTCTGAAAGTATAATACACTATACGTTAATTAATTGGGTTTAAATTAAGTTAAAAAAATCAGTTCTTTCAGAGCACATTTCCTTCTGGACTCTCTATTTTGCTCATTCAGCTTATGCCGGGACCACCCCCCGTGGGTCTGGTTTGTCTACGTAGGCTCCACGCCTCATCCTTGGCCCAGCATAGGGCTAGAACTCACAACCCCTGAGATCAGGACCGGAGGTGAGGTCAGAAGTCGGATGCTTAACCGACGGAGCCAGCCAGGAGCCTGAGAACCACACTGCTTTATCTCTGTGACATCTTTTGAAATAGGAAAGTGCTGCGTCCCACTCTGTCATGCTTCTCCAATACTGATTTGCTGTCCGGGGTCATTTGTTGTGGGGGTTGGATGTTATGGTTTTTTTTTTTTTCCTATTTCTAACATCTGCCACCATGATTTTGATAGAAATGACATTGAAACTGAGGGTGGCTTCAGGAACAGAGGACATTTTCACAAGCTGAGGCTCCCACCCCACAAGCCCAGGACGGCCTCCCAGAGTCTGGTTTGGCTCAGTGCACAAGTCTTGTGCTACTTTGGTTCAGTCTCATTATTTATTTTCCTTGATGCTCCTGAGAAGGGCGTCACATCCTTCATTTCCTTCCTGAGTGCTCATTGTCGGGACACAGCAAGGCTACTCTGCTCTGTAGGGTCAGTTTGTGTCCCGTGACTTTTGAACTCACTCCTTAATTCTAACAGGATTTGGTGGAGGCTCTCTGGTTTCTCGTTTCTAGTACCTCTTCTTCAGCATATAGGGACAGTGTGACGTCCCCCTTCCAGGTGTGGAACCTTTGCTGTTTACAGCTTAATGTTCTAGAAAGCCCCACAATTGAATCAAAACTGAGCCCAGGCCAAGGGCAGGAAGCCCATATTAGAATGAGAACAGGGCTCAATTCCCTTGAAGGCCCCATATCAAAATGTAAACAGAACTTGAGGAATTGCTTCTGCCCTTCTGGAGGTCCACGAGACCAGTCCTTAAAACTAAGCTAAAACCCACCACAGGGTCCAAGTCCCTGCTCTGCTGTGTTGGGTATACTTGGATACAAGATCGAGCTTGTAAATAATTCCTGGTGTGTTTGCATCGGAATCGGCTTCTTGGTGGTTTCTCATATTCGCAATCTTGGGCACAACAGTCTGAGATAAAAAACAAAACCAAAGAAACTCGGACACAGGCAGAGTGAAAGCAGGGTTCTGAGAAAAGCGGCAGAGACCCAGGGGCTTGGCGGCTCCTTTGGTTCCTGCAGCCTGCAGACTGGGTGGCGGAATCCTCAGCCCCAGAGCCAGAGGACCCAGCGTCCCCACCCGCATTCCCCCATCAACGCCAAGTCTCAGGGAGCAGCACAGCGCCGCCCGCTGGAGCCCAGAGATGCTGACGCCCACCCCATCTCTGATCCCCGCAGGTGCTTATCCCAGGCAGATGTGCATCTGACAATCTGCACCACATCCCATCCCCAGACCCCACACAGACCACTCGCTTCCACCAAGTTGTCAGACCACAGAGGCTGCAGAGCTTCAGCTCTGCCTGGAAAGTATGGTCTAGCTTCCTTTGTACTTTGTGCTTTATTTTCATTTATTTTCTTTGATTCTTTTATATTAATTGCCTTACTTTAATTTTTATGTATGTACCTTATAAATTTCTTATTTTCACTTTCATAGTATTTTAATTGTTTCTTTTTTAATTTTTTCAATTTATTTATGATAATCACAAACAGAGAGAAAGAGAGAGAGAGAGAGAGAGAGAGAGAGGTAGAGACACAGGCAGAGGGAGAAGCAGGCTCCAGGCACTGGGAGCCTGATATGGGATTTGATCCAGAGTCTACAGGATCGTGCCCTAGGCCAAAGGCAGGCACTAAACTGCTGTGCCACCAGGGATCACTTTAATTGTTTCTATTTTGGGAGTTAGTATCTTTTAACAAGCAGTCCAAAATAATCTGTTGGTTTTTTTGTTTTTGGGGGGGAGGAGGGCAGTTGTTATTGTTTTTCTTGAATTTCATTTTCTTCCTTCTTTCTTTTCTGGAAAAAATAATGAGATGGAGAAATTCACCTCCATAAAATAACATGAGGTTCTAATCACAGCCAGGAAGTTCATCAATAAACATATATGATGTCTAACTACAGTTTAAAACAATGATTATAAAGATAGCAGCTGGGCTGGATAAAGAGCACAGAAGAAAACTAGAGAAACATTTACTGTAGAAATAAAAGAATGAAAATCTAGTAAGGCCAATGTTAAAAATGCTATAACTGAGATGCAGTCTCAAGTGGAAACCTTAAAAACAAGACAGGTTATGGACCACAGAGACAGACGTAGGGAAGTCATCCACTTATTAAAACAATAACATTCATACCATAGGAGACTCAGAAGATGAAGAGAGAGAAAAGGTGGGAATTGCTTAGACATTAGAAACGACAAATTCCCACCATGTACTTCAAGGTGGATGGAACTGGAAGGTATTATGCTGAGTGAAGTAAGTCAATCGGAGGACAAACATTGTATGTTCTCATTCATTTGGGGAATATAGATAATAGTGAAAGGGAATATAAGGGAAGGGAGAAGAAATGAGTGGGAAATATCAGAAAGGGAGACAGAACATAAAGACTCCTAACTCAGGGAAATGAACTAGGGGTGATGGAAGGGGAAGATGGCGAGCGGTGGGGGTGAATGGGTTATGGGCACTGAGGGGGGCACTTGACAGGATGAGCAGTGGGTGTTATTCTGTATGTTGGCAAATTGACACCAATAAAATATAAAATTATTATTAAAAATAAAGGAAGAAAGAAAGAAAGAAAGAAAGAAAGAAAGAAAGAAGAAAGAAAGAAAGAAAGAGTGGCACCTGTGTGGCTCTGTCAGTTAAGCTTTTCCCTTAGGCTCAGATCATGATCCAGGTCCCAAGGAAGGCTCCCTGTTCAGCAGGAAACCTGCTTCTCCCCTCCCTCTGCCCCTCTCGTTCATGCTTTATCTCTCCTCTCTCTCTCAAATAAATAGAAAACATCTTTGAAAAAGAAACAAACAAACCCACAAGGAAGAGAAATCGCCCATTTAGAAGAATTTCAAACAATTTGTGAAGACATTCCAGCCTCAAGTTCATGAGCATAGCTTCCCACTCTTAAGTGTGGAATACACATAGTAACTTCCTACTACCAAACATAATATGAAAAACTTAAAATATTGATAATATAATAATAATAATAATAATAAATAATAATAATAATCAGTTTACTATGGAGAAAGCTGACAAACACTACCTCAGCAAGATGATCAGATCGATACCAAGACTGATAAATCATGTTGATAGTATCTATCCTTTATATGATATAATGAAAATGGCAGTATATCTCTGTATATAATCCACAACAACAGTTCAGTCATGAGATCAACAACAGACATGTCCCAGCTGAGGGAAATTTTACAAAATACTCTACTTCTCAAAGTGTTCCAGTTCAACAACAAAAAGGAAAGGCTGAAAGACTGTCACAATCCAGAGGAGCCTAAGGAAACATGAGGACAAATGGAATGTGATATGAGGGATGGAAACGTAGCAAAAACTAAGGAAATCTGTATAAAGTATGGTCTTTGTTTTCGTTTTTGTTTTTGTTTTTTGTTTTTTGTTTTTGGTCTTTGTTTAAAGCGAATTTTTTAATATTGATTCATTAGCTAATATTTGTATCATACTAATATAAGATATCAATAATTGGAGAAATTGAGTGCAAGTGCATGCGAATGCTCTGTACTATCTTCTCAATTTCCCTATAAATCTTTGTTTTTTCCTAATAAATAAGATTTATTTTGAAAATTGACTTAAATGAATGAGGCTCCAAATGTGAAGACATTTTTAGAATAGTTGAATTAACTTTTGCCTTATTCTTAAAGAGTTCCATTGATGGAAACAAAGTAAGAATTTTAGATCAGAAGGAAAGAAAAACACTTATGAATACGTACAATGCCTCCTCAACCTGAAGAGCAGGAACCGATAATAAATAGCAAAAATCAGATAAAAATACTTCTATTATAATAGACACCATATTGCAAGTGCATTTAAAATTAGCAGCGCATAACATTTATTTCCTTGACATTTGTCTTCCAAAGAGTTCAAAGTGTTTCAGTGTCAGTTGAAACAGGGGAAGAATCTCAGGGAAGAATCCTTCACATAATAATAGGACCATTGGTAATAATGTCTCTCAGTTCATTCCAAATCCATAAAGATGCATTTCCTGATGAGTGACTGAGCTGTGAAGAAAGAGATGAGAAACCCTCATCCCTCTGAATTACTTGTGTCAGAATAATTTCACCATAGTACCACGGATAGTAAATTATCCTTATTAACACGAAGTATGTCTCAGATTGGAATCTGAGCAATCAGATGGGCAGAGAAAAATTGCTTTGACTTGCTCTTCATCTTTTAAAGATAAAGGAGAGCTTCTCTATGTACAAAGTCAGTTGTCAAGATAGCCTTAGGGAATAAGAGTCTGCAGCATGGAATCCTGCTGCGCAGCTGGGAAGCCTGCACCCCAGGTCTTCCTGATCCCAAATCCCTGGGCCTGTCCCCCAACAGACACTGCCATGCTGAGGTCATTTGCAATTGCTCTCTTAGGAGCTCTGGGGAAGGGGGAAGGAGATAGTTAGGATGGAACGGGAAGCATGGAGGCCAAGAAAATTAAGGCCATTCCAATTTAAATTCAGTGTTAGCCCAAGTCCACCCATCCCAGGTACCTGTGAAAAAGAGCTGAAATTTACATTACTTCAGTTACAGGAAAAAAACAAAAGTTTACAGCTTAATGATCTAGAAAGCCCCACAATAGAATCAAAACTGAGCCCAGGCCAAGGACAGGAAGCCTCTATTAGAATGAGAACAGAGCTCAATGCCCTTGAATGTCCCATATCAAAATGTAAACAGAACTTGAGGAATTGCTCCAGCCCTTCTGGAGGTCTCTGAGACCAGCCCTTAAAACTAAGCTAAAACCCGCCTTGGGATCCAAGTCCCTGCTCCACTCTGTTGGGTATACTTGGACACAAGCTCGAGCTTGTAAATAAACGCACGTGTGTTTGAATCAGTGTCGGCTTCTCCGTGGTTTCTTGGATTCGCAGTCTTGGGCACAACACTCTGAGATAAAAAAACAAAACCAAAAGAAGCTCGGACACAGGAAGAGTAAACGCAGGTTTCTGAGAGAATCAGCGAGACCCGGGGGCTTGGGGGCTCTTCTGTGGAGGTCCATGCAGACTGGGGGACCAGATGCTCAGCTCCAGAGCCAGAGGACCCAGAGACCCCACCCGCATCCCGCCCATCAGGGAGAGTCTCAGGGAGCAGCACTGCACCGCCCACTGGAGGCCAGAGGTGCTGACGCCCACCCCACCTCTGACCCCACTGGTGCATCTACCACGCAAATGTGCACTTGACAATCAGCGCCAGAGCCCATCCCCAGACCCTGCACAGACAACTCACTCCCACCATGTTGTCGGACCACAGAGGATGCAGAGATTCAGCTCTGCCTGGAAAGTAGGATCTAGCTTCCTTTGTACTTTGTGCTTTATTGTCATTTATTTTCTTTGATTTTTTTATTAATTGCCTTATTTTAATTTTTATGTATGTACCTTATATATTTCTTATTTTTACTTTCATGGTACTTTAATTGTGTTTCATATTTTGGGATTTAGAATCTTTTAAAATGCAGGCCAAAATAATCTGGTGTTTTTCTTGGAGGGCAGTTGTTATTGTTTTCCTTGGTTTTTCTTTTTCTTCCCTCTTTCTTTCCTGGAAAAGGTAATGAGGTGGATAAATTCAACTCCATAAAATAACATGAGGTAGTACTCACAGCCAGGAAGTCCATCAATACACATATATGATGTCTAACTACAGTTTAAAACAATGATTATATAGATAGCAGCTGGGCTGGAAAAAGAGTACAGAAGAAAACTAGAGAATCCCTTACTGCAGAAATAAAAGAACTAAAATCTAGTCAGGCCAATGTTGAAAATGCTATAACTGAGATGCAGTCCCAAGTGGAAACCTTAAAAACAAGAAAGGTTATGGACCACAGAGACAGACGTAGGGAAGACAGCCACTTATTAAAACAATAATATTCATATCTTAGGAGATGCAGAAGATGAAGAGAGAGAACAGGTGGGCCATGCTCAGCCATTCGAAACGACAAATAACCACCATTTGCTTCAACGTGAATGGAACTGGAAGGTATTATGCTGAGTGAAGTAAGTCCATTGGAGAAGGACAAACATTGTATGTTCTCATTCATTTGGGGAATATAGATAATAGTGAAAGGGGATATAAGGGAACGGAGAAGAAATGTGTGGGAAATATCAGAAAGGGAGACAGAACATAAAGACTCCTAACTCAGGGAAATGAACTAGGGGTGATGGAAGGGGAGGAGGGCGGGCGGTGGGGGTGAATGGGTGATGGGCATTGAGGGGGGCACTTGATGGATGAACAGTGGGTGTTTTTCTGTATGCTGGCAAATTGAAAACCAATAAAAAATAAAATTATTATTAAAATAAAGGAAAGAAAGAAAGAAATGAATGAAAAAGAAAGAAAGAAAGAAAGAAAGAAAGAAAGAAAGAAAGAAAGAAAGAAAGAAAGAAAGAAGAAAGAGAGAGTGGCACCTGGGTGGTCATTCAGTTAAGCTTCTGCTGTAGGCGCAGATGATGAACCAGGTCCCAAGGCCTGTTTAGCAGGGAACCTGCTTCTCCCTCTCCCTCTGCCACTCTCGCTAAGGCTTTTTCTCCTCTCTCTCTCATATAAATAAATAACATCATTGAAAAAGAAACAAACTCAGAAAGAAGAGAAATCTCCCATGTAGAAGAATTTCAAACAATTCGTGCAGACATACCACACTCAAGTTCATGAGCATAGCTTCAAACTTTTATGTGTGCAATATACATAGTAACTTCCTTCTGCAAAATATATTATGAAAAACCTAAAATAATAATGATAATATAATAATAATAATAATTAATAATAAAGAATCACTTAACTACGGAGAAAGATGACAAACAGTACCTCAGCAAGATGATCAGATTGATACCAAGACTGATAAATCATGTTGATAGTATCTATCCTTTATATTATATAATGAAAGTGGCAGTATATCTCTGTATATAATCCACAAACACAGTTCAGTCATGAGATAAACAACAGACATGTCCCAACTGAGGGAAATTTTACAAAATACTCTACTTCTCAAAGTGTTCCAGTTCAACAACAAAAAGGAAAGGCTGAAAGACTGTCACAATCCAGAGGAGCCTAAGAAAACAGGAGGACAAATGGAATGTGATAGGAGGGATGGTAACTTAGCAAAAACTAAGGAAATCTGAATGAATTATGGTCTTTGGTTAATGCGACTATTTTAATATTGATTCATTAGTTCATATTTGTACTGTACTAATGTAAGATATCAATAATTGGAGAAATAGAGTGCCAGCGCATGCGAATGCTCTGTACTATCTTCTCAATTTCCCTATAAATCTTTGTTTTTTTCCTAATAAATAAGATTTATTTTGAAAATTGACTTAAATGAATCAGGATCCAAGTGTGAAGACATTTTAAGAATCATTGAATTAACTTTTGCCTTATTCTTAAAGAGTTCCTTCGGTGGGAACAAAGAAATAATTTTATATCAGAAGGAAAGAACAACACTTATGAACACGTATAATGCCTCCTCAACCTGAAAAGCAGGAAAGGATAATAAAAGCAAAAATCAGAAAAAAAATACTTCTATTATAATAGACACCATATTGCAAGTGCAATTAAAATTAGCAATTCATAACATTTATTTCCTGGACATTTGTCTTCCAAAGAGTTCACAGTTTTTCAGTGTCAGTTGAATTAGGGGAAGAATCTCAGGGAAGAATCCTTCACATAATAATAGGACCATTGTAATAATGTTTCTCAGTTCTTTCCAAATCCATAAAGATGCATTCCCTGATGAGTGACTGAGCTGTGAAGAAAGAGATGAGAAAGCATCATCCCTCTGAACTATTTGTGTCAGAATATTTTAAGCATAGTACTACGGATAGTAAATTATCCTTATTACCAGGAAATACATCTCAGATTGGAATCTGAGCAATTAGATGGGCAGAGAAAAAAAACTTAGACTCACTCCTCATCTTTTAAAGATAAAGGAGAGCTTTTCTATGTACAAAGTCAGTTGTTAAGATAGCCTTAGGGAATAAGAGTCTGCAGCATGGAATCCTGCTGCACAGCTGGGACGCCCACGCCCCAGGTCTTCCTGATCCCAAATCCCTGGGCCTGTCTCCCAACACACGCTGCCAAGCTGAGGTCATTTGCAATTGCTCTCTTAGGAGCTCCAGGGAAGGGGAAAGAGCTAGATAGGATGGGACTGAACACAAGGAGGTCGAGAAAATGAAGGCCTTTCTACTTTAAGTTCAGTGTTCGAACAAGTCCAGCCATCCCAGGCCCCTGTGAAGAAGACCTGAAATTTACATTACTTCAGTTACAGGAAAAAAACAAAGGTTTACAGCTTAATGGCCTAGAAAGCCCCACAATAAAATGAAACTGAGCCCATGTCAAGGGCTGGAAGCGCCTATTAGAATGAGAGCAGAGCCCAATACCCTTGAAGGCCCCATATCAAAATGTAAACATAACTTGAGGAATTGCTCCAGCCCTTCTGGAGGACCCCGAGACAAGCCCTTAAAACTAAGCTAAAACCACCTCGGGGTCCACGTCCCTGCTCCGCTGTGTTGGGTGTACTTGGACGCAAGCTGGAGTTTGGAAATCAACCCTTGTGTGTTTGCATTGGTGTCAGCTCCTTAGTGGTTTCTCAGATTCGCAAACTTGGGCACAACACCCCCATGTCCCCTCCTACCTTGGCTGAACCCCTATCCCCTCCCACCCAGGGTAAAACTCAGTCTCCTCCCTGCCTACAACAGCTGGGCACAGGCCGTCACACAGGTCCCATGAGCACGGTGGGGACTCCCGCCGTCCCTGGCCTCCCAGAGGAAGGAAGGAGGATTTGGCAGTAGACACTCCCATGGTGGCCCCAGGGATCCATGCCCAGGACAGACAGGTTGGGGTCTGTGTCCCTGATGCCAGCTCCTCCTCCCCGGTTTTCCCACAGGAAATGAAGGAGGAGACCCTAGTCTCCTCTAGGGACATCACGCTGGGGGACGTGGACATCAACAGGATGTTCAGCAGTCACGTCATGTTTTGGGACTACTAGGGGGTAGGGTGAGGCTGAGGGTCCAGGGGGATCGGGACCCAGGAGGACCGGGGGCTTCTGGGTAGGGAACACAGGGCTTCACACCTGGGGAAGAACAGCAGCGAACAACACACCGCTCCATGGTAAATTGTTGGGGATGAACACCGTGCCCCCACCCTCGGGGTCTCAGGGATGAGGAGGCCACTAGGACGGGGCCTCCAGGGATTGCCATGTAAGCTGAACCCCAAAGGGGTGAGGGACAGCCCCCTGAAAAGCAGGGGGCTGGGGTGAGGGCCGTGGGGCCAGTAAGGGGACCTGGGGGCAGGGTGCATGGCCGTGACTGGAGGACACACATCGATCTGATGAGGGTCGGACGGGTCAGGGTGATACCCACCCTCAGGACTTTATATATTTCTAAATTCTATGCATTCAATTTGAGACAATTTGCAATTTGTAAACATACATAGTATGATGACCCCCAGATAATGCCCCTGGTCCAGCCAGGGCCCTGCACTCACCACAGGGGTCCCCAGGGGCAGGTGTCACAGCATACCCCAGACTGGGGTCGCCTTTATCTGTAGACGTCTCCGTGTGCATCTGAGAGAAAGGGGATGCCCTGTGTCCGCAGGCCCCCCACACCATCCTCCCATTCCCCAGACCCACACCATCCCCTAACATCATCATCCCCCATGGCATAGCCCCTACACCATCCCCCTCACACACTCACAGCCTCACACAATCCCCACCCACACTATACCCCAACACCATCCCCGCTACACCATCCCCCACAACCCACCACCATCATACCCTTGCCCCCACACCATCGACCCCCACACCATCGTCCCTGAGCAAGGACCCAGTGCACCTGCACCCTGTGGGACATGCTCAGACTCCCCGGGGTTCTCTGGATACCCTGCTCACATCAGAAGCCCGGGTGTCCCATTGAGTACACAGCGGTTGCAGGGAGGAGGGAAGGCAGGGAGTCCCGGACAGTGTGTGTGCAGGAGAGTGGTGCAGAAGACACACTGTGCCCTGCCTCCACCCACTGTCCCTCCGGGAGTGCGGCACAACCTGCACAGGACACCAGCCCATTACCCAGAGGGACCTGGACTGACTTGGGCCCAGGCTCTGTGAGGGCTGGATTGATTTGAACCCCCACCAATCCCAACTCAAAGACTAATGGAATCAGGCCCGCATGGCCCTGGCCAACCCTGGATTCTGGCCCCGGGCTGAGCGAGCCCTCTCAAAGTGGATGTGGCCTCCTGGGCCCTGGGCGTGCCCCACCGATACAGGTCGCTTATCTAGGGCAGCCCTGGGGATCCTGGGACACATCAGTGTGGGGAGAGGAGGGGTAAGCCAGTGGGCCACACCTGCACCCACATCATGAGGGAGGCTCCTCCAGGTGCTGGGGCCCCAGAGGGTCCGAGGCAGGGGTCCAGCTGCCCTGCGGGGACCCAGCACAGGAGCCCATGACCAGCAGGTCCAGGTCAGCTCTGCTGTCCTCTGAACTGTCACTCAGGCTGAAACCTCAGGACATACGCCACCACCCGGAGTCCACACATGCTCCCAGATGGGGGACTCCAGCACCCGCCCACCCACTCCATGTGATTCTTGCCTCCACATAAAGGACAGAAAGGTCTCCTTCCCCAGGGGAAGACACGCACCTTTGGCTCTGAGCCCATTTGCTGTACAAAGTCAATAAAGTGTTGTGGTGCGAAAATGCACAGCCAGCCCATTTCTGTGTCTCCCAGAACTCTGTGCACAGGGGGTGAAGAGACCCCCAGAGAGGAGGAGGGGACACCACCTAGGCCCCGACCAGCCCCTGCAGGGGCGCCACCAGGCAAACACAGCTGACGTCCCCACGTGCCTTCCCGGGGCGGCCGGACCCACTGCCAGACATGGGAATGTGGCCAAGCCGGAACTTCCAGCTCAGCTGACCCTCCAGCTGAAAGTCACTGCACGAGTGAGCGCCAGTGTGGCCAGGAGAGCCCAGCTAGCTGCCCAGTACCAGCACCAGAAATGATACTCTGTCAACCATTTTGGGGTTTTGGGTGACCCAGCCAGAGGATCCGATAGCTGCACGGGATAGCTGCATGTGATAGACACACACGCACCTCAAAACCAACAAAAGTCGGAATCCCCCCAATGTTGTCAAACAGCAGCCAGATGGTTACATACACTACGCTGTGGTCCCCAATAGGATACATGGAAAACGCTATAAGCCATTACTGCAGAGGTGCTGGAGGCACCGAGATGTGCCTGCTGTGATCCAACAAGGAGTGCAGAGGGGCAGGAAGCGTCCTCCGGAGAGGGGGCCCACCTAGGAAAGAACACTAGGTCCCTGTGAAGGCTACAGAGGGTGAAATCTGTCCTCCTCTCTTTCAGCTTCTGGTTTTCCTCCTAAATGCCATTTTCCTCAATCATATTAGAAAGAATTTATTTTATGTTTTTAAATTTCTTTTTATTGGAGCCCAATTTGTATGAATTCTTTCTTCAGCAAGGGTGTCATTCAGGAGAGAAGGAGAGATAAAGATTTTCCTAGACAGGCAAAATATAAAGGAGTTCATGACCACTTAACAAGTCCAGTAGGAATTTTAAGAGGGACTCTTCTAGTGGGGGGAAAAAAAAGAGACCAAAAGCAACAAAGACTAGAAAGGACCAGAGAATGTCACCAGAAACACCAACTCTTCTGGTAACAGAAATGCACAAAGTTCATATCTTTGAATAATCACTCTGACTGCTGATAGACTAAATGCTTCAATCAAAAGATATAGGGTATCAGAGTGGCTTAAAAAGCAGGATCCAGGATGCCTGGGTGGCTCAGGGGTTGACCCTCTGCCTTTGACTCAGGGTGTGATCCTGGAGTCTTGGATCGAGTCCCATACTGGGCTCCTGGTGGGGAGCATGCTTCTCTCTCTGCCTAATTTTCTGCCTCCCTCTCTCTCTCTCTCCCCCCCTCTCTCTCACTATCATAAATAAAATTATTATTAAAAAAACAACATCCATCTGTACGCTGCCTATAAGATGCTCACCTTCGACCTATAGACACCAACAGATTGAAAGTCAGGGGATGGAAAATCACTATGACGCTAATGGATATCAAAAGAAAGCTGGAGGACTCATACTTATATCAGACAAATGAGATTTGAAACCAAAACCTGGGGAACACCTGGTGGCTCAGAGGTTGAGCATCTGCCTTCGGCTCAGGGTGTGATTCTGGGATCCCAGGATCGAGTCCCACATCAGCCTCCCTATGGGGAGCCTGCCTCTCACTCTGCTATGTTCCTTCCTCTGCTTCTCTGTGTAATTCTCATGAATAAATAAATAAATATTTTAAATTTCAAAAAAGAAAGAACAAATACTGTAAGAAGAGATGAAGAAGGGCATAATTTCATTATTAAAAAGACTCTCTGGGATCCCTGGGTGGTGCAGCGGTTTGGCGCCTGCCTTTGGCCCAGGGCGCGATCCTGGAGACCCGGGATCGAATCCCATGTCGGGCTCCCGGTGCATGGAGCCTGCTTCTCCCTCTGCTTGTGTCTCTGCCTCTGTCTCTCTCTCTGTGTGACTATCATAAATAAATTTAAAAAATTAAAAAAAAAAAAAAGAAAAAGTAAAAAGACTCTCTGTCATGATCAAACAACTA
This sequence comes from Canis lupus baileyi, assembly GCF_048164855.1. Classification (NCBI taxonomy): domain Eukaryota; kingdom Metazoa; phylum Chordata; class Mammalia; order Carnivora; family Canidae; genus Canis; species Canis lupus. Next base: position 33,530,358 of record NC_132872.1, on the reverse strand, counting down.
AATATTTATGCTGCCAACATGGGAGTACCTAAATATAGAAACCACTGTTGGTGGGAATGTGAACTGATGCAGCCACTCTGGAAAACTTTGTGGAGGTTCCTCAATGAGATAAAAATAGACATTCAAGACAACCCAGAAATTGCACTGTTGGGGAGTTACCCCAAAGATTCAGATGCAATGAAACGCCGGGACACCTGCACCCCGATGCTTATATTAGGAATGTCCACAATAGCCAAACTGTGGAAGGAGCCTCGGTGTCCATCGAAAGTGGAATGAATAAAGAAGATGTGGTTTATGTATACAATGGAATATTACTCAGCCATTAGAAGTGGACTGCTCCCGAGTTACTGTGTGGGATGGATACAGGTTTCCAGAGCTGGCCGCTGCCACTGGCATTGTTCCTCCTGGGACCTCACGGGGTAAACTAACCGCACTGAGCCCTGCACCAAGCAGGGGACAGAGCAGCTCCCGCAAATGCTAACACCTGAAAATCAGCACAATAGGCCCCTCCGCCAGAAGACCAGCTAGACGGACAAGTTCCAGGGGAAGTCAAGGGACTTAAAGTACACAGAAACATAAGATACTCCCCCATGTTATTTTTTTATTTCTGATTGCTATCCCCCACCCTTTTTCCCATTTTCTTTCTTTTCTTTCTTTTTTTATTCTCTTTTATCCTTCTTTCTTCCTTTATTCTTTTTCCTTTTTCTCTTTTCTTTCCTTCTTTCTTTCCTCTCTTTTTCTCCTTTTCCCAATTCAATTTGTTTTTGGCCACTAGGCACTCAGGAAAATGACTAGAAGGAAAACTTCACCTCAAAAGAAAGAATCAGAAACAGTTCTCTCTCCCACAGTTACAAAATCTGGATTACAACTGAATGTCAGAAAGCCAATTCAGAAGCACTATTATACAGCTAATGGTGGCTCTAGAAAAAAGCATAAAGGACTCAAGAGACTTCAGGACTGCAGAATTTAGATCCAATCAGGCTGAAATTAAAAATCAATTGAATGCAATGCAATCCAAACTAGAAGTCCTAATGACGAGGGATAACGAGGTGGAAGAACAAGTGAGTGACATAGAACACAAGTTGATGGCAAAGAGGGAAACTGAGGAAAAAAGAGACAGACAATTAAAAGACCAGGAAGACAGATTAAGGGAAACAAACGACAGCCTGAGGAAGCAAAACCTATGTGAAATTGGGGTTCCCAAGGGTGCCGAAATGGACAGAGGGCCAGAATATGTATTTGAACAAATCATAGCTGAAAACATTCCTACTCTGGGAAGGGAAACAGGCATTCAGATCCAGGAAATAGAGAGATTCCCCCCTAAAATCAATAAAAACTGTCCAACACCTCGACATTTAATTGTGAAGCTTTCAAATTCCAAAGATAAAAGGAAGATCCTTAAAGCAGCAAGAGACAAGAAAATCCTGACCTTTATGGGGAGGAGTATTAGGGTAACAGCAGACGTCTCCAGAGCGACCTGCAGCCCAGAAAGGGCTGGCAGGATATATTCAGGGTCCTCCATGAGAAGAACATGCAACCAAGAATACTTTATCCAGCAAGGCTCTCATTCAAAATGGAAGGAGAGATAAAGAGCTTCCAAGACAGGCAGGAACTGAAAGAATATGTGACCTCCAAACTAGCTCTGCAAGAAATTTTAAGGGGGACTCTTAAAATTCCCCTTTAAGAAGAAGTTCAGCGGAACAATCCACAAAAACAAGGACTGAATAGATATCATGATGACACTAAACTCATATCTGTTGATAGTAACTCTGAACGTGAACAGGCTTAATGACCCCATCAAAATGCGCAGGGTTTCAGACTGGATAAAAAAGCAGGACCCATCTATAGCTGTCTACAAGAGACCCATATTAGACAGAAGGACACCTACAACCTGAAAATGAAATGTTGGAGAACCATTTACCATTCAAATGGTCCTCAAAAGAAAGCAGGGGTAGCCATCCTTATATCAGATAAACTAAAATTTACCCTGAAGACTGTAGTGAGAGATGAAGAGGGACACTAAATCATACTTAAGGGATCTATCCCACAAGAGGACTTAACAATCCTCAATATATGCCCCGAATGTGGGAGCTCCCAAATATTTAAAGCAATTAATAACCAAAGTGAAGAAATACTTAGATAATAATACACTTATACTTGGTGACTTCAATCTAGCTCTTTCTACCCTCGATATGTCTCTAAGCACAACATCTCCAAAGAAACAAGAGCTTTAAATGATACACTGGACCAGATGGATTTCACAGAAATCTACAGAACTTTACATCCAAACTCAACTGAATACACATTCTTCTCAAGTGCACATGGAACTTTCTTCAGAATAGACCACATACTGGGTCATAAATAGGGTCTGAACCAATACCAAGGGATGGGGATCGTCCCCTGCATATTCTCAGACCATAATGCCTTGAAATTAGAACTAAATCACAACAAGAAGTTTGGAAGGAACTCAAACACGTGGAGGTGAAGGATCAACCTGCTAAAAGATGAAAGGGTCAACCAGGAAATTGAGGAAGAATTAAAAAGATACATGGAAACTAATGAGAATGAACATACAACGGTTCAAATTCTTTGGGATGCAGCAAAAGCAGTCCTAAGGGGGAAATATATCACAATACAAGAATCCATTCAGAAACGGGAAACTACTCAAATACAAAAGCTAACCTTACACATAATGGGGTTAGAGAAAAAAAAGCTGATAGATCCTACACCCAACAGAAGAAGAGAGTTAATTAAAATTCGAGCAGAACTCAAGGAAATCGAGACCAGAAGAACTGTGGAACAGATCAACAGAATGAGGAAATGGTTCTTTGAATGAATTAATAAGATAGATAAACCATTAGCCAACCTTATTAAAAAGAAGAGAAAGAAGACTCAAATTAATAAAATCATGAATGAGAAAGGAGAGATCACTACCAAAACCAAGGAAATACAAACGATTTTAACAACATATTATGAACAGCCATACACCAATAAATTACGCAATGTAGAAGAAATGGACGCATTCCTGGAAAGCCAGAAACTACCAAAACTGGAACAGGAAGAAATAGAAAACCTGAACAAGCCAATAACCAGGGAGGAAATTGAAGCAGTCATCCAAAACCTCCCATGACACAACAGTCCGGAGCCAGATGGCTTCTCAGGGGAATTCTATCACGTTTAAAGAAGAAAACATACCTATCCTACTAAAGCTGTTTGGAAAGATAGAAAGAGATGGAGTACTTCCAAATTCGTTCTATGAAGCCAGCATCACCTTAACTCCAAAACCACACAAAGACCCCACCAGAAAGGCGAATTACAGACTAATAGCCCTGATGAACATGGATGCAAAAATTCTCAACAAGATACTAGCCAATAGGATCCCACAATACATTAAGAAAATTATTCACCATGACCAAGTAGGACTTATCCCTGGGACACAAGGCTGGTTCAACACTCATAAAACAATCACTGTGATTCATCATATCAGCAAGAGACAAACCAAGAACCATATGATCCTCTCATTAGATGCAGAGAAAGCATTTGACAAAATAGAGCATCCATTCCTGGTCAAAACACTTCAGAGCGTAGGGATAGAGGGAACATTCCTCGACATCTTAAAAGCCATCTAGGAAAAGCCCACAGCAAATATCATTCTCAATGGGGAAGCACTGGGAGCCTTACCCCTAAGATCAGGAACAAGACAGGGATGTCCACTCTGACCACTGCTATTCAAAATAGTACTGGAAGTCCTGCCTCAGCAATCAGACAACAAAAAGAAATAAAGTCATTCAAATAGACAAAGAAGTCAAACTCTCCCTCTTTGCCAATGACATGATACTCTACCTAGAAAAACCAAAAGCCTCCACCCCAGGATAGCTAGAACTCATACAGCAATTTGGTAGCGTTGTAGGATACAAAATCAATGCCCTGAAATCAATGGCATTTCTATACACTAACAATGAGACTGAAGAAAGAGAAATTAGGGAGTCAGTCTCATTTACAATTGCACCCAAAAGCATAAGATACCTAGGAATAAACCTAACCAAGGAGGTAAAGCATCTATACCCTAAAAACTATAGAAAACTTCTGAAAGAAATTGAGGAAGACACAAAGAGATAGAAAAATATTCCATGCTCATGGATTGGCAGAATTAACATTGTGAAAATATCAATTTTACCAAGGCAATGTTCACCTTTAATGCAAACCCTATCAAAATACCATGGACTTTCTTCAGAGACTTAGAACTAATTATTTTAAGATTTGTGTGGAATCAGGATCCCTGGGTCATGCAGCGGTTTGGCACCTGCCTTTGGCCCAGGGCACAATCATGTAAATCCAGGATTGAATCCCATGTCAGGCTCCTGGTGCATGGAGCCTGCTTCTCCCTCTGACTGTGTCTCTGCCTCTCTCTCTCTCTCTCTCTCTCTCTCTCTCTGTTTGTGACTATCATAATAAAAAAGACTTGTGTGGAATCAGAAAAGACCCTGAATAGCCAGGGGAATTTTAAAAAAGACAACCATATCTAGGGGCATCACAATGCCAGATTTCAGGGTGTACTACAAAGCTGTGGTTCAAGACAGTGTGGTACTGGCACAAAAACAGACAAATGGATCAATGGAACAGAAGAGAGAACCCAGAAGTGGACCCTGAACTTTATGGTCAACTAATATTCGATAAAGTTGGAAAGACTATCGATTGGAAGAAATACAGTCTCTTCAATAAATGGTGCTGGGAAAATGGACATACACATGCAGAAGAAAGAATGAAACTACACCACTCTCTTTCACCATGCACAAAAATAATCTCAAAATGAATGAAAGATCTAAATGTGAGACAAGAGTCCATCAAAATCTGAGAGGAGAACACAAGCTATATCTTTTTTTGAACTTGGCCACAGTAACCTCTTGGAGATACATCCACGAAGGTAAAATAAACAAAAGCAAAAATGAACTATTGTGATTTCGTCAAGATAAGAAGCTTTTGCACAGCAAAGGATACAGTCAACAAAACTAAAAGACAACCTACAGGGAATCCCTGGGTGGCGGAGCGGTTTAGCGCCTGCCTTTGGCCCAGGGCGCGATCCTGGAGACCCGGGATCGAATCCCACGTCGGGCTCCTGGTGCATGGAGCCTGCTTCTCTCTCTGCCTCTCTCTCTCTCTCTGTCTCTCTCTGTGACTACCATAAATAAATAAAAAATATTAAAAAAAAAGAAAAAAAAAGACAACCTACAGAATGGGAGAAGATATTTGCAAATGACGTATCAGATAAAGGGTTAGTTTCAAAGATCGATAAAGAACTTCTTAAAAACAACAAAGAGATAAAGAATCCAATCATGAAATGGGCAAAAGACATGAAGAGAAATCTCACAAAGGACGACATTGCCATGGCCAACATAAACATAAAAAAAAATGCTCTGCATCACTTGCTATCATGGAAATACAAATCAAAACCACAATGAGAACCACCTCACACCACTGAATGGGGATAATTAACAAGGCAAGAAAAAAACAAATGTTGGAGAGGATGCAGAGAAAAGGGAAGACTCTTACACTTTTGGTGGTAATGTGAACTGGTGCAACCACTTGGAAAACTGTCTGGAGGTTCCTCAAAGAGTTAAAAATAGACCTGCCCTATGACCCAGCAATTGCACTGTTGGGGATTTACCTCAAAGATTCAGATGCAATGAAACGCGGGGACACCTGCACCCCGATGTTCATAGCAGCAACGTCCACAATAGCCAAAATGTGGAAGGAGGCTTGGAGTCCTTTGAAAGATGAATGGATAAGGAACATGTGGTTTATGTATACAATGGAATATTACTGAGCCATTAGAAACGACAAATACCCACCTTTTGCTTCAACCTGGATGAAACTGGAGGGTTTGACGCTGAGTGAAGTAAGTCAATCGGAGAAGGACAAACATCTGTTCTCATTCAATTGGTTAATATAAATAATAGTGAAAGGGAATATAAGGGAATGTAGAAGAAATGTGTGGGAAATATCAGAAAGGGAGACAGAACATAAAGACTCCTGACTCTAAGAAAGGAACAAGGGATGCTGGAAGGGGAGGAGGGCAGGAGGTGCGGGTGAATGGGTGACGGGAACTGAGGGGGGCACTTGCCGGGATGAGCCTCGGTGTTACTCTGCTTGTTGGTAAATTGAACACCAATAAAAAATAAATTTATTTTTTAAAAAAAGTTCAAACAACTAAATATTTATGCTGCAAACATAGGAGTACCTAAATATAGAAACCAATTAATGACAAACGTACAGGTACTCACTGATAATAATACAAATACAGGGGATTTTACCACCCAATGATGGCAATGGACTGATCGTCTATGCAGAAAATCAACAGGGGAACAATTGCCTTGACACACTGGACCACAGGGACTCCACAGATATAGTCTGAACATTTCATCCTAAAGCAGAACACACATTCCTTTCAAGTGCACATGGGACATTCTCCAGAACAGATCATATCATGGCCCACAAATCAGTCATCAACAGGTACAACAGGTACAAGAAGGTTGATATCACACCCTGTACATTTTTAGACCACGATGCTAAGAAACTCGAAGTCGACAGTAAGAAAAAATTTGGACAGATCAAAAATACCTGGAGATTATGAACATCCTACTAGAGAATGAATGGAGCAACCAGGAAATTAAGGAGGAAATATAAAACAAATGAAAATGAAAACATGTTTCTCCAAACGTCTGGGATGTAGCAAAGGCAGTCCTAAGAGGGAAGTATATAGCAATCCAGGCCTACCTCAAGAAATAAGAAGTCTCCAATACACAACCTAACCCTACACCTAAAGGAGCTGGTAAAGCAATAGCAAACAGCCTAAAGCTGACAGAAGGAAAAAAATAAAGATGAGAGCAGAAATAAACAATACAGAAAAAACAAAACAGTAGAATGGAATAACGAAACTAAGAGCTAGTTCTTTTTTTTTTTTTTTTGATAGTCACACAGAGAGAGAGAGAGAAAGGCAGAGACACAGGCAGAGGGAGAAGCAGGCTCCATGCACCGGGAGCCCAACGTGGGATTCGATCCCGGGTCTCCAGGATCGCGCCCTGGGCAAAAGGCAGACGACAAACCACTGCGCCACCCAGGGATCCCTAAGAGCTGGTTCTTCAAAATTAATAAAATGGATCAAGCCCTAGCCAGCCTTATCAATGAGAAAAGAGAAAACCTAAATAAATAAAATCACAAATGAGAGAAGAGAGATCACAATCAACACCAGAAAAATAAAACAATTATAAGGGAATACTATGAAAGATTATATGCTAACAAACTGGGAGACCTGGAAGAAATGGACAAATCCCTAGAAATGTGCAAACGAGCAAAACTGAAATAGGAAGAAATAGAAAATATGAACAGACCCATAATTAGCATAGAAACAGAATCAGTAAGGCACCTGGGTGCCTCAGTGGTTGAGCATCTGCTTTAGCTAAGGTCATGTTCCCAGGCTCCTGGGGGATCACGTCCTACATCAGGCTCCCCGCATGGAGCCTCATTTTCCCTCTGCCTATAACTCTGCCTCTCTGTGTCTCTCATGAATACGTAAATAAAGGTGCAGCCACTGTGGAAAACAGTCTGGAGGGTCCTTGAGAAGTTAAAGATACGGGATCCCTGGGTGGCACAGCGGTTTGGCAACTGCCTTTGGCCCAGGGCCTGATACTGGAGACCCGGGATCGAATCCCACGTCGGGCTGCTAGTGCATGTAGCCTGCTTTTTTTTCTGCCTGTGTCTCTGCCTCTCTCTCTCTGTGACTATCATAAAAAAAATTTAAAAAAAGAAGTTAAAAATAGAGCTACCCTACGATTCCAAAATTGCACAGCTAGGTATTTACCCTGAGGATACAAAAGTAGTTTAGTAGATTCGAAGGGGAACACGCAGCCCAGTGTTGGTAGCAGCATTATCAACAACAGCGAAACTGTGTATACAGCCCAGATGTCCATCGACGATGAATGGACAGAGACGATGTGGTAAATATACACACTGCAACATCACTGGGTCATCAAAAGGGATGAAATGAAGCCATTTACAATGACGTGGGAGAAGTAGAAGGGACTTACACTAAATGAACTCAGTCAGTCGGAGTAAGACAGGTACCAAATACCATACAATTGCATTCACATGTGAATTTTAAGAAACCAAACTGGCAAAGGGGCAAATGGGGGGATGAGAGATGCAAACCAAGATAACACTCTTAACCACACAAAATAATCTAATAAATACCTGAGGAAGGTGGGGCGGATGGGGAATCAGGGGATGGGGATAGTGGAGGTCACCTCTGACCAGTACCAGGCATTGTATTCAAGGGTTGAATCACTATGTTGTAAACCTGAAACTATATCATACTGTGTTTACAAAGAGGAATTCAAGTAAAACTTTAAAATAATAATTGGTAGTATAGAAGATACATGTGCACACAAGAGATAAAATCAGAAAGGCAACTGAAAATCCAAACAAAACTCTTTAGAGCCACAAACCCCTCCTTAGCTGAGCTCAGGAGAAGCCTGCCATGCCTATTCTCACTCCAGCAGAAGCCTGGATTTTGATTCTCTGGGGAGGCCACTGACTTGGTGGAGTCAGGCTATCTTTGAACCCAAAACCTAAATAGAGTGCATAAAACTAAACTGCCCAAGATGCTAGGAGTCCCAGTGCAGGCACATGCCAAGACCCAAACTCTAACCATACACAGACATAACCCTTACCCTACACTTAAGCCTAATGTTAACCTAACCCTTAAACAAGAACTATCACTAATCAAAAACCAAACACAAACCCCAAGACCGAAACACATTCACTGAACCTTCCTGCCAACTCTCACCCTAACTCCTAAACCTATTCTAAACCCTTAACCCTGACCCTTACCTTAAATCTAACCCTAACCTCTAACCATAACCTTAACTTTATGTACTCAAATTGTATTCCTAAACTTAACCTGTACCCTAACCCTAACCCTCTAATACTAATCCTATCTCATACCCAAAAGTGTACCCTAACCCGTACACTAAAACTAATCCCTAACCCACTGCCTAGCCCTCTCTTAACCTTTTCCAAGCCGTACCCTGACCCTGACCTGACCCTAAACCTAACCCCTACCAAACACTAACCCTAATCCTATCCCTAACCCCTATCCTAAACCTAACCCTCGCCCTAACACTAAACCTAGCCGTAACTTTTACTCTAACCCCTAACCCTAACCCCTGACCCTAACTCACAGCCTAAACCCTAACCGCAAACCTAGCCCAAACCTAACTCTCACCATAACCCAAACCCCAACTCCTAACCTCCTGCCCTAATCCCTAAAGTCTAAACCCTATCCCTAACTCTAACTCCTGTCCCTCACACAAACCCCCATCCTAACTCCTAACCACTGACCCTTACCCTTATCCCTCACCCTAACCTCTAATCCGTAACCATAAGCATAATAACCCCTAACATCTAACCTAAGCCTAACCACCAAATGCCTCCCCTCCCCTGACCCTACCATTCATTCTACCCATTCACTTACCCTATGGTTTGAGGAGTCCCTACTGATATGGACGTGGTCCCCAATGGCACCTCCAGAGTCCTCCAGGACGTCCTGTGGAAGCCGGGGTCCTGTGAGTGCAGACGTGGCCCCACGTGTTCCAGAGACTTAGTCAGCGGGTCCTGAGTACGCCTGGTCTCCTGTCACCGTGGGTATGCCTCACATCCTCTGGAAGCCTCACAGCAGGTTCTCAGGAGGCCCGGGGTTCCTGTCAGCCTGGACATGGCCCCATGTCCCCCAGAAAACTCACCGCAGGTCCTGAGGAGGCTGTGGATTCCTGTCAGCCAAGATGCAGCCCCATGTCTCCCAAAGCCAAAGTGCAGGTCTTGAGGAGGACGGGGGTCCTCTCAGTCTTGACGTGGCCCCACATTTTCCTCAGCCTCACCATAAGACCTGAGGAGGTTGGGGGCTCCTGTCAGCATGGACGTGGCCCCAAATCATCCCAGTCCTTCACAGTGCATCCTGAGGAGGCCGGAGACTCCTGTCAGTGTGGATTCGGCATCCACATTTTTCTTAGGCCTCACCACAGGCTCTGACAAGGCTGGGGTCTTCTGTCCGCACGGACGCATCCCCATATTTCCCAACATCTACACCGGGGGTCCTGAGGACATCAATGTCCGGTTGTGTGGACGTGGCCCCACGTCCTCCCGAAGCATCACCACAGGTTCTGAGGTGGCCGAGGCTCCTGTCACTGTGGATGCGGCCCCCAGCTTCCAGAAGCCTCAACTTATGTCCTGAGGGGCCCATTAGCTCCTGCCAGAGTGAACGTGGCACCACGTCTTTCAGAAGCCTCCCCGCGTGTCCTGAGGTGGCCCAGGGGCTCCTGTCAGCGTGGAAGCGGACCCACATCTTACTGAAGCCTCCCCGCGGGTCCTGAGGCAGCCCAGGGGCTCGGGTCAGGGTGGATGTGGGCCCACATCTTCCTGAAGCCTCACCATGTGTCCTGAGGAGACCGGGGCTCCTGTCATCATGAACGCTGCCCAGTATCCCCCTGAAGACTCCCCGCAGATTCTGAGGAGGCTGTGGCTCATCAGCGTGGACGCGTCCCCACGTCTTACTCAGGCCTCCCCAGCACAGGCTTGCTCCTGTTAGTGCAGGCAGACGAGGCCTACTGCACATGCGTGCCCTCTGGGTGGTGCCTGGGCTCAGGCGCCCGCTGCGGGATGCTCAGGCTGTGCAGGAGGCAGAGTGCCCATCCCCAGGCCCACCTCTGCCTCCTTCCAGGCTCCAGCTGTGGCCTGTTATCTCCGGAAACGTCTGACTGAAAAGGAGCCCAACACCCAGCTTCCCCAAAAATACTTAAGGAGAAGGAATTGGAGCCCAAAAAGCGAAATGAAATGTGGACCAGACTTTTACCACGTCCTGTAAAACTCACTCAACCCTCTTCCACTGTGGGCGGGAAAACAGGCTGGTGCAGCCGCCCTGGAAACAGTGTGGAGGCTCCTCAGGAAGTTACAAATAGAGCGGCCCTGCGACCAGCAGGTGTACAGCCTGGAGCTCACTTTGAAGATACAGATGCAGTGAGACGTGGGACAACTGCACCCCAATTTCCACAGCAGCCGTGTCCACAGTAGCCACACTTGGGAGGAGCCTCGGTGCCCTCTGCCAGATGATGGATAAAGAGGATGGGAGATAGATGATGGTCATAGAGAGAGGAATGGTACTCAGCTATCAAAGAGAAGGAAATCTTGCCATTTGCAATGACGTGGATAGAACTAGAAGGATCATCCTAAGTGTAATAGGTCAGTCGGAAAAGAGAATGACCGTGTGATGTTATTCATAGGTGGAATTAAAGAAGCAAAGCAGATGAACTACTGTGAAGGGAAGGAAAAACAAATAAGATGAAAACAGATGCAGGAAACACAACCCACGAGCCCAGGACGGCCGCCCAAAGCCTGGTATGGCTAAGTGCACAAGTCTTGTGCTCCTTTGGTTCAGTCTCATTTATTCTCTGTGATGCTCTTGAGAAGGGAGTCACATCCATCATTTCCTTCCTGAGGGCTCATTGTCAGGACACAGCAAGCCCCACAATAGAATAAAAACTGAGCCCAGACCAACGGCAGGAAGCCTCTATTAGAACAGATCTCAATGCCCTTGAAGGCCCCATATCAAAATGTAAACCGACCTTGAGGAATTGCTCCAGCCCTTTGGGAGTTCCCCGAGACCAGCCCTTAAAACTAAGCTAAAACCCACCTCGGGGTCCAAGTCCCTGCTCCGCTCTGTCGGGTATACTTGGACACAAGCTCGAGCTTGTAAATAAACCCTCGTGTGTTTGCATCAGTGTCAGCTTCTTGGTGGTTTCTCAGATTCGCAATCTTGGGCACAACAGTCTGAGATAAAAAAACAAAACCAAAAGAAGCTCGGATGCAGGTAGAGTGAACGCAGGGTTCTGGGAGCAGCGGCGGAGACCCGGGGGCTTGGGGGCTCTTCTCTGGAGGCCGCCACAGACAGGCGGGTGGGATGCTCAGCCCCAGAGCCAGAGGACCTAGCATCCCCACTGGCATCCCGCCCATCAGGGCCGGGTCTCAGGGAGGAGCCCAGCGCTGCCCGCTTGAGCCCAGAGACGCTGACGCCCACCCCGCCTCTGACCCCCACAGGATCAACTCCTAGGCAGATGTGCACCTGACAATCAGCACCACCGCCCATCCCCAGACCCCACACAGACCATTTGCTGCCGCCAAGTTGTTGGACCACAGAGGCTGCAGAGCTTCAGCTCTGCCTGGAATGTAGGGTCTAGATTCCTTTGTACACTGTGCTCTTTTTTAACTTATTTTCTTTGATTCTTTTTTATTAATTGCCTTATTTTAATTTTTTGTATGTACCTTAGATATTTCTTTTTTTACTTTCATGGTACTTTAATTGTTTTTCATATTTTGGGATTTAGAATCTTTTAACAAGCAGGCTAAAATAATCTGTTTTTTTTTTTTTTTTGGGAGAGCAGTTGTTATTGTTTTTCTTGATTTTTCTTTTTCTTTCTTCTTTCTTTTTTGGAAAAAATAATGAGATTGAGAAATTCTCCTCCATAAAATAACATGAAGTAGTACTCACAGCCAGGAAGTTCATCAATAAACATATATGATGTCTAACTACAGTTTAAAGCAATGATTATAAAGATAGCAGCTGGGCTGGAAAAAGAGCACAGAAGCAAACTAGAGAATCCCTTAGTGTAGAAATAAAAGAACTTAAATCAAGTCAGTCCGTTAAAAATTCTATAACTGAGATGTAGTCCCAAGTGGAAGTCTTCAAAACAAGAAACGTTATGGACCAAAGAGGCAGACTTAGGGAGTTCAGCCACTTATTAAAACTATAACATTCATATCATAGGAGACTCAGAAGATGAAGAGAGAGAAAAGGTGGACTTGATCAGCCATTAGCAACGACAAATACCCACCATGTACTTCAAGGTGGATGGAACTGGAAGGTATTATGCTGAGTGAAGTAAGACAATCAGAGAAGGACAAACCTTGTATGTTCTCATTCATTTGGGGAATATAGTGAAAGGGAATATAAGGGAAGGGAGTAGAAATGTGTGGGAAATATCAGAAAGGGAGGCAGAACATAAAGTCTTCTAACTCTGGAAATGAACTAGGGGTGATTGAATGGGAGGAGGGCAGGGGTGAGGATGAATGGGTGATGGGCACTGAGGGGGGCACTAGACGGGATGGGAACTGGGTGTCATTCTATATTTGGCAAATTGAACACCAATAAAAAATAAATTTATTATTAAAAAAAAGAAAGAGTGGCACCTGGGTGGCTGAGTTAGTTAAGCTTCTGCTTTTTTAAAAAAAATTTTTTTTAAATTTTTATTTATTTATGATAGTCACACACACACAGAGAGAGAGAGAGGCAGAGACACAGGCAGAGGGAGAAGCAGGCTCCATGCACCGGGAGCCCGACGTGGGATTCGATCCTGGGTCTCCAGGATTGCGCCCTGGGCCAAAGGCAGGCGCTAAATCACTGCGCCACCCAGGGATCCCCCTTTTTTTTATTTTTTTTTTTAAATTTTTATTTATAAGCTTCTGCTTTAGGCTCAGATCATGATCCAGGTCCCAGGGCAGGCTCCCTGTTCAGCATGGAACCTGTCACCCTCTCCCTCTACCCCACTCGCTCATGCGTTTTCTCCTCTCTCTCTCTCATATAAATAAATAACATCTTTGAAAAAAAATTAAACAAACCTAGAGGGAAGAGAAATCTCCCATGTAGAAGAATTTCAAAGAATTTGTGCAGACATTCCACCGTCAAGTTCATGAGCATACCTTCCCACTCTTATGTGTGAAATACACATGGTAACTTCCTTCTAAAAATATATTATGAAATACCTAAAATAATAATGATAATACACTAATAATAATAAATATAATAATAAAAATAACAAAAATGAATCAGTTTACTACGGAGAAAGCTGACAAACACTACCTTAGCAAGATGAACAGATCGATACCAAGACTGATAAATCATGTGATAGTATCTATCCTTTATATGAAATAATAAAAATGGCAGTATATCTCTGTATATAATCTACAAAAACAGTTCAATCATGAGATAAACGACAGATATGTCCCAACTGAGGGAAGTTTTTCAAAATACTCTCCTTCTCAAAGTGTTCCAGTTCAACAACAACAAAAAGGCTGAAATACTGTCACAATCCAGAGGAGCCTAAGAAAACATGAGGACAAATGGAATGTAATACGAGGGATGGTAACTTAACAAAAACTAAGGAAATCTGAATAAAGTATGGTCTTTGGTTAATGCGACTATTTTAATATTGATTCATTAGCTAATATTTGTACTGTACTAATATAAGATATCAATAATTGGAGAAATAGAGTGCCAGTGCATGTGAATGCACTATACTATCTTCTCAATTTCCCTATAAATCTTTGTTTTTTTCCTAATAAATAAGATTTAATTTGAAAATTGACTTAAATGAATCAGGCTCCAAGTGTGAAGACATTTTAAGAATAGTTGAATTAACTTTTGCCTTATTCTTAAAGAGTTCCTTTGATGGAAACAAAGTAAGAATTTTAGATCAGAAGGAAAGAAAAACACTTATGACCACGTATAATGCATCCTCAACCTGAAAAGCAGGAACGGATAATAAATAGCAAAAATCAGATAAAAATAATTCTAGTATAATAGACACCAACTGGAAGTGCATTTAAAATTAGCAATGGGGGATCCCTGGGTGACATAGCGGTTGGGCGCCTGTCTTCGGCCCAGGGCTCAATCCTGGAGACCCGGGATCGAGTCCCACGTCGGGCTCCCGGTGCATGGAGCCTGCTTCTCCCTCTGCCTGTGTCTCTGCCTCTCTCTCTCTCTCTCTCTGTGACTATCATAAATAAATAAAAGAAAAAAAATAAAAAAATAAAATTAGCAATGCATAACATTTATTTCCTTGACATTTGTCTTCCAAAGAGTTCACAGTGTTTCAGTGTCAGTTGAAATAGGGGAAGAATCTCAGGGAAGAATCCTTCACATAATAATAGGACCATTGGTAATAATGTCTCTCAGTTCATTCCAAATCCATAAAGATGCATTTCCTGATGAGTGACTGAACTGTGAAGAAAGAGATGAGAAACACTTCCCTCTGAATTACTTGTGTCAGAATATTTAAACCATAGTACTACAGATAGTAGTAAATTATCCTTATTAACAGGAAATACATCTCAGAATGGAATCTGAGCAATCAGATGTGCAGAGATAAAACTCTATGACTCGCTCCTCAACTTTTAAGGACAAAGGAGAGCTTTTCTACCTACAAAGTCAGTTGTCAAGATAGACTCAGGGAATAAGATTCTGCAGCTTCGAATCCCGCTGCACAGCTGGGACGCCCGTGCTCCAGGTCTTCCTGATCCCAAATCACTGGGTCTGTTGCCCAACACAGGATGCCACGCTGAGGTTATTTGCAATTGCTCTCTTAGGAGCTCTTGGGAAGGGGGAAGGAGCTAGATAGGTGGGACAGGAAGCAAGGAGGCTGCGAAAATTCAGGCCATTCCAATTTAAATTCAGCATTAGCACACGCCCAGCCATCCCAGGCCCCTGTGAAGAGCTGAAATTTACATTACTTCAGTTACAAGAAAAAAACAAAAGTTTACAGCTTAATGTCCTAGAAAGCCCCACAATTGAATCAAAACTAAGCCCATGCCAAGGGCTGGAACCGTCTATTAGAATGAGAGCAGAGCTCAATACCCTTGAAGGCCCCATATCAAAATGTAAACAGAACTTGAGGAATTGCTCCAGCCCTCTGTAGGACCCCAAGACAAGCCCTTAAAACTAAGCTAAAACCCACCTCGGGGTCCAAGTCTCTGCTCCGCTGTGTTGGGAGTACTTGGACGCAAGCTCGAGTTTGGAAATCAACCCTTGTGTGTTTGCATTGGTGTCAGATACTTAGTGGTTTCTCGGATTCGCAATCTTGGGCACAAAACTCCCATGTCCCGTCCCACCTGGGCTGAACCCCTATCCCCTCCCACGCAGGGTGAAACTCAGTCACCTCCCCGCCCACAACAGCTGGGCACAAGCCGTCACACAGGTCCCACGGGCCCGGTGGGCACTCCCGTCATCCCTGGACTTCCCGAGGAAGGAAGGAGGTTTCCACAGGACACACTCCCATTGTGGCCCCAGGACATCCTGCCCAGCATGGCAGCTCGTGACAGGTCAGGGTCTGTATCCCTGGCGCCTGTTCCTCCTCCCTGGTTTTCCCACAGGAAATGAAGGAGGATGCCCTTTTCTTCTCCAGGGACATCACGGAAGTAGACCTGGACGTCAACAGGACGTTGGGAAGCCACATCATGTTTTAGTACTGCTAGGGTGTCGGGTGAGGCTGCTTGTACAGGGGGCTTTTGGGTCCCGGGGGCTTCTGGGTAGGGAAAATAGGGCCTCTGTGCCAGGGGGAGCAACGGCAGCCAACAACACACTGCTCAATGGTAGGGTGATTGGGATGACCCCCGTGCCCACCCCCCGGGCCTCAGGGATGAGTGGCCAGTAGGATGGGGCCTCCAGGGGTTGCCATGGGAGCTGAACACCAAAAGGAATAGGGACGGCCCCATGAGAAGCAGGGGATGGGGTGGGGGATGTGGGGGGCAGGGACCGGACCTGGGAGCCAGGCAGCATGGCCGCGGCTGGAGCAGGACACACATCGATCCCATGAGGGTCGGATGGGTCAGAGCGACACCCACTCTCGGTACTTTATATATTTCTAAATTCTATGCATTTAATTTGAGACAATTTGCAATTTGAAAGCATACACATTATGATGACCCCCAGATAATGCCCCCGGTCCAGCCAGACACCTGCACTGACCACACCGTGCCCCAGGGGAAGGTGTCACAACAAACCCCAGACTGGGGTCGCCTTTAACTGTAGAAGTCTCCTTCTGCATCTTAGGGGAAGGAGATACCCTGTGTCCGCAGGCCCCCCACGACATCCCCCTCATTCCCCACTCCTACTCCACCCCCCTACATCATCATTCCCAATGGCATCCCACCTAAACCATCCCCCTCACACCCACACAGCCCCACGCAAACCCAACCCACACTATACCCCAACACCATCCCCCTACACCATCCCCCACACTCCACCACAATCATACCCCTGCCCCCACACCATCCACCCCCACAGCATTTACCCCCAGCAAGGACCAGGTGCAGGTGACCCCTGTGGGACATGCTCAGCCTCCCGGCATTTCTCTGCATACCCTGATCCTATCAGAAGCCCGGGTGTCTCAAAGAGTACCCAGGGGTTGCAGAGAGGAGGAAAGACAGGGAGCCCCTGACAGGGTGGGTGCAGGTGAGTGGTTCAGAGGATGCACCGTGCCCTACCTCTGCCCACTGTCCCTCCTGGAGGGCGGCACACCCTGCACAGGACACCAGCCCCTAACCAATAGGGACCTGGGCTGACCTGGCCCCGGGCTCTGTGGGGGCTGAGTTGATTTGAGCCCCTCCAGGCCCAACACAAAGACTAATGGTATCCAGCCCCCCATGGCCCTGGCCAGCCCTGGATTCTGGCCCCAGGCTGAGCGAGCCCTCTCACAGCTGGATGTGACCTCTTAGGCCCTGGGCATACCCCACAGATCCAGGTCACTCACCTAGGGCGCCCTTTGGATCCTGGGACCCCCAGGGTGGGGAGAGCAGGAGTAGGCCAGTGGGCCCACCCGCACCAACACCAGGAGGCAGGCTGCTCCAGGTGCTGGGGCCACTGGGAGCCCAAGGCCGGGGTCCACCTGCCCTGCAGGGACCCAGTGCAGGAGCCCATGAGCTGCAGGTCCAGGTCAGCTCTGCTGTCCTGAGAACCGTCTCTCAGGCTGAAACCTCAGGACATATGCCCTCACCCAGATTCCACACATGCTCCCAGGTGGGGGACTCCAGCACCCGCCCCCCCAACCCGTGTCATTCTTTCCCTCCCCTAAAGGACAGAAATCTCTCCCTCCCCAGGGGAAGTTCAGAATTGGCATGCAGTTTTGGGGGACACAAAGCAGGGTTACATTGTTATGAGCTCATTTCCGATTAGGGTGTGCACAGCGACCTGACTATGGTGGGGCAGTACCTTAAGCCATAAGCAGGTCATGTGGGGGTCATCCTGGAGGTGGCAGGTGTTGCATAAAATGGAATCAGTCCTGCTCTGCTTGTCCAGGGGTAGGAGATTTTTGTTAAATTTCCTGGGTCCCACACTTGCAGCTCACGCACCTGGGCCACCCTCACCAGGTGGACTCAGCCTGCACACCTTGTGGTATAGGATCTCTCACACCAGCGTGTGGAGGGCACCCTCCTTGCCCGAGTGAGTAGGGGCTGGGTGAGCATGGGGCTCAGCCTGAAGGCCAGGTAGCACAGTAGACCGAGGAACCCAACCCCGTCCCCACCCCAACTCCCACACACAGGCAGCCCCTTGGCTCCCCACCATGTGCACCCAGCTCCTCAGGAGCTCCCCGCATGGCGGCCCCGAGTTTGGCTCCCTGCTGGAGAGGCATCGGGGAGAAGAGAAGCAGCCGCCATTGTCGGGCCACACTTCCGGACATGAGAATGTGGCTGAGCAGCCCCTCCAGTGGAATGTCACTGCACAAGCGAGCAACCGGTCGGCCAGGAGTGCCTGGCTAGCCGCCCAGCTCCAGCACCAGAAATGATATTGTGCCAACCATTTCGGCATCAGGGTGACCCAGCCAGAGGATCCGATACCTGCATGTGATAGCTGCATGAGATAGACACACACACACCCCAAAACCAACAAAAGTCAGAATCCCCCCAGTGTTGTCAAACAGCTTCCGGATGATTCCATACACGACGCTGTGGTCCCCAATAGGATACATGGAAGGCGGTATAAAGCATGACTGCAGAGGTACGGGAGGTACGGAGATGTGACTGCTGGGTTTCAACAAGGAGCGCAGAGGGTCAGGAAGGGGGGGCCAATCCTAGGAAAGGATACCAGGTTGCTGTGAAGGCTACGGATGGTGAAATCTGTCCTCCTCCGTTTCAGCTTCTGGTTTTCCTCCTAAATTCCATTTTCCTCAATCATAATAGCAAAAATTTATTTTATGTTTTTAAATTTCTTTTTATTGGAGTCCAATTTGTATGAATTCTTTCTTCGGCAATGGTGTCATTCAGGATAGAAGGAGAGAGAAAGATTGTCCCAGACAAGCAAAATATACAGGAGTTCAGGACCACTTAACCACTCCAGTAAGGAATTTTAAGAGGGACTGTTCTAGTGGGTGAAAAGAAGACACCAAAAGCAACAAAGACTACAAAGGACCAGAGAACGTCACCAGAAACACCAACTCTACCGGTAACACAAAGGCAATAAGTTCATATCTTTCAATAATCACTCTGAATGCTGATAGACAAAATGCTCCAATCAAATGATAGAGGGTATCTGAGTGGCTTAAAAAGCAGGATCCGGGATGCCTGGGTGGCACAGGGGTTGAGCCTCTGCCTTTGACTCAGGGTGTGATCCTGGAATCTGGGATCCAGTCCCATATTGGGCTCCTGGTGGGGAGCCTGCTTCTCTCTCTGCCTAATTTTCTGCCTCTCTCTCTCTCTCTCTCTCTCTCTCTCTCTCGCTCATAAATAAACTTGTTATTAAAAAAACCAGATCCATCGGTATGCTGCCTACAAGATGCTCACGGTAGACCTATAGACACCGGGAGATTGAAAGTAGAGCATGGAAAACCATCTATAAAAGTAATGGATATCGGGGGATCCCTGTGTGGCGCAATGGTTTGGCGCCTGCCTTTGGCCCAGGGCGCGATCCTGAAGACCCTGGATTGAATCCCACATCGGGCTCCCAGTGCATGGAGCCTGCTTCTCCCTCTGCCTATGTCTCTGCCTCTCTCTCTTTCTCTCTCTGTGAATATCATAAATAAATAAAAAAATTAAAAAAAAAGTAATGGATATCAAAAGAAAGCTGGAAGACCCATACTTATATCAGACTAACTAGATTTGAAACCAAACCCTGGGAGACACCTGGTGGCTCAGTGGTTGAGCATCTGCCTTCAGATCAGGGGGTGATCCTGGGATCCAAGAATCGAGTCCCACATCGGCCTCCCTTTGGGGAGCCTGCCTGTCCTTCTGCCTATATTTCTGCCTCTTCTTCTCTGTGTATCTCTCATGAATAAATAAATAAAATATTTACATTTCAATAAAGAAATAACAAAGACTGTAAAAAGCGATGAAGAAGGGCATTATTTCATAATTTAAAAGACCCTCTATCAAGATCAAAAAACTAAATATTCATGCTGCCAACATGGGAGTACCTAAATATAGAAACCAATTAACAACAAACGTACAGAAACTCACTGATGATAATACAATGACAGGGGATTTTAACAACCACTTATGGCAATAGACCGATCGTCCATAGAGAAAATCAACAAGGGAAAAATAGCCTTGACACACTGGACCACAGGGACTCAACAGATATACTCTGAACATTTCAACCTAAAGCAGAATACACATTCCTTTCAAGTGCACATGGGACATTCTCCAGAACAGATCATATCATGGCCCACAAATCAGCCCTCAACAGGTACAACAGGTACAAGAAGGTTGATAGCACATCCTGTACATTTTCAGACCACGACGCTATGAAAATCGAAGTCGACAGTAAGAAAAGATTTGGACATAGCAAAAATACGTGGAGATTATGAACATCCTACTAGAGAATGAATAGGGAAACCAGGAAATTAGAGAGGAAATTTAAAACAAATGAAAATGAAAACATGTTTCTACAAACCTCTGGGATGTAGCAAAGGTAGTCCTAAGAGGGAAGTACATAGCAATACAGGCCTATCTCAAGAAACAAGAAGTCTCCAATACACAGCCTAACCCTATACCTTAAGGAGCTGGAAAAGGAATAGCAAACAATGCCTAAAGGCTATAGAAGAGGGGAAAAAATGAAAGCAGAAATAAACAATACAGAAACAACAAAGCAGTAGAATGGAATAACGAAACAAAGGGACGGTTCTTCAAAACAATTAAGAAAATGGATCAAGCCCTAGCCACCCTTATCAACGAGAAAAGAGAAATGACCTAAATAAATAAAACCACAAATGAGAGAAGAGAGATCACAATCAACACCAGAAAAATTATACAATTATAAGGGAATACTATGAAAGCTTATACGCTAACATACTGGGAGACCTGGAGGAAATGGACAAATGCCTAGAAATGTGCAAATGAGCAAAACTGAAATAGGAAGAAATAGAAAATGTGAACAGACCCACAACTAGCAAAGGAATTGAATCAGCAATGCACCTGGGTGCCTCATTGGTTGAGCATCGGCTTTGGCTCAGGTCATGATACCGGGATCCTCGGGAATCAAGTCCCACATCAGGCTCCCCGCATGGAGCCTCAATTTCCCTCTGCCTATAGCTCTGCCTCTCTGTGTCTCTCACGAATTCATAAATATAATCTTTATAAAAGAAAAAAGATGAAAAGATGAGAAAGGATCCAAATAAAATCACAAATGAGAAAAGAGAAATAACAACCAACACTAGAGAAACACAAACGATTATAAGAGAACATTATGAAAAATTATATGCCAGCAACCTAGAACCTGGAAGAAATAGATCAATTCCTAGAAATATTTAACACAGCAAAAATGAAAAAGGAAGAAATAAGAAACTTGAATAGACAGATAACCAGCAAAGAAATTGAATCAGCAATCAAGGGTCTCCCAACAGGAGACGCTTAGAACAATAGAACAGAATGGAAATCCGAAACAAGATACAAACCTGTAACTCTATGCTCCATTAATCGACAAGTTAGGAAGGAATAGCCAAAGGCCGAAAGACAGTCTCATCAACAAACCCTAACCCTGAGCCCAGGATAAGAACAAATGGTGTTGGGAAAACCAGGCAGCCACATGCAAAAGAATGAAACTGGACCACTTTCTTACACCATATATATAAAAAATGAATTCAAAATGGATGAAAGACCTAAAAGTGAGACCTGAAACCATACAAAGAAGAAAAGATAGGCAGCAACGTCTATGACATTGGCCATTGGATCTTCTTTCTATATATGCCTCTGAGGTGAGGGAAACAAAAGCAAAAATACTATTGGGACTTCATCAAATTGAAAAGCTTCCACAAAGTGAAGGAAACAACCAAAGCTAAAAGGCAACAAACAAAATGAGAGGCGATATTTGTAAACAATACATCCAATAAAGAGTTAGTATGCAAAATACATAACGCAAATATAAATCTCAGCATCCTAAACACAAATTATACAACTGCAGATGGGCAGAAGACATGAATGTACTTTGTCTCTGACAAGACATCCAGATGGCCACCAGACACACGGAAAGACACTCAGCGTCACCCATCATCAGGGAAATGCAAACCAAAACCACAATGAGATGTCACCTGACATCTGACAGCTGCCAGAATGGCTAAAATTAACAACACAAGAAACTATAGGTGTTGGTGAGGCTATGGAGAAGGGGGATCCCCCTTACACTCCTGGTGGGCATGTGAAAATGTACAGCCACTGTGGAAAACAGTGTGGAGCGTCCTCGAAAATTTAAAAATAGGGGATCCCTGGTGGTGCAGCGGTTTGTCTCCTGCTTTTGGCCCAGTGCGTGAACTTGGAGACCCAGGATCAAAACCCACATCGGGATCCAGGGACTCCTGTCAGGGTGATGTAGGCCCAGGGGCTCCTATCAGGGTGATTCAGGGTTATGCGGGCCCAAGGGCTGCTGTCAGGGTGATGCGGGCCCACATCTTTCTGAAGCCTCCCCGAGGGTCCTGAGGCGGCCCAGGGGCTCCTGTCAGCATGGATGCGGGCCCACAATTTCCTGAAGCCTCCCCGTGGGTCCTGAGATGGCCCAGGGGCTCCTGTC
This sequence comes from Canis lupus baileyi, assembly GCF_048164855.1. NCBI lineage: Eukaryota > Metazoa > Chordata > Mammalia > Carnivora > Canidae > Canis > Canis lupus. The sequence continues at coordinate 33,507,485 of NC_132872.1, read as the reverse complement.
CGGGTGGATTCTGCCCCAAATCTTCCTGAAGCCTCACCGCGGGTCCTGAGGAAACCGGGACTCCTATCAGCATGAACACCGCCAAATGTCCCCCTGAAGACTGCCCGCGGGTCCTGAGGAGGCTGCAGCTCACCAGGGTGGACGCGTACCCACGTCCTCCTCAGGCCTCCCCAGCAGAGGCAGGCTCCTTTTAGTGCAGATAGAGGAGGCTGACTGGGCATGCGCGCCCCCTGGGTGGGGCCTGGGCTCGGGCACCCCCTGCAGGATGCTCAGGCACTGCAGGAGGCCCTGCAAGAGGCAGCGGGGGCTCCCGGGGCCGCACCTGCCTCCTCCCAGGCTCCAGCTATGGCCTGTTAGTTTTGGAAACGTCTCACTGAAACGGAGCCCAACACCCGGCTTCCCCAGAAATACTTAAGGACAAGGAATTGGTGTCTACAGGACACGAAATGAAATGTGGACCAGACTTTTACCACATCCTGCAAAACTCACTCAACCCTTTCCACTGTGGGAGGGACTGCAGGCTGGTGCAGCTGCCCTGGAAACAGTGTGGAGGCTCCTCAGGAAGTTACAAATAGAGCCGCCCTGCGACCAGCAGGTGCAGGACCTGGAGCTCAATCCGAAGATATAAATGCAGTGAGACTCAGGACACCTGCACCCCAATGTCCACAGCTGCCAGGTCCACTGTAGACACACTGTGGGAGGAGCATCAGTGCCCTCTGGCAGATGATGGATAAAGAGGATGGGAGATAGATAATAGTCATAGAGAGAGGAATGGAATGAAACTATCAAAGAGAAGGAAATCTTGCCATTTGCAATGACGTGGATAGTACTAGAGGGATCATGTTAATTGAAATAAGTCAGTCGGGAAAGAGAATGACCGGGTGGTGTCATTCATACGTGGAATTAAAGAAGCAAACCAGATGAACATCTGGAAGGAAAAACAAATAAGATGAAAACAGATGTAGGAAATACAGACTCTTAATGATAGGAAACAAACTGAGAGTCGCTGGAGGGGAGGGGAGGGGGGAGAGGATAACAGGCGACCGGCATGAAGAAGGGCACGTGATGTCACGAGGACTGCTGTTATCTCCAACTGGTGAATCCCTGAATTCTTCCTCTGAAAGTATAATATATTATACGTTAATTAATTGGGTTAAATTAAATTAAGATAAAAAAATCAGTTGTATCAGAATACATTTTCATCTGGACTCTCTGTTTTGCTCTTTCAGCTTATGCCAGGACCACCCCCCGAGGGTCTGGTTTGTTTAAGTAGGCGCCACACCTAGTCCATGGCCCAGGCCAGGGCTAGAACTCACGACCCCTGAGATCAGGACCAGAGGAGAGGTCAGGAGTCGGATGCTTAACCAATGGAGCCAGCCGGGGGCCTGAGAACCACACTGCTTTATCCTGTGTCTCTGTGACATCCTTTGAAATAGGAAAGTGCTGCATCCTGCTCTGTCCTGCTTCTCCAATACTGAGGTATTTGTGGGGGCGGATGGATGTTAGGGAGTTTTGTCCTATTTCTAAGATCTGCCACCATGATTTTGATAGGAATGACATTGAAACTGAGGGTGGCTTCAGGAACTGCGGATATTTTCACAAGATGGGGCTCCCACCCCACGAGCCCAGGACGGCCTCCCAGAGCCTGGTATGGCTCAGTGCACAAGTGTTGTGCTCCTTTGGTTTAGTCTCATTATTTATTTTCCTTGATGCTCCTGAGAAGGGAGTCACGTCCTTCATTTCCTTCCTGCGTGCTCATTGTCAGGACACAGCAAGGCTACTCTGCTCTGTAGCGTCAGTTTGGGTCCCGTGACTTTACTGAACTCACTCCTTAGTTCTAACAGGTTTTGGTGGAGGCTCTCGGGTTTCCTGTTTCTAGTACATGTCTTCAGCATATAGGGACAGTGTGACGTCCCTCTTCCAGATGTGGAACCTTGTGTTTACAGCTTAATGTCCTAGAAAGCCCAGCAATTGAATAAAAACAGAGCCCATGCCAAGGGCAGGAAGCCCCTATTAGAATGAGAACAGAGCTCAATGCCCAAGAAGTCCCCATATCAAAATGTAAACAGGACTTGAGGAATTGCTCCAGCCCTTCTGGAGGTCCCCGAGATCAGCCCTTAATACTAAACTAAAACCCACCTCAGGGACCAAATCCCTGCTCCGCTGTGTTGGGTATACTTGGACACAAGCTCGAGCATGGAAATAAACCCTCGTGTGTTTGCATTGGTGTCGGCTTCTCGGTGGTTTCTCGGATTCACAATCTTGGGCACAACAGTCTGAGATTAAAAAACAAAACCAAAAGAAGCTGGAACACAGGTAAAATAAACGCAGGGTATGGAGAGAAAGGGCGGAGACCCGGGGGCTTGGGGAATCTTCTGTGAAGGCCCCTGCAGACTGGGGAGCGGGATGCTCAGCCCCAGAGCCACAGTACCCAAGTCCCCACCGGCGTCTGGCCCAGTCTCAGGGAGCAGCACAGCGCCGCGTGCTGGAGGCCAGAGGTGCTGACGCCCACCCCGCCTCTGACCCCGCAGGTGCATCTCCCAAGCAGATGTGCATTGGAGAACCAGCGCCATGGCCCATCCCCAGACCCCGCACAGACCACCCGCTGCCACCAAGTTGTGGAACCACAGAGGCTGCAGAGCTTCATCTTCAGCTCTGCCTGGAAAGTAGCATCTAGCCTCCTTTGTACTTTGTGCTTTATATTCATGTATTTTCTTTGATTCTTTTTTATTATATGCCTTATTTTAATTTTTATGTATGTACCTTATATATTTCTTATTTTTACTTTTATGGTATTTTAATTGTGTTTCTTTTTTTAATTATTTAAAATTTATTTATGATAGTCACAGAGAGAGAGAGAGAGAGAGGCAGAGACACAGGCAGAGGGAGAAGCAGGCTCCATGCCGGGAGCCCAACGTGGGATTCAATCCCGGGTCTCCAGTATTACGCCCTGGGCCAAAGACAGGCGCTAAACCGCTGTGCCACCCAGGGATCACTTTAATTGTGTTTCTTATTTTGGGATTTAGAATCTTTTAACAAGCAGGCCAAAATAATTTGGTTTTTTTTTTTTTTTTTTTTTGGAGGGCAGTTGTTATTGTTTTTCTTGGTTTTTCTTTTTTCTTCCCTCATTCTTTTCTGGACAAAACAATGAGATTGAGAAATTCACCTCCATAAAATAACATGAGGTTCTACTCACAGCCAGGAAGTTCATTAATACACATATATGATGCCTAACTACAGTTTAAAACAATGATTGTAAAGGTAGCTGCTGGGCTGGAAAAAGAGCACAGAAGAAAACTAGAGAATCCCTTACTGTAGAAATAAAAGAAGTAAAACCTAGTCAGGCCAACGTTAAAAATGCTATAACTCTGACGCAGTCCCAAGTGGAAGCTTTAAAAACAGGAAAGGTTATGGACCATAGAGGCAGATTTAGGGAACTCAGCCACTTATTAAAACAATAACATTCATATCATAGGAGACTCAGAAGATGAAGAGAGAGAACAGGTGGGCCTTGCTCAGCCATTAGGAACGACAAATACCCACCATTTGCTTCAACGTGGTTGGAAGTAGAAGGTATTATGCTGAGTGAAGTAAGTCAATCGGAGAAGGACAAACATTGTATGTTCTCATTCATTTGGGGAATATGGATAATAGTGAAAGGGAATATAAGGGAAGGGAGAAGAAATGAGTCGGAAATATCAGAAAGGGAGACAGAACATAAAGACTCCAAACTCTGGGAAATGAACCTGTGGTGATGGAATGGGAGGAGGGCGGTGGGTGGGGGTGAAAGGGTGACGGGCACTGAGGGGGGCACTTGACGGGATGAGCACTGGGTGTTATTCTGTATGCTGGCAAATTGAACACCAATAAAAAAATAAATTTATTATTAAAAAATAGAAAGAAAGAAAGAAAGAAAGAAAGAAGAAAGAAAGAAAGAAAGAAAGAAAGAAAGAAAGAAAGAAAGAAAGAAAGAAAGAGTGGCACTTGGGTGGTCATTCAGTTAAGCTTCTGCCTTAGGCTCAGATCAAGATCCAGGTCCCAAGTCAGGCTCCCTGTTCAGCAGGGAACCTGATTCTCCCTCTCCCTCTGCCCCTCTCGCTCATGCTTTATCTCTCCTCTCTCTCACAAATAATTAAATAACATCTTTGAAAAAGAAACAAACCCAAAAGGAAGAGAAATCTCCCATGTAGAATAATTTCAAACAATTTGTGTAGACATTCCAACCTCAAGTTCATGAGCAGAGCTTCCCACTCTTATGTGTGCAATACACATAGTAAATTGCTTCTAGAAAATATATTATGAAAAACTTAAATTAATAATAATAATATAATAATAATAATAATAATAAAAGAATCACTTTACTACGGAGAAAGCTGACAAACACCTCAGCAAGATGACCAGATCGATACCAAGACTGATAAATCATGTTGATTCTATCTATCCTTTATATGATATAATGAAAATGGGAGTATATCTCTGTATATAATCCATAAAAACAGTTCAATCATGAGATAAACAACAGACATATCCCAACTGAGGGAAATTTTACAAAATATTCTACTTCTCAAAGTGTTCCAGTTCAACAACAACAAGGAAATGCTGAAAGACTGTAACAATCGAGAGGAGCCTAAGAAAACAGGAGGACAAATGGAATGTGATATGAGGGATGGTAACTTAGCAAAAACTAAGGAAATCTGAATAAATTATGGTCTTTGGTTAATGTGACTATTTTAATATTGATTCATTAGCTAATATTTGTACTGTACTAATATAAGATATCAATAAATGGAGAAATTGAGCGCAAGTGCATGCGAATGCTCTGTACTATCTTCTCAATTTCCCTGTAAATCTTTGTTTTTTTTCCTAATAAATAAGATTTATTTTGAAAATTGACTTAAATGAATCAGGCTCCAAGTCTGAAGACATTTTAAGAATCATTGAATGAACTTTTGCCTTATTCTTAAAGAGTTCCTTCGATGGGAACAAAGTAAAAATTTTATATCAGAAGGAAAGAAAAACACTTATGAACACGTATAATGCCTCCTCAACCTGAAAAGCAGGAACGGATAATAAATAGCAAAAATCAGATAAAAATACTTCTATTATAATAGACACCATATTGCAAGTGCATTTAAAATTAGCAGCGCATAACATTTATCTCCTTGACATTTGTCTTCCAAAGAGTTCACAGTGTTTCAGTGTCAGTTGAAACAGGGGAAGAATCTCAGGGAAGAATCCTTCACATAATAATAGGACCATTGGTACTAATGTCTCTCAATTAATTCCAAATCCATACAGATGCATTTCCTGATGAGTGACTGAGATGTGAAGAAAGAGATGAGAAACCCTCATCCCTCTGAATTACTTGTGTCAGAATATTTTCACCATAGTACTACAGAATGTAAATTATCCTTATTAACAGGAAATACGTCTCAGATTGGAATCTGAGCAATCAGATGGGCAGAGAAAAAATGCTTTGACTCGCTCCTCATCTTTTAAAGACAAAGGAGAGGTTTTCTATGTACAAAGTCAGTTGTCAAGACAGCCTTAGGGAATAAGAGCCTGCAGCATCGAATCCCGCTGCACAACTGGGACGCCCGCGCCCCAGATCTTCCTGATCCCAAATCCCTGGGCCTGTCCCCCAACACACACTGCCAGGCTGAGGTCATTTGCAATTGCTCTCTTAGGAGCACCGGGGAAGGGTGAAGGAGCTAGATAGGATGGGAAGGGATGCAAGGAGGCCAAGAAAATGAAGGCCTATCCACTTTACGTTCAGCGTTTGAACAAATCCAGCCATCACAGGCCCCTGTGAAGAAGAGCTGAAATTTACATTACTTCAGTTACAGGAAAAAAAAAACAAAAGTTTACAGCTTAATGTCCTAGAAAGCCCCCACAATAAAATAAGAACTGAGCCCACGTCAAGGGCTGGTAGTGCCTATTAGAATGAGAACAGAGCTCAATGCCCTTGAAGCACCCATATCAAAATGTAAACAGAACTTGAGGAATTGCTCCAGCCCTTCTGGAGGACCCCGAGACAAGCCCTTAAACTAAGCTAAAACCCACCTCGGGGTCCAAGTCCCTGCTCCGCTGTGTTGGGTGTACTTGGACGCAAGCTCAAGTTTGGAAATCAACCCTGTGTGTTTGCATTGCTGTCAGCTCCTTAGTGGTTTCTCGGATTCGCAATCTTGGGCACAACACCCCCATGTCCCCTCCCACCTGGGCTGAACCCTTATCCCCTCCCACCCAGGGTGACACTCAGTCACCTGCCTGCCCACAACAGCTGGGCACAGGCCGTCACACAGGTCCCACGGGCATGGTGGGCACTCCCGCCGTCCCTGGCCTCCCAGAGGAAGGAAGGAGGTTTTGGCAGGACACATTCCCATGGTGGCCCCAGGGCTGCCTGCCCAGCATGGCAGCTTGTGAGAGGTCAGGTCTGTGTCCCTGACACCTGCTCCTCCTCCCCGGTTTTCCCACAGGAAATGAAGGAGGACGCCCTTGTCTCCTCCTAGGACATCACGCAGGTAGACCTGGATGTCAACAGGACGTTGGGCAGCCACATCATATTTTAGGACTGCTAGGTCAGGTGAGGCTGCTGGGCCAGGGGGCTTCGGGGCCCCGGTGGCTTCTGGGTAGGGAAAACGGGTTCTCTGAGGCCAGGGGAGCAACAGCAGTCAACAAGTCACCACTCCATGGTAGGGTGATGGGGATGACCACCGTGCCCACACCCCTGGGGCCTCAGGGATGAGGAGGCCACTAGGATGGGGACTCCAGGGGTTGCCATGGGAGCCGAACACCATAGGGGAGAGGGACAGCCCCTTGAGAAACAGGGGACGGGATGGGGGACGTGGAGGGGCAAGAACTGGAACTGGGGGCCAAGCACCCCCACAGCATTTACCCCCAGCAAGGACCAGGTGCAGGTGACCCCTGTGGGACATGCTCAGCCTCCCCGGTGTTCTCGGCATACCCTGATCCCATTAGAAGCCCGGGTGTCCCATAGAGTACCCAAGGGTTGCAGGGAGGAGGAAAGACAGGGAGCCCCCGACAGGGTGGGTGCACCTGAGTGGTGCAGAGGATGCGTCATGCCCTGCCTCTGCCCACTGTCCCTCCTGGAGGGCGGCACACCCTGCACAGGACACCAGCCCCTAACCCATAGGGACCTGTGCTGACCTGGCCCTGGGCTCTGTGGGGGCTGAGTTGATTTGAGCCCCCACCAGGCCCAACACAAAGACTAATAGGATCCAGCCCCCCATGGCCCTGGCCAGCCCTGGAATCTGGCCCCGGGCTGAGCGAGCCCTCTCACAGCTAGATGTGGCCTCTTGGGCCCTGGGTGTACCCCACAGATCCAGGTCGCTGACCTAGGGTGCCCTGTGGCTCCTGGGACACCCCAGGGTGGGGAGGCAAGGGTAGGCCGGTGGGCCCCACCCACACCACACCAGGAGGCAGGCTGCTCCAGGTGCTGGGGCCCCAAGGTCCCTGAGGCCGGGGACCAAGTGCCCTTCGAGGACCCATCACAGGAGCCCATGGGCTGTAGGTCCAGGTCAGCTCTGCTGTCCTAAGAACCGTCTCTCAGGCTAAAACCTCAGGACACATGTCCCCAACTGGATTCCACACATGCTCACAGGTGGGGGACTCCAGCACCTGCCCCCCCAACCCATGTCATACGTGCCCTCCCCTAAAGGACAGAATGGTCTCCCTCTCCAGGGAAGGCACGCACCCTCGGCTCTGAGCCCATTTGCTGTAGAAAGTAAATGAAGTGTTGTGGTGGGAAAATGCACAGCCAGCCCATTTCTGTGTCTCCCAGAAAACTGTGCACGGGGCTTAGAGAGACCCCTAGAGAGGAAGAGGGGGCACAACCCAGGCCCCACCAGCCCCTGCAGGGGAGCTGCCATGCACACACAGCCGATTTCCCCATGTGCCTTGCAGGGGCGGCCAGACGCCAGGGTCAGGACCTGACAGACTTTACTGGGACTCAGGCTGTGCCCCACATGCCAGGAGGGGTGGGACAGAGTGACAATCAGGAAGCCTCAGGTCACCACGGTCTGTGCAAAGCCACCCGGAGGTCTGTGCTCCCTCTGTCCAGGGGGCAGGGGCTGGCTGGGTTCCGGGGCAATTCCTCCACCCATCATCCCCGTGCCTGTGTGCCTGGGGCAGAGAGGGCCTGCGCGGTGGTCAGCATGGCCCTGGAAGGGATGTCAGGACAGCAGTCCCTTGTGTTGTGCCCAAGATTGTGAATCCAAGAAACCACCGAGGAGCCAACACCATTGCAAACTCCCAAGGGTTTCTTTACAAGCTGGAGCTTGTGTCCAAGTGCACCTGACACAGAGGAGCAGGGACTTGGACCCTGAGACTAAAAGGCGTAGTAGCTTTATAGGGGCCAGTGCACATGCATATGCAGAAAGTTGCACAGTCATGTCGGTTCACACGCAGGTGGCCGATTGAATTACATCTTACCCTATAGTATCCACTTGAGCTGGTGTATTACTTTGGTCAGAATCGGGGCACAGTTTTGGGGGGCAGAAAGCAGGGTTACATTGTTATGAGCTGATTTCTGATTAGGGTGAGCCCAGCGGCCTGACTAGGTTGGGGCAGTGCCTTAAGCCATAAGCAGGTCATGTGGGTGTCATCCTGGAGATGGCGGGTGTAGCACAAAATGGAAACAGTCCTGCCCTGCTTGTCCAGGGCTAGGAGATTTTTGTAAAATTTCTTGGGTCCCACACTTGCAGCTCACGCACCTGAGCCACCCTCACTAGGTGGACTCAGCGTGCACACCTTGTGGTGTGGGATCTCTCACACCAGAGTGTGGAGGGCACCCTCCTTGCCCGAGTGAGTAGGGGCTGGGTGAGCATGGGGCTCGGCCTGAAGGCCAAGCAGCACAGCAGACCGAAGAACCCCAGCCCCATCCCCACCCCAACTCCCCCACACAGGGAGCCCCTGCGCTCCCCATCATGGGCACCCAGCTCCTCAGGAGCTCCCCCCAGGGTGGCACCGAGGTCTAGCTCCCTGCTGGAGAGGCATCCGGGAGAAGATAAGCAGCCAGAGCATGGCACGACCCACTGCCGCACATGAGAATATGGCCAAGCCGGACATTCCAGCTCAGCTAACCCTCCAGCGGAAAGTCACTGCATGAGCGAGCCCTGGGTCTGCCAGGAGAGCCTAGCTATCTGCCCAGCGCCAGCACCAGAAATGATGTTGTGCCAACCGTTTTGGCATTTGGGTGACCCAGCCAGAGGATCCAATAGCTGCATATGATAGCTGCATGTGATGGAGACACACACACCACAAAACCAACAAAAGTCGGAATCCCCCCAATGTTGTCTAACACCAGCCGGATGATTCCATACACGACGCTGTGGTCCCAAATAGGATACATGGAAGACGCAATAAACCAGGACTGCAGAGGTGTTGGAGGCACAAAGATGTGCCTGCTGGGTTCCAACAAGGAGCACAGAGGGGAAGGAAGCATCCTACGGAGGGGAGGCCCCTCCTTGGAAAGGTCATCATGTCCCTGTGAAGGCTACAGATGGAGAAATCTGTCCTCCTCTCTTTCAGCTTCTGGTTTTCCTCCTAAATGCCATTTTCCTCAATCATAAGACCAAAAATTTATTTTATGTTTTTAAATTTCTTTTTATTGGAATCCAATTTGTATGAATTCTTGCTCCAGCAAGGGTGTCATTCAGGAGAGAAGGAGAGAGAACAATTTTCCCAGACAGGCAAAATATAAAGGAGTTCATGACCACTTAAACATTCCAGTAAGGAATTTTAAGAGGGACTCTTCTGGTGGGGGAAAAAAAGAGAACAAAAGCAACAAAGACTAGAAAGGCCCAGAGAACGTCACCAGAAACATCAACTCTTCCGGTAACACAAAGGCACAAAGTTCATATCTTTGAATAATCACTCTGAATGCTGATAGACTAAATGCTTCAATCAAAAGATATAGGGTTTCAGAGTGGCTTAAAACACATGATCTGGGATGCGAGGGTGGCTCAAGGGGTTGAGCATCTGCCTTTGACTCAGGCTGTGATCCTGGAGTCTGGGATCGAGTCCCATATTGGGCTCCTGGTGGGGAGCATGGTTTTCTCTCTGCCTAATTTTCTGCCTCTCTCTCTTTCTCTCTGTCTCTCTCTCTCTTTCTCATAAATAAAATCGTTATTAGAAAAACAAGATCCATCAGTATGCTGCCTACAAAATGCTCACGTTAGACCTATAGACACCAGCAGATTGACAGGGGAAGGAAAATCATCTACCACGCTATGGATATCAAACAAAAGCTGGAGGACCCATACTTATATCAGACAAATGAGATTTGAAACCAAACTCTGGGGGACACCTGGTGGCTCAGTGGTTGAGCATCTGCCTTCGGCTCAGGGTGTGATCCTGGGATCCCAGGATCAGCCTCCCTTTGGGGAGCCTACCTCTCCCTCTGCCTATGTTTCTGCCCCTGCTTTTCTGTGTATCTCTCATGAATAAATAAATAAAATATTTATATTTCAAAAAAGAAAGAACAAATAGTGTAAGAAGTGATGAAGAAGGGCATTATTTCATAATTAAAAAGACTCTCTATCAAGAACAAACAACTAAATATTTATTTTCTGCCAACATGGGAGTACCTAAATATAGAAACCAATTAAAAACAAACATACAGAAACTCACTGATAATAATACAATGACAGGGGATTTTAACAACCACTTATGGCAATGGACCGATCGTCTATACAGAAAATTAACAAGGGAAAAATAGCCTTGACACACTGGACCACAGGGACTCAACAGATATACTCTGAACATTTCAACCTAAAGCAGAATACACATTCCTTTCAAGTGCACATGGGACATTCTCCAGAACAGATCATTCATGGCCCACAAATCAGCCCTCAACAGGTACAACAGGTACAAGAAGGTTGATATCACACCCTGTACATTTTCGGACCAGGACGCTATGAAACTCAAAGTCGACAGTAAGAAAAAATTTGGACAGACCTAAAATACGTGGAGATTATGAACATCCTACTAGAGAATGAATGGAGCAACCAGGAAATTAAAGAGGAAATTTAAAACAAATGAAAATGAAAACATGTTTCTCCAAACCTCTGGGATGTAGCAAAGGTAGTCCTAAGAGGGAAGTACATAGTAATACAGGCCTACCTCAAGAAATAAGAAGTCTCCAATACACAGCCAAACCCTACACCTTCAGGACCGGGAAAAGGATAGCAAACAATGCCTAAAGGCTATAGAAGAGGGGAAAGAAAAGATGAGAGGAGAAATAAACCATACAGAAACAACAAAGCAGTAGAATGGAATAACAAAACAAAGGGTCGGTTCTTCAAAACAATTAAGAAAATGGATCAAGCCCTACTCACCCTTATCAATGAGAAAAGAGAAAAGACCTAAATAAATAAAACCACAAATGAGAGAAGAGAGATCACAATCAACACCAGAAAAATAAGACCATTTTAAGGGAATACTATGAAAGCTTATACACTAACATACTGGGAGACCTGGAGGAAATGGACAAATGCCTAGAAATATGCAAATGAGTAAAACTGAAATAGGAAGAAATAGAAAATGTGAACAGACCCATAACTAGCAAAGGAATTGAATCAACAATGCATCTGGGTGCCTCATTGGTTGAACATCTTCTTTGGCTCAGGTCATGATCCCGGGGTCCTGGGGAATCAAGTCCCACATCAGGCTCCCCACATGGAGCCTCAATTTCCCTCTGCCTATGCCTCTGCCTCTCTGTGTCTCTCATGAATACATAAATAATATCTTTAAAAAAGTAAAAGATAAAAAGATGTGCTAGGACCCAAATAAAATCACAAATGAGAAAAGAGAAATAACAACCAACACTAGAGAAATACAAACGATTATAAGAGAACATTATGAAAAATTATATGCCAGCAACATAGAACCTGGAAGAAATAGATCAATTCCTGGAAATATATAACATAGCAAAATGAAAAAGGAAGAAATAAGAAACTTGAACAGACAGATAACCAGCAAAGAAATTGAATCAGCAATCAAGGAACTCCCAACAGGAGACGCTTAGATCAATAGAACAGAATGGAAAGCCGAAACTAGATACAAACCTGTAACTCTATGATCCATTAATTGACAACAAGGCAGGAAGGAATATCCAAAGCACAAAGACAATCTCTTCAACGAACCCTAACCCTGACCCCTGGATAAGAACAAATGGTGTTTGGAAAACCAGGCAGCCACATGCAAAAGATTGAAACTGGACCACTTTCTTACACCATATATATAAAAAATAAATTCGGGATCCCTGGGTGGCGCAACGGTTTGGTGCTTGCCTTTGGCCCAGGGTGCGATCCTGGAGACCTGGGATTGAATCCCATATTGGGTTCCCGGTGCATGGAGCCTGCTTCTCCCTCTACCTGTGTCTCTGCCTCTCTCTCTATCTCTCTGTGACTATCATAAATAAATAAAAATTTAAAAAAATATTTAAAAAATGAAAAATAAATAAATTCAAAATGAATGAAAGACCTAAATGTGAGACCTGAAACGATACAAAGAAGAAAAGATAGGCAGCAACATTTTTGACATTGGCAATTGGATCTTCTTTCTAGATATGCCTCTGAGGTGAGGGAAACAAAAGCAAAAATAATATTGGGACTTCATCAAATTGAAAAGCTTCTGCAAAGTGAAGGAAACAACCAAAGCTAAAAGGTAACATACAGGAGGAGGGGCAAGATGGCGGAAGAGTAGGGTCCCCAAGTCACCTGTCCCCACCAAATTACCTAGATAACCTTCAAATCATCCTGAAAATCTAGGAATTCGACCTGAGATTTAAACAGAGACCAGATAGAATGCTACAGTGAGAAAAGTCCGCGCTTCTATCAAGGTAGGAAGATGGGAAAAAGAACTAAAGAAACAAAAGACATCCAAGGGGGAGAGGCCCCATGAGGAGCTGGGCTAAGGCCAGGGCGAGTGTCTCCCGGTCAGGAGAGCTCTGTATCAGAGAGGAGGAGCTGCACCAATCTTCCAGGGTGGAATGGCGCCCACAAGGATTCAGAGCAGTACCCCAGGAGGGCAGAGATACCCTCGGGCTCCATGGGACACTCCCAGGAGAGTGCACGTAGCTCCTTAAGGGCTGCAGGGCACATGGATTGACCCAGGAGCAGCTCTGAGGGGTTCGGGGGGTGGCTCTGTGCGGAGGGGGTTGCCGGTCCTTGGGAGCAGCTAGGTGGCGGGGCCTAGGCCAGAGGAAGTAGCTCCTGGAGCAGCTCAGAGGGGCTTGGGCGGCAGCTACATGGAGAGGTGGCTGCACGGCTGGGAATGAGAATCCAACAGCACAGGCTCCGGAGAACAGGGCGCTGGGACACAGCCCAGGATTTGGCCTCCCCCGGGACAGGCAGAGGCCCGGAGGGCCCAGGACAATAAGGATGCTCCTGCCAAGAGCTCTGCAGATCAGCAGCCCCACCCCGGGCCCCCAGGCCCTGCAGATGGACTGCTCTGGAATTGCTGTGGGGGTTGAATACCGGTTTTCAGACCTGGCCACTGTCACTGGAGTTGTTCCTCCTTGGGCTTCACGGGGTAAACAACCCCCACTGAGCGCTACACCAGGCAGGGGGAGAGGAGCTGCCCCAAGGGCTAACACCTGAAAATCAGCACAACAAGCCCCTCCCCCAGAAGACCAGCTAGACGGACAAGTTCCAAGGGATGTCAAGGGACTTAAAGTATACAGAATCAGAAGATACTCCCCCCAATTTTTTTTAATTCTGATTGCTTCCCCCACCCTTTTTCTCCCCCGTTCTTTCTTTTTCTTTCTCTTTTATTCTTTTTTCCTATTTTCTTCCTTTTGTCTTTTTCCTTTTTCTCTTTTCTTTCACTCTTTCTCTCTACTCTTTTTCTCTTTTCCAAATTCAACTTGTTTTTGGCCACTCTGCACTGAGCAAAATGACTAGAAGGAAAACCTCACCACAAAAAGAAAGAATCAGAAACAATCCTCTCTCCCACAGAGTTACAAATCTGGATTACAATTCAATGTCAGAAAGCCAATTCAGAAGCACTATTATACAGCTACTGGTGGCTCTAGAAAAAAGCATAAAGGACTCACGAGACTTCATGACTGCAGAATTTAGATCCAATCAGGCAGAAAGTAAAAATCAATTGAATGAGATGCAAACCAAACTAGAAGTCCTAACGACGAGGGTTAATGAGGTGGAAGAACGAGTGAGTGACATAGAAGACAAGTTGATGGCAAAGAGGGAAACTGAGGAAAAAAGAGACAGACCATTAAAAGACCAGGAAGACAGATTAAGGGAAATAAATGACAGCCTGAGGAAGAAAAACCTATGTGTAATTGGGGGTACCGAGGGCACCGAAAGGGCTAGAAGGCCAGAATATGTATTTGAACAAATCCGAGCTGAAAACTTTCCTAATCTGGAAACGGAAACAGGCATTCAGAACCAGGAAATAGAGAGATATCCCCATGAAATCAATAAAAAGCGTCCAACACCTCGACATTTAATCGTGAAGCTTGCAAATTCCAAAGATAAAGAGAAGATCCTTAAAGCAGCAAGAGACAAGAAATCCCTGACCTTTATTGGGAGGAGCATTAGGGTAACAGCAGACCTCTCCACAGCCACCTGGCAGCCCAGAAAGGGCTGGCAGGATATATTCAGGGTCCTCCATGAGAAGAACATGCAACCAAGAATCCTTTATCCAGCAAGGCTCTCATTCAAAATGGAAGGAGAGATAAAGAGCTTCCAAGACAGGCAGGAACTGAAAGAATATGTGACCTCCAAACCAGCTCTGCAAGAAATTTTAAGGGGGACTCTTAAAAGTCCCCTTTAAGAAGAAGTTCAGCGGAACAATCCACAAAAACAAGGACTGAATAGATATCATGATGACACTAAACTCATATCTGTTGATAGTAACTCTGAACGTGAACAGGCTTAATGACCCCATCAAAATGCGCAGGGTTTCAGACTGGATAAAAAAGCAGGACCCATCTATAGCTGTCTACAAGAGACCCATATTAGACAGAAGGACACCTACAACCTGAAAATAAAAGTTTGGAGAACCATTTACCATTCAAACGGTCCTCAAAAGAAAGCAGGGGTAGCCATCCTTATATTAGATAAAATAAAATTTACCCCGAAGACTGAAATGAGAGATGAAGAGAGACACATCATACTTAAAGGATCTATCTAATAAGAGGACTTAATGAACCTCAATATATATGGCCCAAATGTGGGAGTTGCCAAATATTTAAACCAATTAATAACAAACGTGAAGAAATACTTAGATAATACTTATCTTATGCTTGGTGACTTCAATCTAGCCCATTTTATACTTGATAGTTATTCTAAGCACAACATCTCCAAAGAAATGAGATCTTTAAATGATACACTGGACCAGATGGATTTCACAGATATATACAGAACTTTACATCCAACCTCAACTGAATACACATTCTTCTCAATTGCACATGGAACTTTCTCAAGAAAAGACCACATACTGGGTCACAAATCGGGTCTAAACCGATACCAAAAGACGGGGATCATCCCCTGCAGATTCTCAGAGCATAATGCCTTGAAATTAGAACTAAATCACAACAATAAGTTTGGAAGCGCCTCAAACACGTGGAGGTGAAAGACTATTCTGCTAAAAGATGAAAGGGTCAACCAGGAAATTAAGGAAGAATTAAAAAGATACATGGAAACTAATGAGAATGAACATACAACCGTTCCAAATATTTGGGATGCAGCAAAAGCATTCCTAAGGGGGAAATACATCGCAATACAAGCATCCATTCAAAAACTGGAAAGAACTCAAATACAAAAGCTAACCTTACACATAAAGGAGCTAGAAAGAAACAACAGATATATCCTACACCCAACAGAAGAAGAGACTTAATTAGAATTCCAGCAGAACTCAAGGAAATCGAGACCAGAAGAAATGTGGAACACATCAACAGAACCAGGAGGTGGTTCTTTGAACAAATTAATAAGAAAGATAAACCATTAGCCAACCAGATTAATAAGAAGATAGAGAAGACTCAAATTAATAAAATCATGAATGAGAAAGGAGAGATCACTACCAACACCAAGGAAATACAAATGATTTTAAAAACATATTATGAACAGCTATACGCCAAAAAATTAGGCAATCTAGAAGAAATGGACCCAATCCTGGAAAGCCACAAACTAAGAACTGGAACAGGAAGAAATAGAAAACCTGAACAGGCCAATAACCAGGGAGGTAATTGAAGCAGTCATCCAAAACCTCCCAAGTCACAAAAGTCCAGGGCCAGATGGCTTCCCAGGGGAATTCTATCAAACGTTTAAGGAAGAAACCATACCTCTCCTACTAAAGCTGTTTGGAAAGATAGGAAGAGATGGAGTACTTCCAAATTCTTTCTATGAGGCCAGCATCACCTTAATTCCAAAACCAGACAAAGGCCTCACCAAAAAGGAGAATTACGGACCAATATCCCTGATGAACATGGATGCAAAAATTCTCAACAAGATACTAGCCAATAGGATCCAACAATACATTAAGAAAATTAATCACCATGACCAAGTAGGATTTATCCCCGGGACACAAGGCTGGTTCAACACTTGTAAAACAATCACTGTGATTCATCGTATCAGCAAGAGAAAAACCAAGAACCATATGATCCTCTCATTAGATGCAGAGAAAGCATTTGACAAAATAGAGCATCCATTGCTGATCAAAACACTTCAGAGCGTAGGGATAGAGGGAACATTCCTCGACATCATAAAGGCCATCTACGCAAAGCCCACAGCAAATATCATTCTCAATGTGGAAGCACTGGGAGCATTTCCCCTAAGATCAGGAACAAGACAGGGATGTTCACTCTCACCACTGCTATTCAACATAGTACTGGAAGTCCTAGCCTCAGCAATCAGACAACAAAAAGAAATAAAGGCATTCAAATTGGCAAAGAAGCAGTCAAACTCTCCCTCTTCGCCGATGACATGATACTCTACCTAGGAAACCCAAAAGCCTCCCCACCAAGATTGCTAGAACTCATACAGCAATTTGGTAGCATGGCAGGATAAAAAATCAATGCCCAGAAATCAATGGCATTTCAATACACTAACAATGAGGCTGAAGAAATAAAAATTGAGGAGGCAATCTCATTTACAAATGCACCCAAAAGCATAAAATACCTAGGAATAAACCTAACCAAGGAGGTAAAGGATCTCAACCATAAACACTATAGAACACCTCTGAAAGAAATTGAGGAAGACACAAAAAGATGGAAAAATATATTCCATACTCATGGATTGGCAGAATTAATATCGTGAGTGGAGGTTCTTCAAAGAGATAAAAATTGAATTGCCCGACGACCCAGCAATTGCACTTTTGGGAATATACCCCAAAGACTCAGATGCAAGGAAACGCCAGGCCTCCTGCACCCTGATGTTTATAAGAGAATGTCCAAAATAGCCAAACTTTGGAAGGAGCCTTGGTGTCCATTGAAAGATGAAAGTGTAAAGAAGATGAGGTTTATATATAAAATGGAATATTATTTAGGCATTAGAAATGACAAATACCCACCATATGCTTCAACATGGATGAAACTGGAGGGTATTATGCTGACTAAACTAAGTCAATCGGAGAAGGACAAACAGTTTATGTTCTCATTCATTTGGAGAATATAGATAATAGTGAAAGGGAATTTAAGGGAATGGAGAAGAAACGTGTGGGAAATATCAGAAAGGGAGACAGAACATAAATACTCCTAACTCTGAGAAAGGAACTAGGGATGCTTTACGGGGAGGAGGGCGGGGGGTGCGGGTGAATGGGTGAAGGGCACTGAGGGGGGGCCTTGCGGGGATGAGCACTGGGTGTTATTCTGTTCGTTGGTAAATTCAACACCATAAAAATTAAATTTAGTTTTAAAAATATGTTCAAACAACTAAATATTTATGCTGCCAACATGGGAGTACCTAAATATAGAAACCAGAAACCAATTAACAACAAACATACAGAAAGTCACTGATAATAATACAATGACAGGGGATTTTAACACCCACTTATGGCAATGGACAGATCGTCTATACAGAAAATCAACAAGGGGAAAATAGCTTTGACACACTGGACCACAGGGACTCAACAGATATAGTCTGAAGATTTCATCCTAAAGCAGAATACACATTCCTTTCAGTTGTACATGGGACATTCTCCAGAACAGATCATATCATGGCCCACAAATCAGCCTTCAACAGGTACAACAGGTACAAGAAGGTTGATATCACACCCTGTACATTTTTGGACCACGACGCTATGAAACTCGAAGTCGACAGTAAGAAAAAATTTGGAGAGACCAAAAATATGTGGAGATTATGAACATCCTACTAGAGAATGAATAGAGCAACCAGAAGATTAAAGAGGAAATTTAAAACAAATGAAAATGAAAACATGTTTCTCCAAAACTCTAGGATGTAGCAAAGGCAGTCCTGAGAGGGAAGTACATAGCAATACAGGCCTACCTCAAGAAAGAAGAAGTCTCCAATACACAGCCTAACCCTACACCTTAAGGAGCTGGAAAAGGAATAGCAAACAAAGCCTAATGCCTATAGAAGAGGGGAAAATAAAGATGAGAGGAGAAATAAACAATACAGAAACAACAAAGCAGTAGAATGGAACAACGAAACAAAAAGATGGTTCTTCAAAATAATTAAGAAAATGGATCAAGCCCTAGCCAGCCTTATCAACGAGAAAAGAGAAAATACCTAAATAAATAAAACCACAAATAAGAGAAGAGAGATGACAATCAACACCAGAAAAATTAGACAATTATAAGGGAATATATTGAAAGATTATATGCTAACATACTGGGAGACCTGGAAGAAATGGACAAATCCCCAGAAATGTGCAAATGAGCAAAATTGAAATAGGAAGAAATAGAAAATGTCAACAGACCCATAACTAGCAAAGGAATTGAATCAGCAAGGCACCTGGGTGCCTCAGTGGTTGAGCATGTGCTTTGGCTCAGGTCATGATCCCGGGGTCTTGGGGAATGAAGTCCCACATCAGGCTCCTCGCATGGAGCCTCAATTTCCCTGTGTCTATAACTCTGCCTCTCTTTGTCTCTCATGAATACATAAGTATAGTTGCAGCCACTGTGGAACAGACTGGAGGGTCCTCGAGAAGTTAAAAATAGGGGATCTCTGGGTGCCGCAGTGGTTTGGCGCCTGCCTTTGGCCCAGGGCGTGATCCTGGAGACCCGGGATCGATCCCACATCAGGCTCCCGGTGCATGTAGCCTGCTACTCCCTCTGCCTGTGTCTCTGCCTCTCTCTCTGTGACTATCATAAAAAAAATATAAAAGAAGAAGTTAAAAATAGAGCTACCCTACGATTCCAAAATTGCACAGCTAGGTATTTACCCCGAGGATACAAAAGTCATTTAGTAGATTCGAAGAGGAACACGCAGCCCAGTGTTGGTAGCAGCGTTATCAACAACATGAAACTGTGAATAGAGCCCAGATGTCCATCGACAGATGAATGGGCAGAGACGATGTGGTAAATATACACACTGCGACATCACTCGGTCATCAGAAGGGATTAAATGAAGCCATTTACAATGACGTGGGAGAAGGGGAAAGGACTTATGCTAAATGAACTCAGTTAGAGGAAGACATATACCAAATATCATACAATTGCATTCACATGTGAATTTTAAGAAACCAAACAAACTGACAAAGTGGCGGAGGGGGGGGATGAGAGAGCAAATAAAAAAACACACTATTAACCCCAGAGAATAAACTAATAAATACCAGAGGAAGGTGAGGGGGATGGGGAATCAGGCGATGGGGATAGTGGAGGGCACCTGTGACCAGTACCAGGCGTTGTATCCAAGGGATGAATCACTATGTGGTAAACCTGAAACTATATCATACTGTGTTTACAAACAGGAATTCAAGTAAAACTTTAAAATAATAATTGGTAGTATTGATGAAAAATGTGCGCACAAGTGATAAAATCAGAAAGGCAATTGAAAATCCAAATAAAGGGATCCCTTGGTGGCGCAGCGGTTTGGCGCCTGCCTTTGGCCCAGGGCGCGATCCTGGAGGCCCGGGATCGAATCCCACGTCGGGCTCCCGGTGCGTGGAGCCTGCTTCTCCCTCTGCCTGTGTCTCTGCCTCTCTCTCTCTCTCTCTCTGTGACTATCATAAATAAATAAAAATTGAAAAAATAATATTTAAAAAAAAAGAAAATCCAAATAAAGAGTCTTTAGAGCCACAAATCCCCTCCTTACCTCAGCTCGGGAGAAGCCTGCCATGTCTATTCTGACCACAACAGAGGCCTGGATTTTGATTCTCTGGGGAAGCCACTGACTTGCTGGAGTCAGGCTATCTTTGAACCCTAAACCTAAATAGAGTACATAAAACTAAACTGCCCAAGATGCTAGGAGTCCCAGTGCAGGCACATGCCAAGACCCAAACTCTAACCATAAACATAAGCCTACACTTAAGCCCAATGTTAACCTAAACCTTAAACAAGACCTCTCACTAATCGAAAACCAAACAGAAACCCCAAGACCGAAACACATTCACTGAACCTTCCTGCCAAACCTCAACCTAACTCCTAAACATATTCTAAACCCTTAACCCTGACCGATACCTTAAATCTAACCCTAACCCTAACCCTCTAATACTAATCCTATCTCATATCCGAAACTGTACCCTAACCCATACCCTAAAACTAACCCCTAACCCACTCCCTAAATGTATCTCTTACCCTCTTCCAAAACCGTATCCTGACCCTGACCTGTCCCTAACCCTAACACCTAACCAAACAGTAACCCTAACCCTATTTCTAACCCCTATCCTAACCCTAACCCTTGCCCTAATTCTAAACCTAGACCAAACTATAAACCAACGCTTCACCCTAAACCCTAACCCTAACTCACACCCTAACCCCTAACCCTAACTGCAAACCTAAGCCCAACCCTAACACTAACCATAACCCTAACCCCAAATCCTAACCTCCATATGTCCTGAAGCCAAAGTGCTGGTCCTGTGGAGGACGGGGTTCCTGTCAGGGTTGACGTGGCCCCACATTTTCCTCAAGCCTCACCATAAGACCTGAGGAGGCTGGGGGCTCCTGTCAGCATGGATGTGGCCCATAATCTTCCCAAACCTTCACAGTGGGTTCTGAGGAGGCTGGAGACTCCTGTCAGTGTGGATGCGGCACCCACATTTTTCTTAGGCCTCACCACAGGCCCTGACAAGGCTGGGGTCTTCTGTCCCCATGGACGCATCACCATATTTCCCCAAGTCTACACTGGGGGTCCTGAGGAAGTCAGCGTCCTGTTGTGTCCATGTGGCCTCAAGTCTTCCCGAAGCGTCACTGAGGTTTCTGAGGAGGCCGGGGCTCCTGTAACCATGAATGCGGCCCCCAGCTTCCAGAAGCCTCAACTTATGTTCTGAAGGGCCTGGGAGCTCCTGTCAGAGTGGACGTGGCACCACATCTTCCTGAAGCCTCCCCGCGGGTCCTGAGGCTGCTCTGGGGCTCCTGTCATTGTGGATGTGAGCCCACATCTTCCTGAAGACTCCCCGCAGTTCCTGAGGCGGCCCAGGGGCTCCTGTTAGGGTGGATGCGGGCCCACATCTTCCTAAAGCCTCACCGTGATTCCTGAGGTGACTGGGGCTCCTGTCAGCATGAACGTGACCCAATTTCCCCCAGAAGACTTCCCGCAGGTCCTGTGGAGGCTGCAGCTCATCAGCGTAGACGCGTCCCCACGTCCCCCTCAGGCCTCCCCAGCACAGGCAGTTAGTGCAGGGAGAGGAGGCCTACTGCACATGCATGCCCCATGGGAGGGGCCTGGGCTCGGGCGCCCCCTGAGGGACACTCAGGCGCTGCAGGAGGCTGTGCAGGAGGCAGCAGGTGCTCCATGGTCCCCACCTGCCTCCTTTCAGGCTCCAGCTGGGGACTGTTAGCTTCGGAAACATCTCACTGAAAAGGAGCCCAACACCCGGTTTCCCCAGAAATACATAAGGACAGGAATTGGAGCCCACAGGACGTGAAATGAAATGTGAACCAGACTTTTACCACGTCCTGCAATACTCACTCAACACTTTTCCACTGTGGGCGGGACCGCGGTTTGGTGCAGCCGCCCTGGAAACAGTGTGGAGGCCCCTCAGGAAGTTACAAATAGAGCCACCCTGCGACCAGCAGGTGAACTGCCTGGAGCTCACTACGAAGATACAGATGCAGTGAGACGTGGGACAACTGCACCCCAATGTCCACCGCAGCTCGATCCACAGTAGCCACACTGTGGGAGGACCTCGGTGCCCTGAGGCAGATGATGGATAAAGAGGATGGGAGATAGATGATGGTCATAGAGAGCGAAATGGTACTCAGCTATCAAAGAGAAGGAAATCTTTCCATTTGCAATGATGTGGATAGAACTAAAGATATCATGTTAAGTGAAGTAAGTCACTCGGGAAAGAGAATGACTGTGTGGTGTCATTCATAGGTGGAATTAAAGAAGCAAAGCAGATGAACTATTGTGAACGGAAGGAAAGACAAATAAGATCAAATCAGATGCAGGAAACACAGACTCTTAATGATAGGAAACGAACTGAGGGTCGCTGGAGGGGTGGGGGCATAACAGGGGAAATAGGAAAGTGCTGCATCTCACTCTGTCCTGCTTCTCCAATACTGATTTGCTGTCCAGGGTTATTTGTTTAGGAGGATGGATGTTATGGTTTTTTTTTCCCTATTTCTAAGGTCTGCCACCGAATTTTGATAGGAATGACATTGAAACTGAGGGTGGCTTCAGGAACTGCGGACATTTTCACAAGATGAGGCACCCACCCCACGAGTCTAGGACAGCCACCCAGAGCCTGGTGTGGCTCAGTGCACAAGTCTTGTGCTCCTTTGGCTCAGTCTCATTATTTATTCTCCTTGATGCTCCTGAGAAGGCCTTCACGTCCTTCCTTTGCTTCCTGAGTGCTCATTGTCGGGACACAGCAAGGCTACTCTGCTCTGTAGGGTCAGTTTGTGTCCCGTGACTTTACTGAACCCACTCCTTAGTTCTAACAAGTTTTGGTGGAGGCTCTGGGGTTGCCTGTTTCTAGTTCCGCATCTTCAGCATATAGGGACAGTGTGATGTCCCCCTTCCAGTTGTGGAACCTTTTATTTTTACAACTTAATGTCATAGAAATCCCTACTATTGAATCAAAACTAAGCCCAGGCCAAGGGCAGGGAGCCCCTATTAGAATGAGAACAGAGCTCAATGCCCTTGAAGGCCCCATATCAAAATGTAAACAGAACTTGCGAATTGCTCCAGCCCTTCTGGAGGTCCCTGAGATCAGCCCTTAAAACTAAGCTAAAACCCACCTCAGGGTCCAAGTCCCTGCTCCGCTCTGTCGGGTATACTTGGACACAAGCTCGAGGTGGTAAATAAACCCTCGTGTGTTTGCGTCAGTGTCAGCTTCTCGGAGGTTTCTCGGATTCGCAATCTTGGGCACAACAGTCTGAGATAAAAAAAGAAAACCAAAAGAAGCTCGGACGCAGGTAGAGTGAACGCAGGATTCTGAGAGAAGCGGCGGAGACCCGGGGGCTTGGGGGCTCTTCTGTGGAGGCCCCTGCAGCCTGGGTGGCAGGATGCTCAGCCCCAGAGCAGAGGACCCAGAGACCCCACCCGCATCCCGCCCATCTGTGCCTGGTCTGAGGGAGCAGCACAGCGCCGCCTGCTGGAGACCAGACAAGCTGACGCCCACCCCGCCTCTGACCCCGCAGATGCATCTCCCAGGTAGATGTGCACCTGACCATCAGCGCCATGGCCAATCCCCAGACCCTGCACAGACCACTCGCTGCCACCAAGGTGTTGGACCACAGAGGCTGCAGAGCTTCAGCTCTGCTTGGAAAGTAGGGTCCAGCTTCCTTTGTACTTTGTGCTTTATTTTCATTTATTTTCTTTGATTCTTTTTTATTAATTGCCTTATTTTAATTCTTATGTATGTACCTTATATATTTATTATTTTTGCTATCATGGTACTTTAATTGTGTTTCTTATTTTGGAATTTAGAATCTTTAACAAGCAGGCCAAAATAATCTGGTGTTTTTTATTTTGGGAGGGCAGTTGTTATTGTTTTTCTTGGTTTTCTTTTTCTTCCTTCTTTCTTTTCTGGAAAAAATAATGAGATGGTGAAATTCACCTCCAAAAAATAATATGAGGTAGTACTCACAGCCAGGAAGTCCATCAATACAAATATATGATGTCTAACTACAGTTTAAAACAATGATTATAAAGATAGCATCTGGGCTGGAAAAAGAGCACAGAAGAAAACTAGAGAATCCCTTACTGTAGAAATATAAGAATTAAAATCTAGTCAGACAACGTTAAAAATGCTATAACTGAGATGCTGTCCCAAGTGGAAGCCATAAAAACAAGGAAGGTTATGGACAACAAAGTCAGACTTCGGAACTCAGCCACTTATTAAAACAATAACATTCATATCATGGGAGACCCCAAGATTAAGACAGAGGGAAGGTGGGCTTTCTCAGCCATTAGAAACGACAAATACCCACCATTTCCTTCAACGAGAATGGAACAGGAAGTTATTATGCTGAGTGAAGTAAGTCAATCAGAGAAAGACAAATATTGTATGTTCTCAATATGGATAATAGTGAAAGGAATATAAGGGAAGGGAGAAGAAATGTGTGGGAAATATCAGAAAGGGAGACAGAACATAAAGACTCTTAACTCTGGGAAACGAACTAGGAATGATGTAAGGGGAGGAGGACGGGGGTGGGGGTGAATGTGTGACGGGCACTGAGGGGGGCACTTGACACGATGAGCACTGGTTGTTATTCTGTATGTTGGCAAATTGAACACCAATAAAAAGTAAATTTATTATTAAGTAAAAAGAAAGAAAGAAGAAAGAAAGAAAGAAAGAAAGAAAGAAAGAAAGAAAGAAAGAAAGAGTGGCACCTGTGTGGCTCAGTTAGTTAAGCTTCTGCCTTAGGGTCAGATCATGATCCAGGTCCCAAGGAAGGCTCCCTGTTCAGCAGGGAACCGGCTTCTCCCTCACCCTCTGCCCCTCTAGCACAGGTTTTTCACTCCTCTCTCTCTCAAATAAATAAATAGCATCTTTGAAAAATAAACAGACAAACCCAGAGGGAAGAGAAATCTCCCATGTAGAAGATTTTCAAACGATATGGGCATACATTCTACCCTCAAGTTCCTGAGCATAGCTTCCCAATCTTGTGTGTGCAATACACATAGTAACTTCCTTCTACAAAATATAATATGAAAAACTTAAAATAATAATGATAATATAATAATAATAATAATAGAATAATAAAGAATCACTTTACTACAGAGAAACCTGACAAACACTACCTCAGAAAGATGAACAGATCGATACCAAGACTGATAAATCATGTTGATTCTATCTATCCTTTATATGATATAATGAAAATGGCAGTATATCTCTGTATATAATCCACAAAAACAGTTCAATCATGAGATAAACAACAGACATGTCCCAACTGAGGAAAATTTTACAAAATACTCTACTTCTCAAAGTGTTCCAGTTCAACAACAACAAGGAAAGGCTGAAAGACTGTCACAATCCAGAGCCTAAGAAAACATGAGGACAAATGGAGTGTGGTATGAGGGATGGTGATTTAGAAAAAAATAAGGAAATCTGAATAAAGTATGGTCTTTGGTTATTGCGAAAATTTTAATATTGATTCATTAGCTAATATTTGTACCGTACTGATATAAGATATCAATAATTGGAGAAATTGATGCAAGTGCATGAGAATTCTCTGTACTATCTTCTCAATTTCCCTATAAATCTTTGTTTTCTTTCTAAGAAATAAGATTTAATTTGAAAATTGACTTAAATGAATCAGGCTCCAGTGTGAAGACATTTTAAGAATCGTTGAATTATCTTTTGCCTTATTCTTAAAAAGTTCCTTCGATGGGAACAAAGTAAGAATTTTATATCAGAAGGAAAGAAAAACACTTATGAACACGCATAATGCCTTCTCAACCTGAAAAGCAGTAAAGGATAATAAATAGCAAAAATCAGATAAAAATACTTCTATTATAATAGACACCATATTGCAAGTGCATTTAAAATTAGCAATGCATAACATTTATTTCCTTGACATTTGACTTCCAAAAGTGTTCATAGTGTTTCAGTGTCAGTTGAAACGGGAAGAATCTCTGGGAAGAATCCTTCACATAATAATAGGACCATTGGTATTAATGTCTCTCAATTATTTCCAAATCCATAAAGATGCATTTCCTTATGAGTGACTGAGCTGTGAAGAAAGAGATGAGAAACCCTCATCCCTTTGAATTACTTGTGTCAGAATATTTTAACCATAGTATTATGGATAGTAAATTATCCTGGAAACAGGAAATATGTCTCAGAGTGGAATCTGAGCAATCAGATGGGGAGAGAAAAATGCTTTAACTCGCTCCTGCACTTTTAAAGACAAAGGAGAACTTTTCTATGTACAAAGTCAGTTGTCAAGATAGCCTTAGGGAATAAGAATCTGCAGCATGGAATCCTGCTGCACAGCTGGGACGCCAATGCCCCATGTCTTCCTGATCTCAAATCCCTGGGCTTGTCCCCCAACACAGGTAGCCACGCTGAGTTCATTTGCAATTTCTCTCTTAGGAGCTCCAGGGAGAGCGGCATGAGCTAGATAGGACGGGACGGGTTGCGTGGAGGCCGAGAACTTTATGGCCATTCTACTTTCAGTTCAGTATTAGAACAAGTCCAGCAATCCCAGGCCCCTGTGAAGAAGAGCTGAAATTTGCATTACTTCAGTTACTGTAAAAAAACAAAGTTTACAGCTTAATGTCTTAGAAAGCCCCACAATAGAATAAAAACTGAGCCTAAGCAAAGAGCTGGAAACCCCAATTAGAATGAGAAGAGAGGGATCCCTGGGTGACCCAGCGGTTTGGCACCTGCCTTTGGCCCAGGGCGGGATCCGGGAGACCCGGGACTACTCCCGCTGCATGGAGCCTGCTTCTCCCTCTGCCTATGTCTCTGCCTCTCTCTCTCTCTCTCTGTGACTATCATAAATAAATAAAAATTTAAAAAAAGTTTTAGAATGAGAAGAGAGCTCAATGCCCTTGAAGGCCGCATATCAAAATGTAAACAGAACTTGAGGAATTCCTCCAGCCCTTCTGGAGTTCCCCAAGACCAGCCCTTAAATCTAATCTAAAACCCTCTTCAGGGTCCAAGTCCCTGTTCCACTGTGTGGTGTATACTTGAACCCATGCTCGAGTTTGTAAAACAACCCTCGTGTGTTTGCATCGGTGTCGGCTCCTTAGTGGTTTCTTGGATTCGCCATCTTGGGCACAACACCCCCATGACCCCTCCCCACCTGGACTGACCCCCTGTCCCCTCCCACCCATGCTGACCCTCAGTCACGTCCTTTCCCACAACAGCTCAGCACAGGCTCTCACACAGTTCCACAGGCACGGTGGGCACTCCCGCCCTCCCCAGCCTCCCAGGGGAAGGAAGGAGGTTTTGGCAGGACACACTACCATGGTGGCCCCAGGGCTCCCTGCCCAGGAGAGCACCTGGTGACAGGTCGGGGTCTGTGTCCCTGATGCCAGCTCCTCCACCCGGTTTTCCCACAGGAAACGAAGGAGGAGGCACTGGTCTCCTCCAGGGACATCACGCAGGTGGACCTGGACGTCAACAGGACGTTCAGCAGTCACATCATATTTTGGAACTACTACGGGGTAGGGTGAGGTTGAGGGTCCAGGGGGGATCAGGACCCAGGGGAGAACCGGGGCATTCCGGGTAGGGAAAACGGGTCTTCTGAGGCGGGGGTCAGAACAGCAGCCAACAACACATCGCTCCATGGTAGGGTGTTGGGGATGACCTCTGTGCCCCGACACCCAGGGCCTCGGGGATGAGGAGGCCACCAGGATGGGGCCTCCAGGGGTTGCCATGGGAGCTGAACCCCAAAGGGGTGAGGGACGACCCCCTGAGAAGCAGGGGATGGGGTGGGGACATGGGGGGAAGGAACCGAACCTGGGTGCCAGGCAGAATGGCCACGGCGGGAGCAGGACACACTTCTATCCCATGACGGTCGAACGGGTCAGAGTGACACCCACTCTCGGTGCTTTACATGTTTCTAAGTTCTATGCATTTTATTTGAGACAATTTGCAATTTGAAAACACATATAGTATGATGAACCCCAGATAATGCCCTGGTCTAGCCAGGGCCGTTCACTGACCACACCTGACCCCAGGGGCTGGTGTCAAAGCAAACCCCAGACTGGAGTCTCCTTTAAGTGTAGACTACTCCTTGTGCATCTAGAGGAAGGGGATGCCCTGTGTCCGCAGGCCCCCCACGACATCTCCCTCATTCCCCACTGCCACTCCATCCACCTACATCATCATCCTCAATGGCATCCCACCTACACCATCCCCCTCAACCCACACAGCCCCACATAATCCCCACCCACTCTATACCGCAACACCATCCCCCCTACACCATCCCCCACACTCCACCACCATCATACCCCTGCCCCCACACCATCCACCCCCACACCATCAGCACCCAGCTAGGACCCGGTGCAGGTGCACCCTGTGGGATATGCTCAGCCTCCCAGGGTTTCTCTGGATACCCTACTCTCTTCAGAAGCCTGTGTGTCCCATAGAGTACCCAGGAGTTGCAGGGAGGAGGGAAGACAGGGAGCCCCAGACAGGGTTTGTGCAGGTGAGTGGTGCAGAGGAAGCACTGTGCCCTGCCTCTGCCCACTGGCCGTCCTGGAGGGCAGCACACCCTGCACAGGACACCAGCCCCTAACCCAGGGGGATCAGGACTGGCCTGGCCCCGGGCTCTGTGAGGGTGGGTGTGATTTGAGCCCCCGCCCCAGGCCCAACAAAAAGACTAATGGGATCCAGCCCCCCATAGCCCTGTCCAGGCCTGGATTCTGGCCCCATGCTGAACGAGCCCTCTCACAGCTTTATGTGGCCTCCTGGGCCCTTGGCGTGCCCCACAGATCCAGGTCACTGAACTAGAGCAGCCCTGGGGATCCCGGGACACCAAAGGTTGGGGAGAGCAGAGGTAGGCTGGTGGGCCCCACCCACACCCACACCAGGAGGCAGGTTCTTGCAGTTGCTGGGGCCCCAGGGGCCCCGAGGCTAGGGTCCAGCTGCCCTGCAGGGACCCAGCTAGGAACCCATGAGCTACAGGTCAAGGTCAGCTCTGCTGTCCTCAGAACCATCTCTAAGGCTGAAACCTCAGGATACATGCCCCCACCCGGAGTCCACACATGCTCCCAGGTGGGGGACTCCAGCACTCGCATCGCCACCCATGTGATTCTTGCCCTCTCCTAAAGGACAGAATGGTCTCCTTCCCCAGGGGAAGGCGTGCACCCTGAGCTCTGAGCCCATTTGCTGTAGAATATCAATAAAGTGTTGTGATGTGAAAATGCACAGCCAGCCTGTTTCTGTGTCTCCCAGAACTCTGTGCACGGGGCATGGAGAGACCCACAGAGAGGAGGAGGGGGCAACAACCAGGCCCCAAATAGCCCCTGCTTGGGCACTGCAAGGCACACACAGTTGACGTACCCACGTGCCTTCCAGGGGCGGCCAGACACCAGGGTCATGACCCCACAGACTATACTGGGACTCAGCCTGTGCCCCATGGGCCAGGAGGGCCTGGGACAGAGTGACAGCCAGGGAGCCTCAGGTCACCAGGGTCTGTGTAAAGCGACCTGGGAGGTCTGTTCTCCCTCTGTCAAGGGGCCTGGGGCTGGCTGGTTTCTGGGGCACTTCCTGCCATCCCCCCATCTCTGTGCCTGTGTGCCTGGGGAACAGAGGGCCTGGGAGGCGGTCAGTGGGACCCAGGAAGGGATGTCAGGACAGCAGGCCCTTGTGTTGTGCCCAAGATTGCAAATACAAGAAACCACCGATGAGCCGACACCGATGAAAACTCCCGAGGATATCTTTACAAGCTGGAGCTTGAGTCAAAGTGCACCTGACACAGCGGAGCAGGGATTTAGACCCTGAGACTAAGAGGCGTAGCAGCTTTATAGGGGCCAGTGGCCCTTGGGATACACAGAAAGTTGCACAGTCATGTCGGTCCACATGCAGGTGGCCGATTGAAATCCACCTTACCTTATGGGATCCACTTGACCTGGCATATTACTTTGGTCAGAAACGGCCCGCAGTTTTGGTGGGCACAAAGCAGGGTTACATTCTTATGAGCAGATTTCTGATTAGGGTGTGCCGAGTGGCTTGACTGGGTTGGGGCAGCGCCTTAAGACATAAGCAGGTCATGTGGGGGTCAAAGGGGTGGTGGCGGGTGTAGCACTAAATAGAATCAGTCCTGCTCTGCTTGTCCAGGGGTAGGGGATTTTTGTTAAATTTCCTGGGTCCCACACTTGCAGCTCACGCACCTGGGCCACCCTCACCAGGTGGACTCACTGTGCACACCTTGTGGTGTTGGATCTCTCACACCAGCATGTAGAAGGCACCCTCCTCGCCCTAGTGAGTAGGGGTTGGGTGAGCATGGGGCTCGCCACAAGGCCAGGTAGCACAGGGTACCGAGGAACCACAGCCCCATCACCACCCCTACTCCAGCTCCATGGCTCCCCGTAATGTGCACCCGGCTCCTCTGAGATCCCCCTAGGGTGGCCCCGTGGTCTGGCTCCCTGCTGGAGAGGCATCGGGGAGAAGAGAAGCAGCCGGGGCACAGTGGGACCCACTGCCGGACATAGGAATGTGGCGGAGCCAGACCTTCCAGCTCACCTGACCCTCCAGTGGGAAGTCACTGCACGAGCGAGCCTTGGGTCAGCCAGGAGAGCCCAGCAAGCCGCCCAGCGCCAGCACCAGAAAAGATGTTGTGCCAACCATATCGGTGTTTGGGTTACCCAGCCAGAGGATCAGATAGCTGCACATGATAGCTGCATGTAATAGACACACACACCCCAAAACGAACAAAAGTCGGAATCCCCCAATGTTGTCAAACAGCAGGTGGATGCTTACATACACGACGGTGTGGTCCCCAATAGGATACATGGAAGACGCTATAAGGTATAATTGCAGAGGTGCTGGAGGCACGGAGATGTGCCTGCTGGGTTCCAAAAAGGAGCACAGAGGGGCAGGAAGCATCCTACGGAGGGGGGGGCATGATGAGCATGTGCTTTGGCTAAGGTCATGATCCCGGGGTCCTGGGGAATCATGTCCCACATCAGGCTCCCTGCATGGAGCCTCATTTTCCCTCTGACTATACCTCTGCCTCTCTGTGTCTCTCATGAATACATAAATAAAATCTTTAAAAAAGACAAAAGATAAAAAGATGAGAAAGGACCCAAATAAAATCACAAATGAGAAAAGAGAAATAACAATCAACACTACAGAAATACAAATGATAATAAGAGAATATGACGAAAAATTCTATGCCAGAAACCTAGAACCTGGAAGAAATTGATCAATTCCTAGATATACATATATATATATATATATATATATATACACACACAGAAATGAAAAATGAAGAAATAAGAAATTTGAACAGACAGCTAACCAGCAAAGAAATTGAATCAGCAATCAGGGATCTCCTAACAGGAGACACTTAGATCAATAGAACAGAATGGAAAGCTAAAACAAGATACAAACATGTATCTATTTTCCAAAAATGGACAACAAGGCAGGAAGGAATATCCAATGGCACAAAGACAGTCTCTTCAACAAACCCTAACCCTGACCCCAGGATAAGAACAAATGGTGTTTGGAAAACCAGGCAGCCACATGCAGAAGAATGAAACTGGACCACTTTCTTACACCATATATATAAAAAATAAATTCAAAATGGATGAAAGACCTAAATGTGAGACCTGAAACCATACAAAGAAGAAAAGATAGGCAGCAACATCTTTGACATTGGCCATTGGATGTTCTTTCTAGATATGCCTCTGAGGTGAGGGAAACAAAAGCAAACATCCTATTGGGACTTCATCAAATCGAAAAGCTTCTGCAAAGTGAAGGAAACAACCAACGCTAAAAGGCAACATACAGGAGGAGAGGCAAGATGGCGGAAGAGTAGGGTCCCCAAGTCACCTATCCCTACCAAATTACCTAGATAACCTTCACGTCATCCTGAAAATCTACGAATTCGGCCTGAGATTTAAACAGAGACCAGATCTAATGCTACAGTGAAAAAAGTTTGTGCAACTATCAAGGTAGGAAGATGGGAAAAAGAAATAAAGAAACAAAAGGCATCCAAGGGGGATGGGCCCCATGAGGAGCCGAGCTAAGGCCGGGCCGAGTGCCCCCGGGTCAGGAGAGCTCTGTCCCAGAGAATCAGGAACTTCACCAATCTTCCAGGGTGGAATGGGCCTGCAGGGATTCAGAGCAGGACTCCAGGAGGGCGGGGATACCCTCGGGCTCCATGGAACACTAACAGACACCTGCACTCCCAAGAGAGTGCATCGCGCTCCTGAAGGGCTGCAGGGCACATGCATGACCCAGGAGCAGCTCTGAGGGGCTCGGGCGGTGGCTCTCTGTGGAGTGGGCTGCGGGTCCCTGGGAGCAGCTAGGCGGCGGTGCCTAGGGCAGAGGAAGAGGCTCCGTGTGGAGGGGGCTCATGGCTCCAGGAGCAGCTCATAAGGGCTGGGGCGGCGGCTTTGTGGTGAGGCGGCTGCACAGCCGGGAGCGAGAATCCAACAGCAAAGGCCCCAGAGCACGGGGCCCCGGGACACAGCCCAGGATTCGGCCTCCCCCGGGACAGGCAGAGGCCTGGAGGGCGCAGAACAGCAAGGACGCACCTGCCCAGAGCTGAGCAGATCAACAGCCCCACACCGGAGGTTCCAGGCCCCGCAGATGGACTGCAGTGGAGTTATGGCGGGGGCTGAATACAAGTTTTCAGATATGGCCGCTGCCACTGGGGTTGTTCCTCCTTGGGTGTCACGGGGTAAACAAGCCCCACTGAGCGCTTCACCAGGCAGGGAGAGAGGAGCTCCCCCAAGGGATAACACCTGAAAATCAGCACAATATGACCCTCCCACACAATACCAACTAAACAGACAAGTTCCAGGGGAAGTCAAGGGACTTAAAGTATACAGAATCAGAAGATACTCCCCCGTGTTTTTTTTTATTTCTGATTGCTTACCCACCATTTCCTCCCCTTTCTTTTTCTTTCTCATTTTATTCTCTTTTTTGCTTTTTTCCTCCTTTTCCCTTTTCTTTTCCTCTTCTCTTTTCTTCTTTCTCTCCTCTCTTTTTCTCCTTTTCCCAATACAACTTCTTTTTGGACCCTCTGCACTGAGCAAAGTGACTAGAAGGAAAACATCACTTAAAAAGAAAAAAACAGTCCGCTCTCCTACAGAGTTACAAATCTGGATTACAATTCAATGTCAGAACAACAATTCAGAAGCACTATTATACAGCTACTGGTGGCTCTAGAAAAAAAACATAAAGGACTCAAGAGACTTCATGACTGCAGAATTTAGATCCAATCAGGCCGAAATTAAAATCAATTGAATGAGATGCAATCCAAACTAGAAGTCCTAATGACCAGGGTTAATGAGGTGGAAGAACGAGTGAGTTACATAGAAGACAAGTTGATGGCAAAGAGGGAAACTGAGGAAAACAGAGACAAACAACTAAAAGACCAGGAGACAGATTAAGGGAAAAAAACGACAGCCTGAGAAAGAAAAACCTACGTGAAATTTGGGTTCCCAAGGGTGCCGAAATGGACAGAGGGCCAGAATATGTATTGGTACAAATCATAGCTGAAAATTTTCCTAATCTGTGAAGGGAAACAGGCATTCAGATCCAGGAAATAGGAGATCTCCCCCGAAATCAATAAAACCTGTCCAACACCTCGACATTTAATAGTGAAGCTTGCAAATTCCAAAGATAAAGAGAAGATCCTTAAAGCAGCAAGAGACAAGAAAATCCTGACCTTTATGGGGAGGAGCATTAGGGTAACAGCAGATGTCTCCACAGCGACCGGGCTGTATAGAAGAGACTCATATTAGACAGAAGGACACGTACAATCTGAGAATAATGGGTTGGCGAAACATTTACCATTCAAATGGTCCTCAAAAGAAAGCAGGGGTAGCCATCCTTATATCAGGTAAACTAAAATTTACCCCGAAGATTGTAGTGAGAGATGAAGACGGACACTAAATCATACTTAAAGGATCTATCCAACAAGACGACTTAACAATCCTCAATATAAATGCCCCGAATGTGGGAGCTGCCAAATATTTAAACCAATTAATAATGAAAGTGAAGAAATACTTAGATAATTATTATCTTATACTTGGTGACTTCAATCTAGCTATTTCTACCCTCGGTAGGTCTTCTAAGCACAACATCTCCAAAGAAACGAGAGCTTTAAATGATACACTGGAGCAGATAGATTTCACAGAAATCTATAGAA
Organism: Canis lupus baileyi; assembly: GCF_048164855.1. Taxonomy (NCBI): domain Eukaryota; kingdom Metazoa; phylum Chordata; class Mammalia; order Carnivora; family Canidae; genus Canis; species Canis lupus. The sequence goes on along the minus strand of NC_132872.1, from coordinate 33,473,092 downwards.
CTTTACATCCAAACTGAACTATTGAATAAACGTTCTTTTCAAGTGCACATGAAACTTTCTCCAGAATCGACCACATACTGGGTCACAAATCACATCTAAACCGATACCAAAAGATTCAGATCGTCCCCTGCATATTCTCAGACCATATGCCTTGAAATTAGAACTAAATCACAACAAGAAGTTTGGAAGGACTTCAAACACGTGGAGGTTAAGGACCATCCTACTAAAAGAAGAAAGGGTCAACCAGGAAATTGAGCAACAATTAAAAAGTTTCATGGAAACTAATGAGAATGAAGATACAACCGTTAAAAATCTTTGGGATGCAGCACAAGCAGTCCTAAGGGGGAAATACATCACAATACAAGCATCCATTCAAAAACTGGAAAGAATGGAAATACAAAAGCTAACCTTACTCATAAAGCAGCTAGAGAAAAAAACAGCAGTAGATCCTACAGCCAAAAGAATAAGAGAGTTAATTAAAATTCGAGCAGATCTCAAAGGAAATCGAGACCAGAAGAAATGTGGAACAGATCAACAAAACCAGGAGTTGGTTCTATGAAAGAATTAATACCATACATAAAACATTAGCCAGTCTTATTTAAAAGAAGAGAGAGAAGACTCAAATTAATAAAATCATGAATGAGAAAGGAGAGATCACTACCAACACCAAGAAAATACAAACGATTTTAAAAACATATTATGAACAGCTATACGGAAATAAATTAGGCAATCTAGAAGAAATGGACGCATTCCCGGAAAGCCACAAACTACCAAACTGGAACAGGAAGACATAGAAAACCTGAACAGACCAATAAGAAGAGAGGAAATTCAAGCAGTCATACAAAACCTCCCAAGACACAAAAGTCCAGGGCCAGATGGCTTCCCAGGGGAATTCTATCAAACGTTTAAAGAAGAAACCATACCTCTCCTACTAAAGCTGTTTGGAAAATAGAAAGAGATGGAGTCCTTCCAAATTAGTTCTATGAAGCCAGAATCACCTTAACTCCAAAACCAGACAAAGACCCCACCAAAAAGGAGAATACAGACCAATAGCCCTGATGAACATGGATGCAAAAATTCTCAACAAGATACTAGCCAATAGGATCCAACAATACATTAAGAAAATTATTCACCATGACCAAGTAGGACTTATCCCTGGGACATAAGGCTGGTTCAACACTCGTAAAACAATCAATGTGATTCATCATATCAGCAGGAGAAAAACCAAGAAACATATGATCCTCTCATTAGATGCAGAGAAAGCATTTGACAAAATAGGGCATCCATTCCTGATCAAAACACTTCAGAGCGTAGGGATAGAGGGAATAATCCTCGACATCTTAAAAGCCTTCTAGGAAAAGTCCACAGCAAATATCATTCTCAATGGGCAGGACTTGGAGCCTTTCCCCTAAGATCAGGAACAAGACAGGGATGTCCACTCTCACCACTCCTATTCAACATAGTACTGGAAGTCCTAGCCTCAGCAATCAGACAACAAAAAGACATTAAAGGCATTCAAGTTGGCCAAAAAGTAGTCAAACTCTCCCTCTTCACCGACGACATGATACTCTACCTAGAAAACACAAAACCCTCCCCCCAGGATTGCTAGAACTCATACAGCAATTTCGTAGCGTTGCAGGATACAAAATCAATGCCCATAAATCAATGGCATTTCTATACAATAACAATGAGACTGAAGAAAGAGAAACTAAGGAGTCAATCTCATTTACAATTGCACCGAAAAGAATAAGATACCTAGGAATAAACCTAACCAAGGAGGTAAATGATCTATACCCTAAAAACTATAGAACTTCTGAAAGAAATTGAGGAAGACACCAAGAGATGGAAAAATATTCCATGCTCATGGATTGACAGAATTAATATTGTGAAAATGTCAATGTTACCCAGGCCATGTTCACATTTAATGCAATCCCTATCAAAGTACCATGAAATTTCTTCAGGGAGTTAGAACAATTTATTTTAAGATTTGTGTGGAAACAGAAAAGACCCCGAATACCCAAGGGGATTTTAAAAAGAAAACCATATCTGGGGGCATCACAATGCCAGATTTCAGGTCGTACAACAAAGCTGTGTTCACCAAGACAGTGTGGTACTGGCACAAAAGTAGACACATAGATCAATAGAACAGAATAGAGAACCCAGAAGTGGACCCCGAATTTTATGGTCAATTCATATTTGATAAAGGAGGAAAGACTATCAATTGGAAGAAAGACAGTCTCTTAAATAAATGGTGCTGGGAAAATGGATATCCACATGCAGAAGGATGAAACTAGACCACTCTCTTTCACCATACACAAAGATAAACTCAAAATGGATAAAAGATCTAAATGTGAGACAAGAGTCCATCAAAATCCTAGAGGAGAATACAGGCAACACCTTTTTGAACTTGGCCGCAGTAACTTCTTGCAAGATACATCCACGAATGTAAAAGAAACAAAAGCAAAAATGAGCTACTGTTACTTCATCAAGATAAGAAACTTTTGCACAGCAAAGGATACAGTCAACAAAACTAAAAGACAACTTACAGAATGGGAGAAGATATTTGCAAATGACGTATGAGATAAAGGGCTAGTTTCCAAGATCTATAAAGAACTTATTAAACTCAACACCAAAGAAACAAACTATTCAATCATGAAATGGGCAAAAGGCATGAAGAGAAATCTCACAGAGGAAGACATTGACATGGCCAACATGCACATGAGAAAATGCTCTGCATCACTTGCCATCAGGGAAATACAAACCAAAACCACAATGAGATACCACCTCACACTGGTGAGCATGGTGAAAATTAACAAGGCAGAAAACCACAAATGTTGGAGAGGATGCGGAGAAAAGGGAACCCTCTTACACTGTTGGTGGGAATGTGATCTGGTGCAGCCACTCTGGAAAACTGAGTGGAGGTTCCTCAAAGAGTTAAAAATAGACCTGCCCTACGACCCAGCAATGGCACAGTTGGGGATTTACCTCAAAGATTGAGATGCAATGAAATGCCGGGACACCTGCACCTTGATGTTTATGACAGCAATGTCCACAATAGCCAAAATGTGGAAGGAGGCTTGGTGTCCATCGAAAGATGAATGCATAAAGATGATGTGGTTTATGTATACAATGGAATATTACTCAGCCATTAAAAACGACAAATACCCACCATTTGCTTCAACGTGGATGAAACTGGAGGGTATTACACTGAGTGAAGTATGTCAATCAGAGAAGGACAAATAGTGTATGTTCTCATTCATTTGGGGAATATAAATAATAGTGAAAGGGAATATAAGGGAAGGGAGAAGAATTGTGTGGGAAATATCAGAATTGGAGACAGAACATAAAGACATCTAACTCTGGGAAACGAACTAGGGGTGGTAGAAGGGTAGGAGGGTGGGTGGTGGGGAGAATGGTGATGGACACTGAGGGGAGCACTTGATGGGATGAGCACTGGGCGTTCTTATGTATGTTGGTAAATTGAACACAAATAAAAAATTAATTTATTAAAAAATGTTTCATGGAAACTAATGAGAATGAAGATACAACTGTTCAAAATCTTTGGGATGCAGCACAAGCAGTCCTACGGGGGAAATACATCACAATAGAAGCCTCCATTCAAAAACTGTAAAGAACTCGAATACAAAGGTAACCTTACACATAAACTAGCTAGGGAAAAAAACAGCAGATAAATCCTACACCCAGCAGAGAAAGAGAGTTATTTAAGATTCGAGCGGAACTCAACGAAATCGAGACCAGAAGAACTGTAGAACAGATCGACAAAACCAGGAGTTGCTTCTTTGAAAAGAATAAGATACAAAAACCATTAGCCAGACTTATTAAAAAGAAGAGAGAGAAGATTCAAATTAATAAAATCATGAATGAGAAAGGAGAGATCACTACCAACACCAAGGAAATACAAACGATTTTAAAAACATATTATGAACAGCCATACGCCAATAAATTAAGCAATCTAGAAGGAATGGACGCATTCCTGGAAAGCCAGAAACTGCCAAAACTGGAACAGGAAGAAACAGAAAACCTGAACAGGCCAATAAGAAGAGAGGAAATTCAAGCAGTCATACAAAACCTCCCAAGACACAAAAGACCAGGGCCAGATGGCTTCCCAGGGGAATTCTATCAAACGTTTAAAGAAGAAACCATACCTCTCCTACTAAAGCTGTTTGGAAAGATAGAAAGAGATGGAGTACTTCCAAATTCGTTCCATGAGGCCAGCATCACCTTAATTTCAAAACCAGACAAAGACCCCACCAAAAAGGAAAATACAGACCAATAGCCCTGATGAACATGGATGCAAAAATTCTCAACAAGATACTAGCCAATAGGGATCCCTGGGTGGCGCAGCGGTTTGGCGCCTGCCTTTGGCCCAGGGCGCGATTCTGGAGACCCGGGATCGAGTCCCACATCGGGCTCCCGGTGCATGGAGCCTGCTTCTCCCTCTGCCTTTGTTTCTGGCTCTCTCTATCTCTCAGTCTTTCATGAATAAAAAAAAAAAAAGATACTAGCCAATAGGAGCCAACAGTACATTAAGAAAATTATTCACCATGAAAGAGTAGGATTTATCCCAGGGACACAAGGCTGATTCAACACTCGTCAAACAATGTGATTCATCATATCAGCAAGAGAAAAACCAAGAAGCATATGATCCTCCCATTAGATGCAGAGAAAGCATTTGACAAAATAGAGCATTCATTGCTGATGGAAACCCTTCAGAGCATAGGGATATCGGGAACATTCCTCGACATCTTAAAAGCCATCTACGAAAAGCCCACAACAAATATCATTCTCAATGGGGAAGCACTGGAAGCCTTTCCCCTAAGATAAGGAACAAGACAAGGATGTCCACTCTCACCACTCCTATTCAAAATAGTACTGGAAGTCGTAGTCTCAGCAATCAGACAAAAAAAGACATTAAAGGCATTCAAATTGGCCAAAAAGTAGTCAAACTCTCCCTCTTCACCGATGACATGATACTCTACCTAGAAAACACAAAAGCCTCCATGCCAAGATTGCTAGAACTCATACAGCAATTTGGTAGCATTGCAGGATACAAAATCAATGCCCAGAAATCAATGGCATTTCTATACACTAACAATGAGTCTGAAGAAAGAGAAATTAAGGAGTCAATCTCATTTACAATTGCACCCAAAAGCATAAGATACCTAGGAATAAACCTAACCAAGGAGGTAAAGATCGAAACCATAAACACTATAGAACGCTTCGGAAAGAAATTGAGGAAGACACAAAGAGTTGGAAATATATACCATGCTCATGGATTGGCAGAATTAATATTGTGAAAATGTCGTGTAACGCAGGGCAATGTACACGCTTAATGCAATCCCTATCAAAATACTATGGACTTTCTTTGGAGAGTTAGAACAAATTATTTCAAGATTTGTGTGGAATTAGAAAAGACCCCGAATAGCCAGGGGGATTTTAAAAAAGAAAACCATACCTGGGGGCAACACAATGCCAGATTTCAGGTTATACTACAAAACTGTGGTCATCAGGGCAGTGTGGAACTGGCACAAAAACACACATAGATCAATGGAACAGAATAGAGAACCCAGAAGTGGACCTTGAACTTTATGGTCAACTAATATTCGATAAAAGAGGAAAGACTATGCATTGGAAGAAAGACAATCTCTTCAATAGATGGTGGTAGTAAAATTGGACATCCACATGCAGAAGAATGAAACTAGACCACTCTCTTTCACCATACACAAAGATAAACTCAAAATGGATGAAAGATCTAAATGTGAGACAAGAGTCCATCAAAATCCTAGAGGAGAACACAGGCAACACCCTTTTTGAACTCGGCCTCAGTAAATTCTTGCAAGATTCATCCACAAAGGCAAAAGAAACAAAAGCAAAAATCAACTATTGTTACTTCATCAAGATAAGAAGCTTTTGCACAGCATAAATACAGTCAACAAAACTAAAAGACAACTTACAGAATGGGAGAAGATATTTGCAAATGACGTATCAGATAAAGGGCTAGTTTCCTAGATCTATAAAAAATTCTTAAAATCAACACCAAAGAAACAAACAATCCAATCATGAAATGGGCAAAAGACATGAACAGAAATCTCACAGACGAAGACATAGACATGGCCAACATGCACATGAGAAAATGCTGTGCATCACTTGCCTCAGGGAAATACAAATCAAAACTACAATGAGATACCACCTCACACCAGTGAGCATGGGGAAAATGAACAAGGCAGGAAACCACAAATTTTGGAGAGGATGCGGAGAAAAGGGAACCCTCTTACACTGTTGGTAGGAATGTGATCTGGTGCAGCCACTCTGGAAAACTGTGTGGAGGTTCCTCAAAGAGTTAAAAATAGACCTGCCCTATGACCCAGCAATTGCACTCTTGGGGATTTACCCAAAATATTCAGATGCAATGAAATGCCGGGACACCTGCACCCCAATGTTTTTAGCAAGAATGTCCATAATACCGAAACTGTGGACGGAGCCATGGTGTCCATCGAAAGATGAATGGATAAAGAAGATGTGGTTTTTGTATACAATGGAATATTACTCAGCCATTAGAAACAACAAATACCCACCATTTGCTTCTACGTGGATGGAACTGGAGGGTATTATGCTAAGTGAAGTAAGTCAATCGGAGAAGGACAAACGTATGTTCTCATTCAATTAGTTAATATAAATAACAGTGAATGGGAATATAAGGGAATGGAGAAGAAACGTGTGGGAAATATCAGAAAGGGACACAGAACATAAAGACTCCTAACTCTGAAAAAGGAACAAGGGATGCTGGAAGGGGAGGAGGGCGGCGGGCGCGGGAAAATGGGTGAAGGGCACTGAGGGGGTCCGATGCCGGGATGAGCACTGGGTGTTATTCTGTTGTTTGGTAAATTGAAGAACAATAAAAAATAAATTTATTTTAAAAAAAAGTTCAAACAACTAAATACTGATGCTGCCAACATGGGAGTACGTAAATCTAGAAACCAATTAACAACAAACATACAGGAACTCACTGATAATAATACAATGACAGGGGATTTTAAAACGTACCCATTTATGGCAATGGACCGATCGTCTATGCAGAAAATCAACAGGGGAACAATAGTCTTGACACACTGGACCACAGGGACTCAATAGATATAGTCTGAACATTTCTTCCTAAAGCAGAATACACATTCCTTTCAAGTGCACATGGGACATTCTCCAGAACAGATCATATCATGGCCCACAAATCAGCCCTCAACGGGTACAACAGGTACAAGAAGGTTGATATCACACCCTGTACATTTTCAGACCATGACTCTATGAAACTCGAAGTCGACAGTAAGAAAAAAATTGGACAGACCAAAAATACGTGGAGATTATGAACATCCTACTAGAGAATGAATGGAGCAACCAGGATATTAAAGATCAAATTTAAAACAAATGAAAATGAAAACGTTTCTCCAAACCTCTGGGATGTTGCAAAGGCAATTCTAAGAGGGAAGTACATAGCGATCCAGGCCTATCTCAAGAAACAAGAAGTCTCCAATACACAACCTAACCCTACGCCCAATAGGCTGGAAAAGGAATAGCAAACAAAGCCTAAAGCCTACAGAAGAAGGGAAAAAATACAGACGAGAGAAGAAATAAACAATGCAGAAAAAAACAAAACAGTAGAATGGAATAATGAAACTAAGAGCTGGTTCTTCAAAATAATTAATAAAATGGATCAAGACTTAGCCAGCCTTATCAACGAGAAAAGAGAAAAGACCTAAATAAATAAAATCACAAATGAGAGAAGAGAGATCACAATCAACACCAGAAAAATTAGACAATTATAAGGGAATACTATGAAAGATGATATGCTAACAAACTGGGAGTCCTGGAAGAAATGGACAAATCCTTAGAAATGTGCAAACGAGCAAAACTGAAATAGAAAAAATAGAAAATATGAACACACCCATAACTAGCAAAGAAATTGAATCAGCAAGTCACCTGGGTGCCTCAGTGTTTTAGCATCTGCTTTGGCTCATGTAATGATCCTGGGGGAATCACGCCCCACATCAGGCTCCCCACATGGTGCCTCATTTTCCCTCTGCCGATAACTCTGACTCTCTGTGTCTCTCATGAATACATAAATAAAGGTGCAGCCACTGTGGAAAACAGTCTGGAGGGTCCTCGAGAAGTTAAAAATAGGGGATCCCTGGGTGCACAGTGGTTTGGCGCCTGCCTTTCGCCCAGGGCCTGATCCTGGAGACCCGGGATCGAATCCCACGTCGGGCTCCCGGGGCATGTAGCCTGCTTCTCCCTCTATCTGTGTCTCTGCCTCTCCCTCTATCATAAAAAAATTTTTTTTAAAAGAAGTTAAAAATAGAGCTACCCTACGATTCCAAAATTGCACAGCTAGGTATTTACCCCGAGGATACAAAAGCAGTTAGTAGATTTGAAGAGGAACACGCAGCCAAGTGTTGGTAGAAGCATTTTCAACAATAGCAAAACTGTGTATACACCCCAGATGTCCATCGACAGATGAATGGGCAGAGACGATGTGGTAAATATACACACTGCGACATCACTCGGTCATCAGGAAGGATGAAATGAAGCCATTTACAATGACGTTCGAGAAGTGGAAGACACTTATGCTAAATGAACTCAGAGAAAGACAGATACCAACTACCATACAATTGCATTCACATGTGAATTTTAAGAAACCAAACAAACTGGCAAAGGGGCAGAGGGGGGCATGAGAGAAGCAAACAAAAAAAACCCACACTCTCAGTCACAGAGAATAAAGTAATCAATACCAGAGGAAGGTGGGGGGGATGGGGAATCAGGGGATGGGGATAATGGAGGTCACCTCTGACCAGTACCAGGCGTTGTATTCAAGGGTTGAATCACTATGTGGTAAACCTGAAACTATATCATACTGTGTTTACAAAGAGGAATTCAAGTAAAACTTTAAAATAATAATTGGTAGTATAGAGGAAACATGTGCGCACAAGAGATAAAATCAGAAAGGCAACTGAAAATCCAAACAGTCTTTAGAGCCACAAATCCCCTCCTTAGCTCAGCTCAGGAGAAGCCTGCCATGCCTCTTCTCACCCCAGCAGAAGCCTGGATTTTAATTCTCTGGGGAGGCCACTGACTTGGTGGCGTCAGGCTATCTTTGAACCTGAAACCTAAATAGAGGGCATAAAACTAAACTATCCAAGATGCTAGGATTCCCAGTGCAGGCACATGCCAAGACGCAAACTCTAACCATACACAGACATAACCCTAACCATACACTTAAGCCTAATGTTAAGGTCATCCTTAAACAAGAACTATCACTAATCAAAAAGCAAACACAAACCCCAAGACCGAAACACATTGACTGAACCTTCCTGCCAGCCCTCAGGGGGTAACTCCTAAACCTATTCTAAACCCTTAACTCTGACCCTTACCTTAAATCTAACCCTAACCTTAACCTCTAACCCTAACCTTATATTAATGTACTCAAATCCTAATCCTAACCTTAACCTATACACTAACCCTAACCCTCTAATACTAATCCTATCTCATACCCCAAACTGTACACTAAACTGTACCCTAAAACTAATCCCTAACCCACTGCCTAACCCTCTTACCCTTTTCCAAAACCGTACCCTGACCCTGACCTGCCCCTAACCCTAACCCCTAAACAAACACTAAACCTAACCCTAGCCCTAACCCCTATCCTAAACCTAACCCTCACCCTAACCCTAAACCTAGCCTACCTTTAACTCTAACCCCTAACCCTAAACACTAACACTAACTCACACCCTAACTTGTAACCCTAACTGCAAATCTAGCCCAACCTTATTCTAACCATAACCCAAACCCCAACTCCTAATCTCCTGCCCTAATCACTAAAGTCTAAACCCTAACCCTAACTCTAACTCCTGTCCCTAACCCATACCCCCATCGTAACTCCTAACCACTTACCCTTACCCTTATCCCTCACCCTAACCTCTAATCCATAACCATAAGCATAATGACTAACCCCTAACATGACTAACCCCTAGGCCTAACCACAAACTGCCTCCCCTCTCCTGACCGTACCATTCATTCTACCCATTCACTTACCCTATGGTTTTGAGGAGTCCCTTCTGACATGGACGAGGCCCACAATGGCACCTCCAGTGTCCTCCAGGGGGTCCTGAGGACGCCGGGCTCATGTGAGCGTGGACATGGCTCCACGTGTTCCAGAGTCATAGTCAGCGGGTCCTGAGTACGCCAGGTCTCCTGTCACTGTGGAGTATTCCTCACATCCTCTGGAAGCCTCACAGCAGTTTCTCAGGAGGCCGGGGGCTCCTGTCAGCCTGGACATGACCCATGTCCCCTAAAAACTCACCGCAAGTCCTGAGGAGGCTGTGGGTTCCTGTCAGCCTAGACGCAGCCCCATGTGTCCTGAAGCCAAAGTGCAGGCCCTGAGGAGGACGGGGGTCCTCTCAGACTAGACGTGGCCCCAGAATTTCCTCAGCCTCACCATAAGACCTGAGGAGGCTGGGGGCCTCTGTAAGAATGGCCTGGCCCCAAATCATCCCAATCATTCACAGTGGGTCCTTAGGAGGCCAGAGACTCCTGTCAGTGTGGATTCAGCATCCACATTTTTCTTAGGCCTCACCACAGGCTCTGACAAGGCTGGGGTCTTCTGTCTGCATGGACGCATCCCGATATTTCCCGATGTCTACACCGGGGGTCCTGAGGACATCAGCGTCTGGTTGTGTGGACAGGGCCCCACGTCCTGCTGAAGCGTCACCGCAGGTTCTAAGGTGGCCGGGGCTCCTGTCACTGTGGATGCGGCCCCCAGCTTCCAGAAGACTCAACTTATGTCCTGAGGGGCCCATTAGCTCCTGCAAGAGTGGTCGCAGCGCCACATGTTTCAGAAGCCTCCCCGCATGTCCTGACGTGGCCCAGGGGCTCCTGTCAGTGTGGATGCGGGCCCACATCTTACTGAAGCCTCCACGTGGGTCCTGAGGCAGCCCAGGGGCTCCTCTCAGGGTGGGTGTGGGCCAACTATTTCCTGAAGCCTCCTGGGAGGTCCTGAAGCGGTCCAGGGGCTCCTGTCAGGGTGGATGTGGACCCACATCTTCCTGAAGCTTCACCGTGTGTCGTGAGGAGACTGGGACTTCTGTCAGCGTGAACGCTGAGCAATATCCCCCTGAAGACTCCCCACAGGCTCTGAGGAGGCTGTGCTCATCAGCGTGGATATGTCCCCCCGTCTTCTTCAGGTCTCCCCAGCACAGGCTGGCTCCTGTTACTGGAGGCAGAGGAGGCCTACTGCGCATGAGTGCCCCCTGAACAGTGCCTGGGCTCGGGCGCCCCCTGCGGGATGCTCAGATGCTACAGGAGGCTGTGCAGGAGGCACCTGCCCATCCCTGGGCCCACCTCTGCCTCCTTCCAGGCTCCAGCTGGGGCCTGTTAGCTTCGGAAACATCTCACTGAAAAGGAGCCCAACACCCGGGTTCCTCAAAAATACTTAAGGAGAAGGAATTGGAGCCCAAAAAGCGAAATGAAATGTGGACCAGACTTTTACCACGTCCTGTAAAACTCACTCAACCCTCTTCCACTGTGGGCGGGACAGCAGGCTGGTGCAGCAGCCCTGGAAATAGTGTGGAGGCCCCTCAGGAAGTTACAAATAGAGCCGCCCTGCGACCAGCAGGTGCATGGCCTGGAGCTCACTCCGAAGATCAGATGCAGTGAGACTCGGGACACCAGCACCCCAAAGTCCACAGCAGACGTGTCCACAGTAGTCACATTGTGGGAGGAGCCTCGGTGCCCTCTGACTGATGATGGATAAAGAGATTAGGAAATAGTTGATGGTCATAGAGAGAGGAATGGCACTCAGCTATCAAAGAGAAGGAAATTTTGCCATTTGCAATGACGTGGATAGAAGTAGAGGGATCATCTTAAGTAAAATAGGTCAGTCAGAAAAGAGAATGACCGTGTGGTGTCATTCATAGGTGGAATTAAAGAAGCAAAGCAGATGAACATCTGTGAAGGGAAGGAAAAACAAATAAGATGAAAACAGATGCAGGGAATACAGACTCATATATAGGAAACAAACTGTCGCTGCAAGGGAGGGGACAAGGGAGGGGATAACAGGGGACCAGCATGAAGGAGGGCACATGATGTCACGAGGACTGCTGTTAGCTCCAACTGGTGAATCCCTGAATTCATCCTCTGAAATTATAATACACTATATGTTAATTAATTGGGTTGAAATTAAATTAAGTTAAAAAATCATTTGTATCAGAGCACGTTTCCAACTGGACTTTCTGTTCTGCTCCTTCAGCTTATGCTGGGACCACCCTCGTGGGTCTGGTTTGTTTACGTAGGCATCAGGCCTCGTCCATGGACCAGCCCTGGGCTAGAACTCACGGCCCCGAGATCAGGACCGGAGGTGAGGTCAAGAGTCAGACGCTTAACCAACGGAGCCAGGCGGAGTCCTGAAGACAACACTGCTTTATCATTTGTCTCTGTGACATCGTTTGTTTTATTATTTTTTTAAAATATTTTTTAAATTTTTTAATTAACTTATAGTCAGAGAGAGAGACAGAGACACAGGCAGAGGGAGAAGCAAGCTCCATGCACTGGGAGCCCGACGTGGAATTCGATCCCGGGTCTCCATGTTCGCGCCCTGGGCCAAAGGCAGGCGCCAAAACGCTGCGCCACCCAGGGATCCCTGTGACATCGTTTGAAATAGGAAAGTGCTGCGTCCCACTCTGTCCTGCTTCTACAATACTGATTTGCTCTCTGGGGTCATTTGTGGGGGCTGTTGGATGTTTTGGGGTTTTTTTTCCTATGTATAGGATCTGCCACCATGACTTGACAGGAATGACATTGAAATTGAGGGTGGCTTCAGGAACTGCGGACATTTTCACAAGATGAGGCTCCAAACCAATGAGCCCAGGACGGCCTCCCAGAGCCTAGTGTGGCTCAGTGCACAAGTCTTGTGCTCCTTTGGTACAGTCTCATTATTTATTCTCTGTGATGCTCCTGAGAAGGGATTCACGTCCGTCATTTCCTTCCTGATTGCTCATTGTCTGGACACAGCAAGCCCGACAATAGAATAAACTCTGAGCCCAGGCCAAGGGCAGGAAGCCCCTATTAGAAAAGATCCACTGCCCTTGAAGGCCCATGTCAAAATGTAAACAGAACTTGAGGAATTGCTCCAGCCCTTCTGGAGGTCCCGGAGACCAGCCCTTAAAACTAAGCAAAAACCCACCTTGGGGTCCAATTCCCTGCTCCGCTGTGTCAGGTATACTTGGACAAAAGATTGAGCTTGAAAATAGTCCCTCGTGTGTTTGCATCGGAATTGGCTTCTCGGTGGTTTCTCAGATTCGCAATCTTGGGCACAACAGTCTGAGATAAAAAAACAAAACCAAAAGAAGCTCGGACGCGGGCAGAGAGAAAGCAGGGTTCTGAGAGAAGTGGCGGAGACCCGGGGGCTTGGGGAATCTTCTATGGAGGACATGCAGACTGGGGGGCGGAATGCTCAGCCCCAGAGCCAGAGGACCCAGAGACCCCACCCGCATACCGCCCATCAGTGTCGAGTCTCAGGGAGCAGCACAACACTGCCCACTGGAGGCCAGAAGTGCTGACGCCCACCCCGCCTCTGACCCCTCAGGTGCATCTCCCAGGCAGATGTGCACCTGACAATCAGCGCCATGGCCAATCTCCAAACCAGCACAGACCACTCGCTGCCAACAAGGTGTCGGACCACAGAGGCTGTAAAGATTCAGCTCTATCTGGAAAGTATGGTCTAGTTTCCTTTGTACTTTCTCCTTTATTGTCATTTATTTTCTTTGATTGTATTTTATAAATTGCCTTATTTTATTTTTATGTATATACCTTATATATTTCTTATTTTTAGTTTCATGGTACTTTAATTTTGTTTCTTATTTTGGGATTTAGAATCTTTTAACAACCAGGCCAAAATAATCTGGTGGTTTTTTGGGTGGGCAGTTTTTATTGTTTTTCTTTTTCTTCCTTCTTTCTTTTCTTCGAAAAAATAAAGAGATGGAAAAATTCGCCTCCATAAAATAACATGAGGTAGTACTCACAGCCAGGAAGTCCATCAATACAAATAAATGATGTCTAACTACAGTTTAAAACAATGATTATAAAGATAGCAGGTGGGCTGGAAAAAGAGCACAGAAGATAACTAGAGAATCCCTTACTGTAGGAATAAAAGAACTAAAATCTAGTCAGGCCAACGTTAAAAATGCTATAACTGAGATGCAGTCCCAAGTGGAAGCCTTAAAAACAAGGAAGTTTATGGACCACAAACGCAGACTTGGAAACTCAGCCACTTATTAAAACAATAGCATTCATATCATGGGAGACTCAGAAGACGAAGAGAGTGAAAAGGTGGGCCTTGCTCAGCCATTAGAAATGACAAATAACCACCATATCCTTCAACGTGGATGGAACTGGAAGGTATTATGCTGAGCGAAGTAAGTTAATCAGAGAAGAACAAATATTGTATGTTCTCATTCACTTGGGGGATATAGACAATAGTGAAAGGGAATATAAGGGAAGGGAGATGAAATGTAGGGGAAATATCAGAAAGGGAGACAGAACATAAAGACTCCTAAATCTGGGAAACGAACTAGGGGTGATGGAAGGGGAGGAGGGCAGGGGTGGGGGTGAATGTGTGATGGGCACTGAGGGGGGCACTTGACGGAATGAGCACTGGGTGTTATTCTGTATGTTGGCAAATTGAACACCAATAAAAAGTAAATTTATTATTAAGAAAGAAAGAAAGAAAGAAAGAAAGAAAGAAAGAAAGAAAGAAAGAAAGAAAGAAAGAAGGAAAGAAGGAAAGAAAGAAAGGCACCTGGGTGGCTCAGTCTGTTAAGCTTCTGCCTTAGGGTCGGATCATGATCCAGGTCCAAGGAAGGCTCCCTGTTCAGCAGGGAACCTGCTTCTCCCTCTCCCTCTGCCCCTCTAGCACATGTTTTTCACTCCTCTCTCTCTCAAATAAATAAATAGCATCTTTGAAAAAGAAATAAACAAACCCAGAGGGAAAAGAAATCTCCCATGTAGAAGATTTTCAAACAATTTGTGCAGACATTCCACCGTCAAGTTCATCAGCATGCTTCCCACTCTTATGTTTGGAATACACATAGTAACTTCCTTTTACAAAATATAATATGAAAAACTTAAAACAATAATGATAATATAATAATAATAATAATAGTAGTAGTAATAATAATAATAATAAAGAATCACTTTACTACAGAGAAATCTGACAAACACTACCTCAGCAAGATGATCAGATCGATACCAAGACTGATAAATCATGTTGATAGTATCTAACCTTTATATGATATAATAAAAATAGCAGTATATCTCTGTATATAATCCACAAAAACAGTTCAATCATGAGATAAACAACAGACATGTCCCAACTGAGGGAAATTTTACAAAATACTCTACTTCTCAAAGTGTTCCAGTTCAACAACAACAAGGAAAGGCTGAAAGACTGTCACAATCCAGAGGAGCTTAAGAAAACATGAGCACAAATGGAGTGTGATATGAGGAATGGAGACTTAGCAAAAACTAAGGAAATCTGAATAAAGTATGGTCTTTGGTTATTGGAAAAATTTTAATATTGATTCATTAGCTAATATTTGTACCGTACTGATATAAGATATCAATAATTGGAGAAATTGAGTGCAAGTGCATGAGAATTCTCTGTACTATCTTCTCAATTTCCCTATGAAGCTTTGTTTTCTTTCTAAGAAATAAGATTTAATTTGAAAATTGACTTAAATGAATCAGGCTCCAGTGTGAAGACATTTTAAGAATCATTGAATTAACTTTTGCCTTATTCTTAAAGATTTCCTTCGATGGGAACATAGTAAGAATTTTATATCAGAAGGAAAGAAAAACACTTATGAACACGTATAATGCCTCTTCAACCTGAAAAGCAGGAAAGGATAATAAATAGCAAAAATCAGATAAAAATACTTCTAGTATAATAGACACCATTTGCAAGTGCATTTAAAATTAGCATGTATAACAATTATTTCCTTGACATTTGTCTTCCAAAGAGTTCACAGTAGGAATCCCTGGGTGGCGCAGCGGTCTGGCGCCTGCCTTTGGCCCAGGGCGCGATCCTGGAGACCCGGGATCGGATCCCACGTCGGGCTCCCGGTGCATGGAGCCTGCTTCTCCTCTGCCTGTGTCTCTGCCTCATTCTCTCTCTCTCTGTGACTATCACAAATAAATAAAAATTTAAAAAAAATTTTCAAAGGGTTCACAGTGTTTCAGTGTCAGTTGAAACAGGGGAAGAATCTCAGGGAAGAATCCTTCACTTAATAATAGGACCATTGGTACTAATGTCTCTCAATTATTTCCAAATCCATAACGATTCATTTCCTGATGAATGACTGAGCTGTGAATAAATAGATGAGAAAGCCTCATCCCTCTGAATTACTTGTGTCAGAATATTTTAAACATTGTACTATGGATAGTAAATTATCCTTATTTACAGGAAATACGTCTCAGATTAGAATCTGAGAAATCAGATGGGCAGAGAAAAAATGCTTTAAATCGCTCCTCAAGTTTTAAAGACAAAGGAGAACTTTTCTATGTACAAAGTCAGTTGTCAAGATATCCTTAGGGAATAAGATTCTGCAGCATCTAATCCTGCTGCACTGCCGGGACGCCCGCGCCCCAGGTCTTCCTGATCCCAAATCCCTGGGCCTGTCGCCGAACACAGGCTGCCAGGCTGAGGTCATTTGCAATGTCTCTCTTAGGAGCTCCAGGGAGGGGGGCATGAGCTAGATAGGACAGGACAGGAGGCGTGGAGGCCGAGAAAATTATGGCCATTCTACTTAAGTTCAGTATTAGCACACGTCCAGCAATCCCAGGCCCCTGTGAAGAAGAGCTGAAATTTGCATTACTTCAGTTACTGGAATAAAACAAAAGTTGACAGCTTAATGTCTTAGAAAGCCCCCAATAGAATAAAAACCGAGCCGAAGCCAAGGGCTGGAAGCCCCAATTAGAATGAGAACTCAATGCCCTTGAAGGACCCATATCAAAATGTAAACAGAACTTGAGGAATTGCTCCAGCCCTTCTGGAGGTCCCTGAGACCAGCCCTTAAAACTAAGCTAAAACCCTCCTCGGGGTCCAAGTCCCTGCTCCACTGTGTGGGGTATACCTGGACCCTTGCTTGAGTTTGTAAAACAACCCACGAGTGTTTGCATAAGTGTCGGCTCCTTAGTGGTTTCTCGGATTCGCAATCTTGGACACAACACCCGAATGACCGCTCCCCACCTGGACTGACCTCCTGTCCCCTCCCACCCAGGCTGACCCTCAGTCACCTCCCCACCCACCACAGCTGGGCACAGGCCCTCACACAGTTCCATGGGCACGGTGGGCACTCCCGCCGTCCCCGGCCTCCCAGGCAATGGAAGGAGGTTTCGGCAGGACACACTCCCATGGTGGCCCCAGGGCTCCCTGCCCAGGAGAGCACCTGGTGACAGGTCGGGGTCTGTGTCCCTGATGCCAGCTACTCCTCCCAGGTTTTCCCGCAGGAAATGAGAGGAGGACCTGGTCTCCTCCAGGGACATCACGCAGGTGGACCTGGACGTCAACAGGATGTGCAGCAGTCACATCATATTTTGGGACTACTACGGGGTAGGGTGAGGTTGAGGGGCTAGGGGGGATCAAGACCCAGTGGAGGACCGGGGGATTCTGGGTAGGGAAAATGGGGATTCTGAGTCGGGGGGCAGAACGCAGCCAACAACACACCACTCCATGGTAGGGTGTTGGGGATGACCTCTGTGCCCCCACCCCCGGGGCCTCGGACATGAGGAGGCCACTAGGATGGGGTCTCCAGGGCTTGCCATGGGAGCTGAACCCCAAAGGGGAGAGGGACGGTCCTCTGAGTAGCAGGAGATGAGGTGGGGGAAGTGGGGGGCAGGAACTAGACCTGGTGGCCAGGCGGCATGGCCACGGCTGGACCAGGACACACATTGATTCCATGAGGGTCGGACGGGTCAGAGTGACACCCACTCTCGGTGATTTATATATTTCTAAGTTTTATGCATTTAATTTGAGACATTTTGCAATTAGAAAACACACATAGTATGATGAACCCCAGATAATGCCCCCGGTCCAGCCAGGGTCCTGCAATGACCACACCCCGCCCCAGGGACAGGTGTCTCAGCAAACCCCAGACTGGAGTTGCCTTTAAGTGTAGACGTCTCCTTGTGCATCTTAGAGGAAGGGGATGCCCTGTGTCCGCAGGCCCGCCATGATATCCCCCTCATTCCCCACTCCCACTCCATCCCCCTACATCATCATTCCCCATGGCATCCCACCTACACCACCCGACTCAAACCCACACAGCCCCACACAATCCCCACCCACAGTATACCCCGACACGATGTCCCCATACCATCCACCCCCACACCATGAGCCCCCATCAAGGACCTGGTGCAGGTTCCCCCATGTGGGACATGCTCAGCCTCCCCGAGGATCTCTCGATACCCTACTCCCATCAGAAGCCTGGGGGTCCCATAGAGTACCTAGGGGTTGCAGGGAGGAGCGAAGACAAGGAGCCCCCAACAAGGTGTGTGCAGGTGAGTGGTGCAGAGGATGCACTGTCCCTCCTGGAGGGCGGCACACCCTTTACAGGACACCAGCCCATAACCCAGGGGGATCTGGGCTGGCCTGGCCCCAGGCTCTGTGAAGGTGGGGGTGATTTCAGACCCCACCGCAGGCCCAACAAAAAGACTAATGGGATCCAGCCCCCCATGGCCCTGTCCAGCCCTGGATTCTGTCGCTACACTGAGCGAGCCTTCTCACAGCTGGATGTGGCCTCCTGGGCCCTGGGGGTGCCCCACAGATCCAGATAGCTGACCTAGGGCAGCCCTGGGGATCCCGGGACACCCAAGGTTGGGGAGAGCAGAGGTAGGCCGGTGGACCTTACCCGCACCCACACCAGAAGGCAGGCTCCTGCAGGTGCTGAGGCCACAGGAGACCCATGACCAGGGTCCACCTGCCCTGTGGGGACCCAGCGCAGGAACCCATGAGCTGCAGGTCAAGGTCAGCTCTGCTGTCCTCACAACCGTCTCTCATGCTGAAACCTCAGGACACACGCCCCCACCCGGAGTCCACACATGCTCCCCGGTGGGGGACTCCAGCACTTGCCCCGCATCCATGTGATTCTTGCCCTCCCCTAAAGGACAGGGTGGTCTCCCTTCCCAGGGGAAGGCATGCACCCTCGACTCTGAGCCCGTTTGCTGTAGAATGTCAATAAAGTATTGTGGTGTGAAAATGCACAGCCAGCCCGTTTCTGTGTCTCCCAGAACTCTGTGTATGGGGCGTGGAGAGACCCCCAGAGAGGAGGAGGGGGCACCACCCAGGCCCCAACAGCCCCTGCATGGGCACTGCAAGGCACAGCTGACGTCCCCACGTGCCTTCCAGGGGCGGCCAGATGTCAGGGTCAGGACCCCACACACTATACTTGGACTCAGCCTGTGCCCCATGGGCCAGGAGGGCCTGGGACAGAGTGACAGCCAGGGAGCCTCAGGTCACCAGGGTCTGTGAAAAGCGACCTGGGATGTCTGTGCTCCCTCTGTCCAGGGGGCCGAGGCTGGCCCGGTTCAGGGGCATGTACTCCCCTCCCTGCATCCCCGTGCCAGTGTGCCTGGGGCACTGAAGGCCTGTGGGGCGCTCAGAGTGGCCGTGGAAGGGACGTCAGGACAGCAGGCCCTTGTGTTGTGCCCAAGACTGCGAATCTGAGTAACCACCGATGAGCTGACACCAATGCAAACTCCTGAGGGTTTCTCTACAAGCTGTAGCTTGGGTCCAAGTGCACCCGACACAGCGGAGCAGAGACTTGAACCCCGAGACTAAGAGGCATAGCAGTTTTATAGGGGCAGTGGACCGTGGGATATGCAGAAATTTGCAGTCATGTTGGTCCACACGCAAGTGGCTGATTGAATTACACCTTACCCTATAGTATCCACTTGAGCTAGCCTATTACTTTGGTCAGAATTGGCTCACAGTTCTGGGGGACACAAAGCAGGGTTACATTGTTATGAGCCAATTTCCAATTAGGGTGTGCCCAGCTGTTTGACTTGGGTGGGGCAGCACCTTAAGCCATAAGCAGGTCATGTGGGGGTCAGAGGGGAGGTGGCGGGTGTAGCACAAAATGGAATCAGTCCTGCTCTGCTTGTCCAGGGGTAGGGGATTTTTATTAAATTTCCTGTGTCCCAACTTGCAGCTCATCCACCTGGACAATGCTCACCAGGTAGACTCAGCGTGTACACCTTGTGGTGCTGGATGTCTCACACGAGCGTGTGGATGGCACCCTCCTTGCCCTAGTGAGTAAGGGCTGGGTGAGCATGGGGCTCGGCCTGAAAGCCAGGCAGCACAGGGGACCAAAGAACCCCAGCCCCGTCCCCACCCCGACCTCCACACACAGGCAGC
This sequence comes from Canis lupus baileyi, assembly GCF_048164855.1. Lineage (NCBI taxonomy): Eukaryota > Metazoa > Chordata > Mammalia > Carnivora > Canidae > Canis > Canis lupus. The sequence goes on along the minus strand of NC_132872.1, from coordinate 33,452,619 downwards.
CCCAGGGCTCCCCGCCATGGGTACCCGACTCCTCAGGAGCTCCCCCCAGGGTTGCCCTTAGGTCTGACTCCCTGCTGGAGAGGCATCGGCGAGAAGAGAAACAGCTGGTGCTCGGCGAGACCCACTGTCGTACATGGGGTTGGCCGAGCCCGTCCTTCCATCTCAGCTGAACCTCTAGCTGAAATTCACTGCAGGAGCGAGCCCCGGGTCAGCCAGGAGAGCCCAGCTAGCCACCCAGTGCCAGCACCAGAAATGATGTTGTACCAACCATTTCGGTGTTTGGGTTACGCAGCCAGAGGATCCGATAGCTACACGTGATAGATTCATGTGATAGACACACACACACCCCACAAGGAACAAAAGTCAGAATCACCCCAATGCTGTCAAACAGCAGCTGGATGGTTACATACATGACACCGTGGTCCCCAATAGGATACATGGAAGACGCTATAAACCTACGACTGCAGAGGTGCTGGAGGCACGGAGATGTGCCTGCTGGGTTCCAAAAAGGAGCGCAGAGGGGCAGGAAGCATCCTACAGAGGCGGTCCCCTTAGGAAAGGACACCAGGTCCCAGTGAAGGCTAAGGATGGTGAAATCTGTCCTCCTCCCTTTCAGCTTCTGGTTTTCCTCCTAAATGCCATTTTCCTCAGTCATACGAGCAAAAATTTATTTTATGTTTTTAACTTTCTTTTTATTGGAGTCCAATTTGAATGAATTCATTCTTCAGGAAGTGTGTCATTCAGGAGAGAAGGAGAGAGAAAGATTTTGCCTGACAGGCAGCGTATAAAGGAGTTCATGACCGCTAAACCAGTCCAGTAAGCAATTTTAAGAGGGACTCTTCTAGTGGGGGAAAAAAAGATACCAAAAGCAACAAAGACTAGAAAGGACCAGAGAACGTCACCAGAAACACCAACTCTACCACTGACAACAAGGCACAAGTTCATATCTTTGAATAAGCACACTGAATGCTGATACTAAATGCTCCAATCAAAAGATATAGGGTGTCAGAGTGGCTTAAAACACAGGATCCGGGATGCCTTGGTGGCTCAGAGGTTGAGTTCTGCCTTTGACTCAGGGTGTGATCCTGGAGTCTGGGATCGAGTCCCATATTGTGTTCCTGGTGGGGAGTCTGCTTCTCTCTCTGCCTAATTTTCTGCCTCTCTCTCTCTCTCTCTCTCTCTCATGCTCTCAAAAATAAAATTGTTATTAAAAAAACAAGATCCATCAGTAAGCTGCCTACTAGAGGCTCACGTTAGACCTATAGACACCAGCATATTGAAAGTCAGGGAATGGAAAATCCTCTATCACACTAATTGTTATGAAAAGAAAGTTGTAGGACCAATACTTATATAAGACAAACTAGATTTGAAACCAAACCCTGGGGGACACCTGGTGGCTCAGTGGTTGAGCATCTGCCTTCGGCTCAGGGGTTGATACTGGGATCTCAGGATCGAGTCCCACATTGGCATCCTTTGGGGAGCCTGTCTCTCCCTCTGCCTATGTTTCTGCCTCTGCTCCTCTGTGTATCTCTCATGAATAAATAAATAAAATATTTAAATCTCAAAAAGAAAGAACAAATAATGTAAGAAGAGATGAAGGAGGGCATTATTTCATAATTAAAAAGACTCTCTATCAGAATCAAACAAATAAATATTTATTCTGCCAACATGGCAGTACCTAAATATGGAACCCAATTACCAATAAACATACAGGAACTCACTGATAATGATACAATGACAGGGGATTTTAAAACCTACCCAGTAATGGCAAGGACTGATCGTCTATGCAGAAAATCAACAGGGGAACAATAGCCTAGACACACTGGACCACAGGGACTCAACAGATATAGTCTGAACATTTCTTCCGAAAGCAGAATACACATTCCTTTCAAGTGCACATGGGACATTCTCCAGAACAGATCATATCATGGCCACAAATCAGCCCTCAACAGGTACAACAGGTACAAGAATGTTGATATCACACCCTGTACCTTTTCGGAGCATGATGCTATGAAACTCGAAGTCGACAGTAAGAAAAAATTTGGACAGACCTAAAATACGTGGAGATTATGAACATCCTACTAGAGAATGAATGGAGCAACCAGGAAATTAAAGAGGAAATTTAAAACAAATGAAAATGAAAACATGTTTCTCCAAACCTCTGGGATGTAGAAAAGGCAGTCCAAAGAGGAAAGTACAAAAAAAAAAAAAAAAAACAAAAAAACAAAAAAAAAAACAAAAACAAACAAAGAGGAAAGTACATAGCAATACAGGCCTACCTCAAGAAACAAGAAGTCTCCAATACACAGCTTAACCCTACACCTAAAGGAGCTGGAAAAGGAATAGCAAACAAATCCTAAAGCCTACAGAAGAAGGGAAAAAATAAAGATGAGAGCAGAAATAAACAATACAGAAATAAAAAACATTAGAATGGAATAACGAATCTAAGAGCTATTTCTTCAAAATAATTAATAAAATGGATCAAACCCTATCCAGCCTTAGGAATGAGAAAAGAGAAAAGAACTAAATGAATAAAATCACAGAAGAGAGAAGAGTGATCACAATCAACACCAGAAAAATAAGACAATTATAAGGGAATACTATGAAAGATTATATGCTAACAAACTGGGATACCTGGAAGAAATGGACAAATCCCTAGAAATGTGCAAACGAGCAAAACTGAAATATGAAGAAATAGAAAATATAAACAGACCCATAACTAGCAAAGGAATTGAATCAGCAAGGCACATGGGTGCCTCAGTGGTTGAGGATGTGCTTTGGCTCAGGTCATGATCCCAGGATCCTGGTGGATCAAGTCCCACATGAGCCTCCCCACATAGAGCCTCATTTTTCCTCTGCCTATATCTCTGCCTCTCTGCATCTCGCATGAATCCATAAATAAAATCTTTAAAAAAGAAAAAAGATAAAAAGATGAGAAAGGACCCAAATAAAATCACAGATGAGAAAAGAAAAATAACAACCAACACTACAGAAATACAAACGATAATAAGAGAATATGATGAAAAAGTATATGCCAGCAACCTAGAAGCTAGAAGAAATAGATCAATTCCTGGAAATATATAACATAGCAAAAAGGAGAAATGAAGAAATAAGAAACTTGAACAGACAAATAACCAGCAAAGATATTGAATCAGCACTCAAGAATCTCCCAACAGGAGACGCTTAGATCAATAGAACAGAATGCAAAGCCGAAACAAGATACAAACCTGTAACTCTATGATCCATTAATGGACAACAAGGCAGGAAGGAATATCCAATGGCACAAAGACAGTCTCTTCAACAAACCCTAACCTGACCCCAGGATAAGAACAAATGGTGTTGGGAAAACCAGGCAGCCACATGCAGAAGAATGAAACTGGACCACTTTCTTACACAATATATATAAAAAATAAATTCAAAATGGATGAAAGACCTAAATGTGAGACCTGAAACCATACAAAGAAGAAAAGATAGGCAGGAACATCTTTGACGTTGGCCATTGGATCTTCTTTCTAGATATGCCTCTGAGTTGAGGGAAACAAAAGCAAAAATACTATTGGGACTTCATCAAATTCAAAGCTTCTGCAAATTGAATGACACAACCAACGCTAAAAGGCAACATACAAAATGAAACGAGATATTTGTAAACAACACATCCAATAAAGAGTTAGTATGCAAAATACGTAAAGCAAATATAAATCTCAGCATCCTAAACACAAATTATCCAACTGCAGATGGGCAGAAGACATTAATGGACTTTTCTCTGACAAGACATCCAGATGGCCACCAGACACCGAAAGACACTCAGCGTCACCCACCATCAGGGAAATGCAAATCAAAACCACAATAAGATGTCACCTGACAGCCATCAGAATGGCTAAAATTAACAAGAGAAGAAACAACAGGTGTTGTTGAGGCTTTGGAGAAAGGGTAGCCCCCTTACACTCCTGGTGGGCATGCGAACAGGTGCAGCCACTGTGGAAAACACTGTGGAGGGTCCTCGAGAAGTTAAAAATAAGGGATCCCTGGGTGGCGCACTGGTTTGGCACCTGCCTTTGGCCCATGTCGCGATCCTGGAGACCCGGGATCGAATCCCACATCGGACTCACAGTGCATGGAGCCTGCTTCTCCCTCTGCCTGTGTCTCTGCCTCTCTCTCCGTGACTATCATAAAAAAAAAAATAAAAAGAGAAGTTAAAAATAGAGCTACACTACGATTCCAAAATTGCAGAGCTAGGTATTTACCCCAAGGATACAAAAGTCATTTAGTAGATTCCAAGAGGGACACGTAGCCCAGTGTTTGTAGCAGCATTATAAACAACAGCCAAACTGTGGATACAGCACAGATGTCCATTGGCAGATGAATGGGCAGAAAGATGTGGTAAATATACACACTGCGACATCACTCAGTCATCAGAAGGGATGAAATGAAGCCATTTACAATGACGTGGGAGAAGTGGAAAGGACTTATGCTAAATGAACTCAGTCAGTCATAGAAAGACAGATACCAAATACCATACAATTGCATTCACATGTGAATATTAGGAAACTAAAAAAACTGGCAAAGGGGCAGAGTGGGGATGAGAGAAGCAAACAAAAAAACACACTCTTAACCACAGAGAATAAAGTAATAAATACCAGAGAAAGGTGGGGCGGATGAGGAATCAGGGGATGGGGATAGTGGAGGGCACCTGTGACCAGTACCAGGCGTTGTATCCAAGGGTTGAATCACTATGTGTAAACCTGAAACTATATCATACTGTTTTTACAAAGAGGACTTCAAGTAAAACTTTAAAATTATAATTGGTAGTATTGATGAAACATGTACACACTAGAGATAAAATCAGAAAGGCAACTGAAAATCCAAATAAAGAGTATTTAGAGCCACAAAACCCCTCTTTACCTCAGCTCGGGAGAAGACTGCCATGCCTATTATCACCCAAGTAAAAGCCTGGATTTTGATTCTCTGGGGAGGCCACTGACTTGGTGGAGTCAGGCTATCTTTGAACCCAAAACCTAAATAGAGTGCATAAAACTAAACTGCCCAAGATACTAGGAGTCCCAGTGCAAGCACATGCCAAGACCCACACTAACCATACACAGACATAACCCTAACCCTACACTTAATCCTAATGTTAACCTAACCCTTAAACAAGACCTATCACTAGTCGAAAACCAAACACAAACCCCAAGACCGAAACTCATTCACTGAACCTTCCTGCCAACCCTCACCCTAACTCCTAAACATCGGTAGACCTAAACTTAGGTTTCCTTAACCCTGAACCCTACGTTAAATCTAACCTGAACCCGAACCTCTAACCGTACGTAACCTTAAAATAAGGTATTCAAATCCTATTCCTAATCTTAACCTGTACCTTAACACTAACCCTCTAATACTAATCCTATCTCATACCCCAAACTGTACCCTAACCCGTACGCTAAAACCAACCGCTAATACACACCCTAACCCTATATCTGACCCTTTTCCAAAACCGTACCCTGACCCTGACCCTGACCTGACCCTAACCCTAACCCCTAACCAGACCTTAACCCTAACCCTAACCCCTATCCTAATCCTAACCCTCGCCCTAACCCTAAACCTAGCCCTAGCTTTAACTCTAACCCTTAACTCAAACCCCTAACTCTAACCCCTAACCATAATTCACACCCTAACCCCTAACCCTCACTGCAAACCTAAGCTCAACCCTAACTCTAACCATAACACTAACCCCAACTCCGAACCTCCTGCCCTAATCCCTAAAGCCTAAACCCTAACCCTAACACCAAATCCTGTCCCTAGCCCTAACCCACATCCTAACTCCTAACCACTGACCCTTACCCTTATCCCTCACCCTAACCTCTAATCCATAACCATAAGCATAATCACTAACACCTAACATCTAACGTAAGGCTAACCACCAATTGCCTCCCCTCCCCTGACCCAACCATTCATTCTACCCATTCACTTACTCTGTGATTCTGAGGAGTCCCTTCTGATATGGACGTGGCCCCCAATGGCACCTCCAGAGTCCTCCAGGGGGTTGAGGAAACCGGGCTCCTGTGAGTGTGCACGTGGCCCCATGTGTTCGTGAGCCATAGTCAGTGGGTCCTGAAGACGCCGGGTCTCCTGTCACTGTGGACTATGCTTCACATCCTCTGGAAGCCTCACAGCAGGTCTTCAGGAGGCCGGGGGCTTCTGTCAGCCTGGACATGGCCCCACGCCACCCAGAACACTCACTGTGGGTCCTGAGGAGGCTGTGGGCTCCTGTCAGCAAAGACCCAGCCTCATATATCCCAAAGCCAAAGTGCAAGTCCTGAGGACAACGGGGGTCTTGTCAGTGTTGAGGTGGACCCACATTTTCCTCAAGCCTCACCATAAGCCCTGAGGAGGCTGGGGGCTCCTGTCAGCATGGACGGGCCCCAAATATTCCCAAAACTTCACAGTGCATCCTGAGGAGGCCAGAGATTCCTGTCAGTGTGGATGCAGCACCCACATCTTTCTTAGGCCTCACCAGAGGCCCTGACAAGGCTGGGCTCTTCTGTCCGCATGGACGCATCCCCATATTTCCCGAAGACTACACCAGGGGTCCTGAGGAATTCAGCGTCCTGTTGTGTGGACGTTACCACACATACTCCCGAATTGTCACCAATGGATCTAGGAGGCCGTGGCTCCTGTCATCCTGAATGGGGCCTCCATCTTCCAGAAGCCTCAATTTATATCCTGAGGGGCCTGGGAGTTCCTGCCAGAGTGGACGCGGTGCCACATCTTCCTGAAGTCTCCCCGCGGGTCCTGAGGCGACCCAGGGGCTCCTGTCAGCCTGGATGCGGGCCCACAATTTCCTGAAGCCTCCACGTGGGTCCTGAGGCAACCAAGTGCTCCTGTCAGCGTGGACGCGGTGCCACATCTTCCTGAAGCCTCCCCGCACGTCCTGAGGTGGCCCACGGTCTCCTGTCAGCATGGATGCGGGCCCACAATATCTTGAAGCCTTCCCGCGAGTCCTGAGGCAGCCCAGGGTCTCCTATCAGGGTGTATGCGGGCCCACATCTTCCAGAAGCCTCACTGTGGGTCCTGAGGAGACCCGGGCTCCTGTCAGCGTGAACGCAACCCAATGTCCCCCTTTAGACTCCCTGAGCGACCTGAGGAGGCTGCGGCTCATCAGGGTCGATGCATCCCTATGTCCTCCTCAGGCCTCCCCAGCACAGGCTGTTAATGCAGGCAGAGGAGGCCTACTGCACATGCGGGTCCCCTGGGTGGGGCCTGGTCTCCGGCGCCCCCTTTGGGATGCTAGGCACTGCAGGAAGCTGTGTAGGAGGTGGCTTGCTGGTGCACCGGGCGGCACCTGCCTCCTTCCAGGCTCCAGCTGTGGCCTGTTAGCATCGGAAATGTCTCACTGAAATGGAGCCCAACACCCGGCTTCCCCAGAAATACTTAAGGACAAGGAGTTGGAGCCCACAGACCGGAAAATGAAATGTGGACCAGACTTTGAGCAAGTCCTGTAAAACTCACTCAACCCTCTTCCACTGTGGGTGGGAACGCGGGCTGGTGCAGCCGCCCTGGAAACAGTGTGGAGGCTCCTCAGGAAGGTACAAATAGAGCCGCCCTGCGACCAGAAGGTGCAGGGACAGGAGCTGACTTCGAAGATACAGATGCAGTGAGACTCAGGACACCTGTACCCCAATGTCCACAACAGCCGTGTCCACAGTAGTCACACTGTGTGAGGAGTCTCGGTGCCCTCAGGCAGATGATGTATATAGAGGATGGGAGATAGATGATGGTCATAGAGAGAGGAATGCTACGTACTCAGCTATCTAGATATCAATTAGATATGTGGTGAACAGTTAGAGATATCATATTCATATCTAGATTGCAAGCAACCTAGAACCTGGAAGAAATAGATCAATTCCTAGAAATATATAACATATCAAAAATGAAAAATGAAGAAATAAGAAACTTGAACAGACCGTTAACCAGCAGAGAAATTGAATCAGCAATCAGGGATCTCCCAACAGGAGATGCTTAGATCAATAGAACAGAATGGAAAGCCAAAACAAGATACAAACCTGTAACTCTATGATCCATTAATGGACAACAAGGCAGGAAGGAATATCCAATGGCACAAGGACAGTCTCTTCAAGAAACCCTAACCCTGACCCCAGGATAAGAACAAATGGTGTTGGGATCCCTAGGTGGCGCAGCGGTTTGGCGCCTGCCTTCGGCCTAGGGCGCGATCCTGGAGACCCGGGATCGAATCCCACATCGGGCTCCCGGTGCATGGAGCCTGCTTCTCCCTCTGCCTGTGTCTCTGCCTCTCTCTCTCTCTCTCTCTCTGTGACTATCATAAATAAATAAAAATTAAAAAAAAAAAGAACAAATGGTGTTGGGAAAACCAGGCAGCCACATGCAGAAGAATGAAACTGGACCACTTTCTTACACCATATATATAAAAAATAAATTCAAAATGGATGAAAGACCTAAATGTGAGACCTGAAACCATACAAAGAAGAAAAGATAGGCAGCAAAGTCTTTGACATTGGCCATTGGATCTTCTTTCAGGATATGCCTCTGAGGTGAGGGAAACAGAAGCAAAAATACTATTGGGATTTCATCAAATTGAAAAGCTTCTGCAAAGTGAAGGAAACAACTAAAGCTAAAAAGCAACATACAGGTGGAAAGGCAAGATGGCGGAAGAGAAGGGTCCCCAAGTCACCTGTCCTGACCAAATTACCTAGATAAACTTCAAATCATCCTGAAAATCTAGGAATTCAGCCTGAGACTTAAACAGAGACCAGATAGAATGCTACAGTGAGAAAAGTTCACACTTCTATCAAGGTAGGAAGATGGGGAAAAAGAAATAAAGATACAAAAGACATCCAAGGGGGAGGGGCCCCACAGAGCCAGGCTAAGGCCAGGGCGAGTGCCCCCCGGGCAGGAGAGCTCTGTCCCAGAGAAGCAGGAGCTGCACCATTTTTCCAGGGGGAAATGACGCCCGCAGGGATTCAGAGCAAGACCCCAGGAGGGCGGGGATACCCTTGGGCTCCATGGGACACAAACATACACCTGCACTCCCAGGAGTGCACCGAGCTCCCTAAGGGCTGTAGGGCACATGCACTGACCCAGGAGCAGCTCTGAGGGGATCCGGCAGCGGCTCTGTGCGGAGGGGGCAGCGGGTCCCTGGGAACAGCTAGGTGGCGGCGCCTAGGGCAGAGGAAGTGGCTTCGTGTGGAGGGGGCTGCGGGGCTCCAGGAGCAGCTCAGAGGGGCTATGGCGGCTCCGTGGAGAGGTGCCTACCCGGCCGGGAGCGAGAATCCAACAGCGCAGGTCGGGGAGCACAGGGATGGGACACAGCCCAGGATTCGGCCTCCCCCGGGACAGGCAGAGGCCTGGAGGGCCCAGGACAGCAAGGACGCTCCTGGTCAGAGCTGAGAAGATCAGCAGCCCTGCCCCAGAGCCTCCAGGCCCTGCAGACGGACTTCTCCAGAGTAACTGGGAAGGCTGAATACAGGTGTTCCGACCTGGCTGCTGCCACTGGGGTTGTTCCTCCTTGGTCGTCACAGGGTATACAACCCCCACTGAGCGCTTCACCAGGCAGGGGGAGAGGAGCTCCCCCAAGGGCTAGCACCTGAAAATCAGCACAACAGGCCCCTCCCCCAGAAGACCAGCTAGACGGACAAGTTCCAGGGGAAGTCAAGGGACTTAAAGTAGACAGAATCAGAAGATACTCCCCCATGTTTTTTTTTAAATTTCTGCTTGCTTCCCCCATCCTTTCCCCCCTTTCTTTTTTATTTCTCCTTTTTTTTCTTTCTTCTTTTATTCTCTTTTTTGCTTTTTTCTTCCTTTTTCCTTTTTTCTTTTTCTCTTCTCTTTTTTTTTCTCTCTTCTCTTTTTCTCCTTTTCCCAATACAACTTGTTTTTGGCCACTCTGCACTGAGCAACATGACTAGAAGGAAAACCTCACCTCAAAAGAAAAAACAGTCCTCTCTCCCACAGAGTTACAAATCTGGATTACAACTCAATGTCAGAAAACCAATTCAGAAGCACTAGTATACAGCTACTGGTGGCTCTAGAAAAAAGCATAAAGGACTCAAGAGACTTCATGACTGCAGAATTTAGATACAATCAGGCAGAAAGTAAAAAACAATTGAATGAGATGCAATCCAAACTAGAATTCCTAATGACGAGGGTTAACGAGGTGGAAGAACGAGTGAGTGACATAGAAGACAAGTTGATGGCAATGAGGAAAACTGAGGAAAAAAGAGACAGACAATTAAGAGACCAGGAAGACAGATAAAGGGAAATAAACGACAGCCTGAGGAAGAAAAACCTATATGTAATTGGGGATCCTGAGGGCGCCGAAAGGGACAGAGGGACAGAATATGTATTTGAACAAATCCTAGCTGAAAACTTTCTTAATCTGGGAAGGGAAACAGGCATTCAGATCCAGGAAATAGAGAGATCCCCCCTAAAATCAATAAAAACCGTCCAACACCTCGATTTAATAGTGAAGCTTGCAAATTCCAAAGATAAAGAGAAGATCCTTAAAGCAGCAAGAGACAGGAAATCCCTGACCTTTATGGGGAGGAGCATTAGGGTCACAGAAGACCTCTCCACAGCGACCTGGCAGGCAAGAAAGGGCTGGCAGGATATATTTAGGATCCTAAATGAGAAGAACATGCAACAAAGAATACTCTATCCAACAAGGATCTCATTCAAAATGGAAGGAGAGATAAAGAGCTTCCAAGACAGGCAGGAACTGAAAGAATAAGTGACCTCCAAACGAGCACTGCAAGAAATTTTAAGGGGGACTCTTAAAATTCCCCTTTAAGAAGAAGTTCAGTGGAACAATCCACAAAAACAAGGGCTGAATAGATATCATGATGACACTAAACTCATATCTGTTGATAGTAATTCTGAATGTGAACAGGCTTAATGACCCCATCAAAAGGCGCAGGGTTTCAGACTGGATAAAAAAGCAGGACCCATCAATTTGCTGTCTAAAAGAGACTTATTTTAGACAGAAGGACACCTACAGCCTAAAAATAAATGTTTGGAGAACCATTTACCATTCAAATGGTCCTCAAAAGAAAGTAGGGGTAGCCATCCTTATATCAGATAAACTAAAATTTACCCCGAAGACTGTAGTGAGAGATGAAGAGGGACAGTAAATCATACTTAAAGGATCTATCCAACAAGAGGACTTAACAATCCTCAATATATTGCCCCATATGTGAGAGCTGCCAAATATTTAAAACAATTAATAACCAAAGTGAAGAAATACTTAGATAATAATACACTCACACTTGGTGACTTCTATCTAGTTCTTTCTACCCTTGATAGGTCTTCTAAGCACAACTTCTCCAAAAAAAACGAGAGCTTTAAATGATACACTGGACCAGATGGATTTCACAGAAATCTACAAAACTTTACATCCAAACTCAACTGAATACACATTCTTCTCAAGTGCACATGGAACTTTCTCCAGAATCGACCACATACTGGGGCACAAATCGGGTCTGAACCGATACCAAAAGATTGGGATTGTCCCCTGCATATACTCAGACCATAATGCCTTGAAAGTAGAACTAAGGTATCCCAGAGTGGCGCAGCAGTTTGGCGCCTGCCTTTGGCCCAGGGCGTGAATCTGGAGACCCGGGATTGAATCCCACGTCGGGCTTCCGGTGCTAGAAGCCTGCTTCTCCCTCTGCCCGTGTCTCTGCCTCTCTTTCTCTCTCACTGTGTGACTATAATAAATTAAAAAAAATAAAATAATGAAAAAATGAAATTAGAACTAAATCACAGCAAGAAGATTGGAAGGAGCTCAAACACGTGGAGGTGAAGGATCATCCTGCTAAAAGACGAAAGGGTAAACCAGGAAATTAAGGAAGGATTAAAAAGATTCATGGAAACTAATGAGAATGAACATACAACTGTTCAAAATCTTTGGGATGCAGCAAAAGCAGTCCTAAGGGGGAAATACATCACAATACGAACAGGGGCAGCCAATGTGGAAAACACTGTGGAGGGTCCTCGAGAAGTTAAAAAAAGGGGATCCCTGGGTGGTGCAGTGGTTTGGCACCTGCCTTTGGCCCATGTCCCGATCCTGGAGACCCGGGATGGAATCTCATGTCGGACTCATAGTGCATGGAGCCTACTTCTCCCTCTGACTGTGTCTCTGCCTCTCTCTCTGTGACTATCATAAAAAATTTTATAAAAGATGTTAAAAATAGAGCTACCCTACGATTCCAAAATTGCAGAGCTAGGTATTTACCCCGAGGATACAAAAGTCGTTTAGTAGTTTCAAAGAGGGACACGCAGCCCAGTGTTTGTAGCAGCATTATCAACAACAGCCAAACTGTGGATACAGCCCAGATGTCCATCGACTGATGAATGGGCAGAGACGATGTGGTAAATATACCGACTGCGACATCACTGGGTCATCAGAAGGGATGAAATGAAGCCATTTACAATGACATAGGAGAAGTGGAAAGGACTTATGCTAAATGAACTCAGTCAGTCAGAGAAAGACAGATACCAAATACCATACAATTGCATTCACATGTGAATTTTAAGAAACCAAACAAACTGGCAAATGGGCAGAGGGGGGGATGAGAGAAGCAAACAAAAAAAAACACACTCTTAACCACAGAGAATAAACTAATAAATACCAGAGATATGTGGGGGGGATGGGGAATCAGGGGATGGGGATAGTGGAGGGCACCTGTGACCAGTACCAGGCGTTCTATCCAAGGGTTGAATCACTATGTGGTAAACCTGAAACTATATCATACTGTGTTAGAAACAGTAATTCAAGTAAATCTTTAAAATAATAATTGGTAGTATTGATGAAATATGTGTGCACTAGAGATAAAATCAGAAAGGCAACTGAAAATCCAAATAAATAGTCTTTAGAGCCACAAATCCCCTCCTTAGCTCAGCTCGGGAGAATCCTGCCATGTCTATTCTGACCCCAACAGAAGCCTGTATTTTGATTCTCTGGGGAGGCCACTGACTTGGTGGAGTCAGGCTATCTTTGAACCCAAAACCGAAATAGAGTGCATAAATCTAAACTGCACAAGATACTAGGAGTCCCCATGGAGGCACATGCCAAGACCCAAACTCTAACCATACACAGACATAACACTAACCCTACACTTAATCATAATGTTAACCTAACCCTTAAACAAGACCCATCAGTAATCGAAAACCAAACACAAACCTCAAGACCAAAACACATTCACTGAACCTTCCTGCCAACCCTCACGCTAACTCTTAATCCTATTATGAACTCTTCACCCTGACCCCTAACTTAAATCTAACCCGAACACTAACCTCTACCCCTAACCTTAAAATAAGGTATTCAAATCCTATTCCTAACCTTAACCTGTACCCTAACCCTAACCCTCTAATACTAATCCTATCTCATACCCCAAACTGTACCCTAACCCGTACCCTAAAACCAACCCCTAACCCACTCCCTAACCCTATATCTTACCCTTTTCCAAAACCGTACCCTGACCCTGACCTGACCCTAACCCTAACCCCTAACCAAACACTAACCCTAACCCTAGCCCTAACCCCTATCCTAATCCTAACCCTCGCCCTAACCCTAAACCTAGCACTAACTTTAACTCTAACTCTTAAATCTAACCCCTAACTCTAACCCCTAACCCTAACTCACACCCTAACCCCTAACTCTAACTGCAAACCTAAGCCCAACACTAACTCTAACCATAACCCTAAACCCAACTCCAAAACTCGTGCCCTAATCCCTAAAGCCTAAACCCTAACCTAACTCTAAATCCTATCCCTACCCCTAACCCACATCCTAACTCCTAGCCACTGACCCTTACCCTTATCCCTCACCCTAACCTCTAATCCATAACCATAAGCATAATCACTAATACCTAACATCTAACCTAAGGCTAACCACCAACTGCCTCCCCTCTCCTGACACTACCATTCATTCTACCCATTCACTTACCCTGTGGTTCAGAGGAGTCCGTTCTGATATGGACGTGGTCCCCAATGGCACCTCCAGAGTCCTCCAGGGGGTCCTGAGGAAGCCAGGCTCCTGTGAGTGTGGACATGGCCCCACGTGTTCCTGTGTCATAGTCAGTGGGTCCAGAGGACGCCGTGTCTCCTGTCAATGTGGACTATGCCTCACATCCACTGGAAGCCTCACATCCTCACATCCTCACAGCAAGTCCTCAGGAGGCCGGGGGCTCCTGTCAGCCTAGACATGGCCTCACATCCCCCAGAAAACTCACTGTGGGTCCTGATGAAGCTGTGGGCTCCTGTCAGCATAGGCCCTGCCCCATATTTCCCGAAGCCAAAGTGCAGGTCCTGAGGAGGACGGGGGTCCTGTCAGTGTTGACGTGGCCCCACATTTTCCTCAAGCCTCACCATAAGACCTGAGGAGGCTGGGGGCTCCTGTCAGCATTGACAGGGCTCCAAATCTTCCCAAAACTTCACAGTGTGTCCTGAGGAGGCCGGAGGTTCCTGTCAGTGTGCATGCGGCACCCACATCTTTCTTAAGCCTCACCAGAGGCCCTGACAAGGCTGGGGTCTTCTGTCCGCATGGACGCATACCCATATTTCCCAAAGACTAGACCAGGGGTCCTGAGGAAGTCAGCGTCCTTTTGTGTGGACATGACCACACGTACTACCAAAATGTCACTGAGGGTACTGAGGAAGCCGTGGCTCCTGTCACTCTGAATGCGGCCCCCAGCTTCCAGAAGCCTCAACTTATATCCTGAGGGGCCTGGGATTTTCTGTCAGAGTGGACGCGGTGCCACATCTTCCTGAACCCTCCCTGCGGGTCCTGAGGTGGCCCAGGGGCTCCTGTCAGCGTGGATGCGGGCCCACAATATCCTGAAGCCTCCCCGCGGGTCCTGAGGTAGCTCAGGGTTTCCTATCAGGGTGCATGCGGGTCGACATCTTCCTGAAGCCTCACCGAGGGTCCTGAGAGGACCGGTGCTCCTGTCAGCGTGAACACGGCCCAATATCCCCCTTTAGACTCCCTGCGCGTCCTGAGGAGGCTGTGGCTCATCAGGGTGGATGCATCCCCATGTCTTCATCAGGCTTTCCCAGCACAGGCTGGCTCCTATTAGTGCAGGCAGACGAGGCCTACTGCACATGCGTGCACCCTGGGTGAGGCCTGGGCTTGGGCGCCCCCTTTGCGATGCTAGGCGCTGCAGGAGGCTGTGCAGGAGGCGGCTTGCTGGTGCAGGGGGCCGCACCTGCCTCCTTTCAGGCTCCAGCTGGGGCCTGTTAGCATTGGAAACGTCTCACTGAAAAGGAGCCCAACACCCGGCTTCCCCAGAAATACTTAAGGACAAGGAATTGGAGCCCCCAGACTGCAAAATGAAATGTGGACCAGACTTTAGCAAGTCCTGCAAAATTCACTCAACTCCCTTCCACTGTGGGCGGGACTGCGGGCTGGTGCAGCCGCCCTGGAAACAGTGTGGAGGCTCCTCAGGAAATTACAAATACAGACGCCCTGCGACCAGCAGGTGCAGGGCCTGGAGCTGACTCCGAAGATACAGATACAGTGAGACTCGGGGCACCTGCACCCCAATGTCCACAACAGCTAGGTCCACAGTAGCCACACTGTGTGAGGTATCTCGGTGCCCTCAGGCAGATGATGAATAAAGAGGATAGGAGATAGATGATGGTCATAGAGAGAGGAATGCTACGTACTCAGCTATCAAAGAGAAGGAATCTTGCCATTGGCAATGACGTGGATAGAACTAGAGAAATCATGTTAAGTGAAATAAGTTAGTCGGGAAAGTGAATGACCGTGGGGTGTCATTCATAGGTGGAATTAAAGAAGCAAAGCAGATGAACATTTGTGAAGGGAAGGAAAAACAAATAAGATGAAAACAGATGCAGGAAATACAGACTCTTAATTATAGGAAACAAACTGAGGGTCGCTGGAGGGTAGGGGACAGGTGAGGGGATCACAGGGAACCAGCATGAAGGAGGGCATGTGATGTCATGTGCACTGCTGTTATATCCAACTGGTGAATCCCTGAATTCTTCATCTGAAAGTATAATACACTATACGTTAATTAATTGGGTTGAAATTAAATTAAGTTAAAAAATCAGTTGTATCAGAGCACAATTCTTTCTGGACTCTCTGTTCTGCTCCTTCAGCTTATGTCAAGAACACCATCCTTGAGTCTGGTTTGTTTAAGTAGACTCCACGCCTCATCCATGGCCCAGCCCAGGGCTAGAACTCAGGACCCCGAGGTCAGGACAGGAGGTGAGGTCAGGTGTCGAATGCTTAACTGACAGAGCCAGCCAGGGGCCCGAGAACAACACTGCTATATCCTGTGTCTCTGTGACATCGTTTGAAATAGGAAAGTGTTATGTCCCACTCTGTCCTGCTTCTCCAATACTGATTTCCTCTCTGGGGTCATTTGTGGGGGCAGATGGATGTAAAGGTTTTTTTTTTTTTTTCCTATTTCTAAGATCTGCCATCATGATTTTGATACGAATGACATTGAAACTGAGGGTGGCTTCAGGAACTGCGACATTTTCCAAGATGAGGCTCCCACCCCACAAGCCCAGGAAGGCCTCCCAGAGCCTGGTATGGCTCAGTGCACAAGTCTTGTGTTCCTTTGGTTCTGTCTCATTATTTATTCTCTGTGATGCTCCTGAGAAGGGAGTCACGTCCTTCATTTCCTTCCTGAGTGCTCATTGGCAGGACACAGCAAGGCTACTGTGCTCTGTAGGGTCAGTTTGTGTCCCCTGACTTTATTGAACTCACTCGTTAGTTCTAAGAGGCTTGGTGGAGGCTCTCGAGTTTCCTGTTTCTAGTACCACATCTTCAGCATATAGGGACAGTGTGAGTTCCCCTTCCAGTTGTGGAACCTTTGCTGTTTACAGCTTAATGCCCTAGAAAGCCCCACAATAGAATAAAAACTGAGTCCAGGCAAAGGGCAGGAAGCCCCTATTAAAATGAGAACAGAACTTAATGCCCTAGAAGGCCTCATATCAAAATATAAACAGAACTTGAGGAATTGCTCCAGCCCTCCTGGAGGTCCCGAGACCAGCACTTAAAACTAAGCTAAAACCCATCTCGGGGTCCAAGTCCCTGCTCCGCTATGTCGGGTGCACTTAGACACAAGCTCGAGCTTGTAAATAAACTCTCGTGTGTTTGCATCGGTGTCAGCTTCTCGGTGGTATCTCGGATTCCCAATCTTGGGCAAAACAGTCTGAGATAAAATATCAAAACCAAAAGAAGCTCAGACGCACGCAGAGTAAAAGCAGGGTTCTGAGAGAAGCAGCAGAGACCCGGGGGGTTGGCGGCTCTTCTGTTGAGGCCCCTGCAGATGGGGCGGGGATGCTCAGCCCCAGAGCCAGAGGACCCAGCGTCCCCACCCACATCCTGCCCATCAGCGCGGAGTCTAAGGGAGCAGCACAGCGCCTCCCATTGGAGGCCAGAGGCGATGACACCCACCCAGCCTCTGATCCGCAGGTGCATCTCCCAGGCAGATGTGCACCTGAGATTCAGCACCAAGGCCCTTCTCGAGACCCTGCACAGACCACTCAATGCCAACAAGTTGTCAGACTACATAGGCAGCAGAGCCTCAGCTCTGCCTGGAAAGTAGGGTGTAGCTTCCTTTGTACTCTGTGCTTTATTTTCATTTATTTTCTTTGATTCTATTTTATTAATTGCTTAATTTAATTTTTATTTATGTACCTTATATATTTCTTACTTTTACTATCATGATACTTTAATTGTGTTTCTTATTTTGGGATTTATAATCTTTTAACAAGCAGGCCAAAATAATCTGGTGGTTTTTTTGGGGAAGGTAGTTGTTATTGTTTTTCTTGGTTTTCCTTTTTCTTCCTTCTTTCTTTTCTGGAAAAAATAATGAGATGGAGAAATTCAACTCCATAAAATAACATGAAGTAGTACTCGCAGCCAGGAAGTTCATCAATAGACATATATGATGTCTAACTACAGTTTAAAACAATGATTATAAAGATAACATCTGGGCTGGAAAAAAAGCACAGAAGAAAACTAGAGATATCATAACATATGTGGATATGTTCATATCCCCGCAGATATTATCAATTCTCTATGTTATCAATCATAACATATGGTCTTTGGTTAATGCGACTATTTTAATATTGATTCATTAGCTAATACTTGTACCGCACTAATATACCATCACAGTCATGTCCCTGCCCCACACCATCCACCCCCACACCATTGGCCCCCAGAAGGACCCAGTGGAGCTGCCCCCCTGTGGGACATGCTCAGCCTCCCCAGGGTTCTCTGCATACCCTGCTCCCATCAGAAGCCAGATTGTTCCATAGAGAACCCAGGGGTTGCAGGGAGGAGGGAAGGCAGGGATCCCCGAAATGGTGGGTGCAGGTGAGT
Source organism: Canis lupus baileyi (assembly GCF_048164855.1). Taxonomy (NCBI): domain Eukaryota; kingdom Metazoa; phylum Chordata; class Mammalia; order Carnivora; family Canidae; genus Canis; species Canis lupus. The sequence goes on along the minus strand of NC_132872.1, from coordinate 33,434,228 downwards.
GGAGCAGAGGACACATTGGGCCCTGCCTCCGCCCACTGTCCCTCCTGGAGGGCGGGCACACCCTGCACAGGACACCAGCCCCTAACCCAGAGGGACCTGGGCTGACCTGGCTCCAAGCTCTGTGGGGGCTGAGTTGATTTGAGCCCCCCCCAGCCCCAACACAAAGACTAATGGGATCCAGGCCCCCATGGTCCTGGCTAGCCCTGGATTCTGGCCCCAGGGTGAGCCAGCCCTCTCACAGCTGGATGTGGCCTCTTGGGCCCTGAGTGTGCCCCACAGATCCAGGTCACTGACCTAGGGCAGGCCGGGGGATCCCGGGACAACCCAGGGTGGGGAGAGGATGGATAGGCCGGTTGGCCCCACCCGACCCCACACCAGGAGGCAGGCTCCTCCAGGTATTGGGTATTGGGGCCCCAGAGGGCCCAAGGCCGGGGTCCAGCTGCCCTGCGGGGGCCCAGTGCAAGAGCCCATGAGCTGCAGGACTAGGTCATCTCTGCTGTCCTCAAAACAGTCACACAGGCTGAAATCTCAGGACACACGCCCCCACACGGAGTCCACACATGCTCCCACAATGTGGACTCTAGCACCCGCCCCCCCACACCGTGGGATTCTTGCCCTCCCCTAAAGGACAGAAAGGTCTCCCTCCCCAGGGGAAGGCACACATTAGGCTCTGAGCCCGTTTGCTGTAAAAAGTCAATAAAGTTTTGTGGTGCGAAAATGCATAGCCAGGCCATTTCTGTGTCTCCCAGAACTCTGCATGGGGCGTGGAGAGATACACAGAGAGGAGGAGGGGGCACCATCCAGGCCCCAAACAGCCCTTGCAGGGGCGCCGCCAGGTACACACAGCTGACGTCCCCATGTGCCTTCCAGGGGCGGCCAGATGCCAGGGTCAGGACCCACAGACTTTCCTGGGACTCAGGCTCTGCCCACTGGGCCAGGAGGGGCTGGGACAGAGTGACAGCCAGGGAGCTTCAGGTCACCAGGGTCTATGCACAGCGACCTGGGAGGTCTGTGCTCCCTCTGTCCTGATGAACGAGGATGGCCGAGTTCCGGGGCAATTATTCCCCTCCCCGCATCCCCGTGCCTGTGTTCCTGGGGCACAGAGGGCCTGTGGGGCGGTCAGCGTGGCCCTGGAAAGGATGTCAGGACACCAGGCCCTGGTGTTGTGCCCAAGATTGCAAATCAGGGAAACCACTAAGGAGCCCACACCGATGGAAACTCCCGAGCGTTTCTTTACAAGCTGGAGCTTGGGTCTAATTGCCCTGGGGGAGGCCCAGGGGCTTCTGGGAAGGGAACACGGGGCTTAAGAGGCCGGGGGAAGCGACAGCAGCCAGCAACACACCACTGTATGGTAGGGTGCCAGGGATAACCCCCGTGCCCCAACCCCTTGGGCTTCGGGGATGAGGAGGTCACTAGGTCGGTGCCTTCAGGGGTTTCCATGGGAGCTGAACCCCAAAGGGGCGAGGGACGGCCTGTGGAGGGCAGTAACTGGACCTGGGGGCCAGGTGGCATGGCCGTGGCTGGAGCAGGACACACATCGATCCCATGAGGGTCGGACGGGTCAGGGTGACACCCACACTCGGTGTTTTATATATATCTAAATTCTATGCATTTGAGACAATTTGCAATTTGTAAACATACATAGTATGATCCCCAGAAGATAATGCCCCTGGTCCAGCCAGCGCCCGGCACTGACTACACGGGGCCCCAGGGGCAGGGGTCACAGCAAACTACAGACTTGGGTCACCTTTATCTGTAGACGTATCCATGTGCGTCTGACAGAAAGTGGATGCCCTGTGTCAGCAGGCCCCCATGTCATCCCCCTCATTCCCCACCCCCACACCATCCCCCTTCATCATCCCAAATGGCTCCAACCCATACCATCCCCCTCACACCCACACAGTCCCACACAATCCCCACCCACACTATACCCCCACTATCCCCCCTGCACTATCCCCCACACTCCACCACCATCATGCCCCGGCCCCCACAACATCCACCCCCACACCATCTGCCCCCAGCAAGGACCCAGTGCAACTGCACCCTGTGGGACATACTCAGCCTCACCGGGGTTTTCTGTATACCCTGTTCCCACCAGAAGACCGGGTTTCCCATAGTGTACCCAGGGGTTGCAGGAAGGAGGGAAGGCAGGGAGTCTCCGACAGGATGGGTGCAGGTGAGTGGTGCAGAGGACCCACTGTGCCCTGCCTCCACCCACTGTCCCTCCTGGAGGGCGGCACACCCTGCATAGGACACCAGCTCCTAACGCAGAGGGACAAGGGCTGGCCTGGCCCCAGGGTCTGTGTGGGCTAGGTTGATTTGAGCCTGCCCCAGGCCCAACAGAAAGACTAACGGGATCCAAACCCCCATGGCCCTGGCCAGCCCGGGATTCTGGCCCCAGGCTGAGAGAGCCCTCCCACAGCTGGATGTGGCCTCTTGGGGACTGGGTGTGCCCCACAGATCCAATTCGCTGACCTAGGGCAGCCCTGGGGATCCCGGGACACCCCAGGTTGAGGAGAGGAGGGGTAGGCCAGTCGGCCCCACCCGCACCCACAGCAGGAGACAGGCTCCACCAGGTTCTGAGGCCCCAGGGGGCCTGAGACCGGGGTCCAGCTGCCCTGTGGGAACCCAAAGCAGGAGCCCATGAACTGCAGGTCCAGGTCAGGTCTGCTGCCCTCAGAACCGTCTCTCATGCTGAAACCTCAGGACACGAACCTACCCTGAGTCCAAACATGCTCCCAGGTGGAGGACTTCAGCACCCGTCCCCGCCCCACATGTGATTCTTGCTCTCCCCTAAAGGACAGAATGTTCTCCCTCCCCAGGGGAAAGTGCGCACCCTTGGCTCTGAGCCCCTTTGCTGTAGGAAGTCAATAAAGTGTTGTGCGGAATTGCACAGCCAGCCCGTTTCTGTGTCTCCCAGAACTCTGAGCAGAGGGCTTGGAGAGACCCCAAGTGATGAGGAGGGGGCTACATCCACACCCCAAACAGCCCCTGCAGTGGCGCTGCCAGGCACACACAGCTGACGTACCCACATGCCTTCCAGGGGTGCCCAGACACCAGGGTCAGGCCCTACAGACTTTACTGGGACTCAGCCTGTGCCCAGTAGGCCAGGAGGGGCTGGGACAGAGTGACAGCCAGGGGGCCTCAGGTCACCAGGGTCTGTGGAAGCGACCTGGGAGGTCTGTGCTCCGCCTGTCCAGGGGGCCGGGGCTGGCCGAGTTCCGGGGCACTTCCTCCCCTCCCCGCATCCCCGTGCCTGTGTACCTGGGACACAGAGGGCCTGCAGGGCGGTAGCGTGGCCCTGGAAGGGATGTCAGGACAACAGGCCCTTGTGTTGTGCCCAAGATTGCAAATTCGCAATTCGAATTCGAAACCACCAAGGAGCCCACACTGATGCAAACTCCCGAGGGTTTCTCTACAAGCTGGAGCTTGGGTACAAGTGCACTGGACACAGAGGAGAAGGGACTTGGACCCCAAGACTAAGAGGTGTAGCAGCTTTATAGGAGCCAGTGGCCCAAGGGAATGCTGAAAGATGCATGGTCATGTCGGTCCACATGCAGGTGGCCGACTGAATTACATTTTATCCTATAGTATCGACATGAACTAGCCTATTACTTTGTCAGAATTGGCGTAGAGCTTTGTGGGGCACAAAGCAGGGTTGCATTGTTATGAACGGGTTTCAGATTAGGGTGTGCCCAGCGGCTTGAGTCGGGTGGGGCAGCGCCTTAAGCCATAAGTAGGTCATGTGGGGTCATAGGGGAGATGGCCTATGACCATTTGGAGCACAAAATGGAATCAGTCCTGCTCTGCCTGTCCAGGGGTAAGGGATTTTTGTTAAAATTCCTGGGTCCCACACTGCACCTCATGCACGTGGGCCACCCTCACAAGGTGTACTCAGCCTGCACACCTTGTGGTGCTAGATCACTCACACTAGCATTTTGAGGGTACCCTCCTCGTCTTAGTGAATAGGGGCTGGGTGAGCATGGGGCTCGACCTGAAGGCCAAGCAGCACAGGGGACCGAGAAACCCCAGCCCTGTCCCTACCCAGACTCCCAAACACAGGCAGTCCCAGGGCTCCCCCCAATGGGCAGCTAGATCCTCAGGAGTTTCCACCAGGGCAGCCCCGAGGTCTGGCTCCCTGCTTGAGAGGCATTGGGGAGAAGATAAGCAGCCAGCGCATGGCACGACCCACTGCTACACATGGGAATATGGCCAAGCCCGTCCTTCCAGCTCAGCTGACCCTCCAGCAGAAAGTCACTGCAAGAGCGAGCCCCGGGTCTGCCAGGAGAGCCTAGCTAGCCGCCCAGCGCCAGCACCAGAAATGATGTTGTGCCAACCATTTCAGCATTTGGGTGACCCAGCCAGAGGATTAGTAGCTGCACATGATAGCTGCATGTGATAGAGACACACACACCACAAAACCAACAAAAGTCGGAATCCCCCAATGTTGTCTAACAGCAGCCGGATGGTTACATACACGACGCTGTGGTCCCCAATAGGATACATGAAAGACGCAATAAACCACGACTGCAGAGGTGCTGGAGGCACAGACATGTGCCTGCTGGGTGCCAACAAGGAGCACAGAAGGGCAGGAAGCATCCTACGGAGGGGAGGCTCCTCCTTGGAAAGGACATCATGTCCCTGTGAAGGCTACGGATGGTGAAATCTGTCCTGCTCTCTTTCAGATTCGGGTTTTCCTCCTAAACGCCATTTTCCTCAATCATAAAACCAAAAATTTATTTTATGTTTCTAAATTTCTTTTTATTGGAGTCCAATTTGTATGAATTCTTGCTTCAGCAAGGGTGTCATTCAGGAGAGGTGGAGAGATCATGAATTCCCAGATAGGCAAAATATAAAGGAGTTCATTACCACTTAACATGTCCTGTAAGGAATTTTCAGAGGGACTCTTCTAGTGGGGGAAAAAAGAGAACAAAAGCAACAAAGACTAGAAAGGACCAGAGAACATCACCAGAAACTCCAACTCCTCCTGTAACACAAAGGCACAAAGTTCATATCTTTGAATAATCACTCTGAATGCTGATAGACTAAGTGCTCCATTCAAAAGATATAGCGTATCAGAGTGGTTTAAAACACAGGATCCGGGATGCCTGGGTGGCTCAAGGGGTTGCGCATCTGCCTTTGACTCAGGCTGTGATCCTGGAGTCTGGGATCGAGTCCCATATTGGGCTCCTGGTGGGGAGTCTGCTTCTCTTTCTCACTAATTTTCTCTCTCTCTCTCTCTCTCTCTCTGTCTCTCATAAATAAAGTTGTCATTAAAAAAACAAGATCCATCCTTACACTGCCTACAAGATGCTCACCTTAGACCTATACACACCAGCATATTCATAGTCAGGGGAGGGAAAATCATCTAGCACGCTAATGGATATCAAATGAAAGCTGGAGGACCCATACTTATATCAGACAAATGAGATTTGAATCCAAACACTGGGGGACACCTGGTGGCTCAGTGGTTGAACATCTGCCTTCAGCACAGGGTGTGAACCTGGGATCACAGGATCAAGTCCCACATCGGCCTCCCTTAGGGGAGCCTGCCTCTCCCTCTGCCTATGTTTCTGCCTCTACTTCTCTGTGTATCTATCATGAAAAAATAAATAAAATCTTTAAATCTCAAAAAGAAAAAACAAATACTGTAAGAAGAGATGAAGAAGAACATTATTTCATAATTAAAAAGACTCTCTATCAAGATCAACCAACTAAATATTTATGCTGCCAACAAGGGAGTACCTAAATATAGAAACCAATTAACAACAAATGTACAGGAACTCACTGATAATAATACACTGACGGGATTTCAACACCCACTTATGGCAATGGACAGATCGTCTAGCAGAAAATCAACAAGGGAACAATAGCCTTGACACACTAGACCACAGGGACTCAACAGATATAGTCTGAACATTTCTTCCTAAAGCAGAATACACATTCCTTTCAAGTGCACTTAGGACATTCTCCAGAACAGATCATATCAGGGCCCACAAATCAGCCTTCAACAGGTACAACAGGTACAAGAAGGTTGATAACACACCATGTACATTTTCGGAACACGGCGCTATGAAACTGGAAGTCGGCAGTAAGAAAAAATTTGGACAGACCAAAAATATGTTAAGTTTATGATCATCCTACTAGAGAATGAATGCAGTAACCAGGAAATTAAAGAGGAAATTTAAAACAAATGAAAATGAAAACATGTTTCTCCAAACCTCTGGGATGTACCAAAGGCAGTCCTAAGAGGGAAGTACATAGCAATACAGGCCTACCTCAAGAAACAAAAGTCTCCAATACACATCCTAACCCTACACCTGAAGGAGCTGAAAAAGGAATAGCAAACAAAGCCTAAAGCCTTAGAAGAAGGGAAAAAATAAAGATGAGAGCAGAAATAAACAATACAGAAACAACAAAACAGTAGAATGGAGTAACAAAACTAAGAGCTGGTTCTTTAAAATAATTAATAAAATGGATCAAGCCCTAGCCAGCCTTATCAACGAGAAAAGAGAAAAGACCTAAATAAATAAAATCACAAATGAGAGAAGAGAGATCACAATCAACACCAGAAAAATAAGACAATGATAAGGGAATACTATGAAAGATTATACGCTAACAAACTGGGAGACCTGGTAGAAATGGACAAATCCCTAGAAATGTGCAAACGAGCGAAACTGAAATAGGAAGAAATATAAAATACGAACAGACCCATGAGTAACAAAGAAATTGAATCAGCAAGGCACCTGGGTGCCTCAGTGGTGGAGCATCTGCTTTGGCTCAGGTCATGATCCCGGGGTCCTGGGGAATAAAGTCCCACATCAGGCTTCCCGCATGGAGCCTCATTTTCCCTGTGTCTATACCTCTGCCTCTCTGTGTCTCTCATGAATACATAAATAAAGGTGCAGCCACTGTGAAAAACAGTCTGAAAAAAAAAAAAAAAAAAAAAAAAACAGTCTGGAGGGTCCTCAAGAAGTTCAAAATAGGGGATCCCTGGGTGGCGCGGCGATTTGGCACCTGCCTTTGGCCCCGGGCGTGATCTGGGAGACCCAGGATCGAATCCCACGTCGGGATCCCGGTGCATGGAGCCTGCTTCTCCCTTTGCCTGTGTCTCTGCCTCTCTCTCTGTGACTATCATAAAAAAAATTTAAAAAAAGAAGTTAAAAATAGAGCTACCCTACGATTCCAAAATTGCAAACCCAGGTATTTACCCCGAAAATAGAAAAGTAGTTTAGTAGATTCGAAGAGGAACACACAGCCCAGTGTTGGTAGCAGCGTTACCAACAACAGCGAAACTGTGTATAGAGCCCAGATGTCCAGCGACAGAAGAATGGGCAGAGACGATGTGGTAAATATACACACTGCGACATCACTTGGTCATCAGAAGGGATGAAATGAAGCCATTTACAATGACATGGGAGAAGTGGAAGGGACTTATGCTAAATGAACTCAGTCAGTCAGAGAAAGACAGATATCAACTACCATACAATTGCATTCACAGGTGAATTTTAAGAAACCAAACAAACTGGTAAAGGGGATGAGAGAAGCAAACAAAGAAACACACTCTTAACCACAGAGATTAAACTAATAAATACCAGGGGAAGGTGGGGGGGATGGGGAATCAGGGGATGGGGATTGTGGAAGTCACTTCTGACCAGTACCAGTCGTTGTATTCAAGGGTTGAATCAGTATGTGGTAAAAATGAAACTATATCATACTATGTTTATAAACAGGACTTCAAGTAAAACTATAAAATAATAATTGGTAGTATAGAGGAAACATGGGCACACAAGAGATAAAATCAGAAAGGAAACTGAAAATCCTAAGAGTCTTTAGAGCCACAAATCCCCTCCTCTTAGCTGAGCTCAGGAGAAGCCTGCCATGCCTATTCTCACCCCAGAGAAGCCTGGATTTTGATTTTCAGGGAAGGCCGCTGACTTGGTGTAGTCAGGCTATCCTTGAAACCAAAACCTAAATAGAGTGCATAAAAATAAACTGCCCAAGATGCTAGGAGTCCCAGTGCAGTCACATGCCAAGACACAAACTCTAACCATACACAGACATAACCCTAACCCTAAACTTAAGCCTAATGTTAACCTAACCCTTAAACAAGAACTATCACTAATCAAAAACCAAACAAAAACCCCAAGACACACACACATTCACTAAACCTTCCTGCCAACCCTCACCCTAACTCCTAAACCTCTTCTAAACCTTTAACCCTGACGCTTATCTTAAATCTAACACTAACCCTAACCTCTAACCATAACCTTAACTTAATGTACTCAAATCCTATTCCTAACCTTAACCTGTACCCTAACCCTAACCCTCTAATACTGATCCTATCTCATATCCCAAAATGTACCCTAACCCGGACTCTAAAACTAATCCCTAACCCGCTGCCTAACCCTCTCTTACCCTTTTCCAAACCGTACCCTGACCCTGACCTGACCCTAACCATAACCCCTAACCAAACTCTAACCCTAATCCTAGCCCTAACCCGTATCCTAAACCTAACCCTCACCCTAACCCTAAACCTAGCCCTAACTTTAACTCTAACCCTTAACGCTAACCCTTAACCCTAATTCACACCCTAACTCCTAACCCTAACTGCAAGCCTAGCCAAACCCTAACTCTAACCATAACCCAAACCCCAACTCCAAACCTCGTGCCCTAATCCCTAAAGTCTAAACCCTAATCCTAGAACTCTAACTCCTGTCCCTAACCCAAACCCCCATCCTAACTCCTAACCACTGACCCTTACCTTTATCCCTCACCCTAACCTCTAATCTGTAACCATAAGCATAATCACTATCCCAACATCTAACCTAAGCCTAACCACCAACCACCTCCCCTCCCCTGACCCTACCATTCATTCTACCCATTCACTTATCCTATGGTTCTGAGGAGTCCCTTCTGACATGGATGTGGCCCCCAACGGCACCTCCAGAGTCCTGCAGGGGGTCCTGAGGAAGCCGGGCTGCTGAATGCGGATGTGGCCCCACGTGTTCCAGAGTCATAGTCAGCGGGTACTGAGTACACCGGGTCACCTGTCAACGTGGAGTATGCCGCCTCTGGAAGGAGGAGGAACATTCTTCTGGATGCCTCACATCCTCTGGAAGCCTCACAGCAGGTTCTCAGGAGGCCGGGGGCTCCTGTCAGCCTGGACATGGCCCCATGTCCCCTGAAAATTCACCCCGGGTCCTGAGGAGGCTGTGGGTTCCTGTCAGCCTAGACACAGCCCCATGTGTCCCGAAGCCAAAGTGCAGGTCCTGAGGAGGACGGAGGTCCTCTCAGTCTTGACGTGGCCCCACATTTTCCTCAGCCTCACCATAAGACCTGAGGAGGCTGGGGGCTCTTGTCAGAATGTACGTGGTCCCAAATCATCCCAATCGTTCAGTGTGTCCTGAGGAGGCTGGAGACTTCTATCAGTGTGGATTCGGCATCCACATATTTCTTAGGCCTCACCACTGGCTATGACAAGGCTGGGGTCTTCTGTCCGCATAGACGCATCCCCATATTTCCCGAAGTCTACACCGGGGGTCCTGAGGACATCAACGTCCGGTTGTGTGGACGTGGCCCCACATCCTCCCGAAGTGTCACCGCAGGTTCTGAGGTGGCCGAGGCTCCTGTCACTGTGGATGCGGCCCCCAGCTTCCAGAAGACTCACCTTATGTCCTGAAGGGCCAATTAGCTCCTGCCAGAGTGGAAGCAGTGCCCCATCTTTCAGAAGCCTCCCCACATGTTCTGAGGCGGCCCAGGGGCTCCTGTCAGCGTGGATGGGGGCCCACATCTTACTGAAGCCTCCCCGCGGGACCTGAGGCAGCCCAGGAGCTCCTGTCAGGGTGGGTGCGGGCCCACAATTTCCTGAAGCCTCCCCGCAGGTCCTGAAGTGGTCCAAGGGCTCCTGTCAGGGTGGATGTGGGCCCACATCTTCCTGAAGCCTCACCGTGTGTCCTGAGGAGACCGAGGCTCCTGTCAGCATGAAGGCTGCACAATATCCCCATGAAGACTCCCTGCAGGTCTTAGGAGGCTGTGGCTCATCAGTGTGGACATGTCCCCACGTCTTCCTCAGGCCTCCCCAGCACAGGCTGGGTCCTGTTAGTGCAGGCAGACGAGACCTACTGCACATGCCTGCCCAGTGGCGGTGCCTGGGCTCAGGCACCCCTGCGGGATCCTCAGACACTACAGGAGGCACGTGCCCGTCCCCAGGCCCACCTCTGCCTCCTTCCACGCTCCAGCTGTGGCCTGTTAGCTTCGGAAATGTCTGACTGAAAAGGAGCCCAACACACAGCTTCCCCAAAAATACTTAAGGAGAAGGAATTGGAGCCTAAAGGATGCGAAACGAAATGTGGACCAGACTTTTACTACGTCCTGTAAAACTCACTCAACCCTCTTCCACTGTGGGCAGGACCGCGGGTTGGTGCAGACGCCATGGAAACAGTGTGGAGGCTCCTCCTGAAGTTACAAATAGAGCCGACTTGCGACCAGCATGTGTAAAGCCTGGAGCTCACTCCGAAGATACAGATGCAGTGAGACATGGGACAACTGCACCCCAATGTCCACAGCAGCCGGGTCCACAGTAGCCACATTGTGGGTGGACCCTCGGTGCCCTGTGACAGATGATGGATAAAGAGGATGGTAGATAGATGATGGTCATAGAGAGAGGAATGGTACTCAGCTATTAAAGAGCAGGAAATCTTGCCATTTGCAATGACGTGGATAGAAGGAGAGGGATCATCTTAAGTGAAATAGGTCAGTCGGAAAAGAGAATGACTGTGTGGTGTCATTCATAGGTGAAATTAAAGAAGCAAAGCAGATGAACATCTGTGCAGGGAAGGAAAAACAAAATGAAAACAGATGCAAGGAATACAGACTCTTATATTTAGGAAACAAACTAAGTGTCACAGCAGGGGAGGGGATGGGGGAGAGCATAACGGGACTGGCATGAAGGAGGGCATGTGATGTCACGTGCACTGCGGTTATCTCCAACTGGTGAATCCCTGAATTCTTCCTCTGAATGTATAATACACTATACGTTAATTAATTGGGTTTAAATTAAATTAAGTTAAAAAATCAGTTGTATCAGAGCACGTTTCCTTCTGGACTCTCTGTTCTGCTCCTTCAGCTTATGGTGGGACCAACTCTCGTGGGTCTGGTTTGTTTAAGTAGGCGTCAGGCCTCGTCCATGGACCAGCCCAGGGCTAGAACTCACGACCCCGAGATCAGGACGGGAGGTGAGGTCAAGTGTCGGATGCTTAACCGACGGAGCCAGGTGGGGTCCCAAAGGCAACACTGCTTTATCCTGTGTCTCTGTGACATCGTTTGAAATGGAAAGTGCTGCGTCCCACTCTGTCCTCCTTCTCCAATACTGATTTGCTCTCTGGGGTCATTTGTGGGGGCAGATGGATGTTATGGGTTTTTTTTCCTATTTATAGGATGTGCCACCATGATTTGACAGGAATGACATTGAAATAGAGGGTGGCTTCAGGAACTGCGGACATTTTCACAAGATAAGGCTCCCAAACCACGAGCCCAACATGGCCTCCCAGAGCCTGGTATGGCTCAGTGCACAAGTCTTGTGCTCCTTTGGTTCTGTCTGATTATTTATTCTCTGTGATGCTCCTGAGAAGGGAGTCATGTCCGTCATTTCCTTCCTGAGTGCTCATTGTCAGGACACAGCAAGCCCCACAATAGAATAAAAACTGAGCCCAGGCCAAGGGCAGGAAGCCCCTATTAGAACAGATCTCAATGCCTTTGAAGGCCCCATATCAAAATGTAAACAGAACTTGAGGAATTGCTCCAGCCCTTCGGGAGTTCCCCGAGACCAGCCCTTAAAATTAAGCTAAAAACCACCTTGGGTTCCTAGTCCCTGCTCCACTGTGTCGGGTATACATGGACACAAGCTCGAGTTTGTAAATAAACCCTCGTGTGTTTGCATCAGTGTCAGCTTCTTGGTGGTTTCTCGGATTCGCAATCTTGGGCACAACAGTCTGAGATAAACAAAACTAAAAGAAACTCAGACACAGATAGAGTGAACGCAGGGTTCTGAGAGAAGCAGCGGAGACCCGGTGGCTTGGGAGCTCTCCTGTGGAGGCGCCAGCTGACTGGGGGGCAGGATGCTCAGCCCCAGAGCCAGAGGACACAGAGACCCCACCCGCATCCCACCCATCAGCACAGCACCGCCCGCTGGAGCCCAGAGGCGCTGACGCCCACCCCGCTTCTGACCCCCACAGGTGCAACTCCCAGGCAGATGTGCACCTGACAATCAGCGCCCCGGCTCATGCCCAGACCCCACACAGACCATTTGCTGCCACCAAGTTGTCAGACCAGAGAGGCTGCAGGGCTTCAGCTCTGCCTCGAAAGTAGAGTCTAGATTCCTTTGTAGTTTGTGCTCTTTTTGCATTTTTTCTTTGATTCTATTTTATTAATTGCCTTATTTTAACTTTTATGTATGTACCTTATATATTTCTTATTTTTACTTTCATGGTACTTTAATTGTGTTTCATATTTTGGGATTTAGAATCTTTTAATGATCAGGCCAAAATAACCTGGTGGTTTTTTTTGGGGGGGAGGGCAGTTGTTATTGTTTTTCTTGGTTTTTCTTTTTCTTCCTTCTTTCTTTTCTGGAATAAATAATGAAATGGAGAAATTCTCCTCCATAAAATAACATGAGGTAGTACTCACAGCCAGGAAGTTCATCAATACACATATATGATGTCTAAATACAGTTTAAAACAATGATTATCAAGATAGCAGCTGGGCTGGAAAAAGAGCACAGAAGAAAACTAGAGAATCCCTTACTGTAGAAATAAAAGAACTAAAATCTAGTCAGGCCAACGTTGAAAATGCTATAACTCTGATGCAGTCCCAAGTGGAAGCCCTAAAAACAAGAAACGTTATGGACCATAGAGGCAGATTTTGGGAACTCAGCCACTTATTAAAACAATAATATTCATATCATAGGAGACTCAGAAGATGAAGAGAGAGAAAAGGTGGGCCTTGCTCAGCCATTAGAAACGACAAATACCCACCATTTGCTTCAAAGTGGATGGAACTGGAAGGTATTATCCTGAGTGACGTAAGTCAATTGGAGAAGGACAAGCATTGTATGTTCTCATTCATTTGGGGAATATAGATAATAGTGAAAGGGAATATAGGGGAAGGGAGAAGAAATGTGAGGGAAATATCAGAAAGGGAGACAGAACATAAAGACTCCTAACTCTGGGAAAAGAACTAGGGGTGATTGAAGGGGAAGAGGGCGGTGGGTGGGGGTGAATGGGTGACGGGCACTGAGGGGGGCACTAGATGGGATGAGCACTGGGTGTTATTCTGTATCCTGGCAAATAGAACACCAATAAAAAGTAAATTTATTATTAAAAAAAAGAAAGAAACAAAGTGTGGCACCTGGGTTGCTCAGTCAGTTAAGCTTCTGTCTTAGGCTCGGATCACAATCCAGGTCCCAAGGCAGGCTTCCTGTTCATCTGGGAACCTGCTTCTCCCTCTCCCTCTGTCCCGCTCACTCATGCTTTTTCTCTCCTCTATCTCTAAAATAAATAAATAACATCTTTGAAGAAAAACAATGAAACAAACCTAGAGGGAAGAGAAATCTCCCATGTAGAAGAATTTCAAACAATTTGTGCAGACATTCCACCGTCAAGTTCATGAGCATAGCTTCCCACTCTTATGTGTGCAATACACATAGTAACTTCCTTCTACAAAATATATTATGAAAAACTTAAAATAATAATGCTAATATAATAATAATAATAATAATAATAATCATAAAGAATCAGTTTACTACGGAGAAAGCTGACAATCCCTACTTCAGCAAGATGACCAGAATGATGCCAAGACTGATAAATCATGTAGATAGTATCTATTCTTTATATGCTATAATGAAAATGGGAGTATATCTCTGTATATAATCCACAGAAATATTTAAATCATGATATAAACAACAGACATGTCCCAACTGAGGGAAATTTTACTAAATACTCTACTTCTCAAAGTGTTCCAGTTCAACAAAAACAAGGAAAGGCTGAAAGACTGTCACAATCCAGAGGAGCCTAAGAAAACATGAGGACAAATGGAATGTCATATGAGGGGTGGTAACTTAGCAAAAACTAAGGAAATCTGAATAAAGTATGGTCTTTGGTTAATGCGAATATTTTAATATTGATTCATTAGCTCATATTTGTACCGTACTAATATAAGATATCAATAAATGGAGAAATTGGGTGCAAGTGCATGTGAATGCACTGTACTATCTTCTCAATTCCCTATAAATCTTTGTTTTTTTCCTAATAAATAAGATTTATTTTGAAAATTGACTTAAATGAATCAGGCTCCAAGTGTAAAGACATTTTAAGAATCGTTGAATTAACTTTTGCCTTATTCTTAAAGAGTTCCTTCGATGGGAACAAAGTAAGAATTTTAGATCAGAAGGAAAGAAAAACACTTATGAACACGTATAATGCATCCTCAACCTGAAAAGCAGGAACGGATAATAAATAGCAAAAATCAGATAAAAATACTTCTTTTATATTAGACACCATATTGCAAGGGCATTTAAAATTAGCAATTCATAACATTTATTTCCTGGACATTTGTCTTCCAAAGAGTTCACAGTGTTTCAGGGTCAGTTGAAACAGGGGAAGTATCTCAGGGAAGAATCCTTCAGATAATAATAGGACCATTGGTAATAATGTCTCTCAGTTCTTTCCAAATGATAAAGATGCACTTCCTAATGAGTGACTGAGCTGTGAAGAAAGAGAAGACAATCCCTCATCCCTCTATTTACTTGTGTCACAATATTTTAACCATAGTACTACGGATAGTAAATTATCCTTATTAACAGGAAATACGTCTCAGATTGGAATCTGAGCAATCAGAAGTGCAGAGAAAAAACACTTTGACTCGCTCTTCATCTTATAAAGAGAAAGAATGGCTTTTGTATGTACAAAGTCAGTTGTCAAGATAGCCTCAGGGAGTACAGTCTGCAGCATCGAATCCCGCTGCACAGGTGGGACGCCCAGGAGCCAGGTCTTCCTGGTCCCAAATCCCTGGGCCTGTCCCCCAACACTGGCTGTCAGGCTGAGGTCATTTGCAATTGATCTCTTAGGAGCTCCAGGTAAGGGGGAAGGAGCTAGATAGGATGGGAATGGACGCAAGAGTCCAACAAAATAAAGGCCTTTCCACTTTAAGTTCAGCGTTCGAACACATCAAGCCATCCCAGGACCCTGTGAAGAAGAGCTGAAATTTACATTACTTCAGTTACAGGAAAAAAACAAAAGTTTACAGCTTATTGCCCTGGAAAGCCCCACAATAGGATAAGAACTGAGCCCACGCCAAGGGCTGGAAGCGCCTATTAGAATGAGAACAGAGCTCAATGCCCATGAAGGCCCCATATCAAAATGTAAACAGAACTTGAGGAATTGTTCCAGCCCTTCTGGAGGTCCGTGAGACAAGGCCTTAAAATTAAGCTAAAACCCAACTCGGGGTCCAGGTCCCTGCTCCGCTGTATTGGGTTCGGGTGTACTTGGACGCAAGCTTGAGTTTGGAAATCAATCCTCATGTGTTTGCATTGGTATCAACTCCGTAGTGGTTTCTCAGATTCGCAATCTTGGGCACAACAACCCCATGTCCCCTCCCACCTGGGCTGAACCCCTATGCCATCCCACCCAGGCTGACCCTCAGTCACCTCCCTGCCCACAACAGCTGGGCACAGGCCCTCACACAGTTCCACGGGCACAGTGGGCACTCCCACCTTCCCCGGCCTCCCAGAGGAAGGAAGGAGGTTTCTGCAGGACACACTCCCATGGTTGCCCCAGGGCTCCCTGCCCAGCACAGCAGCTCGTGACAGGTCGGGGTCTGTATCCCTGACACCTGCTCCTCCTCCCCGGTTTTCCCACAGGAAATGAAGGAGGAGGCACTTGTCTCCTCCTAGGACATCACGCAGGTAGACCTGGACGTCAACAGGACATTCAGCAGTCACATCATGTTTTGGTACTTCTAAAGGGTAGGGTGAGGCTGAGGGGCCAGGTGGGATCGGGCTCCAGGGGAGGACCAGGGGCTTCTGGGTTGGGAACACAGGGTTTCTGAGGCTGGGAGAAGAACAGCAGCCAGCAACACACAGTTGCATGGTAAGGTGCTGGGGATAACCTCCGTGCCCCCTCCCCCGGGGTCTCAGGGATGAGGAGGCCACTAGGATGGGGGCTCCAGGGGTTGCCATGTGAGCTGAACCCCAAAGGTGTGAGGGACGGCCCTCTGAAAAGCAGGGGGCGGGGTTGTGGGCCGTGGGGGGCAGTAAGGGGACCTGGGGGCTGGGTGCATGGCTGTGACTGGAGGAGGACACACATCGATTCGATGAGGGTCGGACGGGTCAGGGTGTCACCCCTTCTCAGTGCTTTATTTATTTCTAAATTCTATGCATTTAATTTGAGACAATTTGCAATTTGTAAACATACATAGTATGATGACCCGAGATATTGCCCCCGGTCCAGCCAGGGCCTTGCACTCACCACAGGGAGCCCCAGGGACAGGTGTCACAGCAAACCCCAGACTGGGGTCACCTTTATCTGTAGACGTCTCCTTGTGCATCTTAGAGAAAGGGTTTGCCGTGTGTCTGCCAGCCCCCCACCCCATCCCCCCATTTCCCAGAAACACATCATCCCCCTACATCATCATCCCCCATGGCATTGCCCCTACACCATCCCCCTCACACACACAAAGCCCCACACAATCCCCACCCACACTATACCCAACACTATCCCCCCTACACCGGCCCCCACACTCCACCACCATCATACCCATGCCCCCACACCATCCACCACCACACCATCGGCCCTGAGCAAGGACCTGGTGCAGCTGCCCCCTGTGGGACATGCTCAGCCTCCACGGGGTTCTCTGGATACCCTGCTCCCATCAGAAGCCTGGCTGTTCCATAGAGTAACCAGGGGTTGCAGGGAGGAGGGAAGACAGGGAGCCCCCGACAGGGTGTGTGCAGGTGAGTGGTGCAGAGGACCCACTGTGTCCTGCCTCCGCCCACTGTCCCTCCTGGAGCACGGCACACCCTGCACAGGACACCAGGCCCTAACCTAGAGGGACCTGGGCTGACTGGGCACCAGGCTCTGGGTAGCAGGGTTGATTTGAGCCCCCACCAGGCCCAACACAAAGACTAATGGGATCCAGCCCCCCCATGGCCCTGGCCAGCCCTGGATTCTGGCCCCGGGATGAGGGAGCCTTCTCACAGTTGGATGTGGCCTCCTGGGCACTGGGCGTGCCCCACAGATCCAGGTTGCTGACCTAGGGCAGACCGGGGGATCCCGGTACACCCCAGAGTGGGGAGAGGAGGGTAGGCCGGTGGGCCCCACCCACACCCACACCAGGAGGCAGGCTCCTATAGGTGTTGGGGCTCCAGGGGTCCCGAGGCCGGGGTCCAGCTGCCCTGCAGGGACCCAGCACAGGAGCCCATGAGTTGCAGTTCCAGCTCAGCTCTGCTGTCCTCAGAACCGTCTCTCAGGCTGAAACCTCAGGACACACGCCCCCAACCAGAGTCCACACATGCTCTCAGGTGGGGGACTCGAGCACTCGCCCCCTCACCCTGTGTGATTCTTACCCTCCCCTAAAGACAAAAAGGTCTCCTTCCCCAGGGGAAGGCACGCACCCTCTGCTCTGAGACCGTTTGTTGTACAAATTCAATAAAGTGTTGTGGTGCGAAAATGCACAACCAGCCCATTTCTGTGTCTCCCAGAACTCTGTGTATAGGGCGTGGAGAGACCCCCAGAGAGGAGAAGGTGGCACCACCGAGGCCCCAACCAGCCCATGCAGCAGCCCTGCTGGGCACACACAACTGACGTCCCCACGTGCCATCCAGGGGTGGCCGGACGCCAGGGTCAGGCCTCACAGACTTTACTGGGACTCAGTCGGTGCCCCGTGGGCCTGAATGGGCAGGACAGAGTGACAGCCAAGGAGCCTCAGGTCACCAGGGTCTGTGCAAAGTGACCTGAGAGGTCACTGCTCCCTCTGTCCAGGAGGCCGGGCCTGGACGTGTTCCGGGGCAATTCCTCCCCTCCCTGCAACCCGTGCCTGGGTGCCTTGGGCACAGAGGGCCTGCAGGGCGGTCAGCGTGGCTGTGGAAGTGATTTCAGGACAGCAGCCCTTGTGTTGTGCCCAAGATTGCGAATCCGAGAAACCACCAAGGAGCCGACACCAATGCAAACTCCCGAGGGTCTCTTTACAAGCTGGAGCTTGGGTCCAAGTGCACCAGATACATTGGAGCAGGGACTTCAACCCCGAGACTAAGAGGCGAGGCAGCTTTATAGGGGCCAGCGGACCATGGGATATGCAGAAAGTTGCACAGTCATGTCGGTCCACATGTAGGTGGCCGATTGAATTACACCTTACCCTATAGTATCCACTTGAGCTGGACTATTACTTTGGTCAGAATTGGTGCACGATTTTGGTGGGCACAAAGCAGGGTTACATTGTTATGAGCCGATTTCCAATTAGGGTGTGCCCAGTGGCCTGACTAAGGTGGGACAGCGCCTTAAGCCATAAGCAGGTCATTTGGGGGTCATAGGGGAGTTGGCGGGTGTAGCACAAAATGGAATCAGTCCTGCTCTGCTTGTCCAGGGGTAGGGGATTTTTGTTAAATTTCTTGGGTTCCACACTTATAGCTCATGCACCTGGGCCACCCTCACCAGGTGGACTCAGCGTGCACACCTTGTGGTGCTGGATCTCTCACACCAATGTGTGGAGGGCACCTTCCTTGCCCGAGTGAGTAGGGGGTGGGTGAGCATGGGGCTCGGCCTGAAGGACAGTCAGGACTGGGGACCGACAACCCCCGCCCCATCCCCACCCTGACTCCCACATACAGGTAGCCCCATGGCTCCCCGCCATGGGCAGCCGGCTCCTCAGGAGCTCCCCCCAAGGGTGGACCAAATGTCTGGTTCCCTGCTAGAGAGGCATTGGGGAGAAGAGAAGCAGCCAGCGCTTGGCAGGACCCACTGCCGGACATGGGAATGTGGGCGAGCCGGACCTTCCAGCTCAGCTGACCCTCTAGTGGAAAGTCACTGCATGAACTACCCGCGGGGTGGACAGGAGAGCCCAGCTAGCCACCCAGCGCCAGCACCAGAAATGAGGTTTTGCCAACCATTTCGGGGTTTTGGGTTACCCAGCCAGAGGATCCAATAGCTGCATGTGATAGTTGCATGTGATAGAGACACACACACACCAAAACCAGCAAAAGTCGGAATCCCCCCAATGTTGTCAAACAGCAGCCGGATGGTTACATACAAGACACTGTGATCCCCAATAGGATATATGGAAGACGCTATAAACCACGACTGCAGACATTCTGGAGGCACGGAGATGTGCCTGATGGGTTCCAACAAAGAGCACAGAGGGGAAGGAAGCATCCTACGGACAGGGGGCACCTCCTAGGAAAGGACACCAGGTCCCTGTGAAGGCTACAGAGGGTGAAATCTCTCCCCTTCTCTTTGTGCTTCTGGTTTTCCTCCTATATGCCATTTTCCTCAATCATATTAGAAAGAATTAATTTTATGTTTTTGAATTTATTTTTATTGGAGTCCAATTTGTATGAATTCTTTCTTCAGCAAGGGTGTCATTCAGGAGAGAAGGAGAGATAAAGATTTTCCTAGACAGGCAACATATAAAGGAGTTCATGACCACTTAACCAGTCCAGTAAGGAATTTTAAGAGGGACTCTTCTAGTGGGGGGAAAAAGAGACCAAAAGAAACAAAGACTAGAAAGGACCAGAGAAAGTCACCAGAAACACCAACTCTTCCAGAAACACAAAGGAACAAACTTCATATCTTTGAATAATCATTCTGAAGGCTGATAGACTAAATGCTCCAATCAAAAGATATAGGGTATCAGAGGGGCTTAAGAAACAGGATCCAGGAGGCCTGGGTGGCTCAGGAGTTGAGCCTCTGCCTTTGATTCAGGGTGTAATCCTGGAGTCTAGGATCGAGTCCCATATTCTGCTCCTGGTGGGGAGCCTGCTTCTCTCTCTGCCTAATTTTCTGCCTCTCTCTCTCTCTCTCTCTCCCTCTCATAAATAAAATCATTATTTAAAAAAACAAGATCCATCTGTATGCTGCTTACAAGATGCTCACATTAGACTTATAGACACCAGGAGATTGAAAGTCAGGGGATGGAAAATCATCTATCATGCTAATGGATATCAAAAGAAAGCTGGAGGACCCATACTTATATCAGACAAAGGAGAATTGAAACCTAACCCTGGGGGACACCTGGTGGCTCAGTGGTTGAGCATCTGCCTTCGGCTCAGGGGTGATCCTGGGATCCCAGGATCGAGTCCCATATCGGCCTCCCTTTGCGGAGCCTGCCTTTCCCTCTGTCTATGTTTTGCCTCTGCTTCTCTGTGTATCTCTCATGAATAAATAAATAAAATATTTAAATTTCAAAAAAGAAAGAACAACTAGTATAAGAAGAGATGAAAAAGGGCATTATTTCATACTTAAAAAGACTCTCTATCAAGATCAAACAACTAAATATTTATGCTGCCAACATGGGAGTACCTAAATATAGAAACCAATTAACAGCAACAGTACAGGAACTCACTGATAATAATACAGTGACAGGGGATTTTAACACCTACTATGGCAATGGACCAATCGTCTATACAGAAAATCAACAGGGTAACAATAGCCTTCACACACTGGACCACAGGGACTCAACAGATAGAGTCTGAACATTTCATCCTAAAGCAGAATACACATTCCTTTCGTTTTTTATTATTTATGATAGCACATAGAGAGAGAGAGTGAGAGAGGGCCAGAGACATTGGCAGAGCGAGAAGCAGACTCCTTTCACCGGGAGGCGGATGTGTCATTCGATCCCGGGTCTCCAGGATCGCACACTGAGCCAAAGGCTGGCGCTAAACCGCTGCGCCACCCAGGGATCCCTACACGTTCCTTTCAACTGCACATGGGACATTCTACAGAACATATATCATGGCCCACAAATCAGCTCTCAACAGGTACAACAGGTACAAAAAGGTTGATATCACACCCTGTACAGTTTTGGACCACGACACTATGAAACTTGAAGTCGACAGGAAGAAAAAAAATTGGACAGACCAAAAATACGTGGAGATTATGAACATCCTACTAGAGAAGGAATGAAGCAACCAAGAAATTAAATAGGAAATTTAAAACAAATGAAAATGAAAGTATGTTTCTCAAAACCTCTGGGATGTAGCAAAGGCAGTCATAAGACGGAAGTACATAGCAGCCTAGCTCAAGAAACAAGACGTCTCCAATACACAACCTAACACTACACCTAAAGGAGCTGGAAAAGGAATAACAAACATAGCCTGAAGCCTACAGAAGAAGGGAAAAAATAAAGATGAGAGCAGAAATAAACAATGCAGAAAAAACAAAACAGTAGAATGGAATAATGAAACAAAGAGCTGGTTCTTCAAAATAATTAATAAAATAGACAAGCCCTAGCCAGCCTTATCAACGAGAAAAGAGAAAAGACCTATATAAATAAAGTCACAAATGTGAGAAGAGAGAACACAATCAACACCAGAAAAATAAGACAATTATAAGGGAATACTATGAAAGATTATATGCTAACAAACTGGGAGACCAGGAAGAATTGGAGAGATCCCTAGAAATGTGCAAACAATCAAAACTGAAATAGGAAGAAATAGAAATGTGAACAGACCCATAACTAGCAAAGGAATTGAATCAGCAAGGCCCCTGGGTGCCTCAGTGGTTGAGCATGTGCTTTGGCTCTGGTCACGATCCCAGGATCCTGGGGCATCAAGTGCCACATCACGCTCCCCACATGGAGCCCCATTTTCCCTCTGCCTATACCTCTGTCTCTCTGCGTCTCACATGAATACATAAATAAAATCATTAAAAAAGAAAAAGATATAAAGATGAGAAAGGACCCAAATAAAATCACAAATGAGAAAAGAGAAATAACCACCAACACTAGAAATACAAACGTTTATAAGAGAACATTATGAAACATTGTATGCCAGCAGCCCCAAACCTGGAAGAAATAGATCAATTCCTAGAAATATATAACATAGCAAAAATGAAAAAGGAAGAAATAAGAAACTTGAACACACAGATAACCAGCAGAGAAATTGAATCGGCAATCAAGAATCTCCCAACAGGAGACGCTTATATCAATAGAATAGAATGGAAAGCTGAAACAAGTTATAAACCTGTAACTCGGGGATCCCTGGGTGGCGCAGCGGTTTGGCGCCTGCCTTTGGCCCAGGGCGCGATCCTGGAGACCCGGGATCGAATCCCACGTCGGGCTCCCGCTGCATGGAGCCTGCTTCTCCCTCTGCCTGTGTCTCTGCCTCTCTCTCTCTCTCTCTCTATCATAAATAAATTAATTAATTAAAAAAAACTGTAACTCTATGGTCCATTAATCGACAACAAGGCAAGAAGGAATATCCAATGGCACAAAGACAGCCTCTTCAACAAACCCTAACACTGACCCCAGGATAAGAACAAATGGTGTTGGGAAAACCAGGCAGCCACATGCAGAAGAAGGAAACTGGACCACTTTCTTACACCATATATATAAAAAATAAATTCAAAATGGATGAAAGACCTAAATGTGAGACCTGAAACCATACAAAGAAGAAAAGATAGGCAGCAACATCTTTGACATTGGCCATTGGATCTTCTTTCCAAGTATGCATCTGAGGTGAGTGAAACAAAAGCAAAAATCCTATTGGGAGTTCATCAAATTGAAAAGCTTCTGCAAAGTGAAGGAAACAAGCAACGCTAAAATGCAACATACAAAATGAGAGGAGATATTTGTAAACAACACATCCAATAAAGAGTTAGTATGCAAAATACGTAAAGCAAATATAAATCTCAGCATCCTAAACACAAATTATCCAACTGCAGATGGGCAGAAGACATGAATGGACTTTGTCTCTGACAAGACATACAGATGGCCACCAGACACATGGACAGACACACAGCGTCACCCATCATCAGGGAAATGCAAACCAAAATCACAATGAGATGTCACCCGACAGCCGTCAGAATGGCTAAAATTAACAACACAAGAAACAACAGGTGTCGGTGAGGCTATGGAGAAGGCGGAGCCCCCTTACACTCCTCGTGGTCCTGTGAACAGGTGCAGCTACTGTGGAAAACAGTGTTGAGGGTCCTCAAGAAGTTAAAAGTAGAAGTACCCTATGATTCCAAAATTGCACAGCTAGGTGTTTATCCCGAGGATATAAAAGTAGTCTCTTAGATTCAAAGAGGGACACGCAGCCTAGTGTTTGTAGTGGCATTATCAACAATAGCCAAACTGTGGATACAGCTCAGATGTCCATCGACAGATGAATGGGCAGAGACGATGTGGTAAATATACACACTGCGACAGCACTTGGTCATCACAAGGGATGAAATGAAGCCATTTACAATGATGTGGGAGAAGTGGAAAGGACTTATGCTCAATGAACTCAGTCAGAGAAAGACAGATACCAAATACCATACAATTGCATTCACATGTGAATTTTAAGAAACCAAACAAACTGGCAAGGGGATCGATGGGGTGGGATGAGAGAAGCAAACCAAGAAACACACTCTTAACCTCAGAGAATAAACTAATAGATAAGAGGAAGTTGGGGGAGATGGGGAATTAGGGGATGGGGATAGTGGAGGGCACCTGTGACCAGTACCAGGCATTGCATCCAAGGGTTGAATCAGTATGTGGTAAACCTGAAACTATATCATACTGTGTTTACAAACAGGAATTCATTAAAAGTTTAAAATAATAATTGTTAGTATTGATGAAACGTGCGCACAAGAGATAAAATCAGAAAGGCAACTGAAAATCCAAATAAAGAGTATTTAGATCCACAAATCCCCTCCTTAGCTCAGCTCGGGGAAGCCTGCCATGTCTTTTCTGACACCAGCAGAAGCCTGGATTTTGATTCTCTGGGGAGGCCACTGACTTGTTGGAGTCAAGCTATCTTTGAACCCAAAACCTAAATAGTGTGCATAAAACTAAACTGCCCAAGATACTAGGAGTCCCAGTGCACGCACAGGCCAAGACCCAAACTCTAACCTACACAGACATAACCCTAACCCTACACTTAAGCCTAATGTTAACCTAAACCTTAAACAAGACCTATCACTAATCAAAAAACAAACACAAACCCCAAGACCAAAACACATTCACTGAACCTACCTGCCAAGCATCACCCTAACTCCTAAACCTATTCTTAGGCTTCCTTAACGCTGACCCCTACCTTATATCTAACCCTATCCCTAACCTCTAACCCTAACCTTAACTTAATGTATTCAAATCCTATTCTTAACCTTATCCTGTACCCTAACCCTAACCCTCTAATTCTAACCCTATCTCATACCCCAAACTGTACCTTAACCCACTGCCTAACCCTATCTCTTACCCTTTTCCAAAACCGTACACTGACCCTACCCTGACCCTGACCTGACCATTACCCATAACCAAACACTAACCCTAATCCTAACCCCTATCCTAACCCTACCACTCACCCTAACTCTAAACCTAGCACTAACTTTAACCCTAACCCGTAACCCTAACAACTAACCTTAACTCACTCCCTAACCCATTACCCTAACTGCAAACCTAATCACAACCCTAACACTAACCATAACCCTAACCCCAACTCCTAACATCCTGCCCTAATCTCTAAGATAAACCCTAACCCTAACTCTAAATCCTGTCCCTAACACTAACCCTAACCCCTTTCCCCACTCCCTAACCCCCATCCAACTCCTAACCACTCACACTTACCCTTATCTCTCACGCTATCCTTAAATCCGTAACCATAATCATAATCACTAAACCCTAACATCTAACATAACTTAACCACCAAGTGCCCCCCCTCCCCTGACCCTACCATTCATTCTACCCTTTCACTTACACTGTGGTTCAGAGTAGTCCCTTCTGATGTGGACGTGGCCCACAACGGCGCCTCCAGAGTCCTCCAGGGGGTCCTGAGGAAGCCAGGATCCTGTGAGTGTGGATGTGGCCCCACGTGTTCCTGAGTCATAGTCAGCGGGTCCTGAGGACGCTGGGTCTCCTGTCACTGTGGACTATGCCTCACATCCTCTGGAAGCCTCACAGCAGGTCCTCAAGAGGCCGAGGGCTCCTGTCAGCCTAGACATGGCCCCACGGCCCCCAGAAAACTCACCGCGGGTCCTGAAGGGGCTGTGGGCTCCTGTAAGCATAGACATAGCCCCATATATCCCGAAGCCAAAGGGCAGATCCTGAGGAGGCCGGAGACTCCTGTCAGTGTGGATTCGGCACCCACATCTTTCTTAGGCCTCACCACAGGCCCTGACAAGGCTGGGGTCTTCTGTCCACATGGAAGGATCCCCATATTTCCCGAAGTCTACACCGGGGGTCCTGAGGACGTCAGCGTCCTGTTGTGTGGGCGTGGCCCCACGTCCTCCCATAACGTCACTGCGGGTTCTGAGGAGGCCAGGGCTCCTGATACCGTGGATGCGGCCCCCACCTTCCAGAAGCCTCAACTTATATCCTGAGCGGCCCGGGAGCTCCTGCCAGAGTGGACACGGCACCACAGATTCCTGAAGCTTCCCTGCAGGTCCTGAAGCGGCCCAGGTGTTCCTGTCAGGGTGGATGCGGGCCCACATCTTCCTGAAGCCTCACTGCGGTTCCTGAGGAGACCGGGGCTCATCAGCGTGGATGCGTCCCCACGTCCTCCTCAGGCTTCCCCAGCACAGGTGGGCTCCTGTTAGTGCAGGTGGACGAGGCCTACTGAGCCTTCGCGGCCCTTGGGCCAGACCTGGGCTTGGGAGCCTCCTGCGGGATGCTCAGGCACTGCAGGAGGCCATGCAGGAGGCAGGGTCCCCATGCACAGGGCCACAACTGCCTCCTTCCAGGCTCCACCTGAGGCCTATGAGCTTTGGAAACGTCTCACTGAAACGGAGCCCAATACCCGGCTTCCCCAGAAATACTTAAGGACAATGATTGGAGCCCACAAGACACAAAATGAAATGTGTACCAGACTTCAACCACATCCTGCAAAACTCACTCAACCCTCTTCCTCTGTGGGCGGGACCGCAGGCTGGCGCAGCCGCCCTGGAAACAGTGTGGAGGCTCCTCAGGAAGTTACAAATAGAGCCGCCCTGGGACCAGCAGGTGCACGGCCTAGGTCACCCCGAATACAGATGCATGGGACTCGGGGACCCTGAGACCAGCCCTTAAAACTAAGCTAAAACCCACCTCCGGGTCCAAGTCCCTGCTCCGCTCTGTCGGGTATACTTGGAAACAAGCTCAAGCTTGTAAATAAACCCTCGTGTGTTTGCATTGCTATTGGCTTCTCAATGGTTTCTCGGATTCGCAATCTTGGGCACAACAGTCTGAGATACAAAACCAAAACCAAAAGAAGCTCAGATGCAGTTAGAGTGAACGCAGGGTTCTGAGAGAAACGGCGGAGACCCGGAGACTCGGCAGCTCTTCTGTGGAGGCCCCAGCAGACTGGGGGGCGGGATGCTCTGCCCCAGAGCCAGAGGACCCAGAGACCCCACCCGCATCCCGCCTATCAGGGCCGAGTCTCAGGAGCAGCACAGCACCGCCCACTGAGCCCAGAGACACTGACGCCCACCCCGCCTCTGGCCCCCGCAGGTGCATCTCCCAGGAAGATGTGCACCTGATAATCAGCGCCACGGCCCATCCCCAGACCCCACACAGACCATTCGCTGCCACCAAGTTGTCAGACCACAGAGGCTGCAGATCTTTAGCTCTGCTTGGAAAGTAGGGTATAGATTCCTTTGTACTTTGTGTTCTTTTTTCATTTATTTCTTTGATTCTTTTTTATTAATTGCCTTATTTTAATTTTTATGTATGTACCTTATATATTTCTTATTTTTACTTTCATAGTACTTTGTGTTTATTCTTAATTTTTTTCAATTTATATATGATAGTCACAAACAGAGAGAAAGAGAAAGAGAGAAAGAGAGAGAGAGAGAGAGAGAGAGAGAGAGGCAGAGACACAGGCACAGGGAGAAGCAGGCTCCATGCACTGGGAGCCCAACGTGAAATTCGATCCAGAGTCTATAGGATCCTGCCCTGGGCCAAAGGCAGGCACTAAACCCCTGCGCCACCCAGGGATCACTTTATTTGTTTCTATTTTGGGATTTAGAATCTTTTAACAAGCAGGCCAAAATAATCTGTTTTTTTTTGGGGGGGGGGGAGGGCAGTTGTTATTGTTTTTCTTGGTTTTCCTTTTTCTTCCTTCTTTCTTTTCTGGAAAATATAATGAGATGAAGAAATTCACCTCCATAAAATTACATGAGGTCTACTCACAGCCAGGAAGTTCATCAATACACATATATGATATCTAACTACAGTTTAAAACAATGATTATAAAGATAGCAGGAGGGCTGGAAAAAGAGCACAGAAGAAAACTAGAGAAACCTTTACTGTAGAAATAAAAGAACTTAAATATAATCAGGTCAATGTTAAAAATGCTATAACTGAGATGCAGTCCCAAGTGGAAGCCTTAAAAAGAAGAAAGTTTATGGACCACAGAGACAGACGTAGGGAAGTCAGCCACTTATTAAAACAATAACATTCATACCATAGGAGACTCAGAAGATGAAGAAAGAGAAAAGGTGGTCCTTGCTCAGCCATTAGAAATGACAAATACCCACCGTTTGCTTCAACGTGGATGGAACTGGAAGGTATTATGCTGAGTGAAGTAAGACAATCGGAGAAGGACAAACATTGTATGTTCTCATTCATTTCGGGAATATAGATAATAGTGAAGGGAATATAAGGGAAGGGAGAAGAAATGTGTGGGAAATATCCGAAAGGGAGACAGAACATAAAGACTCCTAACTCTGGGAAACGAACAAGGGGTGATGGAAGGGGAGGATGGTGGGCGGTGGGGGTGAATGTGTGATGGGCACTGAGGGGGGCACTTGACGGGATGAGCAGTGGGTGTTATTCTGTATGTTGGCAAATTGAACACCAATAAAAAATAAAATTATTATTAAAAAAAGAAAGAAAAAGAAAAAGAAAAAAAAAGAAAAAGAAAAGAAAGAAAAGAAAGAAAGAAAGAAAGAAAGAAAGAAAGAAAGAAAGAAAGAAAGAGTGGCACTTGTGTGGTTCAGCTAGTTAAGCTTCTGCCTTAGGCTCATATCATGATCCAGGACCCAAGGCAGGCTCCCTGTTTAGCAGGGAACCTGCTTCTCCCTCTCCCTCTGCTCCCTCACTCATGGATTTTCTCTCCTCTCTCTCTCAAATAAATAAAAAACATCTTTGAAAAAGAAACAAACAAACCCAGAAGAAGAGAAATTACCCATGTAGAAGAATTTCAAACAAATTGTGCAGACATTGCACACTCAAGTTCATGAGCATAGCTTCCCACTCTTATGTGAGGAATACACATTGTAACTTCCTTCTACAAAATATGATATGAAAAACTTAAAATAATATTGATAATATAATAATAATGTTTAATAATAATAAAAAAGGATCAGTTTACTGTGTAGAAAGCTGACAAACACTATCTCAGCAATGTGATCAGATCGATACCAAGACTGATAAATCATGTTGATAGTATATCCTTTATATGATATAATGAA
This sequence comes from Canis lupus baileyi, assembly GCF_048164855.1. Lineage (NCBI taxonomy): Eukaryota > Metazoa > Chordata > Mammalia > Carnivora > Canidae > Canis > Canis lupus. Next base: position 33,405,588 of record NC_132872.1, on the reverse strand, counting down.
AATGAAAAAAAAAAGAAAAAAAAAAGAAAATGGCAGTATATCTCTGTATATAATCCAAAAAACTGTTCAATCATGAGATAAATGACAGACATGTCCCACCTGAGGGAAATTTTACAAAATACTCTACTTCTCAAAGTGTTCCAGGGCAACAACAACAAGGAAAGGCTGAAAGACTGTCACAATCCAGAGGAGCCTAAGAAAACATGAGGACAAATGGAATGTGATATGAGGGATGGTAACTTAGCAAAAACTAAGGAAATCTGAATAAAGTATGGTCTTTGGTTAATGCGACTATTTTAATATTGATTCATTAGCTCATATTTGTACCATACTAAAATAAGATATCAATAATTGGAGAAATTGAGTGCAAGTGCATGTGAATGCACTGTACTATCTTCTCAATTTCCCTATAAATCTTTGTTTTTTTCCTAATACGATCTATTTTGAAAATTGACTTAAATGAATCAGGCTCCAACTGTGAAGACATTTTAAGAATAGTTGAATTAACTTTTGCCTTATTCTTAAAGAGTTCCTTTGATGGAAACAAAGTAAGAATTTTAGATCAGAAGGAAAGAAAAACACTTTTGAACACGTATAAAGCCTCCTCAACCTGAAAAGCAGGAATGGATAATAAATAGCAAAAATCAGATAAAAATACTTCTAGTATAATAGACACCATATTGCAAGTGTATTTAAAATTTGCAACGCATAACATTTATTTCCTTGACATTTGTCTTCCAAGGAGTTCACAGTGTTTCAGTGTCAGTTGAAACATGGGAAGAATCTCAGGAAAAAATCCTTCACATAATAATAAGACCATTGGTAATAATGTCTCTCAGTTCTTTCCAAATCCATAAAGATGCATTTCCTGATGAGTGACTGAACTGTGAAGAAAGAGATGAGAAACCGTCACCCCCTGAACTCTTGTGTCAGAATATTTTAACCATAGTACTACAGATAGTAGTAAATTATCCTTATTAACAGGAAATATGTCTCAGATTGGAATCTGAGCAATCAGATGGGCAGAGAAAAAACGCTTTGACTGGCTCCTCATCTTTTAAAGACAAAGGAGAGGTTTTCTAAGTACAAAGTCAGTTGTCAACATAGCCTTAGGGAATAAGAGTCTGCAGCATCGAATCCAGCTGCACAGCTGGGACGCCCATGCTCCAGGTCTTCCTGATCCCAATCACTGGGCCTGTCCCCCAACACAGGATGCCATGCTGAGGTCATTTGCAATTGCTCTCTTAGGAGCTCTTGCGAAGGGGGAAGGAGCTAGATAGGATGGGACAGGATGCATGGAGGCCGAGAAAATTAGGGCCATTCCAATTTAAATTCAGCATTAGCACACGCCCAGCCATCCCAGGCCCCTGTGAAGAAGAGCTGAAATTTACATGCCTTCAGTTACAGGAAAAAAAACAAAAGTTTACAGCTTAATGTCCTAGAAAGCCCCACAATAGAATCAAAACAGAGCCCAGGCCAAGGGCAGGAAGCCCCTATTAGAATGAGAGCAGAGCCCAATACCCTTGAAGGCCCCATATCAAAATGTAAACAGAAATTGAGGAATTGCTCCAGCCATTCTGGAGGTCCCTGAGACCAGCCCTTAAAACTAAGCTAAAACCCACCTCAGTGTCCAAGTCCCTGTTCCGCTGTGTTGGGTGTACTTGGATGCAAGCTCGAGTTTGGAAATCAACCCTTGTATGTTTGCATCGATGTCACCTCCTTAGTGGTTTCTTGGATTCGCAATCTTGGGCACAATACCCCCATGTCCCCTCCCACCTTGGCTGAACCCCTATCCCCTCCCACCAAGGCTGACACTCCGTCACCTCCCTGCCCACAACAGCTGGGCACAGACCGTCACACAGGTCCCACGGGCACAGTGGGCGCTCCCGCCATCCCTGGCCTCCCAGAGGAAGGAAGGAGGTTTCGGCAGGGCACACTCCCATGGTGACCACAGGGCTCCCTGCCCAACATGGCAGCTCGTGACAGTTCGGGGTCTGTGTCCCTAATGCCTGTTCCTCCTCCCCGGTTTTCCCACAGGAAATGAAGGAAGAGGCCCTGGTCTCCTCCTAGGACATCACGCAGGTAAACCTGGACGTAAACAGGACGTTCGGCAGCCACATCATGTTTTAGGACTGCTAGGTGTTGGGTGAGGCTGCGGGCCACGAAGCTTTGGGCCCCCGGGGGCTTCTGAGTAGGGAAAACGGGGCCTCTGAGGCCAGGGGGAGTAACAGCAGCCAACAACATACCGCTCCATGGTAGGGTGATTGGGATGACCCCCTTGCCCACCCCTCTGGGCCTCAGGGATGAGGAGGCCACTAGGATGGGGCCTCCAGGGGTTGCCATGGGAGCTGAACACCACCAAATGGTAGAGGGACGGCCCCATGAGAAGCAGGGGATGGGGTTGGGGATGTGGGAGGCATGAACCGGACCTGGGGGCCAGGCGACATGGCCACGGCTGGAACAGGACACACATCGATCCCATGAGGGTCAGAAGGGTCAGAGTGACATCCACTCTCGGTGCTTTATATATTTCTAAATTCTATGCATTTAATTTGAGACAATTTGCAATTTGAAAGCATACGTATGGGGATCCCTGGGTGGCGCAGCGGTTTGGTGCCTGCCTTTGGCCCAGGGCACGATCCCGGAGACCCGGGATCGAATCCCACATTGGGCTCCCGGTGCATGGAACCTGCTTCTCCCTCTGCCTGTGTCTCTGCCTCCCTGTCTCTCTCTGTGACTATCATAAATAAATAATTTAAAAAATAAAAAATTGAAAGCATACATATTATGATGACCCCCAGATAATGCCCCCGGTCCAGCCAGGGCCCTTCACTGACCACACCGCGCCCCAGGGGCAGGTGTCACAACAATCCCCAGACTGGGGTCGCCTTTAACGGTAGATGTCTCCTTGTGTATCTTAGTGGAAGCAGATACCCTGTGTCCACAGGCCTCCACAACATCCCCCTCATTCCCCACTCCCACTCCAACCCCCTCCATCATCATCCCCATGGCATCACACCATCCCCCTCACACCCACACAGCCCCACACAATCCCCACCCACACTATACCCTAAAACAATCCCCCTACACCATCCCCCACACTCCACCACAATCATACTCCTGCCCCCACATGATCCACCGCCACACCATTTACCCCAGCAAGGACCTGGTGCAGGTGCCCCCTGTGGGACATGCTCAACCTCCCCAGGTTTTTCTGCATACCCTGATCCCATCAGAAGACCTGGTGTCCCATAGAGTACCCAGGGGTTGCAGGGAGCAGTTAAGACATGAAGCCCCCGACAGGGTGGGTGCAGGTGAGTGGTTCAGAGGATGAACCGTGCCCTGCCTCCGCCCAGTGTCCCACCTGGAGGGCAGCACACCCTGCACAGGACACCAGCCCCTAACCCATAGGGACCTGGGCTGACCTGACCCCGGGCTCTGTGGGGGCTGAGTTGATTTGAGCCCCCCAGGGCCAACACAAAGACTAATGGGATCCAGCCCCCCATGGCCCTGGCCAGCCCTGGATTCTGGCCCCAGGCTGCGCGAGCCCTCTCACAGCTGAATGTGGCCTCTTGGGTCCTGGGCTTACCCCACTGATCCAGGTCACTGACCTAGGGCGCCCTTTGGATCCTGGGAAACCCAGGGTGGGGAGAGCAGGGGTAGGCCGGTGGGCCCTACCCACAGCCACACCAGGAGTCAGGCTGCTCCAGGTGCTGGGGCCCCTGGGAGCCCAAGGCCAGGGTCCAGCTGCCCTGTTTGGACCCAGCGCAGGTCCAGATCAGCTCTGCTGTCCTCAGAACCGTCTCTCAGGCTGAAACCTCAGGACACACGCCCCCACCCGGATTCCACACATGCTCCCAGGTGGGGGACTCCAGCACCCGCCTCCCCACCCCGTGTCATTCTTGCCCTCCCCTAAAGGACAGAAACCTCTCCATTCCCAGGGGCAGGCGCGCCCCCTCGGCCCTGACCCGTTTGCTGTAGAAAGTCAATAAAGTGTTGTGGTGTGAAAATGCACAGCCAGCCCGTTTCTGTGTCATCCAGAACAGTGTGCACAGGGCTTGGAGAGACCACCAGAGAGGAGGAGGGGGTACCACCCATGCCCCACCAGCCCCTGCAGGGGCACCACCATGCACAGCCAGCTGACATCCCCATGTGCCTTCCAGGGGCGGCCAGACGCCAGGGTCAGGACCTGACAGACTTTACTAGGACTCAGGCTGTGCCCCGCGGGCCAGGAAGGGCTGGGACAGAGTGACAGCCAGGAAGCCTCAGGTCACCAGGTTCTGTGCAAAGCAACCCGGTTGTCTGTGCTCCCTCTGTCCAGGGGGCCTGGGCAGGCCGTGTTCCTGGACCCTTCCTCCATGCATCATCCCCGTGCCTGTGTGCCTGGGGCAGAGAGTACCTGCGGGGTGGTCAGCATGGCCCTAGAAGGGATGTCAGGACAGCAGGCCCTTGTGTTATGCCCAAGATTGTGAATCCGAGAAACCACCGAGGAGCCAACACCAATGCAAACTCCCAAGGGTTTCTTTACAAGCTGGAGCTTGGTTCCAAGTGCACCTGACACAGCAGAGAATGGACTTGGACCCTGAGACTAAGAGGCGTAGCAGCTTTATAGGGGCCAGTGGCCCATGGGATACGCAGAAAGTTGCACAGTCATGACTGTTCACAAGCAGGTGGCCAATTAAATTACACCTTACCCTATAGTATCCACTTGCGCTAGCCTATTACTTTGGTCAGAATCGGAGTGCAGTTTTGGGGGACATAAAGCAGGGTTACATTGTTATGAGCTGATTTCAGATAAGGGTGTGCCCAGCAGCCTGACTAGGGTGGGGCAGCGCCTAAAACAATAAGAAGGTCATGTAGGGGTCATCCTGGAGGTGGGGGGTGTAGCACAAAATGGAATCAGTCCTGCTCTGTCTCTCCAGGGGTAGGAGATTTTTGTTAAATTTCCTGGGTCCCACACTTGCAGATCACTCACCTGGGCCAGCCTCACCAGATGGACTCAGCGTGCACACCTTGTGGTGCTTGATCTCTCACACCAGCGTGTGGAGGGCACCCTCCTTGCCCGACTGAGTAGGGGTGGGTGAGCATGGGGCTCGGCCTGAAGGTCAGGCAGCACAGGGGACCGAGGAACCCCAGCCCCGTCCCCACCCAGACTCGCAAACACAGGCAGCCCCAGGGCTCCCCACCATGGGCAGCTGGATCCTCAGGAGCTCCCAAAAGGATGGCCCCGATGTCTTGCTCCCTGCTGGAGAGGCATCAGGGAGAAGATAAGCAGCCAGCACATGGCAGGACCCATTGCCTCACATGGGAATATAGCCAAGCCGGACCTTCCAGCTCAGCTGAACCTCCAGCAGAAAGTCACTGCAAGAGCGAGCCCCGGGTCTGCCAGGAGAGCCTAGCTAGCCGCCCAGTGCCAGCACCAGAAATGATGTTGTGCCAACCATTTGGGCATTTGGGTGACCCAGCCAGAGGATCCAATAGCTGCACGTGATAGCTACATGTGATAGACACACACACACCCCAAAACCAACAAAAGTCAGAATCCCCCCAATGTTGTCTAACAGCAGCTGGATGGTTACATACACGACGCTGTGGTCTCCAATAGGATACATGAAAGACGCAATAAACCATGACAGCAGAGGTGCTGGAGACACAGAGATGTGCCTGCTTGGTTCCAACAAGGAGCACAGAGGGGCAGGAAGCATCCTACAGAGGGGAGGCCCCTCCTTGGAAAGGACATCATGTCCCTGTGAAGGCTACGGAGGGTGAAATCTGTCCTCCTCTCTTTCAGCTTCTGGTTTTCCTCCTAAATGCCATTTTCCTCAATCATAATAGCAAAAATTTATTTTATGTTTTTAAATTTCTTTTTGTTGGTGTCCAATTTGTATGAATTCTTGCTTCAGCAAGGGTGTTATTCAGGAGAGAAGGAGAGATCATGATTTTCCCAGACAGGCAAAATATAAAGGAGTTCATGACCACTTAACTAGTCCAGTAAGGAATTTTAAGAGGGACTCTTCTAGTGGGGGAAAAAAAGAGTCCAAAAGCAACAAAGACTAGAAAGGCCCAGAGAACATCACCAGAAACACCAACTCTTCCGGTAACACAAAGGCACAAAGTTCATATCTTTGAATAATCACTCTGAATGCCGATAGACTAAATGCTTCAATCAAAAGATACAGGGTATCAGAGTGGCTCAAAACACAGGATCCGGGAAGCCTGGGTGGCTCAAAGTGTTGAGCATCTACCTTTGACTCAGGGTATGATCCTGCAGTCTGGGATCAAGTCCCATATTGAGCTCCAGGAGTGGAGTATGCTTCTCTCTCTCCCTAATTTTCTGCCTCTCTCTCTCTCTCATAAATAAAATCGTTATTAAAAAAACAAGATCCATCTGTATGCTGCCTACAAGATGCTCACCTTACACGTATACACACCAGCAGATTGATAGTCAGGGGAGGGAAAATCATCTACCATGCTAATAGATTTCAAATGAAAGTTGGAGGACCCATACTTATATCAGACAAACGAGTTTTGAAACCAAACCCTGGGGGACACCTGGTGGCTCAGTGGTTGAGCATCTGCCTTCAGCTCAGGGTGTGAACCTGGGATCACAGGATCGAGTCCCACATCGGCCTCCCTTAGGGGAGCCTGCCTCTCCCTCTGCCTATGTTTCTGCCTCTGCTTCTCTGTGTATCTCTCATGAAAAAATACATAAAATATTTAAATCTCAAAAAGAAAGAACAAATCCTGTAAGTAGATGAAGAACATTATTTCATAATTAAAAAGACTATCAAGACCAAACAACTAAATATTTATTTATATTTATATTTACTTACGTAAATATAGAAAGAAATTAACAACAAATGTACAGGAACTCACTGATAATAATACACTGACAGGGGATTTCAACACCCACTTATGGCAATGGACCGATCGTCTAGCAGAAAATCAACAAGGGAACAATAGCCTTGACACACCGGACCACAGGGACTCAACAGATATAGTTAGAAAATTAGATCTGAAAGCAGAATACACTTTCCTTTTTTTTAAATTTATTTTTCATCGGTGTTCAATTTACTAACATACAGAATAACCCCCAGTGCCCGTCACCCATTCACTCCCACCCCCCGCCCTACTCCCCTTCTACAACCCCTAGTTCGTTTCCCAGAGTTAGCAGTCTTTACGTTCTGTCTCCCTTTCTGATATTTCCCACCCATTTCTTCTCCCTTCCCTTATATTCCCTTTCACTATTATTTATATTCCCCAAATGAATGAGAACATATAATGTTTGTCCTTCTCCGACTGACTTACTTCACTCAACATAATACCCTCCAGTTCCATCCACGTTGAAGCAAATGGTGGGTATTTGTCATTTCTAATAGCTGAGTAATATTCCATTGTATACATAAACCACATCTTCTTTATCCATTCATCTTTCGTTGGACACTGAGGCTCCTTCCACAGCTCGGCTATCGTGGCCATTGCTGCTATAAACATCGGGGTGCAGGTGTCCCGGCGTTTCATTGCATTTGTATCTTTGGGGAAAATCCCCAACAATGCAATTGCTGGGTCGTAGGGCAGGTATATTTTTAAGTCTTTGAGGAACCTCCACACAGTTTTCCAGAGTGGCTGCACCAGTTCACATTCCCACCAACAGTGTAAGAGGGTTCCCTTTTCTCCGCATCCTCTCCAACATTTGTTGTTTCCTGCCTTGTTAATTTTCCCCATTCTCACTGGTGTGAGGTGGTATCTCATTGTGGTTTTGATTTGTATTTCCCTGATGGCAAGTGATGCAGAGCATTTTCTCATATGCATGTTGGCCATGTCTATATCTTCCTCTGTGAGATTTCTGTTCATGTCTTTTGCCCATTTCATGATTGGATTGTTTGTTTCTTTGGTGTTGAGTTTAATAAGTTCTTTATAGATCTTGGAAACTAGCCCTTTATCTGATATGACATTTGCAAATATCTTCTCCCATTCTGTAGGTTGTCTTTGAGTTTTGTTGACTGTATCCTTTGCTGTGCAAAAGCTTCTTATCTTGATGAAGTCCCAATAGTTCATTTTTGCTTTTGTTTCTTTTGCCTTCGTGGATGTATCTTGCAAGAAGTTACTATGGCCGAGTTCAAAAAGGATGTTGCCTGTGTTCTTCTCTAGGATTTTGATGGACTCTTGTCTCACATTTAGATCTTTCATCCATTTTGAATGCCCCTGTAGAGTTCCTGCCGGGGCATACACTTTCCTATCAAGTGCACATGGGACATTCTCCCGAACAGATCATATCAGGGCCCACAAATCAGCCCTCAACAGGTACAACAGGTACAGGAAAATTGGTATCACACCATGTACATTTTTGGCCCACGGCGCTATGAAACTGGAAGTCGAAGGTAAGAAAAAATTTGGAGAGACCAAAAATATGTTGAGTTTATGATCATCCTACTAGAGTGAATGGAGCAACCAGGAAATTAAAGAGGAAATTTAAAACAAATGAAAATGAAAACATGTTTCTCCAAACCTCTGGGACGTAGCAAAGGCATTCCTACGAGGGAAGTACATAGCAATACAGGCCTACCTCAAGAAACAAGAAGTCTCCAATACACATCCTAACCCTACACCTGAAGGAGCTGAATAAGGAATAGCAAACAAGGCCTGAAGCATACAGAAGAAGGGAAAAAATAAAGATGAGAGCAGAAATAAACAATACAGAAACAACAAAACAGTAGAATGGAATAACAAAACGAAGAGCTGGTTCTTTAAAATTATTAATAAAATGGATCAACCCTAGCCAGGCTTATCAACGAGAAAAGAGAAAAGACCTTAATAAATAAAATCACAAATGAGAGAAGAGAGATCACAATCAACACCAGAAAAAAAGACAGTTATAAGGGAATATTATGAAAGATTATACGCTAACAAACTGAGAGACCTGGATGAAATGGACAAATCCCTAGAAATGTGCAAACGAGCAGAACTGAAATAGGAAGAAATAGAAAATGTGAAGAGACCCATAACTAGCAAAGGAATTGAATCAGCAAGGCACCTGGGTGCCTCAGTGGTTGAGCATGTGCTTTGGCTCAGGTCATGATCCCGGGGTCCTGGGGGATCAAGTCCCACATCAGGCTCCCCGCATGGAGCCTCATTTTCCCTCTGCCTATAACTCTGCCTCTCTGTGTCTCTCATGAATACATAAATAAAGGTGCAGCCACTGTGCAAAACAGTCTGGAGGGTCCTCGAGAAGTTAAAAATAGGGGATCCCTGGGTGGCGCAGTGGTTTGGCGCCTGCCTTTGGCCCAGGGCGTGATCCGGGAGACCTGGGATCGAATCCCACGTTGGGATCCCGGTGCATGGAGCCAGCTTCTCCCACTGCCTGTGTCTCTGCCTCTCTCTCTGTGACTATCATAAAAAAAATTAAAAAAGAAGTTAAAAATAGTGCTACCCTACGATTCCAAAATTGCAAAGCTAGGTATTTACCCCTAGGATACAAAAGTAGTTTAGTAGATTTGAAGAGGAACACGCAGCCCAGTGTTGGTAGCAGCGTTATCAACAACAGCGAAACTGTGTATACAGCCCAGATGTCCATCGACAGATGAATGGGCAGAGACGATGTGGTAAGTATACACACTGCGACATCACTCGGTCATCAGAAGGGATGAAAGGATGCCATTTACAATGACGTGGGAGAAGTGGAAGGGACTTATGCTAAATGAACTCAGTCAGAGAATGACAGATACCCAATACCATACAATTGCATTCACATGTGAATTTTAAGAAACCAAACAAACTGACAAAGGGGCGAAGGGGGGGATGAGAGATGCAAACCAAGAAACATACTCTTAACCACAGAGATTAAACTAATAAATACCAGAGGAAAGTGGGGGGGGGGATGGGGAATCAGGGGATGGGAAAAGTAGAGGTCACCTCTGACCAGAACCAGGCGTTGTATTCAAGGGTTGAATCACTATGTGGTAAACTGGAAACGATATCATACTGTGTTTACAAAGAGGAATTCAAGTAAAACTTTAAAATAATAATTGGTAGTATAGAGGAAACATTGGCGCACAGAGATAAAATCAGAAAGGAAACTGAAAATCCAAACAAAGAGTCTTTAGAGCCAAAAATCCCCTCCTTAGCTCAGCTCAGGAGAAGCCTGCCATGCCTATTCTCACCCCAGAGAAGCCTGGATTTTGATCATTTTAAAATGATCTCTGGGGACGTCGCTGACTTGGTGTAGTCAGGCTATCCTTGAAACCAAAACCTAAATAGAGTGCGTGAAACTAAACTGCCCAAGATGCTAGGATTCCCAGTGCAAGCACATGCCAAGACACAAACTCTAACCATACACAGACATAACCCTAAGCCTACACTTAAGCCTAATGTTAACCTAACCCTCAACAAGAACTATCACTAATCAAAAACCAAACACAAACCCCAAGACCAAAACACATTCACTGAACCTTCCTGCCAACCCTCACCCTAACTCCTAAACCTCTTCTAAACCTTTAACCCTGACCCTTACCTTAAATCTAACCCTAACCCTAACCTCTAACCATAACCTTAACTTAATGTACTCAAATCCTATTCCTAACCTTAACCTGTACCCTAACCCTAACCCTCTAATACTAATCCTATCTCATATCCCAAACTGTACCCTAACCCGGACCCTAAAACTAATCCCTAACCCACTGTCTAACCCTCTCTTACCCTTTTCCAAAACCGTACCCTGACCCTGACCTGACCCTAACCCTAACCCCTAACCAAACTCTAACCCTAATCCTAGCCTTAACCCGTATCCTAAACCTAACCCTCGCCCTAACCCTAAACCTAGCCCTAACTTTAACTCTAACCCCTAACGCTAACCTCTAACCCTAACTCACACCCTAACTCCTAACCCTAACTGCAAACCTACCTGAACCCTAACTCTAACCATAACCCAAACCCCAACTCCTAACCTCCTGCCCTAATCCCTAAAGTCTAAACCCTAACTCTAACTCCTGTCCCTAACCGAAACCCCCATCCTAACTCCTAACCACTGACCCTTACCTTTATCCCTCACCCTAACCTCTAATCTGTAACCATAAGCATAATCACTAACCCCTAACATCTAACCTAAGCCTAACCACCAACCACCTCCCCTCCCCTGATCCTACCATTCATTCTACCCATTCACTTATCCTATGGTTCTGAGGAGTCCCTTCTGACATGGACGTGGCTCCCAACGGCACCTCCAGAGTCCTCCAGGGGGTCCTGAGGAAGCCGGCTCCTGTGAATGCGGACGTGGCCCCACGTGTTCCAGAGTCATAGTCAGTGGGTCCTGAGTACGCCGGGTCTCCTGCCAACGTGGAGTATGCCTACTCTGGAAGGAGGAGGAACATCCTTCTGGATGCCTCACAACCTCTTTAAGCCTCACAGCAGGTTCTCAGGAGGCCGGGGGCTCCTGTCAGCCTGAATATGGCCTCATGTCCCCTGAAATCTCACCGCGGGTCCTGAGGAGGCTGTGGGTTGCTGTCAGCCTAGACGCAGCCCCATGTGTCCCGAAGCCAAGCTGCAGGTCCTGAGGAGGAAGGGGGTCCTCTCAGTCTTGATGTGGTCCCACATATTCCTCAGCCTCATCATAAGACCTGAGGAGGCTGGGGGCTCTTGTCAGAATGGACGTGGCCCCAAATCATCCCAATCGTTCACAGTGTGTCCTTAGGAGGCCGGAGACTTCTGTCAGTGTGGAATCGGCATCCACATTTTTCTGGGGCCTCACCACAGGCTCTGACAAGGCTGGGGTCTTCTGTCCACATGGACGCATCCCCATATTTCCCAAAGTCTACACTGGGGGTCCTAAGGACATCAGCGTCCGGTTGTGTGGACGTGGCCCCACGTCCTCCCGAAGCATCACCCCGGTTCTGAGGTGGCCGAGGCTCCTGTCACTGTGGTTGCGGCCCCCAGCTTCCAGAAGTCTCAACTTATGTCCTGAGGGGCCAGTTAGCTCCTGCCGGAGTGGAAGCAGCGCCCCATCTTTCAGAAGCCTCCCCACATGTTCTGAGGCGGCCCAGGGGCTCCTGTCAGCGTGGATGGGGGCTCACATCTTACTGAAGCCTCCCCACGGGTCCTGAGGCAGCCTAGGGGCTCCTGTCAGGGTGGGGGCGGGCTCACAATTTCCTGAAGCCTCCCCGCAGGTCCTGAAGCGGCCCAAGGTCTCCTATCAGGATAGATGTGGGCCCATATCTTCCGGAAGCCTCACCGTGTGTCCTGAGGAGACCAGGGCTCCTGTCAGCGTGAACGCTGCCCAATATCCCCCTGAAGACTCCCCGCAGATTCTGAGGAGGCTGTGGCTCATCAGCGTGGACATGTCCCCACGTCTTCCTCAGGCCTCCCCAGCACAGGCTGGCTCCTGTTAGTGCAGGCAGACGAGGCCTACTGCACATTCGTGCCCCTTGGGCGATGCCTGGGCTCGGACGCCCCCTGTGGGATCCTCAGGCACTACAGGAGGCTGTGCAGGAGGCACGTGCCCATCCCCGGGCCGACCTCTGCCTCCTTCCAGGTTCCAGCTGTGGCCTGTTAGCTTCGGAAACGTCCGACTGAAAAGAAGCCCAACACACGGCTTCCCCAAAAATTCTTAAGGAGAAGGAATTGGAGCCCAAAGGATGCGAAATGAAATGTGGACCAGACTTTTACCATGTGCTGTAAATCTCACTCAACCCTCTTCCACTGTGGGAGGCACCGCAGGCTGTGCAGAAGCCATGGAAACAGTGTGGAGGCTCCACAGGAAGTTACAAATAGAGCCGCCCTGGGACCAGCAGGTGCACGGCCTTAGCTCACCCCGAAGATACAGATGCATGAGACTCGGGGACACCTGCACCCCAATGTCCACAGCAGCCGGGTCCACAGTAGCCACACTGTGGGAAGAGCCTCGGTGCCCTCAGGCAGATGATGGATAAAGAGGATGGAAGATAGATGATGGTCATAGATGATAGATAGTTAGATGATAGGAATGGTACTCAGCTATCAAAGAGAAGAAAATATTGCCATTTGCAATGACGTGGATAGAACTAGAGGGATCATGTTAAGTGAAATAAGTCAGTCAGGAAAGAAAATTACCGTATGGTTGCATTCATAGGTGAAATTAAAGAAGCAAAGCAGATGGGCATCTGTGAAGGGAAGGAAAAACAAATAAGATGAAAACAGAGATGGAGGAAAAAAAGACTCAATCACAGGAAAGAAACTGAGGATCGCTGGAGGGGAGGGGAGTGGAGTGTTGGGACAGGGTAACTGGTAGATGGGCATGAAGGAGGGCACGTGATGTCATGAGCCCTGTTGTTATCTCCAACTGGTGCATCCCTGAATTCTACCTCTGAAAGTATAATACACTATACTGTTAATTAATTGGGTTTAAATTAAATTAAATTTAAAAAATCAGTTGACGGTATCGGAGTGCATTTTCTTCCAGACTCTCTATTCTGCTCCTTCAGCTTATGCCAGAACCACACCCCTGTGGGTTTGGTTTGTTTAAGTAGGCTCCATGCCTCGTCCACAGTTCAGCAGAGGGCTCGAATTCATGACCCCGAGATCAAGACCAAGGGTGAAGTCAGGAGTCGGATGCTTAACCAACGGAGCCAGCCAGAGCCCGAGAACCACACTGCTTTATCCTGTGTCTCTGTGACATTGGTTGAAATAGGAAAGTGGAGGGAGGGGCAAGATGGCGGAAGAGTAGGGTCCCCAAATCACCTGTCCCCACCAAATTACCTAGATAATCTTCATCATCCTGAAAATCTATGAATTCGGCCAGAGATTTAAAGAGAGACCAGCTGGAATGCTACAGTGAGAAGAGTTCGCACTTCTATCAAGGTAGGAAGAGGGGGAAAAAGAAATAAGGAAACAAAAGGCATCCAAGGAGGAGGGGCCCCACGAGGTGCCAAGCTAAGGCCGGGGCGAGTGCCCCCAGGACAGGAAAGTTCTGTCCCGGAGAAGCAGGAGCTTCACCAATCTTCCTGGGTGGAAAGGCACTCGCAGGGAGTTGGAGCAGGACGCCTGGATGGTGGGGATGCCCTCGGGATCCCTGGAACACTACAAGACACCTGCGCACCCAGGAGACTGTACCATACCCCACGGCCGAGCTCCCTAAAAGATTGCAGGGCCCACGGCTGGACCCGGAGGAGCTTGGAGGGGCTTGGGCGGCGGCTCTGCATGGAGGGGGCTGCGAGGCCAGGAGCAGCTTGGAGGGGGCTCCGGCAGAGGAAGAGGATCCCTGCGGAGAGGGCTGCAGGGCTCTGGGACCAGCTCAGAGGGGCCCGGGCGGTGATGCCGCGGAGGCGGCTGTGTGGCCGGGAGGGGGAATCCAACAGCACAGGCACTGGAGCACAGGGCTCCAGGACAAAGCCCAGGATCCATCCTCCCCCTGGGACAGGCAGAGCCCGGGAAGGCCCAAGACAGCTAGGACGATTCTGCCCAGAGCTGAGCAGATCAGCGTCCCCACCTTGGCACCTCCAGGCCCTGCAGAGGGAGAGCTCCATAGTTACTGTGGGAGCGGAATCCAGGGCTCCAGAGCTGCCGGCGTCACTGGGATGGTTCCTCCTGGGGCCTCACGGGATCAACAACCCCCACTGAGCCCTGCACCAGGCAGAGGGCAGAGCAGCTCCCCCAAGAGCTAACACCTGAAAATCAGCACAACAGGCCTCTCCCCCAGAAGACGAGCTAGACGGACAAGTTCCAGGGGAAGTCAACGGACTTAAAGTATACAGAATCAGAAGATACTCCCCCGTGGCTTTTTCTTTTCTTTTCTTTTCTTTTCTTTTCTTTTCTTTTTGTTTTTTCTTTTCTTTTCTCTTCTCTTGATTCTTTTCTTTTCTTCTTTCTTTTTCATTTGTTTGCATCCCCCACCCTTTATTCCTTTCTTTCTTTTTCTTTCTCTTTTTCTTCTCTTTTTTCATTTTTTTCTTCCTTTTATCTTTTTCTCTTTTCTTTCCTTCTTTCTCTCTCTTTTTCTCCTTTTCCCAATACAATTTTTTTTGGCCACTCTGCACTGAGCCAAATGAATAGAAGGAAAACCTCACCTCAAAAGAAAGAAACAGTCCTCTCTCCTAAGAGTTACAAAATCTTGGATTACAATTCAATGTGAGAAAGCCAATTCAGAAGCACTTATACAGCTACTGGTGGCTCTAGAAAAAAGCCTAAAGGACTCAAGAGACCATGACTGCAGAATTTAGATCCAATAAGGCAGATATTAAAAATCAGTTGAATGAGATGCAATCCAAACTAGAAGTCCTAATGACGAGGGTTAACGAGGTGGAAGAACGAGTCAGTGACATAGAAGACAAGTTGATGGCAAAGAGGGAAACTGAGGAAAAAAAGAGAAAGACAATTAAAAGACCAGAAAGACAGATTAAGGGAAATAAACGACAGCCTTAGGAAGAAAAACATACGTGTAATTGGGGTTCCTGAGGGCACCGAAAGGGACAGAGGGCCAGAATATGTATTTGAACAAATCCTAGCTGAAAACATTCCTAATCTGGGAAGGGAAACAGGCATTCAGATCCAGGAAATAGAGAGATCCTCCCCCTAAAATCAATAAAAACCATCCAAAACCTCGACATTTAATAGTAAAGTTTGCAAATTCCAAAGATAAAGAGAAGATCCTTAAAGCAGCAAGAAACAAGAAATCCCTGACCTTTATGGGGAGGAGCATTAGGGTAACAGCAGACCACTCCACAGAGAACTGGCAGTCCAAAAAGGGCTGGCAGGATATATTCAGGGTCCTCAATGAGAAGAACATGCAACCAAGAATACTTTGCCCAGCAAGGCTCTCATTCAAAATGGAAGGAGAGGTAAAGAGCTTCCAAGACAGGAAGGAAATGAAAGAATATGTGACCTCCAAACCAGCTCTGCAGGAATTTTAAGGGGGACTCTTAAAATTCCCCTTCAAGAAGTTCAGTGGAACAATCCACAAAACAAGGACTGAATAGATATCATGATAACACTAAACTCATATTTGTCGATTAGCAACTCTGAATGTGAATGGGCTTAATGACCCCATCAAAAGGCGAGGGGTTTCAGACTATATAAAAAAGCAGAACCCATCTATCTGCTGTCTACAAGAGACTCATTTTAGACAGAAGAACACCTACAGCCTGAAAATAAAAGGTTGGAGAACCATTTACCATTCAAATGGTCTTCAAAAGAAAGCAGGGGTAGCCATCCTTATATCAGATAAACTAAAATTTACCCCGAAGTCTGTATTATTCCTAGGTATCTTATGCTTTTGGGTGCAATTGTAAATGAGATTGCCTCCTCAATTTCTCTTTCTTCAGCCTCATTTTTAGTGTATAGAAATGCCATTGATTTCTGGGCATTGATTCTGTACCCTGCCACGCTACCAAATTTCTGTATGAGTTGTAGCAATCTTCTGGGGGAGGGTTTTGGGTTTTCTAGGTAGAGTAGGTTAGGAATAAACCTAACCAAGGAGGTAAAGGATCTCAACCATAAACACTATAGAACGCTTCTGAAACTAATTGAGGAAGACACAAAGAGATGGAAAAATATTCCATGCTCATGGATTGGAAGAATTAATATTGTGAAAAAGTCCATGTTACCCAGGGCAATGTATACGTTTAATGCAATCCCTATCAAAATACCATGGACTTTCTTGAGAGAGTTAGAACAAACTATTTTAATATTTGTGTGGAATCAGGAAAGACCCCGAATAGCCAGAGGAATTTTTAAAAAGAAAACCATATCTGGGGGCACCACAATGCCAGATTTCAGGTTGTACTACAAACTGTGGTCATCAAGACAGTGTGGTACTGGCACAAAAACAGACTCATAGATTAATGGAACAGAACAGAGAACCCAGAAGTGGACCCTAAACTTCATGGTCAACTGATATTCGATAAAGTAAGAAAGACTATCCATTGGAAGAAAGACAGTCTCTACAATATATGGTGCAGGGAAAATGGACATCCACATGCAGAAGAATGAAACTAGACCACTCTCTTTCACCATACACAAAGATAAACTCAAAAATGGATGAAAGATCTCAATGTGAGACAAGAGTCCATCAAAATCCTAGAGGAGAACACAGGCAACACCCTTTTTAAACTCAGCCACAGTAATTTCTTGCAAGATAAATCCACAAAGGCAAAAGAAACAAAAGCAAAAATGAACTATTGTGACTACATCAAGATAAGAAGCTTTTTCACAGCAAAGGATACAGTCAACAAAACTAAAAGACAACCTAAAGAATGGAGAAGATATATGCAAAAGAGGTATCAGATAAAGGGCTACTTTACAAGATCTATAAAGAACGTTTTAAATTCAAAACCAAGGAAACAAACAATGCAATCATGAAATGGGCAAAAGACATGAATAGAAAACTCACAGATGAAGACATTGACATGGCCAACATGCACATGAAAAAACGCTCTGCATCACTTGCCATCAGGGAAATACAAATCAAAACCACAATGAGATACCACCTCACACCAGTGAGCATGGGGAAAATTAACAAGGCAGGAAACCACAAATGTTGGAGAGGATGCGGAGAAAAGGGAACACTCTTACACTGTTGGTGGGAATGTGATCTGGTGCAGTCACTCTGGAAAACTGAGTGGAGGTTCCTCAAAGAGATAAAAATTGACTTGCCTGACGACCCAGCAATTGCAGCTTTGGGTATTTACCCCAAAGACTCAGATGCAAGGAAACGACGGGACTCCGGCACCCCGATGTTTATAGCAGAATGTCCACAATAGCTAAACTGTGGAAGGAGCTTGAAAGATGAATGTGTAAAGAAGATAAGGTTTATGTATAAAATGGAATATTATTTAGGCATTAGAAACGACAAATACCCACCATTTGCTTCAACGTGGATGAAACTGGAGGGCATTATGCTGAGTAAAGTAAGTCAATCGGAGAAGGAAACAGTGTATGTTCTCATTCATTTGGAGAATATAAATAATAGTGAAAGGGAATATAAGGGAATGGAGAAGAAACGTGTGGGAAATATCAGAAAGGGAGACAGAACATAAATACTCCTAACTCTGAGAAAGGAACTAGGGATGCTTTAAGGGGAGGAGGGTGGGGGGTGCGGGTGAATGGGTGAGCGGCACTGAGGGGGGCCCTTGCCGGGATGAGCACTGGGTGTTATTCTTTTTCTTGGTAAATTGAACACCATAAAAATAAATTTATTAAAAAAAAAAGTTCAAACAACTAAATATTTATGCTGCCAACATGGGAGTACCTAAATATAGAAACCAATTAACAACAAACATACAGAAAGTCACTGATAATAATACAATGACAGGGGATTTTAAAACAAACTTATGGCAATGGACCGATCGCCTATGCAGAAAATCAACAAGGGAAAAATAGCCTTGACACACTGGACCACAGGGACTCAAGAGATATAGTCTGAACCTTTTAATCTAAAGCAGAATACACATTCCTTTCAGGTGTACATGGGATATTCTCCAGAACAGATCATATCATGGCCCACAAATCAGCCCTCAACAGGTACAACAGGTACAAGAATGTTGATATCACACCATGTACATTTTCGGACCAAGGCGCTATGAAACTGGAAGTCGACAGTAAGAAAAAAACTGGACAGACCAGAAGTACTTGGAGTTTATGATCATCCTACTAGAGAATGAATGTAGCAACCAGAAAATTAAAGAGGAAATTTAAAACAAATGAAAATGAAAGCATGTTTCTCCAAACCTCTGGGATGTAGCAAAGGCAGTCCTTAGAGGGAAGTACATAGCAATACAGGCCTACCTCAAGAAAGAAGAAGTCTCCAATACACAGCCTAACCCTACACCTTAAGGAGTTGGAAATGGAATAGCAAACAAAGCCTAAAGCCTATAGAAGAGGGGGAAAATAAAGATGAGAGGAGAAATAAACAATACAGAAACAACAAAGCAGTAGAATGGAATTACGAAACAAAGAGATGGTTCTTCAAATAATTAAGAAAATGGATCAAGCCCTAGCCAGCCTTATCAACGAGAAAAGAGAAAAGACCTAAATAAATAAAATCACAAATGAGAGAAGAGAGACGACAATCAACACCGGAAAAATTAGACAATTATAAGGGAATACTATGAAAGATTATACGCTAACATACTGGGAGACCTGGAAGAAATGGACAAATACCCAGAAATGTGCAAGTGAGCAAAACTGAAATAGAAAGAAATAGAAAATGTGAACAGACCCATAACTAGCAAAGGAATTGAATCAGCAAGGCCCCTGGGTGCCTCAATGTTTGAGCATGTGCTTTGGCTCAGGTCATGATCCCGGGGTCCTGGGGAATCAAGCCCCACATCAGGCTCCCCGCATGGAGCCTCAACTTCCCTGTGTCTATACCTCTGCCTCTCTCTGGCTCTCATGAATCAATAAATAAATCTTTAAAAAATGCAAAAAGATAAAAATATGAGAAAGGACCAAAATAAAATCACAAATGAGAAAAGAAATATAACAACTAACACTAGAGAAATACAAACGATTATAAGAGAACATTATGAAAAATTATATGCCAGCAACCTAGAACCTGGAAGAAATAGATCAATTCCTAGAAATATATAATATCGCAAAAATGAAAAAGGAAGAAATAAGAAACTTGGACAGATAACCAGCAAAGAAATTGAATCAGTAATCAAGGATCTCCCAACAGGAGACGCTTAGATCAATAGAACAGAATGGAAAGCCAAAACAAGATACAAACATGTAACTCTATGATCCATTAATCGACAACGAGGCAGGAAGGAATATCCAAAGCACAAAGACAGTCTCTTCAACAAACCCTAACCCTGACCCCAGGATAAGAACAAATGGTGTTGGGAAAACCAGGCAGCCAAATGCAGAAGAATGAAACTGGACCACTTTCTTACACCATATATATATAAAATAAATTCAAAATGGATGAAAGACCTAAATGTGAGACCTGAAACCATTCAAAGAAGAAAAGATAGGTAGCAACGTCTTTGACATTTGCCACTGGATCTTCTTTCTAGATATGCCTCTGAGGTGAGGGAAACAAAAGCAAAAATACTATTGGGACTTCATCAAAATTAAAAGCTTCTGCAAAGTGAAGGAAACAACCAAACCTAAAAGGCAACATACAAAATGAGAGGAGATATTTGTAAACAAAATATCCAATAAAGATTTAGCATCCAAAATACATAAAGGAAATATAAATCTCAGCATCCTAAACACAAATTATCCAACTGCAGATGGGCAGAAGACATGAATGGACTTTGTCTCTGAGAAGACATCCAGATGGCCATGAGACACACGGAAAGACACTAAGCGTCACCCATCAGCAGGGAAATGCAAACCAAAACCACAATGAGATGTCATCTGACAGCCATCATAATGGCTAAAATTAAGAACAGAAGAAACAACAGGTGTCATTGAGGCTATGGAGAAGAGGGAGGCCCCTTACACTCCTGGTGGGCAGGCGAACAGGTGCAGCCACTGTGGAAAACACTGTGGAGGGTCCTCGAGAAGTTGAAAATAGGGGATCCCTGGGTGGCTCAGTGGTTTGGCACCTGCCTTTGGCCCATGTCGTGATCCTGGATACCCGGGATCGAATCCCACGTCGGACTCACAGTGCATGGAGCCTGCTTCTCCCTCTGCCTGTGTCTCTGCCTCTCTCTCTGTGACTATCATTAAAAAAATTTTAAAACAAACAGGTTAAAAATAGAGCTACACTACGATTCCAAAATTGCACAGCTAGATATTTACCCCAAGGATACAGAAGTTGTTTAGTAGATTCAAAGAGGGACACGCAGCCCAGTGTTGGGATCCCTGGGTGGCGCAGCGGTTTGGCGCCTGCCTTTGGCCCAGGGCGCGATCCTGAAGACCCGGGATCGAATCCCACATCGGGCTCCTGGTGCATGGAGCCTGCTTCTCCCTCTGCCTGTGTCTCTGCCTCTCTTTCTCTGTGTGACTATCATGAATAAATAAAAACTTAAAAAAATTTAAAAAAAAACAAATAGGGACACGCAGCCCAGTGTTTGTAGCAGTATTATCAACAAGAGCCAAACTGTGGATACAGCCCAGATGTCCATCGACAGATGAATGGGCCGAGACGATGTGGTTAATATACACACTGCGGCATCACTCGGTCATCAGAAGGGATGAAATGAAGCCATTTACAATGACGTGGGAGAAGTGGAAGGACTTAGGCTAAATGAACTCAGTGAGAGGAAGACAGATACCAAATACCATACAATTGCATTCACATGTGAATTTTAAGAAACCAAACAAACTGGCAAAGGGGCGGAGGGGGGGATGAGGGAAGCAAATAAAAAAACACACTATTAACCCGAGAGAATAAACTAATAAAACCAGAGGAAAGTGGGAGGGATGGGGAATCAGGCGATTGGGATAGTGGAGAGCACCTGTAACCAGTACCAGGCGTTGTATCCAAGGGTTGAATCACTATGTGATAAACCTGAAACTATATCATACTGTGTTTACAAAGAGGAATTCAAGTAAAACTTTAAAATAATAATTGATAGTATTGATGAAACGTGCGCACAAGAGATAAAATCAGAAAGGCAACTGAAAATCCAAATAAAGAGTATTTAGAGTCACAAATCCCCTCCTTAGCTCAGCTCGGGAGAAGCCTGCCATGTCTTTTCTGACACCATCAGAAGCCTGGATTTTCATTCTCTGGGGAGGCCACTGACTTGGTGGAGTCAAGCTATCTTTGAACCCAAAACCTAAATGGAGTGCATAAAACTAAACTGCCCAAGATACTAGGAGTCCCAGTGCAGGCACATGCCAAGACCCAAACTCTAACCATACACAGATATAACCCTAACACTACACTTAAGCCTAATGTTAACCTAAACCTTAAACAAGACCTATCACTAATCGAAAACCAAACACAAACCCCAAGACCGAAACACATTCACTGAACCTTCCTGCCAAACCTCACCCTAACTCCTAAACCTATTCTAAACCCTTAACCCTGAGCGCTACCTTAAATCTAACCCTAACCCTAACCTCTAAACCTAAACTTAACTTAATGTACTCAAATCCTATTCCTGACCTTAACCTGTACCCTAACCCTAACCCTCTAATACTAATCCTATCTCATACCCCAAACTGTACCCTAACCCTTACCCTAAAACTAACCCCTAACCCACTCCCTAAATGTATCTCTTACCCTCTTCCAAAACCGTATCCTGACCCTGACCCTGACCTGTCCCTAACCCTAACCCCTAACCAAACAATAACCCGAAACCTAGTCCTAACCCCTATCCTAACCCTAACCCTCGCCCTAATTCTCAACCTAGCCCTAACTATAAGCCTAACCCCTCACCCTAAACCCTAACCCTAACTCACACCCTAACCCCTAACCCTAACTGAAAACCTAAGCCCAACCCTAACTCTAACCATAACCCTAACCCCAACTCCTAACCTCTTGCCCTAATCCCTAGAGCCTATACCCTAACCCTAACACTAAATCCTGTCCCTTACCCTAACCACCATCCTAACTCTTAACTACTGACCATTACCCTTATGCCTCACCTAACCTCTAATCTGTAACCATAAGCATAATCACTAACACCTAACATATAACCTAAGGCTAACCACCAACTGCCTCCCCTCCCCTAACCTTACCATTCATTCTACCCTTTCACTTACCATGTGGTTCTGAGGACTCCCTTCTGATGTAGACGTGGCCCCCAATGGCTCCTCCAGAGTCCTCCAGGGGGTCCAAGCGAGCCGGGCTCCTGTGAGTGTGGACATGGCCCAACGTGTTCCTGAGTCATAGTCAGCGGGTCGAGAGGACGCCGGGTCTCCTGTCACTGTGGACTATTTCTCATATCCTCTGGAAGCCTCACAGCAGGTCCTCAGGAAGCCGGGGGCTCCTGTCAGCATGGACATGGCCCCACGTCCCCCAGAAAACTCACCGCAGGTCCTGAGGGGGCTGTGGGCTCCTGTCAGCATAGACGCAGCCCCATATATCCTGAAGCCATAGTGCTGGTCCTGAGGAGGACGGGGTTCCTGTCAGGGTTGACGTGGCCCCTTCTTTTCCTCAAGCCTCACCATAAGACCTGAGGAGGCTGGGGGCTCCTGTCAGCATGGATGTGGCCCATAATCTTCCCAAACCTTCACAGTGGGTTCTGAGGAGGCTGGAGACTCCTGTCAGTGTGGATGCGGCACCCACATTTTTCTCAGGCCTCACCACAGGCCCTGACAAGGCTGGGGTCATCTGTCCACATGGACGCATCCACATATTTCCCCAAGTCTACACCGGGGATCCTGAGGAAGTCAGGGTCTTGTTCTGTCCATGTGGCCCCAAGTCCTCCCGAAGCATCACCGAGGGTTCTGAGGAGGCTGGGGCTCCTGTAACCATGAATGTGGCCCCCAGCTTCCAGAAGCCTCAACTTATGTCCTGAGGGGCCTGGGAGCTCCTGCCAGAGTGGACGTGGCACCACATTTCCTGAAGCCTCCCCGCAGGTCCTGAGGCTGCTCAGGGGTTCCTGTCAGTGTGGATGCAGGTCCACAATTTACTGAAACCTCCCCGAGGGTCCTGAGGTGGCTCAGGGCTCCTGTCAGTGTGGATGTAGACTCACATCTTCCTGAAGACTCCCCGCGGGTCCTGAGGCGGCCCAGGGCTCCTGTCAGGGTGGATGCAGGCCCACATCTTCCTAAAGCCTCACCGCGGGTCCTGAGGAGACTGGGGCTCCTGTCAGCATGAACGTGACCCAATTTCCCCCTGAAGACTTCCCGAGGGTCCTGTGGAGGCTTCAGCTCATCTCGTAGATGCGTCCCCACATCCCCCTCAGGCCTCCCCAGCATAGGCTGTCTCCTGTTAGTGCAGGCAGAGGGGGCCTACTGCACATGGGCACCCCATGAGAGGGGCCTGGGCTCGGGCGCCCCATGCAGGACACTCAGACGCTGCAGGAGGCTGTGCAGGAGGCAGCGTGTGCTCCATGGGCCCCACCTGCCTCCTTTAAGACTCCACCTGGGGCCTGTTAGCTTTGGAAACATCTCAATGAAAAGAAGCCCAACACCCGGCTTCCCCAAAAATACTTAAGGACAAGGAATTGGAGCCCACAGAACGCGAAATGAAATGTGGACCAGACTTTTACCACGTCCTGCAAATCTCACTCAACTCTCTTCCACTGTGGGCGGGACCGCAGGTTGGTGCAGCCGCCCTGGAAACAGTGTGGAGGCCCCTCAGGAAGTTAAAATAGAGCCACCCTGCGACCAGCAGGTGAACGGCCTGGAGCTCACTCCGAAGATACAGATGCAGTAAGAAGTGGGACAACTGCACCCCAATGTCCACAGCAGCCAGGTCCACAGTAGCCACACTGTGGGAGGAGCCTCGGTGCCCTGTGGCAGATGATGGATAAAGAGGATGGGAGATAGATGATGGTCATAGAGAGAGGAATGGAACTCAGCTATCAAAGAGAAGGAAATCTTTCCATTTGCAATAATGTGGATAGAACTAAAGGGATCATGTTAAGTGAAGTAAGTCACTCGGGAAATGAATGACTGTGTGGTGTCATTCATAGGTGGAATTAAAGAAGGAAAACAGATGAACTACTGTGAAGGGAAGGAAAGACAAATAAGATCAAAACAGATGCAGGAAATACAGACTCTTAATGATAGGAAATGCACTGAGGGTCGCTGGAGGGGTGGGGGCATAACAGGGGAAATAGGAAAGTGCTGCATCTCACTCCGTCCTACTTCTCAAATACTGATTTGCTGTCCGGGGTTATTTGTTGAGGAGGATGGATGTGATGTGTTTTTTTTCCTATTTCTAAGTTCTGCCACCATGATTTTGATAGAAATGACATTGAAACTGAGGGTGGCTTCAGGAACTGTGAACATTTTCACAAGATGAGGCTCCCACCCAACGCGCCCAGGAAGGCCTCCCAGAGCCTGGTATGGCTCAGTGTACAAGTCTTGTGCTCCTTTGGTTCAGTCTCATTATTTCTCCTTGATGCTCTTGAGAAGACCTTCACGTCCTTCCTTTCCTTCCTGAGTGCTCATTGTCGGGATACAGCAAGGCTACTCTGCTCTGTAGGGTCAGATTGTGTCCCGTGATTTCCTGAACTCACTCCTTAGTTCTAACAGGTTTTGGTGTAGACTCTCGTGTTTCCTGTTTCTACTTCCGCATCTTCAGCATATAGGGACAGTGTGACTTCCCTTTTCCAGGTGTGGAACCTTTTATTTTTACAGCTTAATGTCCTAGAAAGCCCCACAATTGAATCAAAACTGAGCCCAGGCCAAGGGCAGGAAGCCCCTATTAGAATGAGAACAGAGGTCATTGCGCTTGAATGCCCAAATCAAAATGTAAACAGAACTTGAGAAATTACTCCAGCCCTTCTGGAGGTCCCTGAGACCAGCCCTTAAAACTAAGCTAAAACCCACCTCAGGGTACAAGTCCCTGCTCCGCTCTGTCGGGTATACTTGGACACAAGCTCGAGGTGGTAAATAAACCCTCGTGTGTTTGCGTCAGTGTCAGCTTCTCGGAGGTTTCTCGGATTCGCAATCTTGGGCACAACAGTCTGAGATAAAAAAAGAAAACCAAAAGAAGCTCGGACGCAGGTAGTTATCGCAGGATTCTGAGAGAAGCGGCAGAGACCCGGGGGCTTGGGGGCTCTTCTGTGGAGGCCCCTGCAGATTGGGGGTAGGATGCTCAGCACCAGAGCCAGAGGACCCAGAGACCCCACCCATATCCCGCCCATCTGGGCCGGGTCTGAGGGAGCAGCACAGCGCCACCCGCTGGGGAACAGACGCGCTGACGCCCACCCCGCCTCTGACCCCACGGATGCATCTCCCAGGCAGATGTGCACCTGACAATCAGCGCCATGGCCAATCCCCAGACCCTGCACAGACCACTCGCTGCCACCAAGGTGTCAGACCACAGAGGCTGCACAGCTTCAGCTCTGCTTGGAAAGTAGGGTCTAGCTCCTTTGTACTTTGTGCTTTATTGTCATTTATTTTCTTTGATTCTTTTTTATTAATTGCCTTATTTAATTTTTATGTATGTACCTTATATATTTCTCATTTTTAGATTCATGGTACTTTAATTGTGTTTCTTATTTTGGGATTTAGAATCTTTTAACAACTAGGCAAAAATAATCTGGTAGTTTTTTTGGGTAGGGCAGTTGTTATTGTTTTTCTTGGTTTTTCTTTTTCTTCCTTCTTTCCTTTCTGGAAAAAAATAATGAGATGGAGAAATTCACCTCCATAAAATAATATGAGGTAGTACTCACAGCCAGGAAGTCCATCAATACAAATATATGATGTCTAACTACAGTCTAAAACAATGATTAAAAGATAGCATCTGGGCTGGAAAACGAGCACAGAAGAAAACTAGAGAATCCTTTACTGTAGAAATAAAAGAAGTAAAATCTAGTCAGGCCAACGTTCAAAATGCTATAACTGAGATGCAGTCCCAAGTGGAAGCCTTAAAAACAAGGAAGTTTATGGACCACAAAGGCAGATTTCGGAACTCAGCCACTTATTAAAACAATAATATTCATATCATGGGAGACTCCCAAGATAAAGACAGAGGAAAGGTGGGCTTGCTCAGCCATTAGAAATGACAAATAACCACCTTTTCCTTCAACATGGATGGAACTGGAAGGTATTATGCTAAGTGAAGTAAGTCAATCAGAGAACGACAAATATTGTATGTTCTCATTCACTTGGGGAATATAGATAATAGTGAAAGGGAATATAAGGGAAGGGAGAAGAAATGTGTGGGAAATATCAGAAAGGGAGACAGAACATAAAGACTCCTAACTCTGGGAAACAAACTAGGGGTGATGTAAGGGGAGGAGGGCGGGGGGGGGTGAATGTGCTCCTCCTCCCCGGTTTTCCCACAGGAAATGAAGGAGGAGGCCCTGTTCTCCTCCAGGGATATCACGCAGGTGGACCTGGATGTCAACAGGATGTTCAGCAGTCACATCATATTTTGGGACTACTACGCGTTAGGGTGAGTTTGAGGGGCCAGGGGGGATCAGGACCCAGGGGAGGACCAGGGGATTCTGGGTAGGGAAAACGTGGCTTCTGAGGCAGGGGGCAAAACAGCAGCCAACAACACACCGCTCCATGGTAGGGTGTTGGGGATGACCTCTATGCCCACACCCCCGGGGCCTCGGGGATGAGGAGGCAACTAGGATGGGGCCTCCAGGGCTTGCCATGGGAGCTGAACCCCAAAGGGGAGAGGGACTGCCCCCTGAGAAGCAGGGGATGGGTGGAGGATGTGAGGGGCATGAACCAGACCTGGGGGCCAGGCGTCATGGTCATGGCTGGAGCAGGACACACATCGATCCCATGAGGGTTGGACGGGTCAGAGTGACACCCACTCTCGGTGCTTTATATATTTCTAAATTCTATGCATTTGATTTGAGACAATTTGCAATTTGAAAATACACATAGTATGATGAACCCCAGATAATGCCCCCGGTCCAGCCAGGGCCCTGCACTGTCCACACCCGGCCCCAGGGGCAGGGGTCACAGCAAACCCCAGACTGGAGTCTCCTTTAAGTGTAGACGTCTCCTTGTGCATCTTCGTGGAGGGGATGCCCTGTGTCCGCAGGCCCCCCACGACATCCCCCTCATTCCCCACTCCCACTCCATCCCCCTACATCATCATCCCCAATGGCATCCCACCTACACCATCCCCCTCAAACCCACACAGCCCCACACAATCCCCACCCACACTATACCCCAACACCATCCGCCTTACACCATCCACCACACTCCACCACCATCATACCCCGGCCCCCACACCTTCCACCCCCACAACATTGGCCCCCAGCAAGGACCCGGTACAGGTGCCCCCTGTGGGACAAGCTCAGCCTCCCCGGGGTTCTCTGGATACCCTGATCCCATCAGAAGCCCGGGTGTCCCATAGAGTACCCAGGGGTTGCAGGGAGGAGGGAAGACAGGGAGCCCCCGACAGGGTGTGTGCAGGTGAGTGGTGCAGAGGACCCACTGTGCCCTGTCTCCGCCCACTGTCCCTCCTGGAAGGCGGCTTACACTGCACAGGACACCAGCCCCTAACCCAGGGGGATTTGGGCTGGCCTCACCCCGGGTTCTGTGAGGGCGGGGGTGATTTGAGCCCCCACCCCAGTCCCAACAAAAAGAATAATGGGATCCAGGCCCCATGGCCGTGTCCAACCCTGGATTCTGGCCCCACGCTGAGCGAGCCCTCTCACAGCTGGATGTGACATCCTGGATCCTGGGCGTGCCCCACAGATCCAGGTTGCTGACCTAGGGCAGCCCTGGGGATCCCAGGACACCCAAGGTTGGGGAGGGCAGAGGTGGGCTGGTGGGACCCACCCACACCCACACTAGGAGGCAGGTTCCTGCAGGTGCTGGGGCTTCAGGGGCGCCGTGGCTGGGGTCCAGCTGCCCTGCGGGGACCCAGCTAGGAACCCATGAGCTGCAGGTCAAGGTCAGCTCTGCTGTCCTCAGAACCATCTCTCAGGCTGAAACCTCAGGACACACGCCCCCACCCAAAGTCCACACATGCTCCCAGGTGGGGGACTCCAGCACTCGCACCCCACCCATGTGATTCTTGCCCTCCCCTAAAGGACAGACATTCCCTCCACAGGGGAAGGCGCACACCCTCCACTCTGAGCCCATTTGCTGTAGAATGTAAATAAAGTGTTGTGATGCGGAAATGGACAGACGGACCGTTTCTGTGTCTCACGGAACTCTGTGCACGGGGCATGGATAGATCCACAGAGAGGAGGAGGGGACACCACCCAGTCCCCAAACAGCCCCTGCAGGGTCACCGCAAGGCACACACAGCTGACGTCCCCACGTGCCGTCCAGGGGTGGCCAGACGCCAGGGTCAGGACCCCACAAACTATACTGTGACTCAGCCTGTGCCCAACAGGCCAGGAGGGCCTAGGACAGAGTGACGGCCATGGAGCCTCAGGTCAGCAGGGTCTCTGTAAAGTGACCTGGGAGGTCTGTGCTCCCTCTGTCAAGGGGGCCGGGGCTGGCTGGTTTCTGGGGTACCTTCTCCCCTCCCCGTATCTCTGTGCCTGTGTACTTGGGGAACAGCAGGCCTATGGGGCTGTCAGCATGACCCTGGATGGGATGTCAGGACAACAGGCCCTTGTGTTGTGCCCAAGATTGCAAATCCAAGAAACCACCGTTGAGCCGTCACTGATGCAAACTCCCGAGGATTTCTTTACAAGCTGGAGCTTGAGTCCAAGTGCCCCCAACACAGCGGAGCAGGGATTTGAACCCTGAGACTAAGAGGCGTAGCAGCTTTAAAGGGGCCAGTGGCCCATGGGATACACAGAAAGTTGCACAGTCGTGTCGGTCCACACGCAGGTGGCCGATTGAATTACACCTTACCCTATAGGATCCACTTGACCTGGCCTATTTCTTTGGTTAGAATCGGCGTGCAGTTTTGGCAGACACAAAGCAGGGTTACATTGTTATGAGCCGATTTCGGATTAGGGTGTGCCCAGCAGCATGACTGGGTTGGGGCAGCACCTTAAGACATAAGCAGGTTATGTGGGGGTCATAGGGGAGGTGGCGGGTGTAGCACAAAATGGAATCAGTCCTGCTCTGTTTGTGCAGGGGTAGGGGATTTTTGTTAAATTTCCTGGGTCCCACACTTGCAGCTCATGCACCTGGGCCACCCTCACCAGGTGGACTCAGTTTGCACACCTTGTGGTGCTGGATCTCTCACACCAGCGTGTAGAGGGCACCCTCCTCGCCCTAGTGAGTAGGGGCTGGGTGAGCATGGGGCTCGGCATGAAGGCCAGGCAGCACAGGGGACCGAGGAACCCCAGCTCCATCACCACACCTACTCCCACACACAGGCTGCACCATGGCTCCCCGTAATGGGCACCTGACGCCTCTGGAGATCCCCCCCAGGGCGGCCCCGAGGTCCCGCTCCCTGCTGGAGAGGCATCAGGGAGAAGAGAAACAGCTGGCGCTCAGCGGGACCCACTGCCTGACATACGAATGTGGCCGAGCCAGACCTTCCAGCTCAGCTGACCTTCCAGCGGAAAGTCACTGCACGAGCCAGCCCCGGGTCGGCCAGGAGAGTCCAGCTAGCTGCCCAGCGCCAGCTCCAGAAATGATGTTCTGCCAACCATTTCGGTGTTTGGGTGACTCAGCCAGAGGATCCGATAGCTGCATGTGATAGCTGCATGTGATAGACACAAACACACCCTGAAACCAACAAAAGTCGGAATCCTCCAGTGTTGTCAAGCAGCCATCGAATGGTTACATACATGACGCTATGGTCCCCAGTAGGATACATGGAAGACGCTATAAATCACGACTGCAGAGGTGCTGGAGGCAAGGAGATGTGCCTGCTGGGTTCCAACAAGGAGAGCAGAGGGCTAGGAAGCATACTTCAATGGGAGGGCCCCTCTTAGGAAAGGACACCAGGTCCCTGTGAATGCTACGGATTGTGAAATCTTTCCTCCTCTCCTTCAGCTTCTGGATTTCCTCCTCCTTTCTTCTTCCTAATTCTAGTTTACCCTCCACCCTGCATCCAAAACAATGACCAAAGAGGCTTCTTTATGATATCCGATCCTAAAAGGATGCTGAGCTCTGGCTACAGGGTTCAGAAACGATCATTTTCTAGGTGTATGCTGATTCCCCGAACTCGTGCCTTCATGGCTCTTCTCTCCCTACAGAACGAGGGGAACCACAGGTCTTACAATGAAAGACGCCCACTTCCACTCAGGCGGGACTGTCCCTTGTGGAGGACGTCATCTGGGCCAAGTAGTCCAAATGGGGTGATCAAGAATAGGTCGCAGGTGAGACATAAGCAAGCACTTACCTTTGATATCATGCTTTATTTGTTCATCCATTTATTATTTGTTAAATATTTTAATTTTATGTCCTGTCTATACCCAACACGGTGTTCAAACTCATAACCCTGAGTTCAAGATACCCCAACCAGGCCAGCCAGGCACCCCAGTGCCATGTTTCATAACTCTTTGCTTCCTTGTCTATCTCTGCATCGAACTGGAACACTGAGTCCTTGACGGGGAGCTTTAGTAACCTCCGAATCCTAGAACGTTCTCACTGTATCCCAATCCTAGATTGACATTTACCATTGAATAGCACTTTAAATAAATAGTAAGATAACTACTACAGAAAAGGAAATTATCAAATTTTCACGTATGTGGTCCCTGCTCCCTGGGCTCCCAGGGAAGCTATGGTTTCTTTAACATTGATCAAGGTCCAAATGACTCCACCACACCTCAAAGCATGGGCTCAGTTTCTGCCCTGACACATGCAACACGCCTGCTTCAATTAACATGTATCAATCAATCAAAGGGAGCCTAAATGTCTCAGTGTGGTTCGTAAGAACATGGGACTCTTGTTCTTGGGGTAGCATGTTCAAGCCCAATGTTGGCTGTAGAGATTGCAAAAAAATGAAATCTTAAAAATATCAATAAGTTTATCTTGGGGAGACATACAAGGGCAGGGATCCAGCTGATGGTTCTACGCACAATATTATGCAGCAGAGCACAAAATGTGAACTTTCAGATGTCTCCTAGAGTGGGGACACACCAGCCTTAAGGTGTTCAGGTGGAGAAGTCAGGGGCAGTCCCTGGAGCGACAGGGTGGGCTCAGGATCCACAGGACCCAAGGATGGTGGCACCAACTGTTCCCAGGCACAGGAGTGGGAATACGGCTGGGAGCAGTGGGACTCGGGCCAGCTCTCTGCCCTGTGTGGCCATAAGCTGCAAACCCCTGTGCAGTCACGGGGCCACGTTCCTGGGACAGGCCAGCAAAGGCCAGGAGTGGGAGGACACCCTCCCGGGCAGGAAGAGCACAGGTCTCCACCAGGGCAGCCCCTAAAATTTGGAGTTTTAAACTTCAGTAACTTCTCTGTGTGGAGGCTGACAAAATTGAGGCGGTTCCACTTTAAGTTCACTGTTAGCACAAGTACTGCCATCCCAGGCCCCTGTGAATAAGAGCTAAAATTTACATTACTTCAGTTACAGGAAAAGGAAAAAAAACAGCTTAGAGCTTAAGGTCCCAGAAAGCCCCATATAAAATGAGAACAGAGCTCAATGCCCTTGAAGGCCCCATAACAAAATGTAAACAGAACTTGAGGAATTGTTCCAGCCTTCTGGATGTCCCTGAGACCAGCCCTTAAAACTAAGCTAAAACCCACTTCGGGGTCCAAGTCCATGCTCCGCTGTGTCAGGTGTACTTGGACGCAAGCTCGAGTTTGGAAATCAACCATCGTGTGTTTGCATCGGTGTTGGCTCCTCAGTGGTTTCTCAGATTTGCAATCTTGGGCACAATACCTCCATGTCCCCTCCCCACCTGAGCTGACCACCTGTCCCCTCCCCCACAGGCTGACCCTCAGTCTCCTCCCCGCCAACAACAGCTTGGAACAGGCCCTCACACAGGTCCCATGGGCTCAGTGGGTACTCCCGCCATCCCCGGCCTCCCAGGGCAAGGCAGGAGGTTTCGGCAGACCCACTCCCATGGTGTCCCCAGGGCTCCCTGCCCAGCATGGCAGCTCGTGACAAGTCAGGGTCTGTGTCCCTGATGCGGGCTCCTGCTCCCCAGTTTTCCCACAGGAAATGAAGGAGGAGGCCCTGGTCTCATCCAGGGACATCACACAGATAGACCTGGACATCAACAGGACGTTCGGCAGCCACACTATGTTTTGGGCCTGCTAGGGGGTCGGGTGAGACTGCTGGGCAAGGGGGCTTAGGGGCCCCAGGGGAGGCCTGGGGGCTTGTGGTTAGGGAAAACGGGGCTTCTGAAGCCGGGGGGAGCAACAGCAGGCAACAACACACCGCTCCATGGTAGGGTGATGGGGATGACCCACATGCCCCCAACCCCGGGGCCTCTGGGATGAGGATGCCAATTGGATGGGGCCTCCAGTGGTTTCCATGGGAGCTGAACCCCAAAGGGGAGAGAGATGGCACCCTGAGAAGCAGGGGATGGGGTGGGGGACGTGGGGGGCAGGAACCAGACCTGGGGGCCAGGCGGCATGGTCGCGGCTGGAGCAGGAAACACATCAATCCCATGAGGGTCGGACGGGTCAGAGTGACACCCACTCTCGGTGCTTTATATATTTCTAAATTCTATGCAAAAAAAAAAATAAATAAAAAATAAATTCTATGCATTTCATTTGAGACAATTTGCAATTTGAAAACATACACAGTATGATGACCCCCAGATAATGACCCCGGTCCAGCCAGGGCTCTGCACATACCACACAGCGCCACAGGGGCAGGTGTCACAGCAAACCCCAGACTGGGGTCGCCTTTAACTGTAGACGTCTCCTTGTGCATCTTAGAGGAAGGGGATGCCCTGTGTCCGCAGGCCCCCCATGTCATCCTTCTCATTCCCCACCCCCACATCATCCCCCTACATCATCATCCCCAATGGCATTCCACATAACACCATCCCCCTCACAGCCACACAGCCCCACACAATCTTAACCCACACTACACCCCAACACCATCCCCCCTACACACACTCCACCACCTTCATGCCCCTGGTCCCACACCATCTACCCCACACCATCGGCCACCAGCAAACCCGGTACAGGTGCCCCCTGTGGGACATGCTCAGCCTCCCTGGGATTCTCTGGATAAGGTGTCCATATAGAAGAAGACCGGGTGTCCAATAGAGCACACAGGGGTTGCAGGGAGGAGGGAAGGCACGGAGTCCCCAACAGAGTGGGTGCAGGTGGGTGGTGCAAAGGACCCACTGTGCCCTGCCTCTGCCCACTCTCCCTCCTGGAGTGTGACACACCCTACACAGGACAACAGCCCCTAACCCAGTGGGACCTGGGCTGCCCTGGCACCAGGATCTGTGGGGGCTGGGTTGATTTCGGCCCCGCCCAGGCCCAACACAAAGACTAATGGGTTCCAGCTCCCCATGGCCCTGTGCAGCCCTGGATTCTGGCCCCACGCTGAGCGAGCCCTCTCACAGCTGGATGTGGCCTCCTGGGCCCTGGGCGTGACCCACCGATCCAGGTCGCTGACCTAGGGCAGCCCTGAGGATCCTGGTACACCCCAGGGTGGGGAGAGCAGAGGTACACCGGTGGGCCCCACCGGCACCCACACCAGGAGGCAAGCTCCTCCAGATATTGGGGCCCCAGGGGGCCTGAGGCCGGAGTCCAGCTGCCCTGTGGGAACCCAGCACAGGAGCCCATGAGCTGCAGGTCCAGTTCAGCTCTGCTGTCCTCAGAACCGTCTCTCAGGCTGAAAACTCAGGACACACGCCCCCACACGGAGTCCACACATGCTCCCAGGTGGGGGACTCCAGCACTTGACCCTCAACCCATGTGATTCTTGTCCTCCCGTAAAGGACAGAAAGGTCTCCATCCCCAGGTGAAAGCGCGCACCCACGGCTCTGAGCCCATTTACTGTAGATAGTCAATAAAGTGTTGTGCACAGCCAGCCCTTTTCTGTGTCTCCCAGAACTCTGTGCACGGGGCGTCGAGAGACCCACAGAGAGGACGAGGGGGTATCACCCAGGCCCCAAACAGCCCCTGCAGGGGCACCACAATGCACACACAGCTGACGTCCCCACGTGCCTTCCAGGGGCGGCCAGTCGCCAGGGTCAGGACCCCACAGACTATACTGAGACTCAGCCTGTGCTCCATGGGCCAGAATGGGCTAGGACAGAGTGACAGCCAGGGAACTTCAGGTCACCAGGGTCTGTGCAAAGCGACCTGGGAGGTCTGTGCTCCCTCTGTCCAGGAGGCCGGGGCTGGCCCGGTTCTGGAGCACGTACTACCCTTCCCGCATCCCCATGCCAGTGTGCTTGTGGCACAGAGGGCCTGTGGGGCGCTCAGCGTGGCCCTTGAAGGGATGTCAGGACAGCAGGCCCTTGTGTTGTGCCCAAGACTGCAAATCTGAGAAACCACCAAGGAGCCGAGACCGGTGGAAACTCCGAGGGTTTGTCTACAAGCTGGAGCTTGGGTCCAAGTGCACCTGACACAGCGGAGCAGGGACTTGGACCCCGAGACCAAGAGGCATAGCAGCTTTATAGGGTCAGTGGACCGTGGGATATGCAGAAATTTGCAGTCATTTCGGTCCACACGCAGGTGGCTGATTGAATTACAACTTACCCTATAGTATCCACTTGAGCTGGCCTATTACTTTGGTCAGAATTGGTGCGCAGTTTTCGGGGACACAAAGCAGGGTTACATTGTTATGAGCCAATTTCTGATTAGGGTGTGCCAAGCAGCTTGACTTGGGTGGGGCAGCGCCTTAAGCCATAAGCTGCTCATGTGGGGGTCATAGGGAAGGTGGCGGGTGTAGCACAAAATGGAATCAGTCCTGCTCTGCTTGTCCAGGGGTAGGGGATTTTGTTAAATTTCCTTTGTCCCAACTTGCAGCTCGCGCACCTGGGCAACGCTCAACAGGCAGATTCAGCGTGCACACCTTGAGGTGCTGGATCTATCACAGCAGCGTGTGGAGGACACCCTCCTCGCCCTAGTGAGTAGGGGCTGGGTGAGCATGGGGCTCGGCCTGAAAGCCAGGCAGCACAGGAGACTGAGGAACCCCAGCCCCGTCCCCACCCCGACCTCCACACACAGGCAGCCTCAGGGCCCCCGCCATGGGCACCCGGCTCCTCAGGAGCTCCCCCCAGGGCGTCCCCGAGGACTGACTCCCTTTTGGAGAGGCATCGGGGAGAAGAGAAGCAGCCAGCGTTCGGCAAGACCCACTGCCGGATATGGGAATGTGGCCAAGCAGACCTTCCAACTCAGCTGACCCTTTGGCTGAAATTCACTACAGGAGCGAGCCCCAGGTCAGCCAGGAGAGCCCAGCTAGCCACCCAGCATCAGCACCACAAATGATGTTTTACCAACCATTTCGGCATTTGGGTTACACAGCCAGAGGATCCGATAGCTGCACGTGATAGCTTCATGTGATACACACACACACCCCACAACCAACAAAAGTCAGAATCCCCCCAATGTTGTCAAACAGCAGCTGGATGGTTACATACACGACGCCGTGTTTCCCAAAAGGATACCTGGAAGACGCTATAAACCATGACTGCAGAGGTGCTGGAGGCACGGTGATGTGCCTGCTGTGTTCCAAAAAGGAGCACAGAGGGGCAGGAAGCATCCTACGGAGGGGGTGTCCCTCCTAGGAAAGGACACCAGGTCCCTGTGAAGGCTACGGATGGTGAAATCTATCCTCCTCTCTTTCAGCTTCTGCTTTTCCTACTAAATGCCATTTTCTTCAATCATAATAACAAAAATTTATTTTATGTTTTTAAATTTCTTTTTATTGGAGTCCAATTTGTATGAATTCTTTCTTCAGCAAGGGTGTCATTCAGGATAGAGAGAAAGATTTTCCCAGACAGGCAAAGTATAAAGGAGTTCATGACCCCTAAACCAGTCCAGTAAGGAATGTTAAGAGGGACTCTTCTAGTGGGGGAGAAAAAGAGACCAAAAGCAACAAAGACTAGAAAGGCCCAGAGAACGTCACCAGAAACACCAACTCTACCGGTAACACAAAGGCACAAAGTTCATTTCTTTGAATAATCACTCTGAATGCTGATACTAAATGCTCCAATCAAAAGATATAGGGTATCAGAGTGCCTTAAAAAACAGGATCCGCGATGCCTGGCTGGCTCAAGGGTTGAGCCTCTGCCTTTGACTCAGGGTGTGATCTCAGAGTCTGGGATCGAGTCCCATATTGGGCTGCTGGTGGGGAGCCTGCTTCTCTCTTGGCCTAATTTTCTGCCCCCCCCCATCTTTCTCATGCTCTCAAAAATATAATTGTTTTTAAAAAAACAATGTCCGTCGGTATGCTGCCTACTAGATGCTCAACTTAGACCTATAGACAACAGCAGATTGAAAGTCAGGGGATGGAAAATCATCTATCACGCTAATGGTTATGAAAATAAATCTAGAGGACCAATACTTATATTAGACAAACTAGATTTGAAACCAAACCCTGGGGTTCCCCTGGAGGCTCAGTGGTTGAGCATCTGCCTTCGGCTCAAGGTGTGTTCCTGGGATCCCAGGATTGAGTCCCACATCGGCATCCATTCGGGGAACCTCTTTCCCTCTGCCTATGTTTCTGCCTCTGCTTCTCTGTGTATCTCTCATGAATAAATAAATAAAATATTCAATCTCAAAAAAGAAAGAATACTGTAAGAAGTGATGAAGAAGGGCATTATTTCATAGTTAAAAAGACTATCAGGATGAAACAACTAAATATTTATGCTGCCAACATGGGAGTACCTAAATATGGAAATCAAATACCAATAAATGTGCAGGAACTCACTGATAATATTACAATGACAGGGATTTTAACACCTACTCACTTATGGCAATTGTCCAATCATCTATGCAGAAAATCAACAGGGGAACAATAGCCTTGACACACTGGACCACAGGGACTCAACAGATATAGTCTGAACATTTCTTCCTAAAGCAAAATACACATTCCTTTCAAGTACACATGGGACATTCTCCAGAACAGATTATATCATGGGCCACAAATCAGCCCTAAACAGGTACAACAGGTACAAGAAGGTTGATAACACACCCTGTACATTTTTTAACACGACGCTATGAAACACGAAGTCGACAGTAAGAAAAAAATTTGGACAGACCAAAAATACATGGAGATTATGAACATCCTACTAGAGAATGAATGGAGCAACCAGGAAATTAAAGAGGAAATTCAAAACAAATGAAAATGAAAACATGTTTCTTCAAACCTCTGGGATGTAGCAAAGGCAGTCCAAAGAGGGAAGTACATAGCAATACAGGCTTATCTCAGGAAACAAGAAGTGTCTAATACACAACTTAACCTTACACCTAAATGAGCAGGAAAAGGAATTGGAAATAAAGCCTAAAGCCTACAGAAGAAGGGAAAATATAAGGATGAGAGCAGAAATAAAAAATACAGAAATAAAAAAAAACAGTAGAATGGAATAACGAAACTAAGAGCTGGTTCTTCAAAATAATTAATAAAAAAGGGATCCCTGGGTGGCGCAGCGGTTTGGCGCCTGCCTTTGGCCCAGGGCACGATCCTGGAGATCCGGGATCGAATCCCACGTCGGGCTCCCGGTGCATGGAGCCTGCTTCTCCCTCTGCCTGTGTCTCTCCCTCTCTCTCTCTCTCTCTGTGACTATAATAAATAAAAAAAATTAATAAAATGGATCAAGCCCTGCCAGCCTTATGACGAGAAAAGAGAAAAGACCTAAATAAATAAAATCACAAATGAGAGAAGAGTGATCACAATAGCAGAAAAATAAGACAATTATAAGGGAATACTATGAAAGATTATATGCTAACAAATAGGGAGACCTGGAAGAAATGTACAAATCCCTAGAAATGTGCAAACAAGCAAAACTGATATAGGAAAAAATAGAAAATGTGAACAGATCCATAACTAGCAAAGGAATTGAATCAGAAAGGCACCTGGGTCCCTCAGTGGTTGAACATATGCTTTGGCTCAGGTCATATTCCCGGGGTCCTCGGGAATCAAGTCCCACATCAGGCTCCCCTCATGGAGCCTCATTTTCATACCTATGCATCTCTGTGTCTCTCATGAATACATAAATAAAATCTTTAAAAAAGAAAAAAGATAAAAAGATGAGAAAGGACCCAAATAAAATCACATCTGAGAAAAGAGAAATAACCACCAACACTAGAGAAATACAAACAATTATAAGAGAATATGATGAAAAATTAAATGCCAGCAACCTAGAACCTGGAAGAAATAGATCAATTCCTGGAAATATATAACAGAGCAAAAATGAAAAATGAAGAAATAAGAAATTTGAACAGACAGTTAACCAGCAAAGAAATTGAATCAGCCATCAGGGTTCTCCCAACAGGAGACGCTTAGATCAATAGAACAGAATGGAAAGCCAAAACAAGATACAAACATGTATCTATGACCCATAATGGACAACAAGGCAGGAAAGAATATCCAATGGCACAAAGACAGTCTCTTCAACAAACCCTAACTCTGATCCCAGGATAAGAACAAATGGTGTTGGGAAAACCAGGCAGCCAAATGCAGAAGAATGAAACTGGACCACTTTCTTACACCATACATATAAAAAATAAATTCAAAATGAATGAAAGACCTAAATGGGAGACCTGAAAGCATAAAAGAAGAAAAGATAGGTAGCAACGTCTTTGACATTGGCCATTGGATCTTCTTTGTAGATATGCCTCTGAGGTAAGGGAAACAAAAGCAAACATCCTATTGGGACTTCATCAAATTGAAAAGTTTCTGCAAAGTGAAGGAAACAACCAAAGCTAAAAGGCAACATACAGGAGGAGGGGCAAGATGGCGGAAGAGTAGGGTCCCCAAGTCACCTGTCCCCACCAAATTACCTAGATAACATTCACAACATCCTGAAAATCTAGGAATTCGGCCTGGGATTTAAACAGAGAACAGATCAAATGGTACAGTGAGAAAAGTTCACACTTCTATCAAGGTAGGAAGATGGGAAAAAGAAATAAAGAAACAAAAGGCATCGAAGGGGGAGGGGCCCCACGAGGAGCCAGGTTAAGGCCAGGCCTAGTGCCCCCCAGTCAGGAGAGCTCTGTCCCAGAGAAGCAGGATCTGCACCAATCTTCCTGGGTAGAATGGCGTTTGCAGGGATTCAGAGCAGGACCCCAGGAGGGCGGCGATACCCACAGGCTCTCTGGGACACTAACAGACACCTGCACTCCCAGGAGAGTGCACCAAGCTCCCTAAGGGCTGCAGGGCACATGCACTGACTTGGGAGCAGCTAAGAGGGGCTCGGGCAGGCCTCTGTGTGGAGGGGGTTGCATGCCCCGGGAGCAGCTTGGTGGCGGTGCCTCTGGCAGAAGAAGGGACTCCGTGCAGAGGGGGATGCGCGGCTCCGGAGGCAACTCGGAGGTGCTCAGGCAGCGGCTCCCTGAGGGGGCTGCATGACCAGGAGCAGCTCAGAGGGGCTAGGCGGCAGCTCTGGGGAGAGATGGCTGGGCGGCCAGGAGAGCGAATCCAACAGCACAGGCCCCAGAGCACAGGGCGCCTGGACACAGCCCAGGATTTGGCCTCCCCTGGGACAGGCAGAGGCCCGGAAGGCCCAGGACAACAAAGATGCTCCTGCCCAGAGCTGAGCAGATCAGCGGCCCCACCCCAGAGACTCCAGGCCCTTCAGACGGACTGCTCTGGAGTTACTGTGGGTGCTGAATAGAGGTTTCCAGAGCTGGCCACTGCCACTGGGGTTGTTCCTCCTAGGGCCTCACAGGGTAAGCTACCCTCACTGAGCCCTGCACTAGGCAGGGGACAGAGCAGCTCCTCCAAGTGCTAACACCTGAAAATCAGCACAACAGGCCCCTCCCCTGGAAGACCAGCTAGACGGACAAGTTCCAGGGGAAGTCAAGGTACGTTAAGTAAACAGAATCAGAATATACTCCCCCATGTTTTTTTTTTATTTCTGATTGCTTCCCCCACCCTTTTTCTCCCCTTTCTTTCTATTTCTTTCTCTTATTATTCCCTTTTTCTTCTTTCTTCCTTTATTCTTTTTTCTTTTTCTCTTTTCTTTCCTTCTTTCTCTCCTCTCTTTTTCTCCTTTTCCCAATACAATTTGTTTTTAGCCACTCTGCACTGAGCAAAATGACTAGAAGGAAAACCTCACCTCAAAAGAAAGAATCAGAAACAGTCCTCTCTCCCACAGAGTTTCAAAATCTGATTTACAATTCAATGTCAGAAAGCCAATTCAGAAGTATGATTATACAGCTACTGGTGGTTCTAGAAAAAAGCATAAAGGACTCAAAAGACTTCATGGCTGCAGAATTTAGATCCAATCAGGCCGAAATTAAAAATCAATTGAATGAGATGCAAGCCAAACTAGAAGTCCTAACGATGAGGGTTAACGAGGTGGAAGAACGAGTGAGTGATATAGAAGACAAGTTTATGGCAAAGAGAGAAATAGAGGTAAAAAGAGACAGACAATTAAAAGACAAGGAAGACAGATTAAGGGAAATAAACGACAGCCTGAAGAAGAAAAACCTACATGTAATTAGGGTTCCCGAGGGCACCAAAATGGATAGAGGACCAGAATAAGTATTTGAACAAATCCTAGCTGAAAACTTTCCTAATCTGTGAAGGGAAACAGACATTCAGATCCAGGAAATAGAGAGATTCCCCCCCCCCCTAAAATCAATGAAAACCATCCAACACCTCGACATTTAATAGTGAAGCTTGCAAATTCCAAAGATAAAAAGAAGATCCTTAAAGCAGCAAGAAACAAGAAATCCCTGACCTTCATGGGGAGGAGCATTAGGGTAACAGCAGACGTCTCTACAGCGACCTGGCAGGCCAGAAAGGGTTGGCAGGATATATTCAGGGTCCTCAATGAGACGACCATGCAACCAAGAATACTTTATCCAGCAAGGCTCTCATTCAAAATAGAAGGAGAGATAAAGAGCTTCCAAGACAGGCAGGAACTGAAAGAATATGTGACCTCCAAACCAGCTCTGCAGGAATTTTAAGGGGGGCTCTTAAAATTCCCCTTTAAGAAGAAGTTCAGTGGAACAATCCACAAAAACAAGGACTGAATAGATATCATGATGACACTAAACTCATATCTGTCGATTAGTAACTCTGAATGTGAACGGGCTTAATGACCGCATCAAAAGGCGCAGGGTTTCAGACTGGATAAAAAAGCAGGACCCATCTATTTGCTGTCTACAAGAGACTCATTTTAGACAGAAGGACACCTACAATCTGAAAATAATGGGTTGGAGAACCATTTACCATTTAAAAGGTCCTCATAGGAAAGCAGGGGTAGCCATCCTTATATCAGGTAAACTAAAATTTACCCCGAAGACTGTAGTGAGAGATGAAGACGGACACTAAATCATACTTAAAGGATCTATCCAACAAGACGACTTAACAATCCTCAATATATATGCCCCGAATGTGGGAGCTGCCAAATATTTAAACCAATTAATAATGAATGTGAAGAAATATTTAGATAATTATTATCTTATACTTGGTGACTTCAATCTAGGTCTATCTACCCTCGATAGGTCTTCTAAGCACAACATCACCAAAGAAACGAGAGCTTTAAATGATACACTGGAGCAAATAAATTTCAAAGATATCTACAGAACTTTACATCCAAACTGAACTGAATACACATTCTTCTCAAGTGCACATGGAACTTTCTCCAGAATAGACCATATACTGGGTCACAAATCACATCTGAACCGATACCAAGAGATTCAGATCGTCCCCTGCATATTCTCAGACCATAATGCCTTAAAATTAGAACTAAATCACAACAAGAAGTTTGGAAGGATTTCAAACACGTGGAGGTTAAGGACCATCCTGCTAAAAGATGAAAGGGCCAACCAGGAAATTGAGGAAGAATTCAAAAGATTCATGGAAACTAATGAGAATGAAGACACAAACGTCCAAAATCTTTGGCATGCAGCAAAAGCAGTCCTAAGGGGGAAATACATCACAATAGAAGCATCCATTCAAAAACTGGAAAGAACTCAAATACAAAAACTAACCTTACTCATAAAGGAGCTAGAGAAAAAAAAAAGCAGCTAGATCCTACACCCAACAGTATAAGAGAGTTAATTAAAATATGAGCAGACCTCAAGGAAATCGAGACCAGAAGAAATGTGGAACAGATCAACAAAACCAGAAGTTAGTTCTTTGAAAGAATTAATAACATACATAAACCATTAGCCAGTCTTATTAAAAAGAATAGAGAGAAGACTCAAATTAATAAAATCATGAACGAGAAAGGAGAGATCACTACCAACACCAAGGAAATACAATCGATTCTAAAAACATATTATGAACAGCTATACGGAAATAAATTAGGCAATCTAGAAGAAATGGACGCATTCCTGGAAAGCCACAAACTACCAAAACTGGAACAGGAAGACATAGAAAACCTAAACAGGCCAATACCCAGGGAGGAAATTGAAGCAGTCATCAAAAACTTCCCAAGTCAGAAAAGTCCAGGGCCAGATGGCTTCCCAGGGGAATTCTACCAAACATTTAAAGAAGAAACCATACCTCTCCTACTAAAGCTGTTTGGAAAGAAAGAAAGAAAGAGATGGAGAACTTCCAAGTTAGTTCTATGAAGCCAGCATCACCTTAATTACAAAATCAGACAAAGACCCCACCAAAAAGGAGAATTACAGACCAATAGCCGTGATCAACATGGATGCAAAAATTCTCAACAAGATACTGGCCAATAAGATCCAACAATACATTAAGAAAATTTTTCACCATGAAAAAGTAGGATTTATCCCCGGGACACAAGGCTGGTTCAACACTCGTCTACAATCAATGTGATTCATCATATCAGCAAGAGAAAAACCAAGAACCATATGATCCTCTCATTAGATGCAGAGAAAGCATTTGACAAAATAGAGCATCCATTCCTGATCAAAACACTTCAGAGCGTACGGATAGAGGGAACATTCCTCGACATCTTAAAATCCATCTACGAAAAGCCCACAGCAAATATCATTCTCAGTGGGGCAGCACTGGGAGCCTTTCCCCTAAGATCAGCAACAAGACAGGGATGTCGACTCTCACCACTGCTATTCAATGTAGTATTGGAAGTCCTAGCCTCAGCAATCAGACAACAAAAAGACATTAAAGGCATTCAAATTGGCAAAGAAGTCAAACTCTCCCTCTTCACCGATGACATGACACTTTACCTAGAAAACCCAAACCCCTCCCTCCTCAAGATTGCTAGAACTCATACAGCAATTTGGTAGCGTTGCAGGATACAAAATCACTGCCCAGAAATGAATGGCATTTCTATATACTAACAATGAGACTGAAGAAAGAGAAATTAAGAAGTCCATCTCATTTACAATTGCACCCAAAGCATAAGATACCTAGGAATAAACCTAACCAAGGAGGTAAATGAGGTATACCCTAAAAACTATAGAAAACTTCTGAAAGAAATTGAGGAAGACACAAAGAGATGGAAAAATATTCCATGCTCATGGATTGGCAGAATTAATGTTGTGAAAATGTCAATGTTACCCAGGCAATGTACACGTTTAATGCAATCCCTATCAAAATACCATGGACTTTCTTCAGAGAGTTAGAACAAATTATTTTAAGATTTGTGTGGAATCAGAAAAGACCCCGAATAGCCAGGGGGATTTTAAAAAACAAAACCATATCTAGAGGCATCACAATGCCAGATTTCAGGTTGTACTACAAAGCTGTGATCATCAAGACAGTGTGGTACTGGCACAAAAACTCACATAGATCAATGGAACAGAAATAGAGAACCCAGAAGTCGACCTTGAACTTTATGGTCAACTAATATTCGATAAAGGAGGAAAGACTATCCATTGGAAGAAAGACAGTCTCTTCAATAGATGGTGCTGGGAAAATTGGACATCCACCTTCAGAAGAATGAAACTAGACCACTCTCTTTCACCATAAACAAAGATAAACTCAAAATGGATGAAAGATCTAAATGTGAGACAAGAGTCCATCAAAATCGTAGAGGAAAACACAGGCAAAACCCGTTTTCAACATGGCCACAGCAAGTTTTTGCAAGGTACATCCATGAAGACAAAAGAAACAAAAGCAAAAATGAACTATTGTGACTTCATCAAGATAAGAAGCTTTTGCACACCAAAGAATACAGTCAACAAAACTAAAAACAACCTTCAGCATGGGAAAAGATATATGCAAAAGACGTATCAGATAAAGGGCTAGTTTCCAAGATCTATAAAGAACTTCTTAAAATCAACACCAAAGAGACAAACAATCCAATCATGAAATGGGCAAAAGACATGAAGAGAAATCTCACAGAGGAAGACATTGACATGGCCAACATCCACATGAAAAAATGCTCTGCATCACTTGCCAGTAGGGAAATACAAATGAAAACAACAATGAGATACCACGTCACATCAGTGAGAATGGAGAAAATGAACAAGGCAGGAAACCGCAAATGTTGGAGAGGATGCGGAGAAAAGGGAACTCTCTTACACTCTTGGTGGGA
The DNA here is from genome assembly GCF_048164855.1 of Canis lupus baileyi. Taxonomy (NCBI): domain Eukaryota; kingdom Metazoa; phylum Chordata; class Mammalia; order Carnivora; family Canidae; genus Canis; species Canis lupus. Next base: position 33,360,645 of record NC_132872.1, on the reverse strand, counting down.
ATGTGAACTGGTGCAGCCACTGTGGAAAACTGTGTGGAGGTTCCTCAAAGAGTTAAAAATAGACCTGCCCTATGACCCAGCAATTGCAGTGTTGGGGATTTACCCCAAAGATTCAGATGCAATTCAACGCTGGGACACCTGCACCCCGATGTTTATAGCAGAATGTCCACAACCCCCAAACTGCAGATGGAGCCATGGAGTCCATCGAAAGATGAATATATAAAGAAGATGTGGTTTATGTATACAATGGAATATTACTCAGCCATTAGAAACGACAAATACCCAACATTTGCTTCAAAGTGGATGGAACTGGAGGGTATTATGCTGAGTGAAGTAAGTCAATCCGAGAAGGACAAACAGTGTATGTTCTCATTCCTTTGGGGAATATAAATAATAGTGAAAGGGAATATAAGGGAATGGAGAAGAAACGTGTGGGAAATATCAGAAAGGGAGACAGATCATAAAGACTACTAACTCTGGGAAATGAACTAGGGGTGCTGGAAGGGGAGGAGGGTGGGGGTGGGGGTGAATGTGTGACGGGCACTGAGGGGGACACTTGACGGGATGAGCACTGGGTGTTATTCTGTATGTAGGTCGATTGAACACCAATAAAAAATAAATTTGGGATCCCTGGGTGGCGCAGAGGTTTGGCGCCTGCCTTTGGCCCAGGGCGCGGTCCTGGATACCCAGGATCCAGTCCCACGTTGGACTCCTGGTGCATGGAGCCGGCTTCTCCCTCTCCCTCTGTGTCTCTTCCTCTCATTCTCTCTCTCTATCACTGTGTGCCTATCATAAATAAATAAAAAAATAAAAATAAAAATAAATATATTTTTAAAAAAAGATCAAACAACTAAATATGCTGCCAACACGGGTGAACCAAAATATAGAAACCAATTAACAACAAACATACAGGAACTCACTGATAGTAATACAATGACAGGGGATTTTAACACCCACTTATGTCATGGACCTATCATCTATGCAGAAAATCAACAGGGGAACAATAGCCTTGACACACTGGACCACAGGGACTCCACAGATATAGTCTGAACATTTACTCCTAAAGCAGAACACACATTCCTTTCAAGTGCACATGGGACATTCTCCAGAATAGATCATATAATGGGCCACAAATCAGCCCTCAACAGGTACAACAGGTACAAGAAGGTTGGTATCACACCATGTACATTTTCAGACCACGAGGCTATGAAACACGAAGTCGACAGTAAGAAAAAAATTGGACAGACCAAAAATACTTGGAGATTATGATCATGCTACTAGAGAATGAATGGAGCAACCAGGAAATTAAAGAGGAAATTTAAAACAAATGAAAATGAAAACATGTTTCTTCAAAACTCTAGGATGTAACAAAGGCAGTCCTTAGAGGGAAGTAGATAGCAATACAGGCCTACCTCAAGAAACAAGAAGTCTGGGAACCCTGGGTGGCGCAGCGGTTTGGCGCCTGCCTTTGGCCCAGGGCGCAATCCTGGAGACCCGGGATCGAATCCCACGTCGGGCTCCCAGTGCATGGAGCCTGCTTCTCCCTCTGACTATGTCTCTGCCTCTCTCTCTCTCTCTGTGACTATCATAAATAAATTTAAAAAAAAGAAACAAGAAGTCTCCAATACACAACACAACCCTACACCTAAAGGAACTGGAAAAGGAATAGGAAACAAAGCCTAAAGCCTGCAGAAGGGAAAAAATAAAGATGAGAGCAGAAAGAAACGATACAGAAACAACAAAAGAGAAGTGAATAACGAAACTAAGAGGTGATTCTTCAAAATAATTAATAAAATGGATCAAGCCCTAGCCAGCATTATCAACGAGAAAAGAGAAAAGAACTAAATAAATAAAATCACAAATGAGAGAAGAGAGATCACAATCAACACCAGAAAAATAAGACAATTATAAGGGAATACTATGAAAGATTATACGTTAACAAACTGGAAGACCTGCAAGTAATGGACAAATCCCTAGAAATGCGCAGACGAGCAAAACTGAAATAGGAAGAAAAAGAAAATGTGAACAGACTCATAAGTAGCAAAGGAATTTAATCAGCAAGGCCCCTGGGTGCCTCAGTGGTTGAGCATCTGCTTTGGCTCAGGTCATGATCCCGGGGTCCTGGTGGAGCACGTCCCACATCAGGCTCCCTGCATGGAGCCTCAGTTTTCCCCTGCCTGTACCTCTGCCTCTCTGTGTCTCGCATGAATCCATAAATAAAATCTTTAAAAAAGAAAAAAGATAAAAAGATGAGAAAGGACCCAAATAAAATCACAAATGAGAAAAGAGAAATAACCAACACTATAGAAATACAAACGTTTATAAGAGAACATTATGAAAAATTATATCCCAGCAAACTAGAACCTGGAAGAAATAGATCAATTCCTGGAAATATATAACATAGCAAAAATGAAAAAGGAAGAAATAAGAAACTTGAACAGACAGATAACCAGCAAAGAAATTGAATCAACCCTCAAGAATCTCCCAACATGAGACGCTTAGATCAATAGAACAGAATGGAATTCCAAAACAAGATACAAACCTGTAACTCTATGATCCATTAATCCACAACAAGGCAGGAAGGAATATACAATGGCACAAAGACAGTCTCTACAACAAACCCTAACCCTGACCCCAGGATAAGAACAAATGGTGTTGGGAAACCAGGCAGCCACATGCAGAAGAATCAAACTGGACCACTTTCTTACACCATATATATAAAAAATAAATTCAAAATGGATGAAAGACCTAAATGTGAGACCTGAAACCATACAAAGAAGAAAAGATAGGCAGCAAAGTCTTTGACATTGGCCATTGGATATTCTTTCTTGATATGCCTCTGAGTTGAGGAAAACAAGATCAAAAATACTATTGGGGCTTCATCAAATTCAAAAGCTTCTGCAAAGTGATAGAAACAACCAACGCTAAAAGGCAACATACAAAATGAAAGGAGATATTTGTAAACAACACAACCAATAAAGAGTTAGTATGCAAAATATGTAGAGCAAATATAAATCTCAGCATCCTAAACACAAATTATCCAACTGCAGATGGGCAGAGACATGAATGGATTTTGTCTCTGTCAAGACATCCAACGGCCACCAGACACACGGAAAGACACTCTGCGTCACCCATCATCAGGGAAATGCAAATTAAAACCACAATAAGATGTCACTTGACAGCCATCAGTATGGCTAAAATTGACAACAGAAGAAACAACAGGTGTTGTTGAGGCTATGGAGAAGAGGGAGCCATTTACACTCCTGGTGGGCATGCGAACAGGTGCAACTACTGTGGAAAACACTGTGGAGGGTCCTCGAGAAGTTAAAAATAGGGGATCCCTGGGTGGTGCAGTGGTTTGACACCTGCCTTTGGCCCATGTCGTGATCCTGGAGACCCGGGATCGAATCCCACGCTGGACTCTCAGTCCATGAAGCCTGCTTCTCCCTCTGCCTGTGTCTCTGCCTCTCTCTCTGTGACTATCATAAAAAAAATAAAAAAGAAGTTAAAAATAGAGCTACCCTATGATTCCAAAATTGCAGAGCTAGGTATTTACCCCGAGGATACAAAACTCCTTTAGTAGTTTCGATGAGGGACACGCAGCCCAGTGTTTGTAGCAGCATTATCAACAAGAGCCAAACTGTGGATACAGGCCACATGTCCATCAACGGTGAATGGGCTGAGACGATGTGGTAAATATACCCACTGCGACATCACTGGGTCAACAGAAGAGATGAAATGAAGCCATTTACAATGACGTGGGAGAAGTGGAAAGGACTTATGCTAAATGAACTCAGTCAGTCAGAGAAAGACAGATACTAAATACCATACAATTGAATTCACATGTGAATTTTAAGAAACCAAACAAACTGGCAAAGGGGCAGATGGGGGGATGAGAGAAGCAAACAAAAAAACACACTCTTAACCACAGAGAATAAACTAATAAATGCCAGAGGAAGGTGAGGGAGATGGGGAATCAGGGGATGGGGATGGGGATAGTGGAGGGCACCTATGACCAGTACCAGGCGTTGTATCCAAGGGTTGAATCACTATGTGGTAAACCTGAAACTATATCATAATGTGTGTACAAACAGGAATTCAAGTAAAACTTTAAAATAATAATTGGTAGTATTGATGAAACATGTACGCACTAGAGATAAAATCAGAAAGGCAACTGAAAATCCAAATAAAGAGTCTTTAGAGCCACAAATCCCCTCCTAGCTCAGCTCGGGAGAAGCCTGCCATGTCTATTCTGACGCCATCAGAAGCGTGGATTTTGATTCTCTGGGGAGGCCACTGACTTGGTGGAGTCAGGCTATCTTTGAACCCAAAACCTAAATAGAGTGCATAAAACTAAACGGCCCAAGATGCTAGGAGTCCCAGTGCAGGCATATGCCAAGTGCCAAACTCTAACCATACACAGACATAACCCTAACCCTACACTTAATCGTAATGTTAACCTAACACTTAAACAAGACCCATCACTAATCGAAAAACAAACACAAACCCCAAGACCAAAACACATTCACTGAACCTTCCTGCCAACCCTCACCCTAACTCCTAAATGCAGGTGCACCTAAACTTAGGTTTCCTTAACCCTGACCCCTACATTAAATCTAACACGAACCCTAACCTCTAACCCTATCCTTAAAATAAGGTATTCAAATCCTATTCCTAACCTTAACCTGTACCCTAACCCTAACCCTCTAATACTAATCCTATCTCATACCGCAAACTGTACCCTAACCCATACCCTAAAGCCAACCCCTAACCACTCCCTAACCCTATATCTTGCCCTTTTCCAAAACCGTACCCTGACCCTGACCTGACCCTAACCCTAAACCCTAACCAAACACTAACACTAACCCTAGCCCTAACCCCTATCCTAATCCTAACCCTCACCCTAACCCTAAACCTAGCCCTAACTTTAAATCTAACCCTTAACTCTAACCCCTAACTCTAACCCCTAACAATAACTCACACCCTAACCCCTAACTCTGACTGCAAACCTAAGCCCAACCCTAACTCTAACCATAATCCTATCCCCAACTCCTAAACTCCTGCCCTCATCCCTAGAGCCTAAACCCTAACCCTAACACTAAATCCTGTCCCTTACCCTAACCACCATCCTAACTCTTAACACTGACCAATACCCTTATGCCTCACCTAACCTCTAATTCGTAACCATAAGCATAATCACTAACCCCTAATATCTAACCTAAGGCTAACCACCAAGTTCCTCCCCTCCCCTAACCCTACCATTCATTCTACCCTTTCACTTACACTGTGGTTCTGAGGAGTCCCTTCTGATATGGACGTGGCCCCCAATGGCTCCTCCAGATTCCTCCAAGGGGTCCTGAGGAAGCCGGGCTCCTGTGAGTGTGGACGTGGCCCCACGTGTTCCTGAGTCATAGTCAGCGGGTCCTGAGGACGCTGGGTCTCCTGTCACTGTGGACTATGCCTCACATCCTCTGCAAGCCTCACAGCAGGTCCTCAGGAGGCCGGGGGCTCCTGTCAGCCTGGACATGGCCCTACGTCCCCCAGAAAACTCACCGCAGGTCCTGAGGAGGCTGTGGGCTCCTGTCAGCATACACGCAGCCCCTTATGTCCCGAAGCCAAAGTGCAGGTCCTCAGGAAGACAGGGTTCCTGTCAGCATTGACGTGGTCCCACATTTTCCTCAAGCCTCACCATAAGATCTGAGGAGGCTGGGGGCTCCTGTCAGCATGGACGTGGCCTCAAATCTTCCCAAAACTTCACAGTGTGTCATGAGGAGGCTGGAGACTCCTGTCACTGTGGATGCGGCACCCACAGTTTTCTTAGGCCTCACCACAGGCCCTGACAAAGCTGGGGTCTTCTGTCCACATGGACGCATCCCCATATTTCCCCAAGTCTACACCAGGGGTCCTGAGGAAGTCAGCGTCCTGTTGTGTCCATGTGGCCCCAAGTCCTCCTGAAGCGTGGCCGAGGGTTCGAGGAGGCCAGGGCTCCTGTAACCAAGAATGCGGCCCCCCGATTCCAGAAGCCTCAACTTATGTTCTGAGGGGCCCGGGAGCTCCTGCCAGAGTGAACGTGTCGCCACATCTTCCTGAAGCCTCCCCACAGTTCCTGAGGCTGCTCAGGGGCACCTGTCAGCGTGAATGTGGGCCCACAATTTCCTGAAACCTCCCCGCCAGTCCTGAGGTGCTCAGGGCTCCTGTCACCGTGAATGTGGGCCCACATCTTCCTGAAGCCTCCCCGCGGGTCCTGAGGCAGACCAGGGACTCCTGTCAGGGTGGACGCGGGCCCACATCTTCCTAAGGCCTCAACGCGGGTCCTGAGGAGACCGCGGTTCCTGTCAGCATGAATGTGGCCCAATTTCCCCCTGAAGACTCCCCGCGGGTCCTGAGGAGGCTGCAGCTCATCAGCATAGATGCATCCCCATGTCTTCTGCAGGCCTCCCCAGCATAGGCTGGCTCCTGTTAGTGCAGGCAGAGGAGGCCTACTGCACATGCATGCCCCATGGGAAGGGCCTGGGCTCAGGCGCCCCCTGCAGGATGCTCTGGTGCTATAGGAGACTGTGCAGGAGGCAGCAGGTGCTCTATGGGCTGCACCTGCCTCCTTTCAGGCTCCAGCTGGGGCCTGTTAGCTTTGGAAACATCTCGCTGAAAAGGAGCCCAACACCCGGCTTCCCAGAAATACTTAAGGACAAGGAATTGTAGTCCAAAGGACGTGAAATGAAATGTGGACCAGACTTTTACCACGTCCTGCAAAACTCACTCAACCGTCTTCCACTGTGGGCGGGACCGCGGGTTGGTGCAGCCACCCTGGAAACAGTGAGGAGGCCCCTCAGGAAGTTACAAATAGAGCCGCCCTGCGACCAGCAGGTGAATGGCCTGGAGCTCACTCCGAAGATACAGATGCAGTGAGACTTGGGACACCTGCACCTCAATGTCCACAGCAGCTGGGTCCACAGTAGCCACACTGTGGGAGGAGCCTCGGTACCCTCTGCCAGATTATTGATAAAGAGGATGGGAGATAGATGATGGTCATAGAGAGAGGAATGGTACTCAGCTATCAAAGAGAAGGAAATCTTGCCATTTGCAATAATGTGGATAAAACTAAAGGGATCATGTTAAGTGAAGTAAGTCACTCGGGAAAGTGAATGACCGTGTGGTTTCATTCATAGGTGGAATTAAAGAAGCAAAGCAGATGAACAACTGTGAAGGGAAGGAAAAACAAATAAGATGAAAACAGATGCAGGAAATACAGACCCTTAATGATAGGAAACAACCTGAGTGTAGCTGCAGGGGGCAGATAACAGGGGACAGGCATGAAGGAGGGCACGTGATGTCTCAAGCACTGCTGTTATCTCCAACTGATGAATCCCTGAATTCTTCCTCTGAAAGTATAATTTACTATACTTTAATTAATTGGGTTTAAATTAAGTTAAAAAAAATCAGTTCTTTCAGAGCACATTTCCTTCTGGACTCTCTATTTTGCTCATTCAGCTTATGCCGGGACCACCCCCCGTGGGTCTGTTTTGTCTACGTAGGCTCCACGCCTCATCCTTGGCCCAGCATAGGGCTAGAACTCACAACCCCTGAGATCAGGACCGGAGGTGAGGTCAGGAGTCGGATGCTTAACGGACGGAGCCAGCCAGGAGCCTGAGAACCACACTGCTTTATCTCTGTAACATCTTTTGAAATAGGAAAGTGCTGCGTCCCACTCTGTCATGCTTCTCCAATACTGATTTGCTGTGTGGAGTCATTTGTTGTGGGGGTTGGATGTTTTTTTTTTTCCTATTTCTAACATCTGCCACCATGATTTTGATAGGAATGACATTGAAACTGAGGGTGGCTTCAGGAACTGCGGACATTTTCACAAGATGAGGCTCCCACCCCACAAGCCCAGGACGGCCTCCCAGAGTCTGGTTTGGGTCAGTGCACAAGTCTTGTGCTCCTTTGGTTCAGTCTCATTATTTATTTTCCTTGATGCTCCTGAGAAGGGCGTCACATCCTTCATTTCCTTCCTGAGTGCTCATTGTCAGGACACAGCAAGGCTACTCTGCTCTGTAGGGTCAGTTTGTGTCCCGTGACTTTTGAACTCACTCCTTAATTCTAACAGGATTTGGTGGAGGCTCTCTGGTTTCTCGTTTCTAGTACCTCTTCTTCAGCATATAGGGACAGTGTGACGTCCCCCTTCCAGGTGTGGAACCTTTGCTGTTTACAGCTTAATGTCCTAGAAAGCCCCACAATTGAATCAAAACTGAGCCCAGGCCAAGGGCAGGAAGCCCCTATTAGAATGAGAACAGGGCTCAATTCCCTTGAAGGCCCCATATCAAAATGTAAACAGAACTTGAAGAATTGCTTCTGCCCTTCTGGAGGTCCCCGAGACCAGTCCTTAAAACTAAGCTAAAACCCACCACAGGGTCCAAGTCCCTCCTCTGCTGTGTCGGGTATACTTGGATACAAGATCGAGCTTGTAAATAATCCCTCATGTGTTTGCATCGGAATCGGCTTCTTGGTGGTTTCTCATATTCGCAATCTTGGGCACAACAGTCTGAGGTAAAAAACAAAACCAAAGAAACTCGGACGCGGGCAGAGTGAAAGCAGGGTTCTGAGAGAAGCGGCAGAGACCCGGGAGCTTGGCGGATCCTTTGGTTCCTGCAGCATGCAGACTGTGGGACGGAATCCTCAGCCCCAGAGCCAGAGGACCCAGTGTCCCCACCCGCATCCCCCCATCAGCACCTAGTCTCAGGGAGCAGCACAGCGCCGCCCGCTGGAGCCCAGAGATACTGACGCCCACCCAGTCTCTGATCCCCGCAGGTGCATATCCCAGGCAGATGTGCACCTGACAATCTGCACCACATCCCATCCCCAGACCCCACACAGACCACTCGCTTCCACCAAGTTGTCAGACCACAGAGGCTGCAGAGCTTCAGCTCTGCCTGGAAAGTATGGTCTAGCTTCCTTTGTACTTTGTGCTTTATTTTCATTTATTTTCTTTGATTCTTTTATATTAATTGCCTACTTTAATTTTTATGTATGTACCTTATAAATTTCTTATTTTTAGTTTCATAGTATTTTAATTGTGTTCCTTTTTTTAATTTTTTCAATTTATTTATGATAATCACAAACAGAGAGAAAGAGAGAGAGAGAGAAAGAGAGAGAGAGAGGTAGAGACACAGGCAGAGGGAGAAGCAGGCTCCAGGCACTGGGAGCCCGATGTGGGATTTGATCCAGAGTCTACAGGATCGTACCCTTGGCCAAAGGCAGGCACTAAACTGCTGCGCCACTGGGGATAACTTTAATTGTTTCTATTTTGGGAGTTAGAATCTTTTAACAAGCAGGCCAAAATAATCTGTTGGTTTTTTTGGGGGGAGGGGGGGCATTTGTTATTATTTTTCTTGAATTTCTTTTTCTTCCTTCTTTCTTTTCTGGAAAAAATAATGAGATGGAGAAATTCACCACCATAAAATAACATGAGGTTCTAATCACAGCCAGGAAGATCATCAATACACATATATGATGTCTAACTACAGTTTAAAACAATGATTATAAAGATAGCAGCTGGGCTGGATAAAGAACACAGAAGAGGGGGAGGAGCAAGATGGCGGAAGAGTAGGGTCTCCAAATCACCTGTCTCCACCAAACTACCTAGAAAACCTTCAAATTATCCTGAAAATCTATGAATTCGGCCTGAGATTTAAAGAGAGACCAGCTGGAATGCTACAGTGAGAAGAGTTCGCGCTTCTATCAAGGTAGGAAGACGGGGAAAAAGACATAAAGGAACAAAGGCCTCCAAGGGGGAGGGGCCCCGCGAGGAGCCGGGCTGAGGCCGGGGCGAGTGTCCCCAGGACAGGAGAGCCCCGTCCCGGAGGAGCAGGAGCTGCACCGACCTTCCCGGGGGAAAGGGGCTCGCGGGGAGTTGGAGCAGGACCCAGGAGGGCGGGGATGCCCTCGGGCTCCCGGGGACAGTAACAGCAACTGCGCGCCCAGGAGAGTGCGCCGAGCTCCCTAAGGGCTGCAGCGCGCACGGCGGGACCCGGCGGGACCCGGAGCAGCTGAAGGGGCTCCGGCGGCGGCTCCGCGGAGGGGGCTGCGCGGCCGCGGGAGCAGCTCGGAGGGGCTCGGGCAGAGGAAGAGGCTCCGTGCGGAGGGGCCTGCGCGGTTCCAGGAGCAGCTCGGAGGGGCTCGGGCGGCGGCTCCACGGAGGGGGCTGCGCGGCCCGGGAGCGCGAATCCAACAGCGCAGGCCCCGAGCACAGGGCGCCGGGACACAGCCCAGGATCCCGCCTCCCCCGGGACAGGCAGAGGCCGGGAGGGCCCAGGACAGCGAGGACGCTCCTGCCCCAGCTGAGCAGATCAGCGGCCCCGCCCCGGAGCCTCCAGGCCCTGCAGACGGAGTTCCTGCCGGAGCTGAATCCAGGTTTCCAGAGCTGCCCCGCCACTGGGGCTGTTCCTCCTGCGGCCTCACGGGGTAAACAACCCCCACCGAGCCCTGCACCAGGCAGGGGCATAGCAGCTCCCCCAACTGCTAACACCTGAAAATCAGCACAACAGGCCCCTCCCCCAGAACACCAGCTAGACTGACAACTTCCAGGAGAAGCCAAGGGACTTAAAGTACACAGAATCAGAAGATACTCCCCGGTGGTTCTTTTTTTGTTTGTTTGTTTTTGTTTTTGTTTTGTTTTGCTTTTTGATTTGTTTCCTTCCCCCACCCCCTTTTTTTCTCCTTTCTTTTTCTTTCTCTTTTTCTTCTTTTTTTTTTTCGTTCTTTTTTTTTCTTCCCTTTTTTTTTTCTCTTTCTCTTTTCTTTCCTTCTTTCTCTCCTCTCTTTTTCTCTTTTTCCCAATACAACTTGCTTTTGGCCACTCTGCACTGAGCAAAATGACTAGAAGGAAAACCTCACCTCAAAAGAAAGAATCAGAAACAGTCCTCTCTCCCACAGAGTTACAAAATCTGGATTACAATTCAATGTCAGAAAGCCAATTCAGAAGCACTATTATACAGCTACTGGTGGCTCTAGAAAAAAGTATAAAGGACTCAAGAGACTTCATGACTGCAGAATTTAGAGCTAATCAGGCAGAAATTAAAAATCAATTGAATGAGATGCAATCCAAACTAGAAGTCCTAACGACGAGGGTTAACGAGGTGGAAGAACGAGTGAGTGACCTAGAAGACAAGTTGATAGCAAAGAGGGAAACTGAGGAAAAAAGAGACAAACAATTAAAAGACCATGAAGATAGATTAAGGGAAATAAACGACAGCCTGAGGAAGAAAAACCTACGTTTAATTGGGGTTCCCGAGGGCGCCGAAAGGGACAGAGGGCCAGAATATGTATTTGAACAAATTCTAGCTGAAAACTTTCCTAATCTGGGAAGGGAAACAGGCATTCAGATCCAGGAAATAGAGAGATCCCCCCCTAAAATCAATAAAAACCGTTCAACACCTCGACATTTAATTGTGAAGCTTGCAAATTCCAAAGATAAGGAGAAGATCCTTAAAGCAGCAAGAGACAAGAAATCCCTGACTTTTATGGGGAGGAGTATTAGGGTAACAGCAGACCTCTCCACAGAGACCTGGCAGGCCAGAAAGGGCTGGAAGGATATATTCAGGGTCCTAAATGAGAAGACCATGCAACCAAGAATACTTTATCCAGCAAGGCTCTCATTCAAAATGGAAGGAGAGATAAAGAGCTTCCAAGACAGGCAGCAACTAAAAGAATATGTGACCTCCAAACCAGCTCTGCAAGAAATTTTAAGGGGGACTCTTAAAATTCCCCTTTAAGAAGAAGTTCAGTGGAACAGTCCACAAAAACAAAGACTGAATAGATATCATGATGACACTAAACTCATATCTCTCAATAGTAACTCTGAATGTGAACGGGCTTAATGACCCCATCAAAAGGCGCAGGGTTTCAGACTGGATAAAAAAGCAGGACCCATCTATTTGCTGTCTACAAGAGACTCATTTTAGACAGAAGGACACCTACAGCCTGAAAATAAAAGGTTGGAGAACCATTTACCATTCGAATGGTCCTCAAAAGAAAGCAGGGGTAGCCATCCTTATATCAGATAAACTAAAATTTACCCCAAAGACTGTAGTGAGAGATGAAGAGGGACACTATATCATACTTAAAGGATCTATTCAACAAGAGGACTTAACAATCCTCAATATATATGCTCCGAATGTGGGAGCTGCCAAATATATAAATCAATTATTAACCAAAGTGAAGAAATACTTAGATAATAATACACTTATACTTGGTGACTTCAATCTAGCTCTTTCTATACTCGATAGGTCTTCTAAGCAAAACATCTCCAAAGAAACGAGAGCTTTAAATGATACACTGGACCAGATGGATTTCACAGATATCTACAGAACTTTACATCCAAACTCAACTGAATACACATTCTTCTCAAGCGCACACGGAACTTTCTCCAGAATAGACCACATATTGGGTCACAAATCGGGTCTGAACCGATACCAAAAGATTGGGATTGTCCCCTGCATATTCTCGGACCATAATGCCTTGAAATTAGAACTAAATCACAACAAGAAGTTTGGAAGGACCTCAAACACATGGAGGTTAAGGACCATCCTGCTAAAAGATAAAAGGGTCAACCAGGAAATTAAGGAAGAATTAAAAAGATTCATGGAAACTAATGAGAATGAAGATACAACCGTTCAAAATCTTTGGGATGCAGCAAAAGCAGTCCTAAGGGGGAAATACATCGCAATACAAGCATCCATTCAAAAACTGGAAAGAACTCAAATACAAAAGCTAACCTTACACATAAAGGAGCTAGAGAAAAAACAGCAAATAGATCCTACACCCAAGAGAAGAAGGGAGTTAATAAAGATTCGAGCAGAACTCAACGAAATCGAGACCAGAAGAACTGTGGAACAGATCAACAGAACCAGGAGTTGGTTCTTTGAAAGAATTAATAAGATAGATAAACCATTAGCCAGCCTTATTAAAAAGAAGAGAGAGAAGACTCAAATTAATAAAATCATGAATGAGAAAGGAGAGATCACTACCAACACCAAGGAAATACAAACGATTTTAAAAACATATTATGAACACCTATACGCCAATAAATTAGGCAATCTAGAAGAAATGGACGCATTCCTGGAAAGCCACAAACTACCAAAACTGGAACAGGAAGAAATAGAAAACCTGAACAGGCCAATAACCAGGGAGGAAATTGAAGCAGTCATCAAAAACCTCCCAAGACACAAGAGTCCAGGGCCAGATGGCTTCCCAGGAGAATTTTATCAAACGTTTAAAGAAGAAATCATACCTATTCTCCTAAAGCTGTTTGGAAAGATAGAAAGAGATGGAGTACTTCCAAATTCGTTCTATGAAGCCAGCATCACCTTAATTCCAAAGCCAGACAAAGACCCCGCCAAAAAGGAGAATTACAGACCAATATCCCTGATGAACATGGATGCAAAAATTCTCAACAAGATACTGGCCAATAGGATCCAACAGTACATTAAGAAAATTATTCAGCATGACCAAGTAGGATTTATCCCTGGGACACAAGGCTGGTTCAACACCCGTAAAACAATCAATGTGATTCATCATATCAGCAAGAGAAAAACCAAGAACCATATGATCCTCTCATTGGATGCAGAGAAAGCATTTGACAAAATACAGCATCCATTCCTGATCAAAACTCTTCAGAGTGTAGGGATAGAGGGAACATTCCTCGACATCTTAAAAGCCATCTATGAAAAGCCCACAGCAAATATCATTCTCAATGGGGAAGCACTGGGAGCCTTTCCCCTAAGATCAGGAACAAGACAGGGATGTCCACTCTCACCACTGCTATTCAACATAGTACTGGAAGTCCTAGCCTCAGCAATCAGACAACAAAAAGACATTAAAGGCATTCAAATTGGCAAAGAAGAAGTCAAACTCTCTCTCTTGCCGATGACATGATACTTTACATAGAAAACCCAAAAGTCTCCACCCCAAGATTGCTAGAACCCATACAGCAATTCGGTAGCGTGGCAGGATACAAAATCAATGCCCAGAAGTCAGTGGCATTTCTATACACTAACAATGAGACTGAAGAAAGAGAAATTAAGGAGTCAATCCCATTTACAATTGCACCCAAAAGCATAAGATACCTAGGAATAAACCTCACCAAAGATGTAAAGGATCTATACCCTCAAAACTATAGAACACTTCTGAAAGAAATTGAGGAAGACACAAAGAGATGGAAAAATATTCCATGCTCATGGATTGGCAGAATTAATATTGTGAAAATGTCAATGTTACCCAGGGCAATATACACGTTTAATGCAATCCCTATCAAAATACCATGGACTTTCTTCAGAGAGTTAGAACAAATTATTTTAAGATTTGTGTGGAATCAGAAAAGACCCCGAATAGCCAGGGGAATTTTAAAAAAGAAAACCATATCTGGGGGCATCACAATGCCAGATTTCAGGTTGTACTACAAAGCTGTGGTCATCAAGACAGTGTGGTACTGGCACAAAAACAGACACATAGATCAGTGGAACAGAATAGAGAATCCAGAAGTGGACCCTGAACTTTATGGGCAACTAATATTCGATAAAGGAGGAAAGACTATCCATTGGAAGAAAGACAGTCTCTTCAATAAATGGTGCTGGGAAAATTGGACATCCACATGCAGAAGAATGAAACTAGACCACTCTCTTTCACCATACACAAAGATAAACTCAAAATGGATGAAAGATCTAAATGTGAGACAAGATTCCATCAAAATCCTTTTTTTTTTTTTTTTTTTTTTTTTTATTGGTGTTCAATTTACTAACATACAGAATAATACCCAGTGCCCGTCACCCATTCACTCCCACCCCCCGCCCTCCTCCCCTTCTACCACACCTAGTTCGTTTCCCAGAGTTAGCAGTCTTTACGTTCTGTCTCCCTTTCTGATATTTCCCACACATTTCTTCTCCCTTCCCTTATTTTCCCTTTCACTATTATTTATATTCCCCAAATGAATGAGAACATATAATGTTTGTCCTTCTCCGACTGACTTACTTCACTCAGCATAATACCCTCCAGTTCCATCCACGTTGAAGCAAATGGTGGGTATTTGTCATTTCTAATAGCTGAGTAATATTCCATTGTATACATAAACCACATCTTCTTTATCCATTCATCTTTCGTTGGACACCGAGGCTCCTTCCACAGTTTGGCTATTGTGGCCATTGCTGCTAGAAACATCGGGGTGCAGGTGTCCCGGCGTTTCATTGCATTTGTATCTTTGGGGTAAATCCCCAACAGTGCAATTGCTGGGTCGTAGGGCAGGTATATTTTTAACTGTTTGAGGAACCTCCACACAGTTCTCCAGAGTGGCTGCACCAGTTCACATTCCCACCAACAGTGTAAGAGGGTTCCCTTTTCTCCGCATCCTCTCCAACATTTGTTGTTTCCTGCCTTGTTAATTTGCCCCATTCTCACTGGTGTGAGGTGGTATCTCATTGTAGTTTTGATTTGTATTTCCCTGATGGCAAGTGATGCAGAGCATTTTCTCATGTGCATGTTGGCCATGTCTATGTCTTCCTCTGTGAGATTTCTGTTCATGTCTTTTGCCCATTTCATGATTGGATTGTTTGTTTCTTTGGTGTTGAGTTTAATAAGTTCTTTATAGATCTTGGAAACTAACCCTTTATCTGATATGTCATTTGCAAATATCTTCTCCCATTCTGTAGGTTGTCTTTGAGTTTTGTTGACTGTATCCTTTGCTGTGCAAAAGCTTCTTATCTTGATGAAGTCCCAATAGTTCATTTTTGCTTTTGTTTCTTTTGCCTTTGTGGATGTATCTTGCAAGAAGTTACTATGGCCGAGTTCAAAAAGGGTGTTGCCTGTGTTCTTCTCTAGGATTTTGATGGAATCTTGTCTCACATTTAGATCTTTCATCCATTTTGAGTTTATCTTTGTGTATGGTGAAAGAGAGTGGTCTACTTTCATTTTTCTGCATGTGGATGTCCAATTTTCCCAGCACCATTTATTGAAGAGACTGTCTTTCTTCCAATGGATAGTCTTTCCTCCTTTATCGAATATTAGTTGCCCATAAAGTTCAGGGTCCACTTCTGGATTCTCTATTCTGTTCCACTGATCTATGTGTCTGTTTTTGTGCCAGTACCACACTGTCTTGATGACCACAGCTTTGTAGTACAACCTGAAATCTGGCATTGTGATGCCCCCAGATATGGTTTTCTTTTTTAAAATTCCCCTGGCTATTCGGGGTCTTTTCTGATTCCACACAAATCTTAAAATAATTTGTTCTAACTCTCTGAAGAAAGTCCATGGTATTTTGATAGGGATTGCATTAAACGTGTATATTGCCCTGGGTAACATTGACATTTTCACAATATTAATTCTGCCAATCCATGAGCATGGAATATTTTTCCATCTCTTTGTGTCTTCCTCAATTTCTTTCAGAAGTGTTCTATAGTTTTGAGGGTATAGATCCTTTACATCTTTGGTGAGGTTTATTCCTAGGTATCTTATGCTTTTGGGTGCAATTGTAAATGGGATTGACTCTTTAATTTCTCTTTCTTCAGTCTCATTGTTAGTGTATAGAAATGCCACTGACTTCTGGGCATTGATTTTGTATCCTGCCACGCTACCGAATTGCTGTATGAGTTCTAGCAATCTTGGGGTGGAGACTTTTGGGTTTTCTATGTAGAGTATCATGTCATCTGCGAAGAGGGAGAGTTTGACTTCTTCTTTGCCAATTTGAATGCCTTTAATGTCTTTTTGTTGTCTGATTGCTGAGGCTAGGACTTCCAGTACTATGTTGAATAGCAGTGGTGAGAGTGGACATCCCTGTCTTGTTCCTGATCTTAGGGGAAAGGCTCCCAGTGCTTCCCCATTGAGAATGATATTTGCTGTGGGCTTTTCATAGATGGCTTTTAAGATGTCGAGGAATGTTCCCTCTATCCCTACACTCTGAAGAGTTTTAATCAGGAATGGATGCTGTATTTTGTCAAATGCTTTCTCTGCATCCAATGAGAGGATCATATGGTTCTTGGTTTTTCTCTTGCTGATATGATGAATCACATTGATTGTTTTACGGGTGTTGAACCAGCCTTGTGTCCCAGGGATAAATCCTACTTGGTCACGGTGAATAATTTTCTTAATGTACTGTTGGATCCTATTGGCCAGTATCTTGTTGAGAATTTTTGCATCCATGTTCATCAGGGATATTGGTCTGTAATTCTCCTTTTTGGCGGCGTCTTTGTCTGGCTTTGGAATTAAGGTGATGCTGGCTTCATAGAACGAATTTGGAAGTACTCCATCTCTTTCTATCTTTCCAAACAGCTTTAGGAGAATAGGTATGATTTCTTCTTTAAACGTTTGATAAAATTCTCCTGGGAAGCCATCTGGCCCTGGACTCTTGTGTCTTGGGAGGTTTTTGATGACTGCTTCAATTTCCTCCCTGGTTATTGGCCTGTTCAGGTTTTCTATTTCTTCCTGTTCCAGTTTTGGTAGTTTGTGGCTTTCCAGGAATGCGTCCATTTCTTCTAGATTGCCTAATTTATTGGCGTATAGCTGTTCATAATATGTTTTTAAAATCGTTTGTATTTCCTTGGTGTTGGTAGTGATCTCTCCTTTCTCATTCATGATTTTATTAATTTGAGTCTTCTCTCTCTTCTTTTTAATAAGGCTGGCTAATGGTTTATCTATCTTATTAATTCTTTCAAAGAACCAACTCCTGGTTCTGTTGATCTGTTCCACAGTTCTTCTGGTCTCAATTTCGTTGAGTTCTGCTCGAATCTTTATTAACTCCCTTCTTCTCTTGGGTGTAGGATCTATTTGCTGTTTTTTCTCTAGCTCCTTTATGTGTAAGGTTAGCTTTTGTATTTGAGTTCTTTCCAGTTTTTGAATGGATGCTTGTATTGCGATGTATTTCCCCCTCAGGACTGCTTTTGCTGCATCCCAAAGATTTTGAACGGTTGTATCTTCATTCTCATTAGTTTCCATGAATCTTTTTAATTCTTCCTTAATTTCCTGGTTGACCCTTTTATCTTTTAGCAGGATGGTCCTTAACCTCCATGTGTTTGAGGTCCTTCCAAACTTCTTGTTGTGATTTAGTTCTAATTTCAAGGCATTATGGTCCGAGAATATGCAGGGGACAATCCCAATCTTTTGGTATCGGTTCAGACCCGATTTGTGACCCAATATGTGGTCTATTCTGGAGAAAGTTCCATGTGCGCTTGAGAAGAATGTGTATTCAGTTGAGTTTGGATGTAAAGTTCTGTAGATATCTGTGAAATCCATCTGGTCCAGTGTATCATTTAAAGCTCTCGTTTCTTTGGAGCTGTTTTGCTTAGAAGACCTATCGAGTATAGAAAGAGCTAGATTGAAGTCACCAAGTATAAGTGTATTATTATCTAAGTATTTCTTCACTTTGGTTAATAATTGATTTATATATTTGGCAGCTCCCACATTCGGAGCATATATATTGAGGATTGTTAAGTCCTCTTGTTGAATAGATCCTTTAAGTATGATATAGTGTCCCTCTTCATCTCTCACTACAGTCTTTGGGGTAAATTTTAGTTTATCTGATATAAGGATGGCTACCCCTGCTTTCTTTTGAGGACCATTCGAATGGTAAATGGTTCTCCAACCTTTTATTTTCAGGCTGTAGGTGTCCTTCTGTCTAAAATGAGTCTCTTGTAGACAGCAAATAGATGGGTCCTGCTTTTTTATCCAGTCTGAAACCCTGCGCCTTTTGATGGGGTCATTAAGCCCGTTCACATTCAGAGTTACTATTGAGAGATATGAGTTTAGTGTCATCATGATATCTATTCAGTCTTTGTTTTTGTGGACTGTTCCACTGAACTTCTTCTTAAAGGGGAATTTTAAGAGTCCCCCTTAAAATTTCTTGCAGAGCTGGTTTGGAGGTCACATATTCTTTTAGTTGCTGCCTGTCTTGGAAGCTCTTTATCTCTCCTTCCATTTTGAATGAGAGCCTTGCTGGATAAAGTATTCTTGGTTGCATGTTCTTCTCATTTAGGACCCTGAATATATCCTGCCAGCCCTTTCTGGCCTGCCAGGTCTCTGTGGAGAGGTCTGCTGTTACCCTAATACTCCTCCCCATAAAAGTCAGGGATTTCTTGTCTCTTGCTGCTTTAAGGATCTTCTCCTTATCTTTGGAATTTGCAAGCTTCACAATTAAATGTCGAGGTGTTGAACGGTTTTTATTGATTTTAGGGGGGGATCTCTCTATTTCCTGGATCTGAATGCCTGTTTCCCTTCCCAGATTAGGAAAGTTTTCAGCTAGAATTTGTTCAAATACATATTCTGGCCCTCTGTCCCTTTCGGCGCCCTCGGGAACCCCAATTAAACGTAGGTTTTTCTTCCTCAGGCTGTCGTTTATTTCCCTTAATCTATCTTCATGGTCTTTTAATTGTTTGTCTCTTTTTTCCTCAGTTTCCCTCTTTGCTATCAACTTGTCTTCTATGTCACTCACTCGTTCTTCCACCTCGTTAACCCTCGTCGTTAGGACTTCTAGTTTGGATTGCATCTCATTCAATTGATTTTTAATTTCTGCCTGATTAGCTCTGAATTCTGCAGTCATGAAGTCTCTTGAGTCCTTTATACTTTTTTCTAGAGCCACCAGTAGCTGTATAATAGTGCTTCTGAATTGGCTTTCTGACATTGAATTGTAATCCAGATTTTGTAACTCTGTGGGAGAGAGGACTGTTTCTGATTCTTTCTTTTGAGGTGAGGTTTTCCTTCTAGTCATTTTGCTCAGTGCAGAGTGGCCAAAAGCAAGTTGTATTGGGAAAAAGAGAAAAAGAGAGGAGAGAAAGAAGGAAAGAAAAGAGAAAGAGAAAAAAAAAGGGAAAAAAAGAAAAAAAAAAACGAAAAAAAAAAAGAAGAAAAAGAGAAAGAAAAAGAAAGGAGAAAAAAAAGGGGGTGGGGGAAGGAAACAAATCAAAAAGCAAAACAAAACAAAAACAAAAACAAAAACAAACAAACAAAAAAAGAACCACCGGGGAGTATCTTCTGATTCTGTGTACTTTAAGTCCCTTGGCTTCTCCTGGAAGTTGTCCGTCTAGCTGGTGTTCTGGGGGAGGGGCCTGCTGTGCTGATTTTCAGGTGTTAGCAGTTGGGGGAGCTGCTGTGCCCCTGCCTGGTGCAGGGCTCGGTGGGGGTTGTTTACCCCGTGAGGCCGCAGGAGGAACAGCCCCAGTGGCGGGGCCAGCTCTGGAGCCCTGGATTCAGCTCCGGCAGGAACTCTGAACTCTGCAGGGCCTGGAGGCTCCGGGGTGGGGCCGCTGATCTGCTCAGCTTGGGGCAGGAGCGTCCTCGCTGTCCTGGGCCCTCCCGGCCTCTGCCTGTCCCGGGGGAGGCGGGATCCTGGGCTGTGTCCCGGCGCCCTGTGCTCCGGAGCCTGCGCTGTTGGATTCGCGCTCCCGGGCCGCGCAGCCCCCTCCGCGGAGCTGCCGCCCAAGCCCCTCCGAGCTGCTCCTGGAACCGCGCAGCCCCCTCCGCACGGAGCCTCTTCCTCTGCCCGAGCCCCTCCGAGCTGCTCCCGGGGCCGCGCAGCCCCCTCCGCAGAGCCGCCGCCCGAGCCCCTTCAGCTGCTCCGGGTCCCGCCGGGTCCCGCCGTGCGCGCTGCAGCCCTTAGGGAGCTCGGCGCACTCTCCTGGGCGCGCAGTTGCTGTTACTGTCCCGGGAGCCCGAGCGCATCCCCGCCCTCCTGGGTCCTGTTCTAACTCCCCGGGAGCGCCTTTCCGCCAGGGAAGGTCGGTGCAGCTCCTGCTTCTCCGGGACGGGGCTCTCCTGTCCTGGGGACACTCGCCCCGGCCTCAGCCCGGCTCCTCGCGGGGCCCCTCCCCCTCGGAGGCCTTTGTTCCTTTATGTCTTTTTCCCCGTCTTCCTACCTTGATAGATGCGCGAACTCTTCTCACTGTAGCATTCCAGCTGGTCTCTCTTTAAATCTCAGGCCGAATTCATAGATTTTCAGGATAATTTGAAGGTTTTCTAGGTAGTTTGGTGGAGACAGGTGATTTGGGGACCCTACTCTTCCACCATCTTGCTCCTCCCCCCTCCATCAAAATCCTAGAGAAGAACACAGGCAACACCCTTTTTGAACTCGGCCATAGTAACTTCTTGCAAGATACATCCACAAAGGCAAAAGAAACAAAAGCAAAAATGAACTATTGGGACTTCATCAAGATAAGAAGCTTTTGCACAGCAAAGGATACAGTCAACAAAACTCAAAGACAACCTACAGAATGGGAGAAGATATTTGCAAATGACATATCAGATAAAGGGCTAGTTTCCAAGATCTATAAAGAACTTATTAAACTCAACACCAAAGAAACAAACAATCCAATCATGAAATGGGCAAAAGACATGAACAGAAATCTCACAGAGGAAGACATAGACATGGCCAACATGCATATGAGAAAATGCTCTGCATCACTTGCCATCAGGGAAATACAAATCAAAACTACAATGAGATACCACCTCACACCAGTGAGAATGGGGAAAATTAACAAGGCAGGAAACAACAAATGTTGGAGAGGATGCGGAGAAAAGGGAACCCTCTTACACTGTTGGTGGGAATGTGAACTGGTGCAGCCACTCTGGAAAACTGTGTGGAGGTTCCTCAAACAGTTAAAAATATACCTGCCCTACGACCCAGCAATTGCACTGTTGGGGATTTACCCCAAAGATACAAATGCA
Source organism: Canis lupus baileyi (assembly GCF_048164855.1). Classification (NCBI taxonomy): domain Eukaryota; kingdom Metazoa; phylum Chordata; class Mammalia; order Carnivora; family Canidae; genus Canis; species Canis lupus. Next base: position 33,338,952 of record NC_132872.1, on the reverse strand, counting down.
ATGAAACGCCGGGACACCTGCACCCCGATGTTTCTAGCAGCAATGGCCACGATAGCCAAACTGTGGAAGGAGCCTCGGTGTCCAACGAAAGATGAATGGATAAAGAAGATGTGGTTTATGTATACAATGGAATATTACTCAGCTATTAGAAATGACAAATACCCACCATTTGCTTCAACGTGGATGGAACTGGAGGGTATTATGCTGAGTGAAGTAAGTCAGTCGGAGAAGGACAAACATTATATGTTCTCATTCATTTGGGGAATATAAATAATAGTGAAAGGGAAAATAAGGGAAGGGAGAAGAAATGTGTGGGAAATATCAGAAAGGGAGACAGAACGTAAAGACTGCTAACTCTGGGAAACGAACTAGGTGTGGTAGAAGGGGAGGAGGGCGGGGGGTGGGAGTGAATGGGTGACGGGCACTGGGTATTATTCTGTATGTTAGTAAATTGAACACCAATAAAAAAAAATAAAAAAAAAAAAAAGAACACAGAAGAAAACTAGAAAAACGTTTACTGTAGAAATAAAAGAATGAAAATCTAGTCAGGCCAATGTTAAAAATGCTATAACTGAGATGCAGTCCCAAGTGGAAACCTTAAAAACAAGAAAGGTTATGGACCACAGAGACAGACGTAGGGAAGCCAGCCACTTATTAAAACAATAACATTCATACCATAGGAGACTCAGAAGATGAAGAGAGAGAAAAGGTGGGACTTGCTTAGACATTAGAAACGACAAATTCCCACCATGTACTTCAAGGTGGATGGAATTGGAAGGTATTATGCTGAGTGAAGTAAGTCAATCGGAGGACAAACATTGTATGTTCTCATTCATTTGGGGAATATAGATAATAGTGAAAGGGAATATAAGGGAATGGAGAAGAAATGAGTGGGAAATATCAGAAAGGGAGACAGAACATAAAGACTCCTAACTCTGGGAAATGAACTAGGGGTGATGGAAGGGGAGGTTGGCGGGCAGTGGGGCTGAATGGGCTATGGGCACTGAGGGGGGCACTTGACAGGATGAGCAGTGGGTGTTATTCTGTATGTTGGCAAATTGACACCAATAAAACATAAAATTATTATTAAAAAGAAAGGAAGAAAGAAAGAAAGAAGAAAGAAGAAGAAAGAAAGAAAGAAAGAAAGAAAGAAAAGAAAAGAAAGAAACAAAGAGAGAAAAGAAAAGAAAGAAAGAAAGAAAGAAAGAAAGAAAGAAAGAAAGAAAGAAAGAAAGAAAGAATGAGTGGCACCTCTATGGCTCTGTCAGTTAAGCTTTTCCCTTAGGCTCAGATCATGATCCAGGTCCCAAGGAAGGCTCCCTGTTCAGCAAGGAACCTGCTTTTCCCTCTCCCTCTGCCCCTCTCGTTCATGCTTTATCTCTCCTCTCTCCCTCAAATAAATAGAAAACATCTTTGAAAAAGAAACACACCCACAAGGAAGAGAAATCACCCATTTAGAAGAATTTCAAACAATTTGTGAAGACATTCCAGCCTCAAGTTCATGAGCATAGCTTCCCACTCTTAAGTGTGGAATACACATAGTAACTTCCTACTACCAAATATAATATGAAAAACTTAAAATATTGATAATATAATAATAATAATAATAATGTTTACTACGGAGAAAGCTGACAAACACTACCTCAGCAAGATAATCAGATCGATACCAAGACTGATAAATCATGTTGATAGTATCTATCCTTTATATGATATAATGAAAATGGCAGTATATCTCTGTATATAATCCACAAAAACAGTTCAGTCATGAGATAAACAACAGACATGTCCCAGCTGAGGGAAATTTTACAAAATACTCTACTTCTCAAAGTGTTCCAGTTCAACAACAAAAAGGAAAGGCTGAAAGACTGTCACAATCCAGAGGAGCCTAAGGAAACATGAGGACAAATGGAATGTGATATGAGGGATGGAAACTTAGCAAAAACTAAGGAAATCTGTATAAAGTATGGTCTTTGTTTTCGTTTTTGTTTTTGTTTTTGTTTTTTGTTTTTTGTTTTTGGTCTTTGTTTAAAGCGAATTTTTTAATATTGATTCATTATCTAATATTTGTACCATACTAATATAAGATATCAATAATTGGAGAAATTGAGTGCAAGTGCATGCGAATGCTCTGTACTATCTTCTCAATTTCCCTATAAATCTTTGTTTTTTCCTAATAAATAAGATTTATTTTGAAAATTGACTTAAATGAATGAGGCTCCAAATGTGAAGACATTTTTAGAATAGTTGAATTAACTTTTGCCTTATTCTTAAAGAGTTCCTTTGATGGAAACAAAGTAAGAATTTTAGATCAGAAGGAAAGAAAAACACTTTTGAACACGTATAATGCCTCCTCACCCTGAAAAGCAGGAATGGATATTAAATAGCAAAAATCAGATAAAAATACTTCTATTATAATAGACACCATATTGCAAGTGCATTTAAAATTAGCAGCGCATAACATTTATTTCCTTGACATTTGTCTTCCAAAGAGTTCAAAGTGTTTCAGTGTCAGTTGAACCAGGGGAAGAATCTCAGGGAAGAATCCTTCACATAATAATAGGACCATTGGTAATAATGTCTCTCAGTTCATTCCAAATCCATAAAGATGCATTTCCTGATGAGTGACTGAGCTGTTTAGAAAGAGATGAGAAACCCTCATCCCTCTGAATTACTTGTGTCAGAATATTTTCACCATAGTACCACGGATAGTAAATTATCCTTATGAACAGGAAATATGTCTCAGATTGGAATCTGAGCAATCAGATGGGCAGAGAAAAATTGCTTTGACTCGCTCTTCATCTTTTAAAGACAAAGGAGAGCTTCTCTATGTACAAAGTCAGTTGTCAAGATAGCCTTAGGGAATAAGAGTCTGCAGCATGGAATCCCGCTGCGCAGCTGGGAAGCCCGTGCCCCAGGTCTTCCTGATCCCAAATCCCTGGGCCTGTCCCCCAACAGACGCTGCCATGCTGAGGTCATTTGCAATTGCTCTCTTAGGAGCTCTGGGGAAGGGGGAAGGAGATAGTTAGGATGGAACGGGAAGCATGGAGGCCAAGAAAATTAAGGCCATTCCAATTTAAATTCAGTGTTAGCCCAAGTCCACCCATCCCAGGTCCCTGTGAAGAAGAGCTGAAATTTACATTACTTCAGTTACAGGAAAAAAACAAAAGTTTACAGCTTAATGACCTAGAAAGCCCCACAATAGAATCAAAACTGAGCCCAGGCCAAGGACAGAAAGCCTCTATTAGAATGAGAACAGAGCTCAATGCCCTTGAATGTCCCATATCAAAATGTAAACAGAACTTGAGAAATTGCTCCAGCCCTTCTGGAGGTCTCTGAGACCAGCCCTTAAAACTAATCTTAAACCCGCCTCAGGATCCAAGACCCTGCTCAACTCTGTTGGGTATACATGGACACAAGGTCGAGCTTGTAAATAAACGCACGTGAGTTTGAATCAGTGTCGGCTTCTCCGTGGTTTCTTGGATTCCCAGTCTTGGGCACAACACTCTGAGATAAAAAAACAAAACCAAAAGAAGCTCGGACACAGGTAGAGTAAACGCAGGTTTCTGAGAGAATCAGCGAGACCCGGGGGCTTGGGGGCTCTTCTGTGGAGGCCCATGGAGACTGGGGGACCAGATGCTCAGCCCCAGAGCCAGAGGACCCAGAGACCCCACCCGCATCCCGCCCATCAGGGGGGGTCTCAGGAAGCAGCACTGCACCGCCCACTGGAGGCCAGAGGTGCTGACGCCCACCCTGCCTCTGACCCTGCTGGTGCATCTACCACGCAGATGTGCACCTGATAATCAGCGCCAGAGCCCATCCCCAGACCCTGCACAGACCACTCACTGCCACCATGTTGTCGGACCACAGAGGATGCAGAGATTCAGCTCTGCCTGGAAAGTAGGATCTAGCTTCCTTTGTACTTTGTGCTTTATTTTCATTTATTTTCTTTGATTTTTTTATTAATTGCCTTATTTTAATTTTTATGTATGTACCTTATATATTTCTTATTTTTACTTTCATGGTACTTTAATTGTGTTTCATATTTGGGGATTTAGAATCTTTTAAAATGCAGGCCAAAATAATCTGGTGTTTTTTTTTTGGAGGGCAGTTGTTATTGTTTTCCTTGGTTTTTCTTTTTCTTCCCTCTTTCTTTTCTGGAAAAGGTAATGAGATGGATAAATTCAACTCCATAAAATAACATGAGGTAGTACTCACAGCCAGGAAGTCCATCAATACACATATATGATGTCTAACTACAGTTTAAAACAATGATTATAAAGATAGCAGCTGGGCTGGAAAAAGAGTACAGAAGAAAACTAGAGAATCCCTTACTGCAGAAATAAAAGAACTAAAATCTAGTCAGGCCAATGTTAAAAATGCTATAACTGAGATACAGTCCCAAGTGGAAACCTTAAAAACAAGAAAGGTTATGGACCACAGAGACAGACGTAGGGAAGTCAGCCACTTATAAAAACAATAATATTCATATCTTAGGAGACGCAGAAGATGAAGAGAGAGAACAGGTGGGCCTTGCTCAGCCATTCAAAACAACAAATAACCACCATTTGCTTCAACGTGAATGGAACTGGAAGGTATTATGCTGAGTGAAGTAAGTCAATCGAAGAAGGACAAGCATTGTATGTTCTCATTCATTTGGGGAATATAGATAATAGTGAAAGGGGATATAAGGGAACGGAGAAGAAATGTGTGGGAAATATCAGAAAGGGAGACAGAACATAAAGACTCCTAACTCAGGGAAATGAACTAGGGGTGATGGAAGGGGAGGAGGGCGGGCGGTGGGGGTGAATGTGTGATGGGCATTGAGGGGGGCACTTGATGGATGAACAGTGGGTGTTTTTCTGTATGCTGGCAAATTGAAAACAAATAAAAAATAAAATTATTATTAAAATAAAAGAAAGAAAGAAAGAAAGAAAGAAATGAAAGAAAAGAAAGAAAGAAAGAAAGAAAGAAAGAAAGAAAGAAAGAAAGAAAGAAAGGAAGGAAGAAAAAAGAAAGAGAGTGGCACCTGGGTGGTCATTCAGTTAAGCTTCTGCTGTAGGCGCAGATCATGATCCAGGTCCCAAGGCCTGTTTAGCAGGGAACCTGCTTCTCCCTCTCCCTCTGCCACTCTCGCTAAGGCTTTTTCTCCTCTCTCTCTCATATAAATAAATAATATCATGCAAAAAGAAACAAACTCAGAAGGAAGAGAAATCTCCCATGTAGAAGAATTTCAAACAATTCGTGCAGACATACCACACTCAAGTTCATGAGCATAGCTTCAAACTTTTATGTGTGCAATATACATAGTAACTTCCTTCTGCAAAATATATTATGAAAAACCTAAAATAATAATGATAATATAATAATAATAATAGTAATAATAATAAAGAATCACTTAACTACGGAGAAAGATGACAAACACTACTTCAGCAAGATGATCAGATCGATACCAAGACTGATAAATCATGTTGATAGTATCTATCCTTTATATGATATAACGAAAATGGCAGTATATCTCTGTATATAATCCACAAAAACAGTTCAGTCATGAGATAAACAACAGACATGTCCCAACTGAGGGAAATTTTACAAAATACTCTACTTCTCAAAGTGTTCCAGTTCAACAACAAAAAGGAAAGGCTGAAAGACTGTCACAATCCAGAGGAGCCTAAGAAAACAGGAGGACAAATGGAATGTGATATGAGGGATGGTAACTTAGCAAAAACTAAGGAAATCTGAATAAAGTATGGTCTTTGGTTAATGCAACTATTTTAATATTGATTCACTAGTTCATATTTGTACTGTACTAATGTAAGATATCAATAATTGGAGAAATAGAGTGCAAGTGCATGCGTATGCTCTGTACTATCATCTCAATTTCCCTATAAATCTTTGTTTTTTTCCTAATAAATAAGATTTATTTTGAAAATGGACTTAAATGAATCAGGATCCAAGTGTGAAGACATTTTAAGAATCGTTGAATTAACTTTTGCCTTATTCTTAAAGAGTTCCTTCGGTGGGAACAAAGAAATAATTTTATATCAGAAGGAAAGAACAACACTTATGAACACGTATAATGCCTCCTCAACCTGAAAAGCAGGAAAGGATAATAAAAGCAAAAATCAGAAAAAAAATACTTCTATTATAATAGACACCATATTGAAAGTGCATTTAAAATTAACAATGCATAACATTTATTTCCTTGACATTTGTCTTCCAAAGAGTTCACAGTTTTTCAGTGTCAGTTGAATTAGGGGAAGAATCTCCGGGAAGAATCCTTCACATAATAATAGGACCATTGTAATAATGTTTTTCAGTTCTTTCCAAATCCATAAAGATGCATTCCCTGATGAGTGACTGAGCTGTTTAGAAAGAGATGAGAAAGCATCATCCCTCTGAACTATTTGTGTCAGAATATTTCAACCATAGTACTACGGATAGTAAATTATCCTTATTACCAGGAAATACATCTCAGATTGGAATCTGAGCAATTAGATGGGCAGAGAAAAAAAATTTAGACTCACTCCTCATCTTTTAAAGATAAAGGAGAGCTTTTCTATGTACAGAGTCAGTTGTTAAGATAGCCTTAGGGAATAAGAGTCTGCAGCATGGAATCCTGCTGCACAGCTGGGACGCCCACGCCCCAGGTCTTCCTGATCCCAAATCCCTGGGCCTGTCCCCAACACATGCTGCCAAGCTGAGGTCATTTGCAATTGCTCTCTTAGGAGCTCCAGGGAAGGGGAAAGAGCTAGATAGGATGGGACTGGACACAAGGAGGTCGAGAAAATGAAGGCCTTTCTACTTTAAGTTCAGTGTTCGAACAAGTCCAGCCATCCCAGGCCCCTGTGAAGAAGACCTGAAATTTACATTACTTCAGTTACAGGAAAAAAACAAAGGTTTACAGCTTAATGGCCTAGAAAGCCCCACAATAAAATGAAACTGAGCCCATGTCAAGGGCTGGAAGCGCCTATTAGAATGAGAGCAGAGCCCAATACCCTTGAAGGCCCCATATCAAAATGTAAACATAACTTGAGGAATTGCTCGAGCCCTTCTGGAGGACCCCAAGACAAGCCCTTAAAACTAAGCTAAAACCCACCTCGGGGTCCACGTCCCTGCTCCGCTTTCTTGGGTGTACTTGGACGCAAGCTGGAGTTTGGAAATCAACCCTTGTGTGTTTGCATTGGTGTCAGCTCCTTAGTGGTTTCTCAGATTCGCAAACTTGGGCACAACACCCTCCTACCTTGGCTGAACCCCTCTCCCCTCCCACCCAGGGTAACACTCAGTCTCCTCCCTGCCTACAACAGCTGGGCACAGGCCGTCACACAGGTCCCATGAGCACGGTGGAGACTCCCGCCATCCCTGGCCTCCCAGAGGAAGGAAGGAGGTTTTGGCAGTAGACACTCCCATGGTGGCCCCAGGGATCCATGCCCAGGACAGACAGGTTGGGGTCTGTGTCCCTGATGCTAGCTCCTCCTCCCCGGTTTTCCCACAGGAAATGAAGGAGGAGACCCTATTCTCCTCTAGGGACATCACGCTGGGGGACCTGGACATCAACAGGATGTTCAGCAGTCACGTCATGTTTTGGGACTACTAGGGGGTAGGGTGAGGCTGAGGGGCCCGGGGGATCGGGACCCGGGAGGACGGGGGGCTTCTGGGTAGGGAACACAGGGCTTAAGAGCCTGGGGAAGAACAGCAGCCAACAACACACCGCTCCATGGTAGATTGTTGGGGATGAACACCGTGCCCCCACCCTCGGGGTCTCAGGGATGAGGAGGCCACTAGGACGGGACCTCCAGGGATTGCCATGTAAACTGAACCCCAAAGGGGTGAGGGACGGCCCCCTGAAAAGCAGGGGGCTGGGGTGAGGGCCGTGGGGCCAGTAAGGGGACCTGGGGGCTGGGTGCATGGCCGTGACTGGAGGACACACATCGATCTGATGAGGGTCGGACGGGTCAGGGTGATACCCACCCTCAGGACTTTATATATTTCTAAATTCTATGCATTCAATTTGAGACAATTTGCAATTTGTAAACATACATAGTATGATGACCCCCAGATAATGCCCCTGGTCCAGCCAGGGCCCTGCACTCACCACAGGGGTCCCCAGGGGCAGGTGTCACAGCATACCCCAGACTGGGGTCGCCTTTATCTGTAGACGTCTCCGTGTGCATCTGAGAGAAAGGGGATGCTCTGTGTCCACAGGCCCCCCACACCATCCTCCCATTCCCCAGACCCACACCATCCCCTAACATCATCATCCCCCATGGCATAGCCCCTACACCATCCCCCTCACACACTCACAGCCTCACACAATCCCCACCCACACTATACCCCAACACCATCCCCGCTACACCATCCCCCACAACCCACCACCATCATACCCTTGCCCCCACACCATCGACCCCCACACCATCGTCCCTGAGCAAGGACCCAGTGCACCTGCACCCTGTGGGACATGCTCAGACTCCCCGGGGTTCTCTAGATACCCTACTCACATCAGAACCCCGGGTGTCCCATTGAGTACCCAGCGGTTGCAGGGAGGAGGGAAGGCAGGGAGTCCCGGACAGTGTGTGTGCAGGAGAGTGGTGCAGAAGACACACTGTGCCCTGCCTCCAACCACTGTCCCTCCGGGAGTGCGGCACAACCTGCACAGGACACCAGCCCATAACCCATAGGGACCTGGACTGACTTGGGCCCAGGCTTGTGGGGGCTGGGTTGATTTGAGCCCCCACCAATCCCAACTCAAAGACTAATGGAATCAGGCCCGCATGGCCCTGGCCAACCCTGGATTCTGGCCCCGGGCTGAGCGAGCCCTCTCAAAGTGGATGTGGCCTCCTGGGCCCTGGGCGTGCCCCACCGATACAGGTCGCTTATCTAGGGCAGCCCTGGGGATCCCGGGACACATCAGTGTGGGGAGAGGAGGGGTAAGCCGGTGGGCCACACCTGCACCCACACCATGAGGCAGGCTCCTCCAGGTGCTGGGGCCCCAGAGGGTCCGAGGCAGGGGTCCAGCCTCCCTGCGGGGACCCAGCACAGGAGCCCATGACCAGCAGGTCCAGGTCAGTTCTGCTGTCCTCAGAACTGTCACTCAGGCTGAAACCTCAGGACACACGCCACCACCCGGAGTCCACACATGCTCCCAGATGGGGGACTCCAGCACCCGCCCACCCACCCCATGTGATTCTTGCCCCCACATAAAGGACAGAAAGGTCTCCTTCCCCAGGGGAAGACACGCACCTACGGCTCTGAGCCCATTTGCTGTACAAAGTCATTAGTGTTGTGTTGCGAAAATGCACAGCCAACCCATTTCTGTGTCTCCCAGACCTCTGTGCACGGGGGGTGGAGAGACCCCCAGAGAGGAGGAGGGGGCACCACCTAGGCCCCAACCAGCCCCTCCAGGGGCGCCACCAGGCAAACACAGCTGACGTCCCCACGTGCCTTCCCGGGGCGGCCGGACCCACTGCCAGACATGGGAAAGTGGCTGAGCCGGAACTTCCAGCTCAGCTGACCCTCCAGCTGGAAGTCACTGCACGAGTGAGCGCCAGTGTGGCCAGGAGAGCCCAGCTAGCCGCCCAGTACCAGCACCAGAAATGATATTCTGCCAACCATTTTGGGGTTTTGGGTGACCCAGCCAGAGGATCCGATAGCTGCATGGGATAGCTGCATGTGATAGACACACACGCACCTCAAAACCAACAAAAGTTGGAATCCCCCCAATGTTGTCAAACAGCAGCCAGATGGTTACATACACTACACTGTGGTCCCCAATAGGATACATGGAAAACGCTATAAGCCATTACTGCAGAGGTGCTGGAGGCACCGAGATGTGCCTGCTGTGATCCAACAAGGAGTGCAGAGGGGCAGGAAGCATCCTCCGGAGAGGGGGCCCACCTAGGAAAGGACACTAGGTCCCTGTGAAGGCTACAGAGGGTGAAATCTGTCCTCCTCTCTTTCAGCTTCTGGTTTTCCTCCTAAATGCCGTTTTCCTCAATCATATTAGAAAGAATTTATTTTATGTTTTTAAATTTCTTTCTATTTGTGTCCAATTTGTATGAATTCTTTCTTCAGCAAGGGTGTCATTCAGGAGAGAAGGAGAGTTAAAGATTTTCCTAGGCAGGCAACATATAAAGGAGTTCATGACCACTTAACCAGTCCAGTAAGGAATTTTAAGAGGGACTCTTCTAGTGGGGGGAAAAAAAGAGACCAAAAGCAACAAAGACTAGAAAGGACCAGAGAACGTCACCAGAAACACCAACTCTTCTGGTAACAGAAATGCACAAAGTTCATATCTTTGAATAATCTCTCTGACTGCTGATAGACTAAATGCTTCAATCAAAAGATATAGGGTATCAGAGTGGCTTAAAAAGCAGGATCTAGGATGCCTGGGTGGCTCAGGGGTTGACCCTCTGCCTTTGACTCAGGGTGTGATCCTGGAGTCTTGGATCGAGTCCCATATTGGGCTCCTGGTGGGGAGCCTGTTTCTCTCTCTGCCTAATTTTCTGCCTCCCTCTCTCGCTCTCTCTCTCTCACACTATCATAAATAAAATTATTATTAAAAAAACAACATCCATCTGTACGCTGCCTATAAGATGCTCACCTTCGACCTATAGACACCAACAGATTGAAAGTCAGGGGATGGAAAATCACTATGATGCTAATGGATATCAAAAGAAAGCTGGAGGACTCATACTTATATCAGACAAATGAGATTTGAAACCAAAACCTGGGGACACCTGGTGGCTCAGTGGTTGAGCATCTGCCTTCGGCTCAGGGTGTGATTCTGGGATCCCAGGATCGAGTCTCACATCAGCCTCCCTTTGGGGAGCCTGCCACTCACTCTGCTATGTTCCTTCCTCTGCTTCTCTGTGTAATTCTCATGAATAAATAAATAAATAAATAAATATTTTAAATTTCAAAAAAGAAAGAACAAATACTGTAAGAAGAGATGAAGAAGGGCATTATTTCATAATTAAAAAGACTCTCTATCATGATCAAACAACTAAATATTTATGCTGCCAACATGGGAGTACCTAAATATAGAAACCACTGTTGGTGGGAATGTGAACTGGTGCAGCCACTCTGGAAAACTTTGTGGCGGTTCCTCAATGAGATAAAAATAGACCTTAAAGACAACCCAGAAATTGCACTGTTGGGGAGTTACCCGAAAGATTCAGATGCAATGAAACACCGGGACACCTGCACCCCGATGCTTATATTAGGAATGTCCACAATAGCCAAACTGTGGAAGGAGCCTCGGTGTCCATCGAAAGTGGAATGAATAAAGAAGATGTGGTTTATGTATACAATGGAATATTACTCAGCCATTAGAAGTGGACTGCTCCCGAGTTACTGTGTATGCTGGATACAGATTTCCAGAGCTGGCCGCTGCCACTGGGGTTGTTCATCCTGGGACCTCACGGGGTAAACTAACCGCACTGAGCCCTGCACCAAGCAGGGGACAGAGCAGCTCCCCCAAATGCTAACACCTGAAAATCAGCACAATAGGCCCCTCTGCCAGAAGACCAGCTAGACGGACAAGTTCCAGGGGAAGTCAAGGGACTTAAAGTACACAGAAACAGAAGATACTCCCAAATGTTTTTTTTTTATTTCTGATTGCTTCCCCCACCCTTTTTCCCATTTTCTTTCTTTTCTTTCTTTTTTTATTCTCTTTTTTCCTTCTTTCTTCCTTTATTCTTTTTCTTTTTTCTCTTTTCTTTCCTTCTTTCTCTCCTCTCTTTTTCTCCTTTTCCCAATTCAATTTGTTTTTGGCCACTAGGCACTCAGGAAAATGACTAGAAGGAAAACCTTACCTCAAAAGAAAGAATCAGAAACAGTCCTCTCTCCCACAGAGTTACAAAATCTGGATTACAACTGAATGTCAGAAAGCCAATTCAGAAGCACTATTATACAGCTAATGGTGGCTCTAGAAAAAAGTATAAAGGACTCAAGAGACTTCAGGACTGCAGAATTTAGATCCAATCAGGCTGAAATTAAAAATCAATTGAATGCAATGCAATCCAAACTAGAAGTCCTAATGACGAGGGATAACGAGTTGGAAGAACGAGTGAGTGACATAGAAGACAACTTGATGGCAAAGAGGGAAACTGAGGAAAAAAGAGACAGAAAATTAAGATACCAGGAAGACAGATAAAGGGAAATAAACGACAGCCTGAGGAAGCAAAACCTATGTGAAATTGGGGTTCCCAAGGGTGCCGAAATGGACAGAGGGCCAGAATATGTATTTGAACAAATCCTAGCTGAAAACATTCCTACTCTGGGAAGGGATACAGGCATTCAGATCCAGGAAATAGAGAGATACCCTCCTAAAATCAATAAAAACCATCCAACACCTCGACATTTAATCGTGAAGCTTGCAAATTCCAAAGATAAAGAGAAGATCCTTAAAGCAGCAAGAGACAAGAAAATCCTGACCTTTATGGGTAGGAGCATTAGGGTAACAGCAGACGTCTCCACAGCGACCTGGCAGCCCAGAAAGGGCTGGCAGGATATATTCAGGGTCCTCCATGAGAAGAACATGCAACCAAGAATACTTTATCCAGCAAGGCTCCCATTCAAAATGGAAGGAGAGATAAAGAGCTTTCAAGACAGGCAGGAACTGAAAGAATATGTGACCTCCAAACCAGCTCTCCAAGAAATTTTAAGGGGGACTCTTAAAATTCCCCTTTAAGAAGAAGTTCAGTGGAACAATCCACAAAAACAAGGACTGAATAGATATCATGAAGACACTAAACTCATATCTGTAGATAGTAACTCTGAACGTGAACAGGCTTAATGACCCCATCAAAAGGCGCAGGGTTTCAGACTGGATAAAAAAGCAGGACCCATCTATAGCTGTCTACAAGAGACTCATATTAGACAGAAGGACACCTACAACCTGAAAATGAAATGTTGGAGAACAATTTACCATTCAAACGGTCCTCAAAAGAAAGCAGGGGTAGCCATCCTTATATCAGATAAACGAAAATTTACCCCGAAGACTGTAGTGAGAGATGAAGAGGGACATTAAATCATACTTAAGGGATCTATCCCACAAGAGGACTTAACAATCCTCAATATATGCCCCGAATGTGGGAGCTCCCAAATATTTAAACCAATTAATAACCAAAGTGAAGAAATACTTAGATAATAATACACTAATACTTGGTGACTTCAATCTAGCTCTTTCTACCCTCGATAGGTCTCTAAGCACAACATCTCCAAAGAAACAAGAGCTTTAAATGATACACTGGACCAGATGGATTTCACAGAAATCTACATAACTTTACATCCAAACTCAACTGAATACACATTCTTCTCAAGTGCACATGGAACTTTCTTCAGAATAGACCACATACTGGGTCACAAATAGGGTCTGAACCGATACCAAGGGATGGGGATCGTTCCCTGCATATTCTCAGACCATAATGCCTTGAAATTAGAACTAAATCACAACAAGAAGTTTGGAAGGACCTCAAACACGTGGAGGTGAAGGATCAACCTGCTAAAAGATGAAAGGGTCAACCAGGAAATTGAGGAAGAATTAAAAAGATACATGGAAACTAATGAGAATGAACATACAACGGTTCAAATTCTTTGGGATGCAGCAAAAGCAGTCCTAAGGGGGAAATATATCACAATAGAAGAATCCATTCAGAAACGGGAAACTACTCAAATACAAAAGCTAACTTTACACATAAGGGGGCTAGAGGAAAAAAAGCTGATAGATCCTACACCCAACAGAAGAATAGAGTTAATTAAAATTCGAGCAGAACTTAAGGAAATCGAGACCAGAAGAACTGTGGAACAGATCAACAGAATGAGGAAATGGTTCTTTGAATGAATTAATAAGATAGATAAACCATTAGCCAACCTTATTAAAAAGAAGAGAGAAGACTCAAATTAATAAAATCATGAATGAGAAAGGAGAGATCACTACCAACACCAAGGAAATACAAACGATTTTAACAACATATTATGAACAGCCATACACCAATAAACTACGCAATGTAGAAGAAATGGATGCTTTCTGGAAAACCAGAAACTACCAAAACTGGAACAGGAAGACATAGAAAACCTAAACAGGCCAATAACCAGGGAGGAAATTGAAGCAGTCATCCAAAACCTCCCAAGACACAAAAGTCCGGGGCCAGATGGCTTCCCAGGGGAATTCTATCAAACGTTTAAAGAAGAAACCATACCTATCCTACTAAAGCTGTTTGGAAAGATAGAAAGAGATGGAGTACTTCCAAATTTGTTCTATGAAGCCAGCATCACATTAATTCCAAAACCAGACAAAGACCCCACCAAAAAGGAGAATTACAGACCATTACCCCTGATGAACATGGATGCAAAAATTCTCAACAAGATACTAGCCAATAGGATCCAACAGTACATTTAGAAAATTATTCACCATGACCAAGTAGGACTTATCCCTGGGACACAAGGCTGGTTCAACACTCATAAAACAATCACTGTGATTCACCTATCAGCAAGAGACAAACCAAGAACCATATGATCTTCTCATTAGATGCAGAGAAAGCATTTGACAAAATAGAGCATCCATTCCTGGTCAAAACACTTCAGAGCGTAGGGATAGAGGGAACATTCCTCGACATCTTAAAAGCCATCTAGGAAAAGCCCACAGCAAATATCATTCTCAATGGGGAAGCACTGGGAGCCTTACCTCTAAGATCAGGAACAAGACCGGGATGTCCACTCTGACCACTGCTATTCAAAATAGTACTGGAAGTCCTGCCTCAGCAATCAGAAAACAAAAAGAAATAAAGTCATTCAAATTGACAAAGAAGTCAAACTCTCCCTCTTCGCCGATGACATGATACTCTACCTAGAAAAACCAAAAGCCTCCACCCCAAAATAGCTAGAACTATTACAGCAATTTGGTAGTGTTGCAGGATACAAAATCAATGCCCGGAAATCAATGGCATTTCTATACACTAAGAATGAGACTGAAGAAAGAGAAATTAGGGAGTCAGTCTCATTTACAATTACACCCAAATGCATAAGATACCTAGGAATAAACCTAACCAAGGAGGTAAAGGATCTATACCCTAAAAACTATAGAAAACTTCTGAAAGAAATTGAGGAAGACACAAAGAGATGGAAAAATATTCCATGCTCATGGATTGGCAGAATTAACATTGTGAAAATATCAATTTTACCAAGGCAATGTTCAGTTTTAATGCAAACCCTATCAAAATACCATGGACTTTCTTTAGAGACTTAGAACTAATTATTTTAAGATTTGTGTGGAATCAGGATCCCTGGGTCATGCAGCGGTTTGGCGCCTGCCTTTGGCCCAGGGCACGATCATGTAAACCCAGGATTGAATCCCATGTCAGGCTCCTGGTGCATGGAGTCTGCTTCTTCCTCTGACTGTCTCTCTGCCTCTCTCTCTCTCTCTCTGTTTGTGACTATCATAATAAAAAAAGACTTGTGTGGAATCAGAAAAGACCCGGAATAGCGAGGCGAATTTTAAAAAAGACAACCATATCTAGGGGCATCACAATGCCAGATTTCAGGGTGTACTACAAAGCTGTGGTTCAAGACAGTGTGGTACTGGCACAAAGAAGACAAATGGATCAATGGAATAGAAGAGAGAACCCAGAAGTGGACCCTGAACTTTATGGTCAACTAATATTCGATAAAGTTGGAAAGACT
The DNA here is from genome assembly GCF_048164855.1 of Canis lupus baileyi. NCBI lineage: Eukaryota > Metazoa > Chordata > Mammalia > Carnivora > Canidae > Canis > Canis lupus. Next base: position 33,323,274 of record NC_132872.1, on the reverse strand, counting down.
ATCGATTGGAAGAAAGACAGTCTCTTCAATAAATGGTGCTGGGAAAATGGACATACACATGCAGAAGAAAGAAGGAAACTACACCACTCTCTTTCACCATACACAAAAATACTCTCAAAATGAATGAAAGATCTAAATGTGAGACAAGAGTCCATCAAAATCCGAGAGGAGAACACAGGCTATATCTTTTTTTGAACTTGGCCACAGTAACCTCTTGGAGATACATCCACGAAGGCAAAATAAACAAAAGCAAAAATGAACTATTGTGATTTCATCAAGATAAGAAGCTTTTGCACAGCAAAGGATACAGTCAACAAAACTAAAAGACAACCTACAGAATGGGAGAAGATATTTGCAAATGATGTATCAGATAAAGGGTTAGTTTCAAAGGTCGATAACGAACTTCTTAAAATCAACAACAAAGAGACAAAGAATCCAATCATGAAATGGGCAAAAGACATGAAGAGAAATCTCACAGAGGACGACATTGCCATGGCCAACATGAACATAAAAAAAATGCTCTGCATCACTTGCTATCATGGAAATACAAATCAAAACCACAATGAGAACCACCTTACACCACTGAATGGAGATAATTAACAAGGGAAGAAAAAAACAAATGTTGGAGAGGATGCAGAGTAAAGAGAAGACTCTTACACTTTTGGTGGTAATGTTAACTGGTGCAACCACTCTGGAAAACTGTGTGGAGGTTCCTCAAAGAGTTAAAAATAGACCTGCCCTATGACCCAACAATTGCACTGTTGGGGATTTACCTCAAAGATTCAGATGCAATGAAACGCGGGGACACCTGCACCCCGATGTTAATAGCAGCAACGTCCACAATAGCCAAAATGTGGAAGGAGGCTTGGAGTCCTTTGAAAGATGAATGGATAAGGAACATGTGGTTTATGTATACAATGGAATATTACTGAGCCATTAGAAACGACAAATACCCACCTTTTGCTTCAACCTGGATGAAACTGGAGGGTTTGACGCTGAGTGAAGTAAGTCAATCGGAGAAGGACAAACATATGTTCTCATTCAATTGGTTAATATAAATAATAGTGAAAGGGAATATAAGGGAATGTAGAAGAAATGTGTGGGATATATCAGAAAGGGAGACAGAACATAAAGACTCCTGACTCTGAGAAAGGAACAAGGGATGCTGGAAGGGGAGGAGGGCAGGGGGTGCGGGTGAATGGGTGACGGGAACTGAGGGGGGCACTTGCCGGGATGAGCCTCGGTGTTACTCTGCTTGTTGGTAAATTGAACACCAATAAAAAATAAATTTATTTTTTAAAAAAAAGTTCAAACAACTAAATATTTATGCTGCAAACATAGGAGTACCTAAATATAGAAACCAATTAATGACAAACGTACAGGTACTCACTGATAATAATACAATGACAGGGGATTTTACCACCCAATGATGGCAATGGACTGATCGTCTATGCAGAAAATCAACAGGGGAACAATTGCCTAGACACATTGGACCACAGGGACTCAACAGATATAGTCTGAACATTTCTTCCTAAAGCAGAATACACATTCCTTTCAAGTGCACATGGGACATTCTCCAGAACAGATCATATCATGGCCCACAAATCAGCCATCAACAGGTACAACAGGTACAAGAAAGTTGATATCACACCCTGTACATTTTCAGACCACGATGCTAAGAAAGTCGAAGTCGACAGTAAGAAAAAAGTTGGACAGACCAAAAATACGTGGAGATTATGAACATCCTACTAGAGAATGAATGGAGCAACCAGGAAATTAAGGAGGAAATATAAAACAAATGAAAATGAAAACGTTTCCCCAAACGTCTGGGATGTAGCAAAGGCAGTCCTAAGAGGGAAGTACATAGCAATCCAGGCCTACCTCAAGAAATAAGAAGTCTCCAATACACAACCTAACCCTACACCTAAAGGAGCTCGTAAAGCAATAGCAAACAAAGCCTAAAGCCTACAGAAGAAGGGAAAAAATAAAGATATGAGCAGAAATAAACAATACAGAAAAAACAAAACAGTAGAATGGAATAACGAAACTAAGAGCTGGTTCTTTTTTTTTTTATTTTTTGATAGTCACACAGAGAGAGAGAGAGAAAGGCAGAGACACAGGCAGAGGGAGAAGCAGGCTCCATGCACCGGGAGCCCGACGTGGGATTCGATCCCGGGTCTCCAGGATCGCGCCCTGGGCCAAAGGCAGGCGCCAAACCACTGCGCCACCCAGGGATCCCTAAGAGCTGGTTCTTCAAAATAATTAATAAAATGTATCAAGCCCTTGCCAGCCTTATCAACGAGCAAAGAGAAAACCTAAATAAATAAAATCACAAATGAGAGAAGAGAGATCACAATCAACACCAGAAAAATAAAACAATTATAAGGGAATACTATGAAAGATTATATGCTAACAAACTGGGAGACCTGGAAGAAATGGACAAATCCCTAGAAATGTGCAAATGAGCAAAACTGAAATAGGAAGAAATAGAAAATATGAACAGACCCATAATTAGCAAAGACACAGAATCAGTAAGGCACCTGGGTGCCTCTTTGGTTGAGCATCTGCTTTAGCTAAGGTCATGTTCCCAGGCTCCTAGGGGATCACGTCCTACATCAGGTTCCCCGCATGGAGCCTCATTTTCCCTCTGCCTATAACTCTGCCTCTCTGTGTCTCTCATGAATACGTAAATAAAGGTGCAGCCACTGTGGAAAACAGTCTGGCGGGTCCTTGAGAAGTTAAAGATACGGGATCCCTGGGTGGTACAGCGGTTTGGCAACTGCCTTTGGCCAAGAGCCTGATCCTGGAGACCCAGGATCGAATCCCACGTCGGGCTACTAGTGCATGTAGCCTGCTTTTTTCTCTGCCTGTGTCTCTGCCTCTCTCTCTCTGTGACTATCATAAAAAAAATTTTTAAAAAGAAGTTAAAAATAGAGCTACCCTATGATTCCAAAATTGCACAGCTAGGTATTTACCCTGAGGATACAAAAGTAGTTTAGTAGATTCGAAGGGGAACACGCAGCCCAGTGTTGGTAGCAGCATTATCAACAACAGCGAAACTGTGTATACAACCCAGATGTCCATCAACGATGAATGGGTAGAGACGATGTGGTAAATATACACACTGCAACATCACTGGGTCATCAGAAGGCATGAAATGAAGCCATTTACAATGACGTGGGAGAAATAGAAGGGACTTACACTAAATGAACTCAGTCAGAGTAAGACAGGTACCAAACACCATACAATTGCATTCACATGTGAATTTTAAGAAACCAAACTGGCAAAGGGGCAAATGGGGGGATGAGAGATGCAAACCAAGATAACACTCTTAACCACACAAAATAATCTAATAAATACCAGAGGAAGGTGGGGCGGATGGAGAATCAGTGGATGGGGATAGTGGAGGTCACCTCGGACCAGTACCAGGCGTTGTATTCAAGGGTTGAATCACTATGTTGTAAACCTGAAACTATATCATACTGTGTTTACAAAGAGGAATTCAAGTAAAACTTTAAAATAATAATTGGTAGTATAGAGGATACATGTGCGCACAAGAGATAAAATCAGAAAGGCAACTGAAAATCCAAACAAAAGTCTTTAGAGCCACAAACCCCTCCTTACCTGAGCTCAGGAGAAGCCTGCCATGCCTATTCTCACCCCAGAGAAGCCTGGATTTTGATTCTCTGGGGAGGCCACTGACTTGGTGGAGTCAGGCTATCTTTGAAACCAAAACCTAAATAGAGTGCATCAAACTAAACTGCCCAAGATGCTAGGAGTCCCAGTTCGGGCACATGCCAAGACCCAAACTCTAACCATACACAGATATAACCCTTACCCTACACTTAAGCCTAATGTTAACCTAACGCTTAAACAAGAACTATCACTAATCAAAAACCAAACACAAACCCCAAGACCGAAACACATTCACTGAACCTTCCTGCCAACCCTCACCCTAACTCCTAAACCTATTCTAAACCCTTAACCCTGACCCTTACCTTAAATCTAACCCTAACCTCTAACCATAACCTTAACTTAATGTACTCAAATTGTATCCTAAACTTAACCTGTACCCTAACCCTAACCCTCTAATACTAATCCTATCTCATACCCAAAAGTGTACCTTAACCCGTACCCTAAAACTAATCCCTAACCCACTGCCTAGCCCTCTCTTAACCTTTTCCAAGCCGTACCCTGACCCTGACCTGACCCTAAACCTAACCCTTACCAAACACTAACCCTAATCCTATCCCTAACCCCTATCCTAAACCTAACCCTCGCCCTAACACTAAACCTAGCCGTAACTTTTACTCTAACCCCTAACCCTAACCCCTGACCCTAACTCACACCCTAAACCCTAACCGCAAACCTAGCCCAAACCTAACTCTCACCATAACCCAAACACCAACTCCTAACCTCCTGCCCTAGTCCCTAAAGTCTAAACCCTATCCCTAACTCTAACTCCTATCCTTCACACAAAACCCCATTCTAACTCCTAACCACTGACCCTTACCCTTATCCCTCACCCTAACCTCTAATCCGTAACCATAAGCATAATTATAACCCCTAACATCTAACCTAAGCCTAACCACCAAATGCCTCCCCTCCCCTGACCCTACCATTCATTCTACCCATTCACTTACCCTATGGTTCTGAGGAGTCCCTACTGATATGGACGTGGTCCCCAATGGCACCTCCAGAGTCCTCCAGGACATCCTGTGGAAGCCGGGGTCCTGTGAGTGCAGACGTGGCCCCACGTGTTCCAGAGACTTAGTCAGCGGGTCCTGAGTACGCCTGGTCTCCTGTCACCGTGGGTATGCCTCACATCCTCTGGAAGCCTCACAGCAGGTTCTCAGGAGGCCCGGGGCTCCTGTCAGCCTGGACATGGCCCCATGTCCCCCAGAAAACTCACCGCAGGTCCTGAGGAGGCTGTGGGTTCCTGTCAGCCTAGATGCAGCCCATGTCTCCCAAAGCCAAAGTGCAGGTCTTGAGGAGGACGGGGGTCCTCTCAGTCTTGACGTGGCCCCACAATTTCCTCAGCCTCACCATAAGACCTGAGGAGGTTGGGGGCTCCTGTCAGCATGGACGTGGCCCCAAATCATCCCAGTCCTTCACAGTGCATCCTGAGGAGGCCGGAGACTCCTGTCAGTGTGGATTCGGCATCCACATTTTTCTTAGGCCTCACCACAGGCTCTGACAAGGCTGGGGTCTTCTGTCCGCACGGACGCATCCCCATATTTCCCAACATCTACACCGGGGGTCCTGAGGACATCAGTGTCCGGTTGTGTGGACGTGGCCCCACGTCCTCCCGAAGCATCACCACAGGTTCTGAGGTGGCCGAGGCTCCTGTCACTGTGGATGCGGCCCCCAGCTTCCAGAAGCCTCAACTTATGTCCTGAGGGGCCCATTAGCTCCTGCCAGAGTGAACGCGGCACCACATCTTTCAGAAGCCTCCCCTCGTGTCCTGAGGTGGCCCAGGGGATCCTGTCAGCGTGGATGCGGACCCACATCTTACTGAAGCCTCCCCGCGGGTCCTGAGGCAGCCCAGGGGCTCCTGTCAGGGTGGATGTGGGCCCACATCTTCCTGAAGCCTCTCCATGTGTCCTGAGGAGACCGGGGCTCCTGCCATCGTGAACGCTGCCCAGTATCCCCCTGAAGACTCCCCGCAGATTCTGAGGAAGCTGTGGCTCATCAGCGTGGACGTGTCCCCACGTCTTCCTCAGGCCTCCCCAGCACAGGCTTGCTCCTGTTAGTGCAGGCAGACGAGGCCTACTGCACATGCGTGCCCTCTGGGTGGTGCCTGGGCTCAGGCGTCCCCTGCGGGATGCTCAGGCGCTGCAGGAGGCTGTGCAGGAGGCATAGTGCCCATCCCCAGGCCCACCTCTGCCTCCTTCCAGGCTCCAGCTGTGGCCTGTTATCTCCGGAAACGTCTGACTGAAAAGGAGCCCAACACCCAGCTTCCCCAAAAATACTTAAGGAGAAGGAATTGGAGCCCAAAAAGCGAAATGAAATGTGGACCAGACTTTTACCACGTCCTGTAAAACTCACTCAACCCTCTTCCACTGTGGGCGGGACAACGGGCTGGTGCATCCGCCCTGGAAACAGTGTGGAGGCTCCTCAGGAAGTTACAAATAGAGCCGCCCTGCGACCAGCAGGTGTACAGCCTGGAGCTCACTTTGAAGATACAGATGCAGTGAGACGTGGGACAACTGCACCCCAATTTCCACAGCAGCCGTGTCCACAGTAGCCACACTTGGGAGGAGCCTCGGTGCCCTCTGCCAGATGATGGATAAAGAGGATGGGAGATAGATGATGGTCATAGAGAGAGGAATGGTACTCAGCTATCAAAGAGAAGGAAATTTTGCCATTTGCAATGACGTGGATAGAACTAGAAGGATCATCCTAAGTGTAATAGGTCAGTCGGAAAAGAGAATGACCGTGTGGTGTCATTCATAGCTGGAATTAAAGAAGCAAAGCAGATGAACATCTGTGATGGGAAGGAAAAACAAATAAGATGAAAACAGATGCAGGAAACACAGACTCTTAATTAAAGGAAACAAACTGGGGATCCCTGGGTGGCGCACCAATTTGGTGCCTGCCTTTGGCTCAGGGCGCGATCCTGGAGACCCGGGATCGAATCCCACATCGGGCTCCCGGTGCATGGAGCCTGCTTCTCTCTCTGCCTGTGTCTCTGTCTGCCCCCCCCCCCTCTGTGTGTCTATGGTAAATAGATAAATAAATAATTAAAAAAAATAAAGGAGGGATCCCTGGGTGGCGCAGTGGTTTGGCGCCTGCCTTTGGCCCAGGGCGCGATCCTGGAGACCCGGGATCGAATCCCACGTCGGGCTCCCGGTGCATGGAGCCTGCTTCTCCCTCTGCCTGTGTCTCTGCCTCTCTCTCTCTCTCTCTGTGACTATCATGAATAAATAAAATCTTTAAAAAAAAAAAAAAAATAAAGGAAACAAACTGAGTGTCGCTGCCAACCGGAGACGGGGGAGGGGATAACATGGGACCAGCATGAAGGAGGGGACGTGATGTCACGAGTACTGCGGTTATCTCCAACTGTTTAATTCCTGAAATCTTCCTCTGAAAGTATAATACACTATACATTAATTAATTGGGTTTAAATTAAGTTTAAAAAGTCTGTTGTATCAGAACATGTTTCCTACTGGACTCTCTGTTCTGTTCCTTCACTTTATTCTGGGACCAACCCACATGGGTGTGGTTTGTTAAGTAGGCGTCAGGCCTAGTCCATGGACCAGCGCAGGGCGAGAACTCACGACCCTGAGATCAGGACCGGAGGTGAGGTCAGGAGTCGGATGCTTAACTGATGGAGCCAGGAGGGGTCCTGAGGAAAACACTGCTTTATCCTTTGTCTCTGTGACATCGTTTGAAATAGGAAAGTGCTATGTCCCACTCTGTCCTGCTTTTCCAATACTGATTTGCTGTCCGGGGTCATTTGTGGGGGCGGATGGATGTTATGGGTTTTTTTTTCCTATTTATAGGATGTGCCACCATGATTTGACAGGAATGACATTTAAATTGAGGGTGGCTTCAGGAACTGTGGACATTTTCACACGATGAGGCTCCCAACCCACGAGCCCAGGAAGGCCTCCCAAAGCCTGGTATGGCTAAGTGCACAAGTCTTGTGCTACTTTGGTTCAGTCTCATTTATTCTCTGTGATGCTCCTGAGAAGGGAGTCACGTCCGTCATTTCCTTCCTGAGTGCTCACTGTCAGGACACAGCAAGCCCCACAATAGAATAAAAACTGATCCCAGACCAACGGCAGGAAGCCTCTATTAGAACAGATTTCAATGCCCTTGAAGGCCCCATATTAAAGTAAACCGAACTTGAGGAATTGCTCCAGCCCTTTGGGAGTTCCCCGAGACCAGCCCTTAAAACTAAGCTAAAATCCACCTCGGGGTCCAAGTCCCTGCTTCACTCTGTCGGGTATACTTGGTCACAAGCTCGAGCTTGTAAATAAACCCTCGTGTGTTTGCATCAGTGTCAGCTTCTTGGTGGTTTCTCAGATTCGCAATCCTGGGCTCAACAGTCTGAGATAAAAAAACAAAACCAAAAGAAGCTCGGATGCAGGTAGAGTAAACGCAGGGTTCTGAGAGCAGCGGCGGAGACCCGGGGGCTTGGGGGCTCTTCTCTGGAGGCCCAAGCAGACAGGCGGGTGGGATGCTCAGCCCCAGAGCCAGAGGACCTAGCATCCCCACCCGCATCCCGCCCATCAGGGCCGGGTCTCAGGGAGCAGCCCAGCGCTGCCCGCTTGAGCCCAGAGATGCTGACGCCCACTCCGCCTCTGACCCCTGCAGGATCAACTCCTAGGCAGATGTGCACCTGATAATCAGCACCACGGCCCATCCCCAGACCCCACACAGGCCATTTGCTGCCGCCAAGTTGTTGGACCACAGAGGCTGCAGAGCTTCAGCTCTGCCTGGAAAGTAGGTTCTAGATTCCTTTGTACACTGTGCTCTTTTTTAATTTATTTTCTTTGATTCTTTTTTATTAGTTGCCTTATTTTAATTTTTTTTATGTACCTTATATATTTCTTTTTTTACTTTCATGGTACTTTAATTGTTTTTCATATTTTGGGATTTAGAATCTTTTAACAAGCAGGCTAAAATAATCTTTTTTTTTTGGGAGGGCAGTTGTTATTGTTTTTCTTGATTTTTCCTTTTCTTTCTTCTTTCTTTTTTGGAAAAAATAATGAGATTGAGAAATTCTCCTCCATAAAATAACATGAAGTAGTACTCACAGCCAGGAAGTTCATCAATAAACATATATGATTTCTAACTACAGTTTAAAGCAATGATTATAAAGATAGCAGCTGGGCTGGAAAAAGAGCACAGAAGCAAACTAGAGAATCCCTTACTGTAGAAATAAAAGAACTTAAATCAAGTCAGTCCAACGTTAAAAATTCTATAACTGAGATGTAGTCCCAAGTGGAAGTCTTCAAAACAAGAAAGGTTATGGACCAAAGAGGCAGACTTAGGGAGTTCAGCCACTTATTAAAACTATAACATTCATATCATAGGAGACTCAGAAGATGAAGAGAGAGAAAAGGTGGACCTTGATCAGCCATTAGCAACGACAAATACCCACCATGTACTTCAAGGTGGATGGAACTGGAAGGTATTATGCTGAGTGAAGTAAGACAATCAGAGAAGGACAAACATTGTATGTTCTCATTCATTTGGGGAATATAGTGAAAGGGAATATAAGGGAAGGGAGTAGAAATGTGTGGGAAATATCAGAAAGGGAGGCAGAACATAAAGTCTTCTAACTCTGGAAATGAACTAGGGGTGATTGAATGGGAGGAGGGCAGGAGTGAGGATGAATGGGTGACGGGCACTAAGGGGGGCACTAGACGGGATGGGAACTGGGTGTCATTCTATATTTGGCAAATTGAACACCAATAAAAAATAAATTTATTATTAAAAAAAAGAAAGAGTGGAACCTGGGTGGCTGAGTTAGTTAAGCTTCTGCCTTAGGTTCAGATCATGATCCAGGTCCCAAGGCAGGCTCCCTGTTCAGCATGGGACCTGTCACCCTCTCCCTCTACCCCTCTCGCTCATGCTTTTTCTCCTCTCTCTCTCTCATATCAATAAATAACATCTTTGAAAAAAAAATCAAACAAACCTAGAGGGAAGAGAAATCTCCCATGTAGAAGAATTTCAAAGAATTTGTGCAGACATTCCACCGTCAAGTTCATGAGCATACCTTCCCACTCTTATGTGTGCAATACACGTGGTAACTTCCTTCTAAAAATATATTATGAAATACCTAAAATAATAATGATAATACACGAATAATAATAAAAATAATAATAAAAATAACAAAAATTAATCAGTTTACTACAGAGAAAGCTGACAAACACTACCTTAGCGAGATGATCAGATCGATACCACGACTGATAAATCATGTGATAGTATCTATCCTTTATATGATATAATAAAAATGGCAGTATATCTCTGTATATAATCCACAAAAACAGTTCAATCATGAGATAAACGACAGACATGTCCCAACTGAGGGAAGTTTTTCAAAATACTCTCCTTCTCAAAGTGTTCCAGTTCAACAACAACAAGGAAAGCCTGAAAGACTGTCACAATCCAGAGGAGCCTAAGAAAAAATGAGGACAAATGGAATGTGATATGAGGGATGGTAACTTAGCAAAAACTAAGGAAATCTGAATAAAGTATGGTCTTTGGTTAATGCGACTATTTTAATATTGATTCATTAGCTCATATTTGTACTGTACTAATATAAGATATCAATAATTGGAGAAATAGAGTGCCAGTGCATGTGAATGCACTATACTATCTTCTCAATTTCCCTATAAATCTTTGTTTTTTTCCTAAAAAATAAGATTTATTTTGAAAATTGACTTAAATGAATCAGGCTCCAAGTGTGAAGACATTTTAAGAATAGTTGAATTAACTTTTGCCTTATTCTTAAAGAGTTCCTTTGATGGAAACAAAGTAAGAATTTTAGATCAGAAGGAAAGAAAAACACTTATGAACACGTATAATGCATCCTCAACCTGAAAAGCAGGAACGGATAATAAATAGCAAAAATCAGATAAAAATAATTCTAGTATAATAGACACCATACTGCAAGTGCATTTAAAATTAGCAATGGGGGATCCCTGGGTGGCATAGCGGTTGGGCGCCTGCTTTCGGCCCAGGGCACAATCCTGGAGACCCGGGATCGAGTCCCACGTCGGGCTCCCGGTGCATGGAGCCTGCTTCTCCCTCTGCCTGTGTCTCTGCCTCTCTCTCTCTCTGTGACTATCATAAATAAATAAAATAAAAAAAATTAAAAAATAAAATTAGCAATGCATAACATTTATTTCCTTGACATTTGTCTTCCAAAGAGTTCACAGTGTTTCAGTGTCAGTTGAAATAGGGGAAGAATCTCAGGGAAGAATCCTTCACATAATAATAGGACCATTGGTAATAATGTCTCTCAGTTCATTCCAAATCCATAAAGATGCATTTCCTGATGAGTGACTGAACTGTGAAGAAATGATGAGAAACCCTTCCCTCTGAATTACTTGTGTCAGAATATTTTAACCATAGTACTACAGATAGTAGTAAATTATCCTTATTAACAGGAAATACATCTCAGATTGGAATCTGAGCAATCAGATGTGCAGAGATAAAACTCTATGACTTGCTCCTCAACTTTTAAAGACAAAGGGGAGCTTTTCTATGTATAAAGTCAGTTGTCAAGATAGCCTCAGGGAATAAGATTCTGCAGCTTCGAATCCCGCTGCACAGCTGGGACGCCCGTGCTCCAGGTCTTCCTGATCCCAAATCACTGGCCTGTTGCCCAACACAGGATACCATGCTGAGGTTATTTGCAATTGCTCTCTTAGGAGCTCTGGGGAAGGGGGAAGGAGCTAGATAGGTGGGACAGGAAGCAAGGAGGCTGAGAAAATTAAGGCCATTCCAATTTAAATTCAGCATTAGCACACGCCCAGCCAACCCAGGCCCCTGTGAAGAAGAGCTGAAATTTACATTGCTTCAGTTACAGGAAAAAAAAAACAAAAGTTTACAGCTTAATGTTCTAGAAAGCCCCACAATTGAATCAAAACTAAGCCCATGCCAAGGGCTGGAACCGTCTATTAGAATGAGAGCAGAGCTCAATACGCTTGAAGGCCCCGTATCAAAATGTCAACAGAAATTGAGGAATTGCTCCAGCCCTCTGTAGGACCCGAAGACAAGCCCTTAAAACTAAGCTAAAACCCACCTCGGGGTCCAAGTCTCTGCTCCGCTGTGTTGGGAGTACTTGGACGCAAGCTCGAGTTTGGAAATCAACCCTTGTATGTTTGCATTGGTGTCAGATACTTAGTGGTTTCTTGGATTCGCAATCTTGGGCACAACACTCCCATGTTCCCTCACACCTTGGGTGAACCCCTATCCCCTCCCACGCAGGGTGAAACTCAGTCACCTCCCTGCCCACAACAGCTGGGCACAAGCCGTCACACAGGTCCCACGGGCACGGTGGGCACTCCCGTCATCCCTGGATTTCCCAAGGAAGGAAGGAGGTTTCCGCAGGACACACTCCCATTGTGGCCCCAGGGCACCCTGCCCAGCATGGCAGCTCGTGACAGGTCGGGGTCTGTATCCCTGGCGCCTGTTCCTCCTCCCTGGTTTTCCCACAGGAAATGAAGGAGGATGCCCTTTTCTTCTCCAGGGACATCACGGAAGTAGACCTGGACGTCAACAGGACGTTGGGCAGCCACATCATGTTTTAGGACTGCTAGGGGGTCGGGTGAGGCTGCTTGTACAGGGGGCTTTGGGGCCCCGGGGGCTTCTGGGTAGGGAAAACAGGGCCTCTGTGCCAGGGGGAGCAACGGCAGCCAACAACACACTGCTCAATGGTAGGGTGATTGGGATGACCCCTGTGCCCACCCCCCAGGCCTCAGGGATGAGTGGCCAGTAGGATGGGGCCTCCAGGGGTTGCCATGGGAGCTGAACACCAAAAGGAATAGGGACGGCCCCATGAGAAGCAGGGGATGGGGTGGGGGATGTGGGGGGCAGGGACCGGACCTGGGGGCAGGCGGCATGGCCGCGGCTGGAGCAGGACACACATCGATCCCATGAGGGTCAGATGGGTCAGAGTGACACCCACTCTCAGTACTTTATATATTTCTAAATTCTATGCATTTAATTTGAGACAATTTGCAATTTGAAAGCATACACATTATGATGACCCCCAGATAATGCCCCCGGTCCAGCCAGACACCTGCACTGACCACACCGTGCCCCAGGGGAAGGTGTCACAACAAACCCCAGACTGGGGTCGTCTTTAACTGTAGAAGTCTCCTTCTGCATCTTAGGGGAAGGAGGTACCTTTGTCCGCAGGCTCCCCACGACATCCCCCTCATTCCCCACTCCTACTCCACCCCCCTACATCATCATTCCCAATGGCATCCCACCTACACCATCCCCCTCACACCCACACAGCCCCACGCAAACCCAACCCACACTATACCTCAACACCATCCCCCTACACCATCCCCCACACTCCACAACAATCATACCCCTGCCCCCACACCATCCACCCCCACACCATTTACCCCCAGCAAGGACCAGGTGCAGGTGACCCCTGTGAGACATGCTCAGCCTCCCGGCATTTCTCTGCATACCCTGATCCCATCAGAAGCCCGGGTGTCTCAAAGAGTACCCAGGGGTTGCAGAGAGGAGGAAAGACAGGGAGCCCCTGACAGGGTGGGTGCAGGTGAGTGGTTCAAAAGATGCACCGTGCCCTGCCTCTGCCCACTGTCCCTCCTGGAGGGCGGCACACCCTGCACAGGACACCAGCCCCTAACCCATAGGGACCTGGGCTGACCTGGCCCCGGGCTCTGTGGGGGCTAAGTTGATTTGAGCCCCTCCAGGCCCAACACAAAGACTAATGGGATCCAGCCCCCCATGGCCCTGGCCAGCCCTGGATTCTGGCCCCAGGCTGAGCGAGCCCTCTCACAGCTGGAATGGCCTCTTAGGCCCTGGGTGTACCCCACAGATCCAGGTCACTGACCTAGGGTGCCCTTTGGATCCTGGGACACCCCAGGGTGGGGAGAGCAGGAGTAGGCCGGTGGGCCCCACCCGCACCAACACCAGGAGGCAGGCTGCTCCAGGTGCTGGGGCCACTGAGAGCCCAAGGCCGGGGTCCTGCTGCCCTGCAGGGACCCAGTGCAGGAGCCCATGAGCTGCAGGTCCAGGTCAGCTCTGCTGTCCTCAGAACCGTCTCTCAGGCTGAAACCTCAGGACATATGCCCCCACCCAGATTCCACACATGCTCCCAGGTGGGGGACTCCAGCACCCGCCCCCCCAACCCGTGTCATTCTTTCCCTCCCCTAAAGGACAGAAATCTCTCCCTCCCCAGGGGAAGTTCAGAATCGGCATGCAGTTTTGGGGGACACAAAGCAGGGTTACATTGTTATGAGCTCATTTCCGATTAGGGTGTGCACAGCGGCCTGACTATGGTGGGGCAGCACCTTAAGCCATAAGCAGGTCATGTGGGGGTCATCCTGGAGGTGGCCGGTGTAGCATAAAATGGAATCAGTCTTGCTCTGCTTGTCCAGGGATAGGAGATTTTTGTTAAATTTCCTGGGTCCCACACTTGCAGCTCACGCACCTGGGCCACCCTCACCAGGTGGACTCAGCATGCACAACTTGTGGTGCGGGATCTCTCACACCAGTGTGTGGAGGGCACCCTCCTTGCCCGAGTGAGTAAGGGCTGGGTGAGCATGGGGCTCAGCCTGAAGGCCAGGCAGCACAGTAGACCGAGGAACCCAACCCCGTCCCCACCGCAACTCCCACACACAGGCAACCCCTGGGCTCCCCGCCATGTGCACCCAGCACCTCAGGAGCTCCCCGCATGGCGGCCCCGAGTTTGGCTCCCTGCTGGAGAGGCATCGGGGAGAAGAGAAGCAGCCGCCATTGTCGGGCCACACTTCCGGACATGAGAATGTGGCTGAGCTGGTCCTTTCAGCTCAGCTGCCCCTCCAGTGGAATGTCACTGCACAAGCGAGCACCGGGTCGGCCAGGAGTGCCAGACTAGCCGCCCAGCCCCAGCACCAGAAATGATATTGTGCCAACCATTTCGGCATCAGGGTGACCCAGCCAGAGGATCCGATAGCTGCATGTGATAGCTGCATGTGATAGACACACACACACACCCCAAAACCAACAAAAGTCAGAATCCCCCCAGTTTTGTCAAACAGCTTCCGGATGATTCCATACACGACGCTGTGGTCCCCAATAGGATACATGGAAGGCGGTATAAAGCATGACTGCAGAGGTGCGGGAGGTACGGAGATGTGACTGCTGGGTTTCAACAAGGAGCGCAGAGGGTCAGGAAGGGGGGGTCAATCCTAGGAAAGGATACCAGATTGCTGTGAATGCTACGGATGGTGAAATCTGTCCTCCTCCATTTCAGCTTCTGGTTTTCCTCCTAAATGCCATTTTCCTCAATCATAATAGCAAAAATTTATTTTATGTTTTTAAATCTCTTTTAATTGGAGTCCAATTTGTATGAATTCTTTCTTCAGCAATGGTGTCATTCAGGATAGAAGGAGAGAGAAAGATTGTCCCAGACAAGCAAAATATAAAGGAGTTCAGGACCACTTAACCAGTCCAATAAGGAATTTAAAGAGGGACTGTTCTAGTGGATGAAAAAAAGAGACCAAAAGAACAAAGACTACAAAGGACCAGAGAACGTCACCAAAAACACCAACTCTACCGGTAACACAAAGGCAATAAGTTCATATCTTTCAATAATCACTCTGAATGCTGATAGACAAAATGCCCCAATCAAATGATAAAGGGTATCTGAGTGGCTTAAAAAGCAGGATCCGGGATGCCTGGGTGGCACAGGGGTTGAGCCTCTGCCTTTGACTCAGGGTGTGATCCTGGAATCTGGGATCCAGTCCCATATTGGGCTCCTGGTGGGGAGCCTGCTTCTCTCTCTGCCTAATTTTCTGCCTCTCTCTCTCTCTCTCTCTCGCTCATAAATAAAATCGTTATTAAAAAAACCAGATCCATCGGTATGCTGTCTACAAGATGCTCACGTTAGACCTATAGACACCGGGAGATTGAAAGTAGGGCATGGAAAACCATCTATAAAAGGAATGGATATCAGGGGATCCATGGGTGGCGCAGCGGTTTGGTGCCTGTCTTGGCCTAGGGCGCAATCCTGGAGACCCGGGATCGAATCCCACATCGGGCTCCCAGTGCATGGAGCCTGCTTCTCCCTCTGCCTATGTCTCTGCCTCTCTCTCTTTCTCTCTCTGTGAATATCATAAATAAATAAAAAAAATTAAAAAAAAGTAATGGATATCAAAAGAAAGCTGGAAGACCCACACTTATATCAGACTAACTAGATTTGAAACCAAACCCTGGGAGACACCTGGTGGCTCAGTGGTTGAGCATCTGCCTTCAGATCAGGGGGTGATCCTGGGATCCAAGGATCGAGTCCCACATCGGCCTCCCTTTGGGGACCCTGCCTGTCCTTCTGCCTATCTTTCTGCCTCTTCTTCTCTGTGTATCTCTCATGAATAAATAAATAAAATATTTACATTTCAATAAAGAAAGAACAAATACTGTAAAAAGCGATGAAGAAGGGCATTATTTCATAATTTAAAAGACCCTCTATCAAGATCAAAAAACTAAATATTTATGCTGCCAACATGGGAGTACCTAAATATAGAAACCAATTAACAACAAACGTACAGAAACTCACTGATGATAATACAATGATAGGGGATTTTAACACCCACTTATGGCAATGGACCGATCGTCCATAGAGAAAATCAACAAGGGAAAAATAGCCTTGACACACTGGACCACAGGCACACAACAGATAGAGTCTGAACATTTCAACCTAAAGCAGAATACACATTCCTTTCAAGTGCACATGGGACATTCTCCAGAACAGATCATATCATGGTCCACAAATCAGCCCTCAACAGGTACAACAGGTACAAGAAGGTTGATAGCACATCCTGTACATTTTCAGACCACGACGCTATGAAAATCGAAGTCGACAGTAAGAAAAAATTTGGACATAGCAAAAATACGTGGAGATTATGAACATCCTACTAGAGAATGAATGGAGCAACCAGGAAATTAGAGAGGAAATTTAAAACAAATGAAAATGAAAACATGTTTCTCCAAACCTCTGGGATGTAGCAAAGGCAGTCCTAAGAGGGAAGTACATAGCAATACAGGCCTACCTCAAGAAACAAGAAGTCTCCAATGCACAGCCTAACCCTACACCTTAAGGAGCTGGAAAAGGAATAGCAAACAATGCCTAAAGGCTATAGAAGAGGGGGAAAAATGAAAGCAGAAATAAACAATACAGAAACAACAAAGCAGTAGAATGGAATAACAAAACAAAGGGACGGTTCTTCAAAACAATTAAGAAAATGGATCAAGCCCTAGCCACCCTTATCAACGGGAAAAGAGAAATGACCTAAACAAATAAAACCACAAATGAGAGAAGAGAGATCACAATCAACACCAGAAAAATTAGACAATTATAAGGGAATACTATGAAAGCTTATACGCGGGATCCCTGGGTGGCGCAACGGTTTTGCGCCTGCCTTTGGCCCAGGGCGCGATCCTGGAGACCCGGGATCGAATCCCATATCGGGCTCCTGGTGTATGGAGCCTGCTTCTCCCTCTGCCTGTGTCTCTGCCTCTCTCTCTCTCTCTGTGTGTGACTATCAAAAATAAATAAAAATTAAAAAAAAAAGAAAGCTTATACGCTAACATACTGGGAGACCTGGAGGAACTGGACAAATGCCTAGAAATGTGCAAATGAGTAAAACTGAAATAGGAAGAAATAGAAAATGTGAACAGACCCATAACTAGCAAAGGAATTGAATCAGCAATGCACCTGGGTGCCTCATTGGTTGAGCATCGGCTTTGGCTCAGGTCATGATCCCGGGGTCCTTGGGAATCAAGTCCCACAACAGGCTCCCCGCATGGAGCCTCAATTTCCCTCTGCCTATACCTCTGCCTCTCTGTGTCTCTCACGAATACATAAATATAATCTTTAAAAAAGAAAAAAGGTGAAAAGATGAGAAAGGACCCAAATAAAATCACAAATGAGAAAAGAGAAATAACAACCAACACTAGAGAAACACAAAGGATTATAAGAGAACATTATGAAAAATTATATGCCAGCAACCTAGAACCTGGAAGAAATAGATCAATTCCTAGAAATATTTAACACAGCAAAAATGAAAAAGGAAGAAATAAGAAACTTGAACAGACAGATAACCAGCAAAGAAATTGAATCAGCAATCAAGGGTCTCCTAACAGGAGATGCTTAGAACAATAGATCAGAATGGAAATCCGAAACAAGATACAAACCTGTAACTCTATGATTCATTAATCGACAACAAGGCAGGAAGGAATATCCAAAGGCAGAAAGACACTCTCATCAACAAACCCTAACCCTGAGCCCAGGATAAGAACAAATGGTGTTGGGAAAACCAGGCAGCCACATGCAAAAGAATGAAACTGGACCACTTTCTTACACCATATATATAAAAAATGAATTCAAAATGGATGAAAGACCTAAAAGTGAGACCTGAAACCATACAAAGAAGAAAAGATAGGCAGCAACGTCTTTGACATTGGCCATTGGATCTTCTTTCTAGATATGCCTCTGAGGTGAGGGAAACAAAAGCAAAAATACTATTGGGACTTCATCAAATTGAAAAGCTTCCACAAAGTGAAGGAAACAACCAAAGCTAAAAGGCAACAAACAAAATGAGAGGTGATATTTGTAAACAATACATCCAATAAAGAGTTAGTATGCAAAATTCATAAAGCAAATATAAATCTCAGCATCCTAAACACAAATTATACAACTGCAGATGGGCAGAAGAAATGAATGTACTTTGTCTCTGACAAGACATCCAGATGGCCACCAGACACACGGAAAGACACTCAGCGTCACCCATCATCAGGGAAATGCAAACCAAAACCACCATGAGATGTCACCTGACATCTGACAGCTGCCAGAATGGCTAAAATTAACAACACAAGAAACTATAGGTGTTGGTGAGGCTATGGAGAAGGGGGATCCCCCTTACACTCCTGGTGGGCATGTGAAAATGTGCAGCCACTGTGGAAAACAGTGTGGAGCGTCCTCGAAAATTTAAAAATAGGGGATCCCTGGTGGCGCAGCGGTTTGTCTCCTGCTTTTGGCCCAGTGCATGAACTTGGAGACCCAGGATCGAAACCCACATCGGGATCCAGGGACTCCTGTCAGGGTGATGCAGGCCCAGGGGCTCCTATCAGGGTGATTCAGGGTTATGCGGGCCCAAGGGCTGCTGTCAGGGTGATACGGGCCCTCATCTTTCTGAAGCCTCCCCGAGGGTCCTGAGGCGGCCCAGGGGCTCCTGTCAGCATGGATGCGGGCCCACAATTTCCTGAAGCCTCCCCGTGGGTCCTGAGATGGCCCAGGGGCTCCTGTCCGGGTGGATTCTGCCCCAAATCTTCCTGAAGCCTCACCGCGGGTCCTGAGGAAACCGGGACTCCTATCAGCATGAACACCGCCCAATGTCCCCCTGAAGACTGCCCGCGGGTCCTGAGGAGGCTGCAGCTCACCAGGGTGGACCCGTACCCACGTCCTCCTCAGGCCTCCCCAGCAGAGGCAGGCTCCTTTTAGTGCAGACAGAAGAGGCCGACTGGGCATGCGCGCCTCCTGTGTGGGGCCTGGGCTCGGGAGCCCCCTGCGGGATGCTCAGGCACTGCAGGAGGCCCTGCAGGAGGCAGCGGGGGCTCCAGGGGCCGCACCTGCCTCCTCCCAGGCTCCAGCTATGGCCTGTTAGTTTTGGAAACGTCTCATTGAAACGGAGCCCAACACCCGGCTTCCCCAGAAATACTTAAGGACGACGAATTGGTGCCTACAGGACACGAAATGAAATGTGGACCAGACTTTTACCACGTTCTGCAAAACTCACTCAACCCTTTCCACTGTGGGAGGGACTGCAGGTTGGTGCAGCTGCCCTGGAAACAGTGTGGAGGCTCCTCAGGAAGTTACAAATAGAGCCGCCCTGCGACCAGCAGGTGTAGGACCTGGAGCTCAATCCGAAGATAAAAATGCAGTGAGACTCAGGACACCTGCACCCCAATGTCCACAGCTGCCGGGTCCACAGTAGACACATTGTGGGAGCAGCATCAGTGCCCTCTGGCAGATGATGGATAAAGAGGATGGGAGATAGATAATGGTCATAGAAAGAGGAATGGAATGAAACTATCAAAGAGAAGGAAATCTTGCCATTTGCAATGACGTGGATAGTACTAGAGGGATCATGTTAATTGAAATAAGTCAGTCGGGAAAGAGAATGACCGGGTGGAGTCATTCATACGTGGAATTAAAGAAGCAAACCAGATGAACATCTGGAAGGAAAAACAAATAAGATGAAAACAGATGTAGGAAATACAGACTCTTAATGATAGGAAACAAACTGAGGGTCGCTGGAGGGGAGGGGAGGGGGGAGAGGATAACAGGCGACCGGCATGAAGAAGGGCACGTGATGTCACGAGGACTGCTGTTATCTCCAACTGGTGAATCCCTGAATTCTTCCTCTGAAAGTATAATACATTATACGTTAATTAATTGGGTTAAATTAAGTTAAGATAAAAAAAATCAGTTGTATCAGAATACATTTCCATCTGGACTCTCTGTTTTGCTCTTTCAGCTTATGCCGGGACCACCCCCCGAGGGTCTGGCTTGTTTAAGTAGGCACCACACCTAGTCCATGGCCCAGGCCAGGGCTAGAACTCACGACCCCTGAGATCAGGACCAGAGGAGAGGTCAGGAGTCGGATGCTTAACCGACGGAGCCAGCCGGGGGCCTGAGAACCACACTGCTTTCTCCTGTGTCTCTGTGACATCCTTTGAAATAGGAAAGTGCTGCATCCTGCTCTGTCCTGCTTCTCCAATACTGAGGTATTTGTGGGGGCGGATGGATGTTAGGGAGTTTTGTCCTATTTCTAAGATCTGCCACCATGATTTTGATAGGAATGACATTGAAACTGAGGGTGGCTTCAGGAACTGCGGATATTTTCACAAGATGGGGCTCCCACCCCACGAGCCCAGGACGGCCTCCCAGAGCCTGGTATGGCTCAGTGCACAAGTGTTGTGCTCCTTTGGTTCAGTCTCATTATTTATTTTCCTTGATGCTCCTGAGAAGGGAGTCACGTCCTTCATTTCCTTCCTGCGTGCTCATTGTCAGGACACAGCAAGGCTACTCTGCTCTGTAGCGTCAGTTTGGGTCCCGTGACTTTACTGAACTCACTCCTTAGTTCTAACAGGTTTTGGTGGAGGCTCTCGGGTTTCCTGTTTCTAGTACATGTCTTCAGCATATAGGGACAGTGTGACGTCCCTCTTCCAGATGTGGAACCTTTGTGTTTACAGCTTAATGTCCTAGAAAGCCCAGCAATTGAATAAAAACAGAGCCCAGGCCAAGGGCAGGAAGCCCCTATTAGAATGAGAACAGAGCTCAATGCCCAAGAAGTCCCCATATCAAAATGTAAACAGGACTTGAGGAATTGCTCCAGCCCTTCTGGATGTCCCCGAGACCAGCCCTTAATACTAAACTAAAACCCACCTCAGGGACCAAGTCCCTGCTCCGCTGTGTTGGGTATACTTGGACACAAGCTCGAGCATGGAAATAAACCCTCGTGTGTTTGCATCGGTGTCGGCTTCTCGGTGGTTTCTCGGATTCACAATCTTGGGGACAACAGTCTGAGAATAAAAAACAAAACCAAAAGAAGCTGGAACACAGGCAAAATAAATGCAGGGTATGGAGAGAAACGGCAGAGACCCGGGGGCTTGGGGAATCTTCTGTGAAGGCCCCTGCAGACTGGGGAGCGGGATGCTCAGCCCCAGAGCCACAGTACCCAAGCCCCACCGGCGTCTGGCCCAGTCTCAGGGAGCAGCACAGCGCCGCATGCTGGAGGCCAGAGGCGCTGACGCCCACCCCGCCTCTGACCCCGCAGGTGCATCTCCCAAGCAGATGTGCATTGGACAACCAGCGCCATGGCCCATCCCCAGACCCCGCACAGACCACCCGCTGCCACCAAGTTGTGGAACCACAGAGGCTGCAGAGCTTCATCTTCAGCTCTGCCTGGAAAGTAGGGTCTAGCCTCCTTTGTACTTTGTGCTTTATATTCATGTATTTTCTTTGATTCTTTTTTATTATATGCCTTATTTTAATTTTTATGTATGTACCTTATATATTTCTTATTTTTACTTTTATGGTATTTTAATTGTGTTTCTTTTTTTAATTATTTAAAATTTATTTATGATAGTCACAGAGAGAGAGAGAGAGAGAGGCAGAGACACAGGCAGAGGGAGAAGCAGGCTCCATGCCAGGAGCCCAACGTGGGATTCAATCCCGGGTCTCTAGTATTACGACCTGTGCCAAAGACAGGCGCTAAACCGCTGTGCCACCCAGGGATCACTTTAATTGTGTTTCTTATTTTGGGATTTAGAATCTTTTAACGAGCAGGCCAAAATAATCTTTTTTTTTTTTTTTTTTTTTTGAGGGCAGTCGTTATTGTTTTTCTTGGTTTTTCTTTTTCTTCCCTCATTCTTTTCTGGAAAAAAACAATGAGATTGAGAAATTCACCTCCATAAAATAACATGAGGTTCTACTCACAGCCAGGAAGTTCATTAATACACATATATGATGTCTAACTACAGTTTAAAACAATGATTATAAAGATAGCTGCTGGGCTGGAAAAAAAGCACAGAAGAAAACTAGAGAATCCCTTACTGTAGAAATAAAAGAATTAAAACCTAGTCACGCCAACGTTAAAAATGCTATAACTGAGATGCAGTCCCAAGTGGAAGCCTTAAAAACAAGAAAGGTTATGGACCATAGAGGCAGATTTAGGGAACTCAGCCACTTATTAAAACAATAACATTCATATCATAGGAGACTCAGAAGATGAAGAGAGAGAACAGGTGGGCCTTGCTCAGCCATTAGGAACGACAAATACCCACCATTTGCTTCAACGTGGATGGAACTAGAAGGTATTATGCTGAGTGAAGTAAGTCAATCGGAGAAGGACAAACATTGTATGTTCTCATTCATTTGGGGAATATGGATAATAGTGAAAGAGAATATAAGGGAAGGGAGAAGAAATGAGTCGGAAATATCAGAAAGGGAGACAGAACATAAAGACTCGAAACTCTGGGAAATGAACTAGTGGTGATGGAATGGGAGGAGGGCGGTGGGTGGGGGTGAAAGGGTGACGGGCACTGAGGGGGGCACTTGATGGGATGAGCACTGGGTGTTATTCTGCATGCTGGCAAATTGAACACCAATAAGAAAATAAATTTATTATTAAAAAAGAAAGAAAGAAGAAAGAAAGAAAGAAAGAAAGAAAGAAAGAAAGAAAGAAAGAAAGAAAGAGTGGTACTTGGGTGGTCATTCAGTTAAGCTTCTGCCTTAGGCTCAGATCAAGATCCAGGTCCCAAGTCAGGCGACCTGTTCAGCAGGGAACCTGATTCTCCCTCTCCCTCTGCCCCTCTCGCTCATGCTTTTTCTCTCCTCTCTCTCACAAATAATTAAACAACATCTTTGAAAAAGAAACAAACCCAGAAGGAAGAGAAATCTTCCATGTAGAATAATTTCAAGCAATTTGTGTAGACATTCCACCCTCAAGTTCATGAGCATGTGTGCAATGCTTATGTGTGCATTCTTATGTGTGCAATACATACAGTAAATTGCTTCTAGAAAATATATTATGAAAAACTTAAAATAACGATAATATAATAATAATAATAATAATAATAATAATAATAATAATAAAGAATCACTTTACTACGGAGAAAGCTGACAAACACCTCAGCAAGATGACCAGATCGATACCAAGACTGATAAATCTTGTAGATAGTATCTATTTTTTATATGATATAATGAAAATGGGAGTATATCTCTGTATATAATCCAAAAAAACAGTTCACTCATGAGATAAACAACAGAGATGTCCCACCTGAGGGAAATTTTACAAAATATTCTACTTCTCAAAGTGTTCCAGTTCAACAACAACAAGGAAATGCTGAAAGACTGTAACAATCGAGAGGAGCCTAAGAAAACAGGAGGACAAATGGAATGTGATATGAGGGGTGGTAACTTAGCAAAAACTAAGGAAATCTGAATAAAGTATGGTCTTTGGTTAATGCAACTATTTTAATATTGATTCATTAGCTAATATTTGTACCGTACTAATATAAGATATCAATAATTGGAGAAATTGAGTGCAAGTGCATGCGAATGCTCTGTACTATCTTCTCAATTTCCCTGTAAATCTTTGTTTTTTTCCTAATAAATAAGATTTATTTTGAAAATTGACTTAAATGAATCAGGCTCCAAGTCTGAAGACATTTTAAGAATCATTGAATGAACTTTTGCCTTATTCTTAAAGAGTTCCTTCGATGGGAACAAAGTAAGAATTTTATATCAGAAGGAAAGAAAAACACTTATGAACACGTATAATGCCTCCTCAACCTGAAAAGCAGGAACGGATACTAAATAGCAAAAATCAGATAAAAATACTTCTATTATAATAGACACCATATTGCAAGTGCATTTAAAATTAGCAGCGCATAACATTTATCTCCTTGACATTTGTCTTCCAAAGAGTTCACAGTGTTTCAGTGTCAGTTGAAACAGGGGAAGAATCTCAGGGAAGAATCCTTCACATAATAATAGGACCATTGGTACTAATGTCTCTCAATTAATTCCAAATCCATACAGATGCATTTCCTGATGAGTGACTGAGATGTGAAGAAAGAGATGAGAAACCCTCATCCCTCTGAATTACTTGTGTCAGAATATTTTCACCATAGTACTACAGAATGTAAATTATCCTTATTAACAGGAAATACGTCTCAGATTGGAATCTGAGCAATCAGATGGGCAGAGAAAAAACGCTTTGACTCGCTCCTCATCTTTTAAAGACAAAGGAGAGGTTTTCTATGTACAAAGTCAGTTGCCAAGAGAGCCTTAGGGAATAAGAGCCTGCAGCATCGAATCCCGCTGCACAACTGGGACGCCCGCGCCCCAGATCTTCCTGATCCCAAATCCCTGGGCCTGTCCCCCAACACACACTGCCAGGCTGAGGTCATTTGCAATTGCTCTCTTAGGAGCACCGGGGAAGGGTGAAGGAGCTAGATAGGATGGGAAGGGATGCAAGGAGGCCAAGAAAATGAAGGCCTATCCACTTTACGTTCAGCGTTTGAACAAATCCAGCCATCACAGGCCCCTGTGAAGAAGAGCTGAAATTTACATTACTTCAGTTACAGGAAAAAAAACAAAAGTTTACAGCTTAATGTCCTAGAAAGCCCCCACAATAAAATAAGAACTGAGCCCACGTCAAGGGCTGGTAGTGCCTATTAGAATGAGAAACTCCACCACAATCATACTTTTGCCCCCACACCATCTACCCCCACACCATTTATCCCGAGCAAGGACCCAGTACAGGTGCCCCCTGTGGGACATGCTCATCTCCCCGGGGTTCTTGGCATATCCTGATCCCATTAGAAGCCCGGGTGTCCCATAGAGTACCCAAAGGTTGCAGGGAGGAGGAAAGACAGGGAGCCCCCGACAGGGTGGGTGCACCTGAGTGGTGCAGAGGATGCGTCATGCCCTGCCTCTGCCCACTGTCCCTCATTTAGAGCGGCACACCCTGCACAGGACACCAGCCCCTAACCCATAGGGACCTGTGCTGACCTGGCCCTGGGCTCTGTGGGGGCTGAGTTGTTTTGAGCTCCCACCAGGCCCAACACAAAGACTAATAGGATCCAGCCCCCCATGGCCCTGGCCAGCCCTGGAATCTGGCCCCAGGCTGAGCGAGCCCTCTCACAGCTGGATGTGGCCTCTTGGGCCCTGGGTGTACCCCACAGATCCAGGTCGCTGACCTAGGGTGCCCTGTGGATCCTGGGACACCTCAGGGTGGGGAGGCAAGGGTAGGCCGTTGGGCCCCACCCGCACCCACACCAGGAGGCAGGCTTCTCTAGGTGCTGGGGCCCCAAGGACCCTGAGGCCGGGGACCAAGTGCCCTTCGAGGACCCATCACAGGAGCCCATGGGCTGTAGGTCCAGGTCAGCTCTGCTGTCCTCAGAACCGTCTCTCAGGCTAAAACCTCAGGACACATGTCCCCACCTGGATTCCACACATGCTCACAGGTGGGGGACTCCAGCACCCGCCCCCCCAACCCATGTCATACGTGCCCTCCCCTAAAGGACAGAATGGTCTCCCTCCCCAGGGAAGGCACGCACCCTCGGCTCTGAGCCCATTTGCTGTAGAAAGTAAATGAAGTGTTGTGGTG
Organism: Canis lupus baileyi; assembly: GCF_048164855.1. Classification (NCBI taxonomy): domain Eukaryota; kingdom Metazoa; phylum Chordata; class Mammalia; order Carnivora; family Canidae; genus Canis; species Canis lupus. The sequence goes on along the minus strand of NC_132872.1, from coordinate 33,297,391 downwards.
GGAAAATGCACAGCCAGCCCATTTCTGTGTCTCCCAGTAAACTGTGCATGGGGCTTAGAGAGACCCCCAGAGAGGAAGAGGGGGCACAACCCAGGCCCCACCAGCCCCTGCAGGGCGCAATGCACACACAGCCGACTTCCCCATGTGCCTTGCAGGGGCAGCCAGACGCCAGGGTCAGGACCTGACAGACTTTACTGGGACTCAGGCTGTGCCCCGCAGGCCAGGAGGGGTGGGACGGAGTGACAGCCAGGAAGCCTCAGGTCACCAGGGTCTGTGCAAAGCCACCCGGAGGTCTGTGCTCCCTCTGTCCAGGGGGCAGGGGCTGGCTGGGTTCCGGGGCAATTCCTCCACCCATCATCCCCGTGCCTGTGTGCCTGGGGCAGAGAGGGCCTGCGCGGTGGTCAGCATGGCCCTGGACGGGATGTCAGGACAGCAGTCCCTTGTGTTGTGCCCAAGATTGTGAATCCAAGAAACCACCGAGGAGCCAACACCGATGCAAACTCCCAAGGGTTTCTTTAGAAGCTGGAGCTTGTGTCCAAGTGCACCCGACACAGAGGAGCAGGGACTTGGACCCCGAGACTAAAAGGCGTAGTAGCTTTATAGGGGCCAGTGCACATGCATATGCAGAAAGTTGCACAGTCATGTCGGTTCACATGCAGGTAGCCGATTGAATTACACCTTACCCTATAGTATCCACTTGAGCTGGCGTATTACTTTGGTGAGAATCGGGGCACAGTTTTGGGGGGCACAAAGCAGGGTTACATTGTTATGAGCTGATTTCTGATTAGGGTGAGCCCAGCGGCCTGACTATGTTGGGGCAGTGCCTTAAGCCATAAGCAGGTCATGTGGGGGTCATCCTGGAGATGGCGGGTGTAGCACAAAATGGAAACAGTCCTGCACTGCTTGTCCAGGGCTAGGAGATTTTTGTAAAATTTCTTGGGTCCCACACTTGCAGCTCACGCACCTGAGCCACCCTCACTAGGTGGACTCAGCGTGCACACCTTGTGGTGTGGGATCTCTCACACCAGAGTGTGGAGGGCACCCTCCTTGCCCGAGTGAGTAGGGGCTGGGTGAGCATGGGGCTCGGCCTGAAGGCCAGGCATCACAGCAGACCGAGGAACCCCAGCCCCATCCCCACCCCAACTCCCACACACAGGGAGCCCCTGCGCTCTCCGTCATGGGCACCCAGCTCCTCAGGAGCTCCCCCCAGGGTGGCACCGAGGTCTAGCTCCCTGCTGGAGAGGCATCCGGGAGAAGATAAGCAGCCAGCGCATGGCACGACCCACTGCCGCACATGAGAATATGGCCAAGCCGGACCTTCCAGCTCAGCTGAACCTCCAGCAGAAAGTCACTGCACGAGCGAGCCCTGGGTCTGCCAGGAGAGCCTAGCTATCTGCCCATCACCAGCACCAGAAATGATGTTGTGCCAACCGTTTTGGCATTTGGGTGACCTAGCCAGAGGATCCAATAGCTGCATATGATAGCTGCATGTGATAGAGACACACACAGCACAAAACCAACAAAAGTCGGATTCCCCCCAGTGTTGTCTATCACCAGCCGGATGATTCCATACACGACGCTGTGGTCCCAAATAGGATACATGGAAGATGCAATAAACCATGACTGCAGTGCTTGAGGCACAGAGATGCAGTGTGCTTGAGGCTCAGAGACTGCAGTGCTTGAGGCACAGAGATGCAGTGCTTGAGGCACTGTGCTTGAGGCACAGAGATGTGCCTGCTGGGTTCCAACAAGGAGCACAGAGGGGAAGGAAGCATCCTACGGAGGGGAGGCCCTTCCTTGGAAAGGTCATCATGTCCCTGTGAAGGCTACAGATGGAGAAATCTGTCCTCCTCTCTTTCAGCTTCTGGTTTTCCTCCTAAATGCCATTTTCCTCAATCATAAGACCAAAAATTTATTTTATGTTTTTAAATTTCTTTTTATTGGAATCCAATTTGTATGAATTCTTGCTTCAGCAAGGGTGTCATTCAGGAGAGAAGGAGAGAGAACAATTTTCCCAGACAGGCAAAATATAAAGGAGTTCATGACCACTTAAACATTCCAGTAAGGAATTTTAAGAGGGACTCTTCTGGTGGGGGAAAAAAAGAGAACAAAAGCAACAAAGACTAGAAAGGCCCAGAGAACGTCACCAGAAACATCAACTCTTCCGGTAACACAAAGGCACAAAGTTCATATCTTTGAATAATCACTCTGAATGCTGATAGACTAAATGCTTCAATCAAAAGATATAGGGTACCCCAATGTTTATAGCAGCAATGGCCACGATAGCCAGACTGTGGAAGGAGCCTCGGTGTCCAACGAAAGATGAATGGATAAAGAAGATGTGGTTTATGTATACAATGGAATATTACTCAGCTATTAGAAATGACAAATACCCACCATTTGCTTCAACGTGGATGGAACTGGAGGGTATTATGCTGAATGAAGTAAGTCAGTCGGAGAAGGACAAACATTATATGTTTTCATTCATTTGAGGAATATAAATAATAGTGAAAGGGAATATAAGGGAAGAGAGAAGAAATGTGTGGGAAATATCAGAAAGGGAGACAGAACGTAAAGACTGCTAACTCTGGGAAACGAACTAGGGGTGGTAGAAGGGGAGGAGGGCGGGGGGTGGGAGTGAATGGGTGACGGGCACTGGGGGTTATTCTGTATGTTAGTAAATTGAACACCAATAAAAAATAAATTAAAAAAAAGATATAGGGTATCAGAGTGGCTTAAAACACATGATCTGGGATGCGAGGGTGGGTCAAGGGGTTGAGCATCTGCCTTTGACTCAGGCTGTGATCCTGGAGTCTGGGATCGAGTCCCATATTGGGCTCCTGGTGGGGAGCATGGTTTTCTCTCTGCCTAATTTTCTGCCTCTCTTTCTCTCTCTCTCTGTCTCTCTCTCTCTTTCTCATAAATAAAATCGTTATTAGAAAAACAAGATCCATCAGTATGCTGCCTACAAGATGCTCACGTTAGACCTATAGACACCAGCAGATTGACAGGGGAAGGAAAATCATCTACCACATTATGGATATCAAACAAAAGCTGGAGGACCCATACTTATATCAGACAAATGAGATTTGAAACCAAACCCTGGGGGACACCTGGTGGGTCAGTGGTTGAGCATCTGCCTTCGGCTCAGGGTGTGATCCTGGGATCCCAGGATCAGCCTCCCTTTGGGGAGCCTACCTCTCCCTCTGCCTGTGTTTCTGCCCCTGCTTCTCTGTGTATCTCTCATGAATAAATAAATAAAATATTTATATTTCAAAAAAGAAAGAATACTGTAAGAAGTGATGAAGAAGGGCATTATTTCATAATTAAAAAGGCTCTCTATCAAGAACAAACTACTAAATATTTATTTTCTGCCAACATGGGAGTACCTAAATATAGAAACCAATTAAAAACAAACATACAGAAACTCACTGATAATAATACAATGACAGGGGATTTTAACAACCACTTATGGCAATGGACCGATCGTCTATACAGAAAATTAACAAGGGAAAAATAGCCTTGACACAGTGGACCACAGGGACTCAACAGATATATTCTGAACATTTCAACCTAAAGCAGAATACACATTCCTTTCAAGTGCACATGGGACATTCTCCAGAACAGATCATTCATGGCCCACAAATCAGCCCTCAACAGGTACAACAGGTACAAGAAGGTTGATATCACACCCTGTACATTTTCGGACCAGGACGTTATGAAACTCAAAGTCGACAGTAAGAAAAAATTTGGACAGACCAAAAATACGTGGAGATTATGAACATCCTACTAGAGAATGAATGGAGCAACCAGGAAATTAAAGAGGAAATTTAAAACAAATGAAAATGAAAACATGTTTCTCCAAACCTCTGGGATGTAGCAAAGGTAGTCCTAAGAGGGAAGTACATAGCAATATAGGCCTACCTCAAGAAACAAGAAGTCTCCAATACACAGCCAAACCCTACACCTTCAGGACTGGGAAAAGGAGAGCAAACAATGCCTAAAGGCTATAGAAGAGGGGAAAAAAAGATGAGAGCAGAAATAAGCAATACAGAAACAACAAAGCAGTAGAATGGAATAACAAAACAAAGGGTCGGTTCTTCAAAACAATTAAGAAAATGGATCAAGCCCTACTCACCCTTATCAATGAGAAAAGAGAAAAGACCTAAATAAATAAAACCACAAATGAGAGAAGAGAGATCACAATCAACACCAGAAAAATAAGACCATTTTAAGGGAATACTATGAAAGCTTATACATTAACATACTGGGAGACCTGGAGGAAATGGACAATTGCCTAGAAATATGCAAAGAAATTGAATCAGCAATCAAGGATCTCCCAACAGGAGATGCTTAGATCAATAGAACAGAATGGAAAGCCGAAACCAGATACAAACCTGTAACTCTATGATCCATTAATTGACAACAAGGCAGGAAGGAATATCCAAAGCACAAAGACAGTCTCTTCAACGAACCCTATCCCTGACCCCTGGATAAGAACAAATGGTGTTTGGAAAACCAGGCAGCCACATGCAAAAGAATGAAACTGGACCACTTTCTTACACCATATATATAAAAAATAAATTTGGGATCCCTGGGTGGTGCAACGGTTTGGCGCCTGCCTTTGGCCCAGGGCACGATCCTGGAGACCTGGCATTGAATCCCATATTGGGTTCCCGGTGCATGGAGCCTGCTTCTCCCTCTACCTGTGTCTCTGCCTCTCTCTCTATCTCTCTGTGACTATCATAAATAAATAAAAATTTAAAAAAATATTTAAAAAAGGAAAAATAAATAAATTCAAAATGAATGAAAGACCTAAATGTGAGACCTGAAACCATACAAAGAAGAAAAGATAGGCAGCAACATCTTTGACATTGGCAATTGGATATTCTTTCTAGATATGCCTCTGAGGTGAGGGAAACAAAAGCAAAAATAATATTGGGACTTCATCAAATTGAAAAGCTTCTGCAAAGTGAAGGAAACAACCAAAGCTAAAAGGCAACATACAGGAGGAGGGGCAAGATGGCGGAAGAGTAGGGTCCCCAAGTCACCTGTCCCCACCAAATTACCTAGATAACCTTCAAATCATCCTGAAAATCTAAGAATTCGACCTGAGATTTAAACAGAGACCAGATAGAATGCTACAGTGAGAAAAGTTCGCGCTTCTATCAAGGTAGGAAGATGGGAAAAAGAACTAAAGAAACAAAAGGCATCCAAGGGGGAGAGGCCCCACGAGGAGCCGGGCTAAGGCCAGGGCGAGTGTCCCCCGGTCAGGAGAGCTCTGTATCAGAGAGGAGGAGCTGCACCAATCTTCCAGGGTGGAATGGCGTCCACAAGGAGTCAGAGCAGTACCCCAGGAGGGCAGAAATACCCTCGGGCTCCATGGGACACTCCCAGGAGAGTGCACCTAGCTCCTTAAGGGCTGCAGGGCACATGGATTGACCCAGGAGCAGCTCTGAGGGGCTCGGGTGGTGGCTCTGTGCGGAGGGGGTTGCCGGTCCCTGGGAGCAGCTAGGTGGCGGGGCCTAGGCCAGAGGAAGTAACTCCTGGAGCAGCTCAGAGGGGCTTGGGCGGCAGCTACATGGAGAGGTGGCTGCACGGCTGGGAACGAGAATCCAACTGCACAGGTTCCGGAGAATAGGTCGCTGGGACACAGCCCAGGATTTGGCCTCCCCCTGGACAGGCAGAGCCCCGGAAGGCCCAGGACAGTAAGGATGCTCCTGCCAAGAGCTCCGCAGATCAGCAGCCCCACCCCGGGCCCCCAGGCCCTGCAGATGGACTGCTCTGGAATTACTGTGGGGGTTGAATACCGGTTTTCAGACCTGGCCACTGTCACTGGGGTTGTTCCTTCTTGGGCTTCACGGGGTAAACAACCCCCACTGAGCGCTACACCAGGCAGGGGGAGAGGAGCTGCCCCAAGGGCTAACACCTGAAAATCAGCACAAGCCCCTCACCCAGAAGACCAGCTAGACGGACAAGTTCCAAGGGATGTCAAGGGACTTAAAGTATACAGAATCAGAAGATACTCCCCCAATTTTTTTTTAATTCTGATTGCTTCCCCCACCATTTCCCCCCCTTTCTTTCTTTTTCTTTCTCATTTTATTCTCTTTTTTGCATTTTTCCTCCTTTTTCCTTTTCTTTTCCTCTTCTCTTTCCTTCTTTCTCTCCTCTCTTTTTCTCCTTTTCCCAATACAACTTCTTTTTGGCCCCTCTGCACTGAGCAAAGTGATTAGAAGGAAAACATCACTTAAAAAGAAAAAAACAGTCCGCTCTCCCACAGAGTTACAAATCTGGATTACAATTCAATGTCAGAACAACAATTCAGAAGCACTATTATACAGCTACTGGTGGCTCTAGAAAAAAACAAAAAGGACTCAAGAGACTTCATGACTGCAGAATTTAGATCCAATCAGGCCGAAATTAAAATCAATTGAATGAGATGCAATCCAAACTAGAAGTCCTAATGACCAGGGTTAATGAGGTGGAAGAACGAGTGAGTGACATAGAAGACAAGTTGATGGCAAAGAGGGAAACTGAGGAAAACAGAGACAGACAACTAAAAGACCAGGAAAACAGATTAAGGGGAAAAAACGACAGACTGAGAAAGAAAAACCTATGTGAAATTGGGGTTCCCAATGGTGCCGAAATGGACAGAGGACCAGAATATGTATTGGTACAAATCATAGCTGAAAATTTTCCTAATCTGGGAAGGGAAACAGGCATTCAGATCCAGGAAATAGGAGATCTCCCCCGAAATCAATAAAACCTGTCCAACACCTTGACATTTAATAGTGAAGCTTGCAAATTCCAAAGGTAAAGAGAAGATCCTTAAAGCAGCAAGAGACAGGAAAATCCTGACCTTTATGGGGAGGAGCATAAGGGTAACAGCAGACCTCTCCACAGAGACCATGCACGCCAGAAATGGCTGGCAGGATATATTCAGGGTCCTCCATGAGAAGAACATGCAACCAAGAATACTTTATCCAGCAAGGCTCTCATTCAAAATGGAAGGAGAGATAAAGAGCTTTCAAGACAGGCAGGAACTGAAAGAATCTGTGACCTCCAAACCAGCTCTGCAAGAAATTTTAAGGGCGACTCTTAAAATTCCCCTTTAAGAAGAAGTTCAGTGGAACAATCCACAAAAACAAGGACTGAATAGATATCATGATGACACTAAACTCATATCTGTCGATAGTAACTCTGAACGTGAACAGGCTTAATGACCCCATCAAAGGTGCAGGGTTTCAAACTGGATAAAAAAGCAGGATCCATCTATTTGCTGTATAGAAGAGACTCATATTAGACAGAAGGACACGTACAATCTGAGAATAATGGGTTGGTGAACCATTTACCATTCAAATGGTCCTCAAAAGAAAGCAGGGGTAGCCATCCTTATATCAGGTAAACTAAAATTTACACCGAAGGTTGTAGTGAGAGATGAAGACAGACACTAAATCATACTTAAAGGATCTATCCAACAAGACGACTTAACAATCCTCAATATAAATGCCCCGAATGTGGGAGCTGCCAAATATTTAAACCAATTAATAATGAAAGTGAAGAAATACTTAGATAATTATTATCTTATACTTGGTGACTTCAATCTAGCTCTTTCTACCCTCGATAGGTCTTCTAAGCACAACATCTCCAAAGAAAGGAGAGCTTTAAATGATACACTGGAGCAGATAGATTTAGCAGAAATCTATAGAACTTTACATCCAAACTGAACTGAATAAACGTTCTTCTCAAGTGCACATGGAACTTTCTCCAGAATCGACCACATACTGGGTCACAAATCACATCTGAACCGATATCAAAAGATTCAGATCGTCCCCTGCATATTCTCAGACCATATGCCTTGAAATTAGAACTAAATCACAACAAGAAGTTTGGAAGGACTTCAAACACGTGGAGGTTAAGGACCATCCTACTAAAAGATGAAAGGGTCAACCAGGAAATTGAGCAACAATTAAAAAGTTTCATGGAAACTAATGAGAATGAAGATACAACCGTTCAAAATCTTTGGGATGCAGCACAAGCAGTCCTAAGGGGGAAATACATCACAATACAAGCATCCATTCAAAAACTGGGAAGAATGGAAATACAAAAGCTAACCTACCTCATAAAGCAGCTAGAGAAAAAAACAGCAGATAGATCCTACACCCAAAAGAATAAGAAAGTTAATTAAAATTCGAGCAGACCTCAAGGAAATCGAGACCAGAAGAAATGTGGAACAGATCAACAAAACCAGGAGTTGGTTCTATGAAAGAATTAATACCATACATAAAACATTAGCCAGTCTTATTAAAAAGAAGAGAGACAAGACTCAAATTAATAAAATCATGAATGAGAAAGGAGAGATCACTACCAACACCAAGGAAATACAAACGATTTTAAAAACATATTATGAACAGCTATACGGAAATAAATTACACAATGTAGAATAAATGGACGCATTCCTGGAAAGCCACAGACTACCAAACTGGAACAGGAAGACATAGAAAACCTGAACAGACCAATAACCAGAGAGGAAATTGAAGCAGTCATCCAAAACCTCCCAAGTCACAAAAGTCCAGGGCTAGATGACTTCCCAGGGGAATTCTATCAAACGTTTAAAGAAGAAACCATACCTCTCCTACTAAAGCTGTTTGGAAAATAGAAAGAGATGGAGTACTTCCAAATTCGTTCTATGAAGCCAGAATCACCTTAACTCCAAAACCAGACAAAGACCCCACCAAAAAGGAGAATACAGACCAATAGCCCTGATGAACATGGATGCAAAAATTCTCAACAAGATACTAGCCAATATGATACAACAATACATTAAGAAAATTATTCACCATGACCAAGTAGGACTTATCCCTGGGACATAAGGCTGGTTCAACACTCGTAAAACAATCAATGTGATTCATTATATCAGCAAGAGAAAAGCCAAGAACCATATGATCCTCTCATTAGATGCAGAGAAAGCATTTGACAAAATAGAGCATCCATTCCTGATCAAAACACTTCAGAGCGCAGGGATAGAGGGAACAATCCTCGATTTCTTAAAAGCCATCTAGGAAAAGTCCACAGCAAATATCATTCTCAATGGGGAAGCACTGGAAGCCTTTCCCCTAAGATCAGGAACAAGACAGGGATGTCCACTCTCACCACTCCTATTCAACATAGTACTGGAAGTCCTAGCCTCAGTAATCAGACAAAAAGACATTAAAGGCATTCAAATTGGCCAAAAAGTATTCAAACTCTCCCTCTTCACCGATGACATGATACTCTACCTAGAAAACACAAAACCCTCCCCGCAGGATTGCTAGAACTCATACAGCAATTTGGTAGTCTTGCAGGATACAAAATCAATGCCCAGAAATCAATGGCATTTCTATACAATAACAATGAGACTGAAGAAAGAGAAACTAAGGAGTCAATCTCATTTACAATTGCACCCAAAAGCATAAGATATCTAGGAATAAACCTAACCAAGGAGGTAAAGGATCTATACCCTAAAAACTATAGAAAACTTCTGAAAGAAATTGAGGAAGACACCAAGAGATGGAAAAATATTCCATGCTCATGGAATGGCAGAATTAATATTGTGAAAATGTCAATGTTACCCAGGCCATGTTCACGTTTAATGCAATCCCTATCAAAGTACCATGAAATTTCTTTAGAGAGTTAGAACAAATTATTTTAAGATTTTTCTGGAAACAGAAAAGACCCCGAATAGCCTGGGGAGTTTTAAAAAAGAAAACCATATCTGGGGGCATCACAATGCCAGATTTCAGGTTGTACAACAAAGCTGTGTTCACCAAGACAGTGTGGTACTGGCACAAAATTAGACACATAGATCAATAGAACAGAATAGAGAACCCAGAAGTGGACCCTGAATTTTATGGTCAATTCATATTTGATAAAGGAGGAAAGACTATCCATTGGAAGAAAGACAGTCTCTTCAATAAATGGTGCTGGGAAAATGGATATCCACATGCAGAAGGATGAAACTAGACCACTCTCTTTCACCATACACAAAGATAAACTCAAAATGGATAAAAGATCTAAATGTGAGACAAGAGTCCATCAAAATCCTAGAGGAGAATACAGGCAACACCTTTTTTAACCTTGGCCGCAGTAACTTCTTGCAAGATATATCCACGAATGCAAAGAAACAAAAGCAAAAATGAGCTATTGTGACTTCATCAAGATAAGAAGCTTTTGCACAGCAAAGGATACAGTCAACAAAACTCAAAGACAACTTACAGAATGGGAGAAGTTATTTGCAAATGACGCATGAGATAAAGGGCTAGTTTCCAAGATCTATAAAGAACTTATTAAACTCAACACCAAAAAAACAAACAATTCAATCATTAAATGGGCAAAAGGCATGAAGAGAAATCTCACAGAGGAAGACATTGACATGGCCAACATGCACATGAAAAAATGCTCTGCATCACTTGCCATCAGGGAAATACAAACCAAAACCACAATGAGATACCACCTCACACAGGTGAGCATGGGGAAAATTAACAAGGCAGGAAACCACAAATGTTGGAGAGGATGCGGAGAAAAGGGAACCCTCTTACACTGTTGGTGGGAATGTGATCTGGTGCAGCCACTCTGGAAACTGAGTGGAGGTTCCTCAAAGAGTTAAAAATAGACCTGCCCTACGACCCAGCAATTGCACAGTTGGGGATTTACCTCAAAGATTGAGATGCAATGAAAGCCCGGGACACCTGCACCCTGATGTTTATAGCAGAAATGTCCACAATAGCCAAAATGTGGAAGGAGGCTTGGAGTCCATCGAAAGATGAACGGATAAAGATGATGTGGTTTATGTATACAATGGAATATTACTCAGCCATTAAAAACGACAAATACCCACCATTTGCTTCAACGTGGATGAAACTGGAGGGTATTACACTAAGTGAAGTATGTCAATCAGAGAAGGACAAATAGTGTATGTTCTCATTCATTTGGGGAATATAAATAATAGTGAAAGGGAATATAAGGGAATGGAGAAGAATTGTGTGGGAAATATCAGAATTGGAGACAGAACATAAAGACACCTAACTCTGGGAAACGAACTAGGGGTGGTAGAAGGGTAGGAGGGTGGGTGGTGGGGAGAATGGTGGTGGACACTGAGGGGAGCACTTGATGGGATGAGCACTGGGTGTTCTTATGTATGTTGGTAAATTGAACACAAATAAAAAATTAATTTTGTAAAAAAATAGATTCATGGAAACTAATGAGAATGAAGATACAATTGTTCAAAATCTTTGGGACGCAGCACAAGCAGTCCTACGGGGGAAATACATCACGATAGAAGCCTACATTCAAAAACTGTAAAGAACTCGAATACAAAGGTAACCTTACACATAAACTAGCTAGGGAAAAAACAGCAGATAAATCCTACACCCAGCAGAGGAAGAGAGTTATTTAAGATTCGAGCAGAACTCAATGAAATCGAGACCAGAAGAACTGTAGAACAGATCGACAAAACCAGGAGTTGCTTCTTTGAAAAGAATAAGATACATAAACCATTAGCCAGTCTTATTAAAAAGAAGAGAGAGAAGATTCAAATTAATAAAATCATGAATGAGAAAGGAGAGATCACTACCAACACCAAGGAAATACAAACGATTTTAAAAACATATTATGAACAGCCATACACCAATAAATTAGGCAATCTAGAAGGAATGGACGCATTCCTGGAAAGCCACAAACTACCAAACCTGGAACAGGAAGAAATAGAAAACCTGAACAGGCCAATAAGAAGAGAGGAAATTCAAGCAGTCATACAAAACCTCCCAAGACACAAAAGACCAGGGCCAGATGGCTTCCCAGGGGAATTCTATCAAACGTTTAAAGAAGAAACCATACCTCTCCTACTAAAGCTGTTTGGAAAGATAGAAAGAGATGGAGTACTTCCAAATTCGTTCTATGAGGCCAGCATCACCTTAATTCCAAAACCAGACAAAGACCCCACCAAAAAGGAGAATACAGACCAATATCCCTGATGAACATAGATGCAAAAATTCTCAACAAGATACTAGCCAATAGGAGCCAACAGTACATTAAGAAAATTATTCACCATGAAAGAGTAGGATTTATCACAGGGACACAAGGCTGATTCAACACTCGTCAAACAAACAATGTGATTCATCATATCAGCAAGAGAAAAACCAAGAAGCATATGATCCTCCCATTAGATGCAGAGAAAGCATTTGACAAAATAGAGCATTCATTGCTGATGGAAACCCGTAAGAGCATAGGGATATCGGGAACATTCCTCGACATCTTAAAAGCCATCTACGAAAAGCCCACAACAAATATCATTCTCAATGGGGAAGCACTGGAAGCCTTTCCCCTAAGATCAGGAACAAGACAGGGATGTCCACTCTCACCACTCCTATTCAAAATATACTGGAAGTCCTAGTCTCAGCAATCAGACAAAAAAAGACATTAAAGGCATTCAAATTGGCCAAAAAGTAGTCAAACTCTCCCTCTTCACTGATGACATGATACTCTACCTAGAAAACCCAAAAGCCTCCATGCCATGATTGCTAGAACTCATACAGCAATTTGGTAGCATTGCAGGATACAAAATAAATGCCCAGAAATCAATGGCATTTCTATACACTAATAATGAGTCTGAAGAAAGAGAAATTAAGGAGTCAATCTCATTTACAATTGCACCCAAAAGCATAAGATACCTAGGAATAAACCTAACCAAGGAGGTAAAGATCGAAACCATAAACACTATAGAACTCTTCGGAAAGAAATTGAGGAAGACACAAAGAGTTGGAAATATATACCATGCTCATGGATTGGCAGAATTAATATTGTGAAAATGTCGTGTTACGCAGGGCAATGTACACGTTTAATGCAATCCCTATCAAAATACTGTGGACTTTCTTCGGAGAGTCAGAACAAATTATTTCAAGATTTGTGTGGAATTAGAAAAGACCCCGAATAGCCAGGGGAATTTTAAAAAAGAAAACCATATCTGGGGGCATCACAATGCCAGATTTCACGTTGTACTACAAAACTGTGGTCATCAGGGCAGTGTGGAACTGGCACAAAAACAGACACATAGATCAATGGAACAGAATAGAGAACCCAGAAGTGGACCTTGAACTTTATGGTCAACTAATATTCGATAAAAGAGGAAAGACTAGGGATCCCTGGGTGGCGCAGTGGTTTGGCGCCTGCCTTTGGCCCAGGGCGTGATCCTGGAGACCCGGGATCGAATCCCACGTCGGGCTCCCGGTGCATGGAGCCTGCCTCTCCCTCTGCCTGTGTCTCTGCCTCTCTCTCTCTCTGTGACTATCATAAATAAATAAAAAAAAATTTAAAAAAAAGAGGAAAGACTATGCATTGGAAGAAAGACAATCTCTTCAATAGATGGTGGTAGGAAAATTGGACATCCACATGCAGAAGAATGAAACTAGACCACTCTCTTTCACCATACACAGAGATAAACTCAAAATGGATGAAAGATCTAAATGTGAGACAAGAGTCCATCAAAATCCTAAAGGAGAACACAGGCAACACCATTTTGAACTCAGCCTCAGTAAATTCTTGCAAGATTCATCCACAAAGGCAAAAGAAACAAAAGCAAAAATGAACTATTGTTACTTCATCAAGATAAGAAGCTTTTGCACAGCATAAATACAGTCAACAAAACTAAAAGACAACCTACAGAATGGGAGAAGATATCTGCAAATGACGTATCAGATAAAGGGCTAGTTTCCTAGATCTATAAAAAAATCTTAAAATCAACACCAAATTTTCCCAGCACCATTTATTGAAGAGACTGTCTTTCTTCCAATGGATAGTCTTTCCTCCTTTATCGAATATTAGTTGCCCATAAAGTTCAGGGTCCATTTCTGGATTCTCTATTCTGTTCCACTGATCTATGTGTCTGTTTTTGTGCCAGTACCACACTGCCTTGATGACCACAGCTTTGTAGTACAACGTGAAATCTGGCATTGTGATGCCCCCAGATATGGTTTTCTTTTTTAAAATTCCCCTGGCTATTCGGGGTCTTTTCTGATTCCACACAAATCTTAAAATAATTTGTTCTAACTCTCTGAAGAAAGTCCATGGTATTTTGATAGGGATTGCATTAAACGTGTATATTGCCCTGGGTAACATTGACATTTTCACAATATTAATTCTGCCAATCCATGAGCATGGAATATTTTTCCATCTCTTTGTGTCTTCCTCAATTTCTTTCAGAAGTGTTCTATAGTTTTGAGAGTATAGATCCTTTACATCTTTGGTTAGGTTTATTCCTAGGTATCTTATGCTTTTGGGTGCAATTGTAAATGGGATTGACTCCTTAATTTCTCTTTCTTCAGTCTCATTGTTAGGGTATAGAAATTCCATTGGTTTCTGGGCATTGATTTTGTATCCTGCAACACTACCAAATTGCTGTATGAGTTCTAGCAATCTTGGGTTCGAGGCTTTTGGGTGTTCTAGGTAGAGTATCATGTCATCTGAGAAGAGGGAGATTTTGACTTCTTCTTTGCCAATTTGAATGCCTTTAATGTCTTTTTGCTGTCTGACTGCTAAGGCTAGGACTTCCAGACTATGTTGAATAGCAATGGTGAGAGTGGACATCACTGTCTTGTTCCTGATATTAGGGGAAAGGCTCCCAGTGCTGCCCCACTGAGAATGATATTTGCTGTGGGCTTTTCCTAGATTGCTTTTAAGATTACGAGAAATATTCTGTCTCTCCCTACGCTCTGAAGTGTTTTGATCAGGAATGGATGCTGTATTTTGTCAAATGCTTTCTCTGCATCCAATGAGAGGATCATATGGTTCTTGGTTTTTCTCTTGCTGATATGAAGAATCACATTGATTGTTTTACGGGTGTTGAACCAGCCTTGTGTCCCAGGGATAAATCGTACTTGGTCATGGTGAATAATTTTCTTAATGTATTGTTGGATCCTATTGGCCAGTATCTTGTTGAGAATTTTTGCATCCATGTTCATCAGGGATATTGGTCTGTAATTCTCCTTTTTGGTGGGGTCTTTGTCTGGTTTTGGAATTAAGGTGATGCTGGCCTCATAGAACGAATTTGGAAGTACTCCATCTCTTTTTATCTTTCCAAAAGCTTTAGGAGAATAGGTATTGGACATCCACATGCAGAAGAATGAAACTAGACCACTCTCTTGCACCAGAAACAAAGATAAACTCAAAATGGATGAAAGATCTAAATGTGAGACAAGATTCCTTCAAAATCCTAGAGAAGAACACAGGCAACACCCTTTTTGAACTCGGCCATAGTAACTTCTTGCAAGATACATCGACGAAGGCAAAAGAAACAAAAGCAAAAATGAACTATTGGGACTTCATCAAGATAAGAAGCTTTTGCACAGCAAAGGATACAGTCAACAAAACTCAAAGACAACCTACAGAATGGGAGAAGATATTTGCAAATGACATATCAGATAAAGGGCTAGTTTCCAAGATCTATAAAGAACTTATTAAACTCAACACCAAAGAACAAACAATCCAATCTTGAAATGGGCAAAAGACATGAAGAGAAATCTCACAGAGGAAGACATAGACATGGCCAACATGCATATGAGAAAATGTTCTGCATCACTTGCCATCAGGGAAATACAAATCAAAACTACAATGAGATACCACCTCACACCAGTGAGCATGGGGAAAATGAACAAGGCAGGAAACCACAAATGTTGGAGAGGATGCGGAGAAAAGGGAACCCTCTTACACTCTTGGTAGGAATGTGATCTGGTGCAGCCACTCTGGAAAACTGTGTGGAGGTTCCTCAAAGAGTTAAAAATAGACCTGCCCTATGACCCAGCAATTGCACTGTTGGGGATTTACCCAAAATATTCAGATGCAATGAAATGCCGGGACACCTGCACCCCGATGTTTTTAGCAAGAATGTCCATAATACCGAAACTGTGGACGGAGCCATGGTGTCCATCGAAAGATGAATGGATAAAGAAGATGTGGTTTTTGTATACAATGGAATATTACTCAGCCATT
The DNA here is from genome assembly GCF_048164855.1 of Canis lupus baileyi. NCBI lineage: Eukaryota > Metazoa > Chordata > Mammalia > Carnivora > Canidae > Canis > Canis lupus. Next base: position 33,281,371 of record NC_132872.1, on the reverse strand, counting down.
AGAAACAACAAATACCCACCATTTGCTTCTACGTGGATGGAACTGGAGGGTATTATGCTAAGTGAAGTAAGTCAATCGGAGAAGGACAAACATATGTTCTCATTCAATTAGTTAATATAAATAACAGTGAATGGGAATATAAGGGAATGGAGAAGAAACGTGTGGGAAATATCAGAAAGGGACACAGAACATAAAGACTCCTAACTCTGAAAAAAGAACAAGGGATGCTGGAAGGGGAGGAGGGCGGGGTGTGTGGGTGAATGGGTGAAGGACACTGAGGGGGTCCTTTGCCGGGATGAGCACTGGGTGTTATTCTGTTGTTTGGTAAATTGAAGAACAATAAAAAATAAATTTATCTTAAAAAAAAGTTCAAACAACTAAATACTGATGCTGCCAACATGGGAGTACGTAAATATAGAAACCAATTAACAACAAACATACAGGAACTCACTGATAATAATACAATGACAGGGGATTTTAAAACCTACCCACTTATGGCAATGGACCGATCGTCTATGCAGAAAATCAACAGGGGAACAATAGCCTTGACACACTGGACCACAGGGACTCAACAGATATAGTCTGAACATTTCTTCCTAAAGCAGAATACACATTCCTTTCAAGTGCACATGGGACATTCTCCAGAACAGATCATATCATGGCCCACAAATCAGCCCTCAACAGGTACAACAGGTACAAGAAGGTTGATATCACACGCTGTACATTTTCAGACCATGACTCTATGAAACTAGAAGTCGACAGTAAGAAAAAAATTGGACAGACCAAAAATACGTGGAGATTATGAACATCCTACTAGAGAATGAATGGAGCAACCAGGAAATTAAAGATCAAATTTAAAACAAATGAAAATGAAAACGTTTCTCCAAACCTCTGGGATGTTGCAAAGGCGATCCTAAGAGGGAAGTACATAGCAATCCAGGCCTATCTCAAGAAACAAGAAGTCTCCAATACACAAACTAACCCTACGCCCAATAGGCTGGAAAAGGAATAGCAAACAAAGCCTAAAGCCTACAGAAGAAGGGAAAAAATAAAGATGAGAGAAGAAATAAACAATGCAGAAAAAAACAAAACAGTAGAATGCAATAATGAAACTAAGAGCTGGTTCTTCAAAATAATTAATAAAATGGATCAAGCCTTAGCCAGCCTTATCAACGAGAAAAGAGAAAAGACCTAAATAAATAAAATCACAAATGAGAGAAGAGAGATCACAATCAACACCAGAAAAATTAGACAATTATAAAGGAATACTATGAAAGATGATATGCTAACAAACTGGGAGTCCTGGAAGAAATGGACTAATCCCTAGAAATGTGCAAACGAGCAAAACTGAAATAGGAAAAAATAGAAAATATGAACACACCCATAACTAGCAAAGAAATTGAATCAGCAAGGCACCTGGGTGCCTCAGTGGTTGAGCATCTGCTTTGGCTCATGTCATGATCCTGGGGGAATCACGTCCCACATCAGGCTCCCCACATGGTGCCTCATTTTCCCTCTGCCAATAATTCTGACTCTCTGTGTCTCTCATGAATACATAAATAAAGGTGCAGCCACTGTGGAAAACAGTCTGGAGGATCCTCGAGAAGTTAAAAATAGGGGATCCCTGGGTGCGCAGTGGTTTGGAGCCTGCCTTTCGCCCAGGGCCTGATCCTGGAGACCCGGGATCGTATCCCACGTCGGGCTCCCGGGGCATGTAGCCTGCTTCTCCCTCTACCTGTGTCTCTGCCTCTCCCTCTGTGAGTATCATAAAAAAAATTTTTTTTAAAAGAAGTTAAAAATAGAGCTACCCTACGATTCCAAAATTGCACAGCTAGGTATTTACCCCGAGGATACAAAAGTAGTTTAGTAGATTTGAAGAAGAACACGCAGCCAAGTGTTGGTAGAAGCATTATCAACAACAGCAAAACTGTGTATACACCCCAGATGTCCATCGACAGATGAATGGGCAGAGATGATGTGGTAAATATACACACTGCAACATCACTCGGTCATCAGGAAGGATGAAATGAAGCCATTTACAATGACGTGCGAGAAGTGGAAGACACTTATGCTAAATGAACTCAGTCAGAGAAAGACAGATACCAAATACCATACAATTGCATTCACATGTGAATTTTAAGAAACCAAACAAACTGGCAAAGGGGCAGAGGGGAGGAGGAGAGAAACAAACAAACAAAAAAAACACTCTTAGTCACAGAGAATAAAGTAATCAATACCAGAGGAAGGTGGGGGGGATGGGGAATCAGGGGATGGGGATAGTGGAGGTCACCTCTGACCAGTACCAGGCGTTGTATCCAAGGGTTGAATCACTATGTGGTAAACCTGAAACTATATCATACTGTGTTTACAAAGAGGAATTCAAGTAAAACTTTAAAATAATAATTGATAGTATTGATGAAACATGTACACACTAGAGATAAAATCAGAAAGGCAACTGAAAATCCAAATAAAGAATCTTTAGAGCCACAAATCCCCTCCTTACCTCAGCTCAGGAGAAGCCTGCCATGCCTATTCTCACCCCAGCAGAAGCCTGGATTTTGATTCTCTGGGGAGGCCACTGACTTGGTGGTGTCAGGCTACCTTTGAACCTGAAACCTAAATAGATGGCATAAAACTAAACTACCCAAGATGCTAGGATTCCCAGTGCAGGCACATGCCAAGACCCAAACTCTAACCATACACAGACATAACCCTAACCATACACTTAAGCCTAATGTTAAGGTCATCCTTAAACAAGAACTATCACTAATCAAAAACCAAACACAAACCCCAAGACCGAAACACATTGACTGAACCTTCCTGCCAGCCCTCACCCTAACTCTTAAACCTATTTTAAACCCTTAACTCTGACCCTTACCTAAAAACTAACCCTAAGCATAACCTCTAACCCTAACCTTATCTTAATGTACTCAATTCCTAATCCTAACCTTAACCTGTACACTAACCCTAACCCTCTAATACTAATCCTATCTTATACTCCAAACTGTACAATAAACTGTACCCTAAAACTAATCCCTAACCCACTGCCTAACCCTCTCTTACCCTTTTCCAAAACCGTACCCTGACCCTGACCTGCCCCTAACCCTAACCCCTAAACAAACACTAAACCTAACCCTAGCCCTAACCCCTATCCTAAACCTAACCCTCACCCTAACCCTAAACCTAGCCCTAACTTTAACTCTAACCCCTAACCCTAAACATTAACACTAACTCACAACCTAACCTGTAACCCTAACTGCAAATCTAGCCCAACCCAAACTCTAAGCATAACCCAAACCCCAACTCCTAATCTCCTGCCCTAATCCCTAAAGTCTAAACCCTAACCCTAACTCTAACTCCTGTCCCTAACCCAAACCCCCATCGTAACTCCTAACCACTTACCCTTACCCTTATCCCTCACCCTAACCTCTAATCCAGAACCATAAGCATAATGACTAAACCCTAACATGACTAAGTCCTAGGCCTAACCACAAACTGCCTCCCCTCCCCTGACCGTACCATTCATTCTACCCATTCACTTACCCTATGGTTTTGAGGAGTCCCTTCTGACATGGACGAGGCCCACAACGGCGCCTCCAGTGTCCTCCAGGGGGTCCTGAGGACGCGGGGCTCCTGTGAACGTGGACGTAGCTCCACGTGTTCCAGAGTCATAGTCAGCGGGTCCTGAGTACGCCTGGTCTCCTGTCACTGTGGAGTATTCCTCACATCCTCTGGAAGCCTCACAGCAGGTTCTCAGGAGGCCGGGGGCTCCTGTCAGCCTGGACATGGCCCCATGGCCCCTGAAAACTCACCCCAAGTCCTGAGGAGGCTGTGGGTTCCTGTCAGCCTAGACGCAGCCCCATGTGTCCCGAAGCCAAAGTGCAGGTCCTGAGGAGGACGGGGGTCCTCTCAGTCTTGACGTGGCCCCAGAATTGCCTCAGCCTCACCATAAGACCTGAGGAGGCTGGGGGCTCCTGTCAGAATGGACGTGGCCCCAAATCATCCCAATCATTCACAGTGGGTCCTGAGGAGGCCAGATACTCCTGTCAGTGTGGATTCGGCATCCACATTTTTCTTAGGCCTCACCACAGGCTCTGACAAGGCTGGGGTGTTCTGTCCAAATGGATGAATCCCGATATTTCCCAATGTCTACACCGGGGGTCCTGAGGACATCAGCGTCTGGTTGTGTGGACATGGCCCCATGTCCTCCTGAAGCGTCACTGCAGGTTCTAAGGTGGCCAGGGCTCCTGTCACTGTGGATGCGGCCCCCAGCTTCCAGAAGACTCAACTTATGTCCTGAGGGGCCCATTAGCTCCTGCCAGAGTGGTTGTGGCGCCACATGTTTCAGAAGCCTCCCCGCATGTCCTGAGGTGACCCAGGGGCTCCTGTCAGCGTGGATGCGGGCCCACATCTTACTGAAGCCTCCCCGTGGGTCCTGAGGCAGCCCAGGGGCTCCTCTCAGGGTGGGTGTGGGCCAACTATTTCTTGAAGCCTCCTGGGAGGTCCTGAAGTGGTCCAGGGGCTCCTGTCAGGGTGGATGTGGACCCACATCTTCCTGAAGCTTCACCGTGTGTCGTGAGGAGACTGGGACTCCTGTCAGCGTGAACGCTGAGCAATATCCCCCTGAAGACTCCCCACAGGCTCTGAGGAGGCTGTGCTCATCAGCGTGGATGTGTCCCCCCGTCTTCCTCAGGCCTCCCCAGCACAGGCTGGCTCCTGTTACTGGAGGCAGAGGAGGCCTACTGCGCATGAGTGCCCCCTGTGCAGTGCCTGGGCTCGGGCGCCCCCTGCGGGATGCTCAGATGCTACAGGAGGCTGTGCAGGAGGCACCTGCCCATCCCTGGGCCCACCTCTGCCTCCTTCCAGGCTCCAGCTGGGGCCTGTTAGCTTCGGAAACATCTCACTGAAAAGGAGCCCAACACCCGGGTTCCTCAAAAATACTTAAGGAGAAGGAATTGGAGCCCAAAGGACACGAAATGAAATGTGGACCAGACCTTTACCACGTCCTGTAAAACTCACTCAACACTCTTCCACTGTGGGCGTGACAGTGGGCTGGTGGAGCCGTCCTGGAAACAGTGTGAGGCCCCTCAGGAAGGTACAAGTAGAGACGCCCTGCGACCAGCAGGTGTACGGCCTGGAGCTCACTCCGAAGATACAGATGCAGTGAGACTCGGGACACCAGCACCCCAATGTCCACAGCAGACGTGTCCACAGTAGTCACATTGTGGGAGGAGCCTCGGTGCCCTCTGACTGATGATGGATAAAGAGGATAGGAAATAGATGATGGTCATAGAGAGAGGAATGGTACTCAGCTATCAAAGAGAAGGAAATCTTGCCATTTGCAATGACGTGGATAGAAGTAGAGGGATCATCTTAAGTGAAATAGGTCAGTCGGAAAAGAGAATGACCGTGTGGTGTCATTCATAGGTGGAATTAAAGAAGCAAAGCAGATGAACATCTGTGAAGGGAAGGAAAAACAAATAAGATGAAAACAGATGCAGGGAATACAGACTCTTACATATAGGAAACAAACTGATTGTCGCTGCAAGGGAGAGGACGAGGGAGGGGATAACAGGGGACCAGCATGAAGGAGGGCACATGATGTCACGAGGACTGCTGTTAGCTCCAACTGGTGAATCCCTGAATTCATCCTCTGATAGTATAATACGCTATACGTTAATTAATTGGCTTTAAATTAAATTAAGTTAAAAAATCAGTTGTATCAGAGCACGTTTCCTACTGGACTTTCTGTTCTGCTCCTTCAGCTTATGCTGGGACCACCCTCGTGGGTCTGGTTTGTTTACGTAGGCATCAGGCCTCGTCCATGGACCAGCCCTGGGCTAGAACTCACGGCCCCGAGATCAGGACCGGAGGAGAGGTCAAGAGTCAGATGCTTAACCAACAGAGCCAGGCGGAGTCCCGAAGACAACACTGCTTTATCCTTTGTCTCTGTGACATCGTTTGTTTTATTATTTTTTTTACATATTTTTTTTAATTTTTTAATTAACTTATAGTCAGAGAGAGAGGCAGAGACACAGGCAGAGGGAGAAGCAAGCTCCATGCACTGGGAGCCCGACGTGGAATTTGATCCCGGGTCTCCAGGTTCGCGCCCTGGGCAAAAGGCAGACGCCAAACTGCTGCGCCATCCAGGGATCCCTGTGACATCGTTTGAAATAGGAAAGTGCTGCGTCCCGCTCTGTCCTGCTTCTCCAATACTGATTTGCTCTCCGGGGTCATTTGTGGGGGCTGTTGGATGCTTTGGGTTTTTTTTTCCTATGTATAGGATCTGCCACCATGACTTGACAGGAATGACATTGAAATTGAGGGTGGCTTCAGGAACTGCGGACATTTTCACAAGATGAGGCTCCAAACCAAAGAGCCCAGGACGGCCTCCCAGAGCCTAGTGTGGCTCAGTGCACAAGTCTTGTGCTCCTTTGGTACAGTCTCATTATTTATTCTCTGTGATGCTCCTGAGAAGGGATTCACGTCCGTCATTTCCTTCCTGATTGCTCATTGTCTGGACACAGCAAGCCCCACAATAGAATAAAAACTGAGCCCAGGCCAAGGTCAGGAAGCCCCTATTAGAAAAGATCCACTGCCCTTGAAGGCCCCATATCAAAATGTAAACAGAACTTGAGGAATTCCTCCAGCCCTTCTGGAGGTCCCCGAGACCAGCCCTTAAAACTAAGCAAAAACCCACCTCGGGGTCCAATTCCCTGCTCCGCTGTGTCAGGTATACTTGGACAAAATATTGAGCTTGAAAATGGTCCCTCGTGTGTTTGGATTGGAATTGGCTTCTCGGTGGTTTCTCAGATTCGCAATCTTGGGCACAACAGTCTGAGATAAAAAAACAAAACCAAAAGAAGCTCGGACGCGGGCAGAGAGAAAGCAGGGTTCTGAGAGAAGTGGCGGAGACCCGGGGGCTTGGGGAATCTTCTATGGAGGACGTGCAGACTGGGGGGCGGAATGCTCAGCCCCAGAGCCAGAGGACCCAGAGACCCCACCCGCATACCGCCCATCAGTGTCGAGTCTCAGGGAGCAGCACAACACTGCCCACTCGAGGCCAGAAGTGCTGACGCCCACCCTGCCTCTGACCCCGCAGGTGCATCTCCCAGGCAGATGTGCACCTGACAATCAGCGCCATCGCCAAACACCAACCCTGCACAGACCACTCGCTGCCACCAAGGTGTCGGACCACAGAGGCTGCAGAGATTCAGCTCTGCCTGGTAAGTATGGTCTAGTTTCCTTTGTACTTTGTGCTTTATTGTCATTTATTTTCTTTGATTCTATTTTATAAATTGCCTTATTTTATTTTTATGTATGTACCTTATATATTTCTTATTTTTAGTTTCATGGTACTTTAATTTTGTTTCTTCTTTTGGGATTTAGAATCTTTTAACAACCAGGCCAAAATAATCTGGTGGTTTTTTTTGGGAGGGCAGTTTTTATTGTTTTTCTTTTTCTTCCTTCTTTCTTTTCTTGGAAAAAATAAAGAGATGGAGAAAATCGCCTCCATAAAATAACATGAGGTAGTACTCACAGCCAGGAAGTCCATCAATACAAATATATGATGTCTAACTACAGTTTAAAACAATGATTATAAAGATAGCATCTGGGCTGGAAAAAGAGCACAGAAGAAAACTAGAGAATCCCTTACTGTAGGAACAAAAGAACTAAAATCTAGTCAGGCCAATGTTAAAAATGCTATAACTGAGATGCAGTCCCAAGTGGAAGCCTTAAAAACAAGGAAGTTTATGGACCACAAACGCAGACTTGGAAACTCAGCCACTTATTAAAACAATAGCATTCATATCATGGGAGACTCAGAAGATGAAGAGAGTGAAAAGGTGGGCCTTGCTCAGCCATTAGAAATGACAAATAACCACCATATCCTTCAACGTGGATGGAACTGGAAGGTATTATGCTGAGTGAAGTAAGTTAATCAGATGAGAACAAATATTGTATGTTCTCATTCACTTGGGGGATATAGACAATAGTGAAAGGGAATATAAGGGAAGGGAGATGAAATGTGGGGGAAATATCAGAAAGGGAGACAGAACATAAAGACTCCTAAATCTGGGAAACGAACTAGGGGTGATGGAAGGGGAGGAGGGCGGGAGTGGGGGGTGAATGTGTGATGGGCACTGAGGGGGGCACTTGATGGGATGAGCACTGGGTGTTATTCTGTATGTTGGCAAATTGAACACCAATAAAAAGTAAATTTAGTATTAAGAAAAAAAAAAAGAAAGAAAGAAAGAAAGAAAGAAAGAAAGAAAGAAAGAAAGAAAGAAAGAAAGAAAGACAGGCACCTGGGTGGCTCAGTCTGTTAAGCTTCTGCCTTAGGGTCGGATCATGATCCAGGTCCAAGGAAGGCTCCCTGTTCAGCAGGGAACCTGCTTCTCCCTCTCCCTCTGCCCCTCTAGCACATGTTTTTCACTCCTCTCTCTCTCAAATAAATAAATAGCATCTTTGAAAAAGAAACAAACAAACCCAGAGGGAAAAGAAATCTCCCATGTAGAAGATTTTCAAACAATTTGTGCAGACATTACACCGTCAAGTAATAATATTAGTAGTAATAATAATAATAATCACTTTACTACAGAGAAATCTGACAAACACTACCTCAGCAAGATGATCAGATCGATACCAAGACTGATAAATCATGTTGATAGTATCTATCCTTTATATGATATAATGAAAATGGCAGTATATCTCTGTATATAATCCACAACAACAGTTCAGTCATGAGATAAACAACAGACATGTCCCAGCTGAGGGAAATTTTACAAAATACTCTACTTCTCAAAGTGTTCCAGTTCAACAACAACAAGGAAATGCTGAAAGACTGTAACAATCGAGAGGAGCCTAAGAAAACAGGAGGACAAATGGAATGTGATATGAGGTATGGTAACTTAGCAAAAACTAAGGAAATCTGAATAAAGTATGGTCTTTGGTTATTGGAAAAATTTTATTTATTTATTTATTTATTTTTATTTATGATAGGCACACAGTGAGAGAGAGAGAGGCAGAGACACAGGCAGAGGGAGAAGCAGGCTCCATGCACCGGGAGCCCGACGTGGGATTCGATCCCAGGTCTCCAGGATCGCGCCCTGGGCCAAAGGCAGGCGCTAAACCACTGCGCCACCCAGGGATCCCGGAAAAATTTTAATATTGATTCATTAGCTAATATTTGTACCGTATTGATATAAGATATCAATAATTGGAGAAATTGAGTGCAAGTGCATGAGAATTCTCTGTACTATATTCTCAATTTCCTTATAAAACTTTGTTTTCTTCTTAAGAAATAAGATTTAATTTGAAAATTGACTTAAATGAATCAGGCTCCCGTGTGAAGACATTTTAAAAATCGTTGAATTAACTTTTGCCTTATTCTTAAAGAGTTCCTTCGATGGGAACAAAGTAATAATTTTATATCAGAAGGAAAGAAAAACATTTATGAACATGTATAATGCCTCCTCAACCTGAAGCAGGAAAGATAATAAATAGCAAAAATCAGATAAAAATACTTCTATTATAATAGACACCATATTGCAAGTGCATTTAAAATTAGCAATGTATAACATTTATTTCCTTGACATTTGTCTTCCAAAGAGTTCACAGTGTTTCAGTGTCAGTTGAAACAGGGGAAGAATCTCAGGGAAGAATCCTTCACATAATAATAGGACCATTGGTACTAATGTCTCTCAATTATTTCCAAATCCATACAGATGCATTTCCTGATGAGTGACTGAGCTGTGAAGAAAGAGATGAGAAACCCTCATTCCTCTGAATTACTTGTGTCAGAATATTTTAACCATAGTACTACGGATAGTAAATTATCCTTATTAACAGGATATGTCTCAGATTGGAATCTGAGCAATCAGATGGGCAGAGAAAAAATGCTTAACTTGCTCAACTTCTAAAGACAAAGGAGAGCTTCTCTATGTACAAAGTCAGTTGTCAAGATAGCCTTAGGGAAAAAGAGTCTGCAGCATGGAATCCTGCTGCACAGCCGGGACGCCCGTGCCCCAGGTCGTCCTGATCCCAAATACCTGGGCCTGTCCCCCAACACATGCTGCCACGCTGAGGTCATTTGCAATTTCTCTCTTAGGAGCTCCAGGGAGAGAGGCATGAGCTAGATAGAACGGGACGGGATGTGTGGAGGCCGAGAACATTACGGCCATTCTACTTTAAGATCAGTATTAGCACAGGTCCAGCAATCCCAGGCCCCTGTGAAGAAGAGCTGAAATTTGCATTATTTCAGTTACTGGAAAAAAACAAAAGTTTACAGCTAATGTCTTAAAAGCCCCACAATAGAATAAAAACTGAGCCTAAGCCAAGGGCTGGAAGCCCCAATTAGAATGAGAAGAGAGCACAATGCCCTTGAAGGACCCATATCAAAATGTAAACAGAACTTGAGGAGTTGCTCCAGCCCTTCTGGAGGTTCCCGAGACAAGCCCTTAAATCTAAGCTAAAACCTTCCTTGGGGTCCAAGTCCCTGCTCCACTGTGTGGTGTATACCTGGAACCATGCTCGAGTTTTGAAATCAACCCTCGTGTCTTTGCATCCGTGTCTGCGCCTTAGTGGTTTCTCAGATTCGCAATCTTTGGCAAAACACCCCCATGACCCCTCCCCACCTGGACTGACCCCCTGTCCCCTCCCACCCAGGCTGACCCTCAGTCACCTCCCCACTGACAGCTGGGCACAGGCCCTCACACAGTTCCATGGGCATGGTGGGCACTCCAACTATCCCCAGCCTCCCAGGGGAAGGAAGGAGGGTTTGGCAGGACACACTCCCATGGTGACCCCAGGGCTCCCTGCCCAGGAGAGCACCTGGTGACAGGTCGGGGTCTGTGTTCCTGACGCCAGATCCTCCTCCCCAGTTTTCCCACTGGAAATGAAGGAGGAGGCCCTGGTCTCCTCCAGGGACATCACGCAGGTGGACCTGGACGTCAACAGGACGCTCAGCAGTCACATCATATTTTGGGACTACTACGGGGTAGGGTGAGGTTGAGGGGCCAGGGTGGATCAGGACCCATGGGCGGACCGGGGGATTCTGGGTAGGGAAAACGGGGCTTCTGAGGCAGGGGGCAAAACAGCAGCCAACGACACACCGCTCCATGGTAGGGTCTTGGGGATAACCTCTATGCCCACACCCCTGGGGCCACGGGGATGAGGAGGCCACTAGGATGGGGCCTCCAGGGCTTACCATGGGAGTTGAACCCCAAAGGGGAGAGGGACTGCCCCCTGAGAAGCAGGGGATGGGGTGGGGGACATGAGGGGCATGAACCGGACCTGGGGGCCAGGCGGCATGGCCGTGGAGCAGGGATTTGGACCCTGAGACTAAGAAGCGTAGCAGCTTTAAAGGGGCCAGTGGCCCATGGGATACACAGAAAGTTGCACAGTCGTGTCGGTCCACACGCAGGTGGCCGATTGAATTACACCTTACCCTATAGGATCCACTTGACCTGGCCTATTACTTTGGTCAGAATTGGCGTGCAGTTTTGGCAGGCACAAAGCAGGGTTACATTGTTATGAGCCGATTTCCGATTAGGTTGTGCCCAGCGGCTTGACTGGGTTGGGGCAGCGCCTTAATACATAAACAGGTTATGTGGGGGTCATAGGGGAGGTGGCAGGTGTATCACAAAATGGAATGAGTCCTGCTCTGCTTGTCCTTGGGTAGGGGCTTTTTGTTAAATTTCCTGGGTCCCACACTTGCAGCTCATTCACCTGGGCCACCCTCACCAGGTGGACTCAGTGTGCACACCTTGTGGTGCTGGATCTCACATCAGCGTGTAGAGGGCACCCTCCTCACCCTAGTGAGTAGGGGCTGGGTGAGCATGGGGCTCGGCATGAATGCCAGCCAGCATAGGGGACCGAGGAACCCCAGCCCCATCACCACCCCTACTCCCACACACAGGCTGCACCATGGCTCCCCGTAATGGGCACCCGGCGCCTCTGAAGATCCCCCCAGGGTGGCCCCAAGGTCCAGCTCCCTGCTGGAGAGGCATCGGGGAGAAGAGAAGCAGCTGGCTCTCAGCGGGAACCACTGCCAGACATGGGAATGTGGACGAGCCAGTCCTTCCAGCTCAGCTGACCTTCCAGTGGAAAGTCACTGCATGAGCCATCCCCGGGTCGGCCAGGAGAGTCCAGCAAGCTGCCCAGCGCCAGCACCAGAAATGATGTTGTGCCAACCATGTCGGTGTTTGGGTGACCCAGCCAGAGGATCCGATAGCTGCACGTGATAGCTGCATGTGATAGACACACACACACACACACACACACACACCCTGAAACCAACAAGAGTCGGAATCCCTCAATGTTGTCAAACAGCAGTCAAATGGTTACATACACGACGCTGTGTTCCCCAATAGGATACATGGAAGACGCTATAAATCACGACTGCAGAGGTGCTGGAGGCACAGAGATGTGCCTGTTGGGTTCCAACAAGGAGAGCAAAGGTGCAGGAAGCATACTTCAATGGGGGGGCCCCTCTTAGGAAAGGACACCAGGTCCCTGTGAAGGCTACGGATGGTGAAATCTTTCCTCCTCTCTTTCAGCTTCTGGATTTCCTCTTCCTTTGTTCTTCCTAATTCTAGTTTACCTCCACCCTGCATCCAAAACAATGACCAAAGAGGCTTCTTTATGATATCTGGTCCTAAAAGGAGGCTGAGCTCTGGCTACCGGGTTCAGAAACGATCATTTTCTAGGTGTATACTGATCCCCTGAACTCGTACCTTCATGACTCTTCTCTCCCTGCAGAACGAGGGGAACCACAGGTCTTACAACGAAAGATGCCCACTTCCACTCGGGCAGGACTGTCCCTTGTGGAGGACGTCATCTGGGCCATGTAGTGCAAGTGGGGTGATCAAGAATAGGTCGCAGGTGAGACATAAGCAAGCACTTACCTTTGATATCATGCTTTATTTTTTCATCCATTTAATATTTGTTAACTATTTTTTTAAATTTACTTATGTATGATAGTCACAGAGAGAGAGAGAGAGAGGCAGAGACACAGGCAGAGGGAGAAGCAGGCTCCATGCACTGGGAGCCCGATGTGGGATTTGATCCCGGGTCTCCAGGATCGCGCCGTGGGCCAAAGGCAGGTGCTAAACCGCTGCGCCACCCAGGGATCCCCTAACTATTTTAATTTTATGTCCTGTCTATACCCAACACGGTGTTCAAACTCATAACCCTGAGTTCAAGATACCCCAACCAGGACAGCCAGGAACCCCAGTCCCATGTTTTAAAACTCTTTGCTTCATTGCCTATCTCTGCATCGAACAGGAACATTGAGTCCATGACGGGGAGCTTTAGTAACCTCCGAATCCTAGAACGTTCTCACTGTATCCCAATCCTAGATTGACATTTACCATTGAATAGCACTTTAAGTAGTCAGTAAAATAACTACTACAGAAAAGGAAATTATCTAATTTTCACGTATGTGGTCCCTGCTCCCTGGGCTCCCAGGGAAGCTGTGGTTTCTTTAACATTGATCAAGGTCCAAATGACTCCACCACACCTCAAAGCGTGGGCTCAGTTTCTGCCCTGACACATGCAACACCCCTGCTTCAATTAACATGTATCAATCAATCAAAGGGAGCCTAACTGGCTCGGTGTGGTTTGTAAGAACATGGGACTCTTGTTCTTGGGGTAGCATGTTCAAGCCCAATGTTGGCTGTAGAGATTACAGAAAAATGAAATCTTAAAAAAAATCAATCAGTTTATCTTGGCGAGACATAGCCCCTGATCCCACAAGGGCAGGGAGCCAGCTGATGGTTCTACACACAATATTATGCAGCAGAGCACAAAATGTGAACTTTCAGAAGTCTCCTAGAGTGGGGGACACACCAGCTTTAAGGTGTTCAGGTGGAGAAGTCAGGGGCAGTCCCTGGAGCGACAGGGTGGGCTCAGGATCCCATGGGTCCCAAGGATGGTGGCACCAACTGTTCCCAGGCACAGGAGCGGGAATGCGGCTGAGAGTAGCAGGACTTGGGCCAGCTGTCTGCCCTGTGTGGCCAGAAGCTGCAAACCCCTGTGCAGTCACGGTGCCGCATTCCTGAGACAGACCAGCAAAGGCCAGGAGTGGGAGGACACCCTCCCGGGCAGGAAGAGCACAGGTGTCCACCAGGGCAGCCCCTAAAATTTGGAGTTTTAAACTTCAATATCTTGTCTGTGTGGAGGCTGACAAAATTGAGGCGGTTCCACTTTAAGTTCACTGTTAGCACAAGTACTGCCATCCCAGGCCCCTGTGAATAAGAGCTAAAATTTGCATTATTTCAGTTACAGGAAAAAAAGAAAAAAAAGCTTACAGCTTAAAGTCGAATAAAGCCCCATATTAGAATGAGAACAGAACTCAATGCCCTTGAAGACCCCATATCAAAATGTAAACAGAACTTGAGGAATTGCTCCAGCCCTTCTGGATGTCCCTGAGACCAGCCCTTAAAACTAAGCTAAAACCCACTTCGGGGTCCAAGTCCATGTTCCGCTGTGTCGGGTGTACTTGGGCGCAAGCTCGAGTTTGGAAATCAACCATTGTGTGTTTGCATCGGTGTGGGCTCCTCAGTGGTTTCTCAAATTTGCTATCTTGGGCACAAAACCTCCATGTCCCCTCCCCACCTGGGCTGACCCCACATCCCCTCCACCCCAGGCTGACCCTCAGTCACCTCCCCACCCACAACAGCTTGGGACAGGCCCTCACACAGGTCCCATGGGCTCAGTGGGCACTCCCGCCATCCTCGGCCTCCCAGGGAAAGGCAGGAGGTTTCAGCAGACCCACTCCCATTGTGGCCCCAGGGCTCCCTGCCCAGCATGGCAGCTCGTGACAGGTTGGAGTCTGTGTCCCTGACGTGGGCTCCTGCTCCCCGGTTTTCCCACAGGAAATGAAGGAGGAAGCCCTGGTCTCCTCCAGGGACATCACGCAGGTAGACCTGGACGTCAACAGGACGTTCAGCAGCCACACTATGTTTTGGGCCTGCTAGGGGGTTGGATGAGGCTGATGAGCCAGGGGGCTTAGGGGCCCCAGGGGAGGCTTGGGGACTTCGGGGTAGGGAAAACGGGGCTTCTGAAGCCGGGGGGAGCAACAGCAGCCAAAAACACACTGCTCCATGATAGGGTGATGGGGATGACCCACATGCCCCCAACCCCGGGGCCTCAGAGATGAGGAGGCCAATTGGATGGGGCCTCCAGTGGTTGCCATGGGAGCTGAACCCCAAAGGGGAGAGGGATGGCCCCCTGAGAAGCAGGGGATGGGGTGGGGGAAGTGGGGGGCAGGAACCAGATCTGGGGGCCAGGAGGCATGGCCGCGGCTGGAGCAGGACACACATCAATCCCATGAGGGTCGGACGGGACAGAGTGACACCCACTCTCGGTGCTTTATATATTTCTAAATTCTATGCATTTCATTTGAGACAATTTGCAATTTGAAAACATACATAGTATGATGACCCCCAGATAATGACCCCGGTCCAGCCAGGGCCCTGCACAGACCACACGGTGCCACAGGGACAGGTGTCACAGCAAACCCCAGACTGGGGTCGCCTATAACGGTAGACATCTCCTTGTGCATCTTAGAGGAAGGGGATGCCCTGTGTCCACAGGCCCCCCACGCCATCATGCTCATTCCCTACCCCCACATCATCCCCCTACATCATAATCCCCAATGGCATTCCACAAAACACCATCCCCCTCACAGCCACACAGCCCCACACAATCCTAAACCACACTACACCACTACACCATCCCCCCTACACCATCCCCCACACTCCACCACCATCATACCCCTAGTCCCACAACATTTACCCCACACCATCGGCCCCCAGCAAACCCGGTGCAGGTGCCCCCATGGGACATGCTCAGCCTCCCTGGGGTTCTCTGGATACCCTGTTCCCATCAGAAGACCGGGTGTTCAATAGAGCACACAGGGGTTGCAGGGAGGAGGGAAGCCAGGGAGTCTCCAACAGAGTGGGTGTAGGTGATTGGTGCAAAGAACCCACTGTGCCCTGCCTCCGCCCACTCTCCCTCCTGGAGGGTGACACAACATGCACAGGACAGCAGCCCCTAACCCAGGGGGACCTGGGCTGCCCTGGCACCAGGATCTGTGGGGGCTGAGTTGATTTGGGCCCCCCCATGGCAACACAAGTACGAATGGATTCCAGCCCCCCATGGCCCTTGCAGCCCTGGATTCTGGCCCCACGCTGAGCGAGCCCTCTCACAGCTGGGTGTGGCCTCCTGGGCCCTGGGCGTGACCCACAGATCCAGTTCGCAGACCTAGGGCAGCCCTGAGGATCCCGGTACACCCCAGGGTGGGGAGAGCAGGGGTAGGCCAGTGGGCCCCACCCGCACCCACACCAGTAGGCAGGTTCCTCCAGATACTGGGGCCCCAGGGGGTCCGAGGCCGTGGTCCAGCTGCCCTGCGGGAACCCAGCCCAGGAGCCCATGAGCTGCAGGTCCAGTTCAACTCTGCTGTCCTCAGAACCGTCTCTCAAGCTGAAACCTCAGGACGCACGCCCCCAACCGGAGTCCACACATGCTCCAGGTGGGGGACTCCAGCACTCGACCCCCAACCCATGTGATTCTTTTCCTCCCGTAAAGGACAGAAAGGTCTCCCTCCCCAGGTGAAGGCATGCACCCACGCCTCTGAGCCCGTTTACTGTAGAAAGTCAATAAAGTGTTGTGGTGTGAAAATGCACAGCCAGCCCTTTTCTGTGTCTCCCAGAACTCTGTGCACGGGGCGTCGAGAGACCCACAGAGAGGAGGGGGCATCACCTGGGCCCCAAACAGCCCCTGCAGGGGCACCACAAGGCACACACTGCTGATGTCCCCATGTGCCTTCCAGGGGTGGACAGACGCCAGGATCAGGACCCCACAGACTATACTGGGACTCATCCTGTGCCCCGTGGGCCAGAATGGACTAGGACAGAGTGACAGCCAGGGAACCTCAGGTCACCAGGTTCTGTGCAAAGTGACCTGTGAGGTCTGTGCTCCCTCTGTCCAGGAGGCCAGGGCTGGCCTGGTTCCGGGACATGTACTACCCTCCCCGCATCCCCATGCCAGTGTGCCTGGGACACAGAGGGCCTGTGGGGCGCTCAGTGTGGCCCTGGATGGGATGTCAGGAGAGTAGGCCCTAGTGTTGTGCCCAAGACTACGAATCTGAGAAACCACTTAGGAGCCAACACCTATGCAAACTCCCGAGGGTTTCTCTACAAGCTGGAGCTTTGGTCCAAGTGCACCTGACACAGCGGAGCAGGGACTTGGACCCCGAGACTAAGAGGCATAGCAGCTTTATAGGGTCAGTGGACCGTGGGATATGCAGAAATTTGCACAGTCATGTTGGTCCACACGCAGGTGGCTGATCGAATTGCACCTTACCCTATAGGATCCACTAGACCTGGCCTATTACTTTGGTCAGAATCGGTGCGCAGTTTTGGGGGACACAAAGCAGGGTTACATTTTTATGAGCCGATTTCCGATTAGGGTGTGCCCAGCAGCTTGACTTGGGTGGGGCAGCACCTTAAGATATAAGCTGGTCATTTGGGTGTCATAGGGGTGGTGGCGGGTATAGCACAAAATGGAATCAGTCCTGCTCTGCTTGTCCAGGGGTAGGGGATTTTTGTTAAATTTCCTGTTTCCAACTTGCAGCTCACGCACCTGGGCAACGCTCACCAGGTGGACTCAGCGTGCACACCTTGTGGTGCTGGATCTATCACACCAGCCTGTGGAGGACACACTCCTCGCCTTAGTGAGTAGGGGCTGGGTGAGCATGGGGCTCGGCCTGAAAGCCAGGCAGCACAGGGTCTGAGGAACCCCAGCCCCATCCCCACCCCGACTTCCACAAACAGGCAGCCTCAGGGCTCCCCGCCATGGGCACCGGGCTCCTCAGGAGCTCCCGCCAGGGCAGCCCCGAGGTCTGACTCCCTGCTGGAGAGGCATCGGGGAGAAGAGAAGCAGCTGGCGCTCGGCAATACCCATTGCCGGACATGAGAATGTGGCTGAGACAGACCTTCCACCTGAGCTGACCCTTCCAGCTGAAATTCACTACAGGAGCGAGCCCCGGGTCAGCAAGGAGAGCCCAGCTAGCCGCCCAGCATCAGCACCAGAGATAATGTTGTACCAACCATTTCGGTGTTTGGGTTACCCAGCCAGAGGATCCGATAGCTGCACGTGATGGCTTCATTTGATAGACACACACACACCCCACAACCAACAAAAGTCAGAATCCCCCCAATGTTGTCAAACAGCAGATGAATGGTTACATACACGACGCCATGGTCCCCAATAGGATACCTGGTAGACGCTATAAACCATGACTGCAGAGGTGCTGGGGGCACGGAGATGTGCCTGCTGTGTTACAAAAAGAAGCGCAGAGGGGCAGGAAGCATCCTACGGAGGGGGGGGGGCCTCCTAGGAAAGGACACCAGGTCCCTGTGAAGGCTACGGATTGTGAAATCTTTCCTCCTCTCTTTCAGCTTCTGCTTTTCCTCCTAAATGCCATTTTCCTCAATCATAATAGCAAAAATTTATTTTATGTTTTTAAATTTTTTTTATTGGATCCAATTTGTATGAATTCTTTCTTCAGCAAGGGTGTTATTCAGGATAGAGAGAAAGATTTTCCCAGAAAGGCAAAGTATAAAGGAGTTCATGACCGCTAAGCCAGTCCAGTAAGGAATTTTAAGAGGGACAATTCTAGTGGAGGGGAAAAGAGACCAAAAGCAACAAAGACTAGAAAGGACCAGAGAACGTCACCAGAAACAGCAACTCTACTGGTAACACAAAGGCACAAAGTTCATATCTTTGAATAAGCACTCTGAATGCTGATACTAAATGCTCCAATCAAAAGATATAGGGTATCAGAGTGGCTTAAAAAACAGGATCCAGGATGCCTAGGTGGCTCAGGGGTTGAGCCTCTGCCTTTGACTCAGGGTGTGATCCTAGAGTCTGGGATCGAGTCCCATATTGGGCTCTTGGTTGGGAACCTGCTTCTCTCTAGGGCTAATTTACTGCCTCTCTCTCTCTCTCTCTCTCTCTCTCTCTCTCTCATGCTCTCAAAAATAAAATTGTTATTAAAATAACAAGGTCCATCGGTATGCTGCTTAGTAGATGCTCACCTTAGAATTATAGACAACAGCAGATTGAAAGTCAGAGGATGGAAAATCATCAATCACGCTAATGGTTATGAAAAGAAAGCTGGAGTACCAATACTTATATTAGACAAACTAGATTTGAAACCAAACCCTGGGGGACACCTGGTGGCTCAGTGGTTGAGCATCTGCCTTCAGCTCAAGGTGTGTTTTTGGGATCCCAGGATCGAGTCCGACATCGGCATCCCAATGGGGAGCCTCTCTCCCTCCGCCTATGTTTCTGCCTCTGCTTCTCTGTGTATCTCTCATGAATAAATAAATAAAATATTCAATCTCAAAAAAGAAAGAATACTGTAAGAAGTGATGAAGAAGGGCATTATTTCATAGTTAAAGGACTCTCTAATAGGATCAAACAACTAAATATTTATGCTGCCAACATAGGAGTACCTAAATATGGAACCCAATTACCAATAAACGTACAGGAACTCACTGATAATAATACAAGGACATTGTATTTTAAAACCTACCCACTTATGGCAATGGACCGATCATCTATACAGAAAATCAACAGGGGAACAATAGCCTTGACACACTGGACCACAGGGACTCAACAGATATTTTCTGAACATTTCTTCCTAAAGCAAAATATACATTCTTTTCAAGTGCACATGGGACATTCTCCAGAACAGATCATATCATGGGCCACAAATCAGCCCTCAAGAGGTACAACAGGTACAAGAAAGTTGATATCACACCCTGTAGATTTTCGATACGGCGCTATGAAACTTGAAGTCGACAGTAAGAAAAAATTTGGACAGACCAAAAATACGTGGAGATTATGAATATCTTTCGAGAGAATGAATGGAGCAACAAGGAAATTAAAGAGGAAATTTAAAACAAATGAAAATGAAAACATGTTTCTCCAAACCTCTGGGATGTAGCAAAGGCAGTCCAAAAAGGGAAGTACAAAGCAATACAGGCCTATCTCAGGAAACAAGAAGTCTCTAATACACAACCTAACCTTACACCTAAAGGAGCTGGAAAAGGAATAGGAAACAAAGCTTAAAGCCTACAGAAGAAGCGAAAAAATAAAGATGAGAGCAGAAATAAACAATACAGAAACAGTAGAATGGAATAACGAAACTAAGAGCTGGTTCTTCAAAATAATTAATAAAATGGATCAAGCCCTAGCCAGCCAAATGAACAAGAAATGAGAAAAGACCTAAATAAATAAAATCACAAAAGAGAGAAGAGAGATCACAATCAACACCAGAAAAATAAGACAATCATAAGGGAATACTATGAAAGATTATATGTTAACAAACTGGGAGACCTGGAAGAAATGGACAAATCCCTAGAAATGTGCAAAGAAGCAAAACTGAAAAAGGAAGAAATAGAAAATGTGAATAGACCCATAACTAGCAGAGGAATTGAATCAGCAAGGCACCTGGGTGCCTCAGTGGTCGAGCATGTGCTTTGGCTCAGGTCATGATCCCAGGGTCCTGGGGAATCAAGTCACACATCAGGTTCCCCGCATGGAGCCTCATTTTCCCTGTGCCTATACCTACGCATCTCTCTGTCCCTCATGAATACATAAATAAAATCTTTAAAAAAGAAAAAAGGTAAAAAGATGAGAAAGGACCGAAATAAAATCAGAAATGAGAAAAGAGAAATAACAACCAACACTAGAAAAATACAAACAATTATAAGAGATTATGATGAAAAATTACATGCCAGCAGCCTAGAACCTAGAAGAAATAGATCAATCCCTAGAAATATATAACATAGCAAAAATGAAAAATGAAGAAATAAGAAATTTGAACAGACAGTTAACCAGCAAAGAAATTGAATCAGCAATCAGGGTTCTCCCAACAAGAGACGCTTAGATCAATAGAACAGAATGGAAAGCCAAAACAAGATACAAACATGTATCTATGACCCATAATGGACAACAAGGCTGGAAGGAATATCCAATGGCACAAAGACAGTCTCTTCAAGAAACCCTAACCCTGAACCCAGGATAAGAACAAATGATGTTGGGAAAACCAGGCAGCCACATGCAGAAGAATGAAACTGGACCACTTTCTTACACCATATATATAAAAAATGAATTCAAAATGGATGAAAGACCTAAATGTGAGATCTGAAACCATACAAAGAAGAAAAGATAGGCAGCAATGTCTTTAACATTGGCCATTGGATCTTCTTTCTAGATATGCCTCTGAGGTGAGGGAAACAAAAGCAAACATCCTATTGGGACTTCATCAAATCGAAAAGCTTCCTCAAAGTGAAGGAAACAACCAAAGCTAAAAGACAACATACAGGAGTAGGAGCAAGATGGCGGAAGAGTAGGGTCCCCAAGTCACCTGTCCTCACCAAATTACCTAGATAACCTTCACATCATCCTGAAAATCTAGGAATTCGGCCTGAGATTTAAACAGAGAACAGATCGGATGCTACAGTGAGAAAAGTTAGCGCTTCTATCAAGGTAGGAAGACGGGGAAAAAGAAATAAAGAAACAAAAGGTATCCAAGTGGGAGGGGCCCCACGAGGAGCTGGGCAAATGCCAGGGCGAGTACCCCCTGGTCAGGAGACCTCTGTCCCAGAGAAGCAGGATCTGAACCAATCTTCCTGGGCGGAATGGCGCTTGCAGGGATTCAGAGCAGGACCCCAGGAGTGCGGGGATACCCACGGGCTCCCTGGGACACGAACAGACACCTGCACTCCCAGGAGAGTGCACCAAGCTCCCTAAGGGCTGCAGGGCACATGCACTGACTTGGGAGCAGCTCAGAGGGGCTCGGGCAGCGTTCTTCGTGTAGGGGGTTGCATGCCCCGGGAGCAGCTTGGCGGCGGTGCCTCTGGCAGAGGAAGCGGCTCAGTGCAGTGGGGGCTGCGTGGCTCCAGGAGCAACACGGAGGTGCTCAGGCGGAGGCTCCCTGAGGGGGCTGCGCGACCAGGAGCATCTCAGAGGGGCTGGGCGGCAGCTCTAGGAATAGGCGGCTGCACAGCCAGGAGCGCGAATCCAACAGCACAGGCCCCAGAGCACAGGGCGCCAGGACACATCCCAGGATTTGGCCTCCCCCGGGACAGGCAGAGGGCCGGAGGGCCCAGGACAACAAGGACGCTCCTGCCCAGAGCTGAGCAGATCAGCGGCCCCACCCCAGAGCCTCCAAGCCCTGCAGATGGACTGCTCCCGAGTTACTGCGGGGGCTGAATACAGGTTTCCAGAGGTGGCCGCTGCCACTGGGGTTGTTCCTCCTTGGGCCTCACAGGGTAAACTATCCCCACTGAGCCCTGCACCAGGCAGGTGACAGAGCAGCTCCCCCAAGTGCTAACACCTGAAAACAGCATAACAGGACCCTCCCCTAGAAGACCAGCTAGACGGACAAGTTCCAGGAGGAAGTCAAGAACTTAAAGTATACATTATCAGAAGATACTCCCCCATGTTTTTTTTATTCCTGATTGCTTCCCCCACCCTTTTTCCCCCCGTTTCTTTCTTTACATTTCTGTTTTTATTCCCTTTTTTCTTCTTTCTTCCTTTATTCTTTTTTCATTTTCTCTTTTCTTTCCTTCTTTCTCTCCTCTCTTTTTCTCCTTTTCCCAATACAACTTGTTTTTAGCCACTCTGCACTCAGCAAAATGACTAGAAGGAAAACCTCAACTCAAAATAAAGAATCAGAAACCGTCCTCTCTCCCACAGAGTTACAAAATCTGATTTACAATTCAATGTCAGAAAGCCAATCCAGAAGCACTATTATACAGCTACTGGTGGCTCTAGAATAAAGCATAAAGGACTCAAGAGACTTTATGACTGCAGAATTTAGATCCAATCAGGCCGAAATGAAAAATCAATTGAATGAGATTAAATCCAAACTAGAAGTCCTAACAATGAGGGTTAACAAGGTGGAAGAACAAGGGAGTGATGTAGAAGACAAGTTGATGGCAAAGAGAGAAACTGAGGTAAAAAGAGACAGACAACTAAAAGACCAGGAAGACAGATGAAGGGAAATAAACGACAACCTGAGGAAGAAAAACCTATGTGTAATTGGGGGTCCCAGGGGCACCAAAATGGACAGAGGGCCAGAATAAGTATTTGAACAAATCATACCTGAAAACTTTCTTAATCTGGGAAGGGAAACAGGCATTCAGGTCCAGGAAATAGAGAGATCCCCCCCTAAAATCAATAAAAACCGTCCAACACCTCGACATTTAATAGTGAAGCTTGCATATTCCAAAGATAAAGAGAAGATCCTTAAAGCAGCAAGAGACAAGAAATCCCTGACCTTTATGGGGAGAAACATTAGGGTAACAGCAGACGACTCCACAGAGACCTGGTAGGCCAGAAAGGGCTGGAAGGATATATTCAGGGTCCTCAATGAGAAGACCATGCAACCAAGAATACTTTATCCAGCAAAGCTCTCATTCAAAATGGAAGGAGAGATAAAGAGCTTTCATGACAGGCAGGAACTGAAAGAATATGTGACCTCCAAACCAGCTCTGCAAGAAATTTTAAGGGGGACTCTTAAAATTCCCCTTTAAGAAGAAGTTCACTGGAACAATCAACAAAAACAAGGACTGAATAGATATCATGATGACACTAAACTCATATCTGTCCATAGAAACTCTGAACATGAACGGGCTTAATGACCGCATCAAAGGCGCAGGGTTTCAGACTGGATAAAAAAGCAGGACTAATCTATTTGCTGTCTACAAGAGACTCATTTTAGACATAAGGACACCTGCAATCTGAAAATTAAATGTTGGAGAACCATTTACCATTCAAATGATCCTCAAAAGAAAGCAGGGGTAGCCATCCTTATATCAGATAAACTAAAATTTACCCCGAAGACTATAGTGAGAGATGAAGAGGGACACTAAATCGTACTTAAGGGATCTATCCAACAAGAGGACTTAACTATCCTCAATATATATGCCCCGAATGTGGGAGCTGCCAAATATTTAAACCAATTAATAAACAAAGTAAAGAAATACTTAGATAATAATACATTTATACTTGGTGACTTCAATCTAGCTCTTTCTACCCTTGATAGGTCTTCTAAGCACAACATCTCCAAAGAAACGAGAGCTTTAAATGATACACTGGACCAGATGGATTTCACAGAAATCTACAGAACCTTACATCCAAACTCAACTGAATGCACATTCTTCTCAAGTGCATATGGAACGTTCTCCAGAATAAACCACATACTGGGTCACAAATAGGGTCTGAACCGATACCAAAAGATTGGGATCGTCCCCTGCATATTCTCAGACCATATGCCTTGAAATTAGAACTAAATCACAACAAGAAGTTTGGAAGGACCTCAAACACGTGGAGGTTAAGGACCATCCTGTTAAAGATGAAATGGTCAACCAGGAAATTAAGGAAGAATTAAAAAGATTCATGGAAACTAATGAGAATGAACATACAACCATTCAAAATCTTTAGGATGCAGCAAAAGCAGTCCTAAGGGGGAAAAACATCACAATACAAGCATCTATTAAAAAACAGGAAACTACACAAATACAAAAGCTAACATTACACATAAAGAGGCTAGAGAAAGAAAAGCAGATAGATCATACACCAAACAGAAGAATAGAGTTAATTAAAATTCGAGCAGAATTCAAGGAAATCGAGACCAGAATAATTCTGGAACAGATCAACGGAACGAGAAGTTGGTTCTTTGAACGAATTAATAAGATAGATAAACCATTAGCCAACCTTATTAAAAGGAAGAGAGAAAATATTCAAATTAATAAAATCATGAATGAGAAAGGCGAGGTCACTACCAACACCAAGGAAATACAAACGATTTTAAAAACATATTATGAACAGCCATACACCAATAAATTAGGCAATCTAGAAGAAATGGACGCATTCCTGGAAAGCCAGAAACTACCAAAACTGGAACAGGAAGAAATAGAAAACCTAAACAGGCCAATAACCAGGGAGGAAATTGAAGCAGTCATCCAAAACCTCCCTAGACACAAAAGTCCAGGGCCAGTTGGCTTCCCAGGAGAATTCTATCAAAGTTTAAAGAAGAAACCACATCGGGGGATCCCTGGGTGGCGCAGAGGTTTGGCGCCTGCCTTTGGCCCAGGGCGCGATCCTGGAGACCCGGGATCGAATCCCACATCGGACTCCCGGTGTATGGAGCCTGCTTCTCCCTCTGCCTGTGTCTCTGCCTCTCTCTCTCTCTCTCTCTCTATCATAAATAAAAATAAAAAAAAAGAAGAAACCACATATGTCCTACTAAAGCTGTTTGGAAAGATAGAAACAGAGAGAGTACCTCCAAATTCGTTCGAGGAGGCCGGCATCACCTTAACTCCAAAACCAGACAAAGACTACACCAAAAAGGAGAATTACAGACCAATAGCCCTGATGAACATGGATGCAAAAATTCTCAACGAGATACTAGCCAATAGGATCCAAAGGACATTAAGAAATTTATTCAGCATGACCAAGTAGGATTTATCCTCGGAACACAAGGCTGGTTCAACACTCGTCAAACAATCAATGTGATTCTACATATCAGCAAGAGACAAACCAAGAACCATATGATCCTCTCATTAGATGCAGAGAAAGCATTTGACAAAATAGGGCATCCATTCCTGATCAAAACACTTCAGAGCATAGGGAGAGACAGAATATTTCTTGTAATCTTAAAAGCAACCTAGGAAAAGCCCACAACAAATATCATTCTCAGTGGGGCAGCACTGGGAGCCTTTCTCCTAATGTCAGGAACAAGACAGGGATGTCCACTCTCACCACTGCTATTCAACATAGTCTGGAAGTCCTAGCCTTAGCAGTCAGACAGCAAAAAGACATTAAAGGCATTCAAATTGGCAAATAAGTAGTCAAACACTCCCTCTTCTCTGATGACATGATACTCTATCTAGAAAACTCAAAAGTCTCCACCCCAAGATTGCTAGAACTCATACAGCAATTTGGTAGCGTTGCAAGATAAAAACTCAATGCCTAGAAATCAATGGCATTTCTATACACTGACAATGAGACTGAGGAAAGAGAAATTAAGGAGTCAATTTCATTTACAATTGCACCCAAATCATAAGATACCTAGGAATAAACCTAACCAAGGAGGTAAATGATCTATACCCTAAAAACTATAGAAAACTTCTGAAAGAAATTGAGGAAGACACAAAGAGATGGAAAAATATTCCATGCTCATGGAATGGCAGGATTAACATTGTGAAAATGTCAATTGTACCCAGGCAATGTACATGTTTAATGCCAAACCTATCTAAATACCATGGACTTTATTCAGAGAGTTAGAACAAATTATTTTAAGATTTGTGTTGAATCAGAAAAGACCCCGAATAGCCAGGGGAATTTTCAAAAAGACAACCATATCTGAGGGCATCACAATGCCAGATTTCAGGGTGTACTAAAAAGCTGTGGTCATGAAGACAGTGTGGTACTGCCACAAAAGCAGACACATAGATCAATGGAACAGAATAGAGAACCCAGAAGTGGACCCTGAAATTTATGGTCAACTAATATTCGATAAATGAGGAAAGACTATCCATTGGAAGAAAGACAGTCTCTTCAATAGATGGTGCTGGGAAAATGGTCATCCACATGGAGAAGAATGAAACTAGACCACTCTCTTTCACCATACACAAAGATAAACTCAAAATGGATGAAAGATCTAAATGTGAGACAAGAGTCCATCAAAATCCTAGAGGAGTACACAGGTAACACCCATTTTGAACTCAGCCACAGTAACTTCTTGCAAGATTCATCCACGAAGGCAAAAGAAACAAGAGCAAAAATGAACTATTGTCACTTCATCAAGATAAGAAGTTTTGCAC
Source organism: Canis lupus baileyi (assembly GCF_048164855.1). Lineage (NCBI taxonomy): Eukaryota > Metazoa > Chordata > Mammalia > Carnivora > Canidae > Canis > Canis lupus. The sequence continues at coordinate 33,254,459 of NC_132872.1, read as the reverse complement.
AGCAAAGGATACAGTCAACAAAACTGAAAGACAACCTACAGAATGGGAGAAGATATTTGAAAAAGACGCATCAGATAAAGGGCTAGTTTCCGAGATCTATAAAGAACTTCTTAAACTCAACACCAAAGAAACAAACAATCCAATCATGAAATGGGCAAAAGACATGAAGAGAAATCTCACAGAGGAAGACATTGACATGGCCAACATGCACATGAAAAAATGCTCTACATCACTTGCCATCAGGGAAATACAAATCAAAACCACAAAGAAAACCACCTCACACCAGTGAGAATGGGGAAAATTAACAAGGCAGGAAACCACAAATGTTGGAGAGGATGCGGAGGAAAGGGAACCCTCTTACACTGTTGGTGGGAATGTGAACTGGTGCAGCCACTCTGGAAAATGTGAGGAGGTTCCTCAAAGAGTTAAAAATAGGGGTCCCTGGGTGGCGCAGCAGTTTGGCGCCTGCCTTTGGCCCAGGGCGCGATCCTGGAGACACGGGATTGAATCCCACATCGGGCTCCCGGTGCATGGAGCCTGCTTTTCCCTCTGCCTGTGTCTCTGCCTCTCTCTCTCTCTCTCTGTGTGACTATCATAAATCAAAATTTTAAAAAAAGAGTTAAAAATAGATCTGCCCTAAGACCCAGCAATTGCACTGTTGGGGATTTTCCTCAAAGATTCAGATGCAATGAAACGCTGGGACACCTGCACCCCGATGTTTATAGCACCAATGTCCACAATAGCCAAAATGTGGAAGGAGGCTTGGAGTCCATTGAAAGATGAATGAATAAGGAATATGTGGTTTATGTATACAATAGAATATTACTCAGCCTATAGAAACGACAAATACCCACCATTTTTTTCAACGTGGATGGAACTGGAGGGTATTATGCTGAGTGAACTCAATCGGAGAAGGACACACAGTGTATGTTCTCATTCATTGGGGAATATAAA